>NC_072441.2:82589166-83263333 GCF_028878055.3 Symphalangus syndactylus | reverse complement strand
ACCTGGCCAGAATCAACATTATTGTGCAAGAGCAATTGTCACGTATCTGGGGTCGTGGCTTGTATTACAAGTAATATTTAGCTCTCAATCATTGGGTTAATGGGAGATTAGAGAGGTGAGAACTGATATACAGAGGGGACTCTGGGCTCATTTTGGGGGGGCTCTGTCCCTCCCTGATCTGGACACTTGCTGCTTACCAGTCAGGAGAGCTGCTTTAGGAGCTTCCTATATGTATACGTTGTGCATGTGTGCATGCATGGGCTAGTGTGTGCACACAACCATGTACACATGTGCACGTGAGTCCACCTGCTTACATGTTTTCTGGATGTGTGTCTGCGTGTGTGTGCATGGGTCTCCTACCCTTTCCTCTTCCCATTTAGGTAGGGAGCTGGACAGAGGCCAAATGGTGATGGGGAATCAAGAGCCAGAGAGGAAGAGGCCTCCCTTTTAAAACCCCAGGTGTGCTGGGGAATTCCCTCATGGTGACTTCCTTTCTGATTCCTAAGGCTGCTGTGTTTAGAAATGAAAATGAATTCAGCTCTGGTCCCATCCTTTGGAACCCCCTCTGCACACAGTGGGGGCTTAATAAATACTTGATGATGATGGTTCTGAACCTGGGAAGCCAGCAGCTGTTCCTAGCTCTGTCAGAGCCCCATGGGGCAAATCAGGCAGGGAACGACCATGGGGGAATCTTCAGTCTTCCTGCCAGATCCCCCTGTGACTCCACACCCAGCTGTTAGGGAAGGGGCTGGAGCCATGGTCCACTTCACACACTCTGCTTTGGAGAGGCCAGTTCTTCCTCAGCAGCTTCTCTTTTGTTTTCTCCAACCAACATTTGAACAATATTTATTGAACAACCACTTTGTACTGAATATCATAGTGGAAATGCATCCTGGGAGAAAGTATCGGATCTGTGGGGTCAGACTGACTAAGTTCAAATCCCAGCATCTATAATTACAAGCAGGGTGACATCTGACAAGTTACATATCTATGTTTGAGTGTTTTTCCCCCTTTCCTTTCTCTCTCTCTTCTTCTCCTTCTCCTTCTTCTTCTTCTCCTTCTCCTTCTTCTTCTTCCAATTTTCATCTGTAAAAGGAGAGTGATGACATCATTTTTGTGGGGTTGATGTGAGGGTTGGAAATAACAGAGAGGCCCCTGAACACGCGGCGTAGGCACTCAGTCAATGGTAGGTGAGTTTATCCACCCGGTGTTAGGAGGCGTGGATGCCCCCTGCTTCTGTGACCTTGACGTTGTTACTCAACATCTCTAAGCATCGGGCTTTGTAAATGAGACCATACTGCCCACCTCCTTGGGTGTTTGGAGACTGTATCCGGATAATATGTGTGAAACAACCTATCGTAAACCCTGGTGGTTAATAAATGTTTGCCTTCCCCTCCATCTGCCCCCTCATCAGGGTGCACACCTCCCCTCCTTCGGAGGCCCTCTGTCCCTCCTCCCCATCGCCCAGCGTGAGTGAACATCACTTATCGCCGTGGGCTTGAGGGTTGTGGCCATACCTGTCAGAGGAAAGAGGACAGCGGCTCAGCTCCGGGGTGGGGGAGCAAAAACTACAGTTCCCAGTCCTCGCTGCGTCGCCACTGGGGCCGGAGCCGAGGACGCCAGGCCCCTCCTCTGGGGAGGAGCCTATGCGGGGGGCGGAGCTAGGAGGAGGTTGGAGAGTTAAGCCAAGCCAATGAGACCAGCTGCTAATAAGTGGGCTTGGCTTACAATGTAACAGTGGCAGGAGGAGGAGAGCGAAGCTATTGAGCCAGCGAGGAGTGAAGCTGAGCCTGGCCTCACACGCTCCTAGACGACCACCTCCTGAGAGAGTTCTTTCACCCCCTCTTCTTTCTCCAAGCTCCCCTCCTGCTCTCCCTCCCTGCCCAATACAATGCATTCTTGAGTGGCAGCGTCTGGACTCCAGGCAGCCCCAGAGAACCGAAGCAAGCCAAAGAGAGAGGACTGGAGCCAAGACACTGGTGGGGGAGACTGGATGCCTGGCTTTCTTTGAGGACGTCTTTGAAGCGAGGGTGGCTTTGGGGTGGGGGCTTGTGCTGCGGGGAATACAGCCAGGCCCCAAGATGGACACTTCTGGGCACTTCCATGACTCGGGGGTGGGGGACCTGGATGAAGACCCCAAGTGCCCCTGTCCATCCTCTGGGGATGAGCAGCAGCAGCAGCAGCAGCAGCAACAGCAGCAGCAGCCACCACCGCCAGCGCCACCAGCAGCCCCCCAGCAGCCCCTGGGACCCTCGCTGCAGCCTCAGCCTCCGCAGCTTCAGCAGCAGCAGCAGCAGCAGCAGCCACCGCATCCCCTGTCTCAGCTCGCCCAACTCCAGAGCCAGCCTGTCCACCCTGGCCTGCTGCACTCCTCTCCCACCGCTTTCAGGCCCCCCCCTTCGTCCAACTCCACCGCCATCCTCCACCCTTCCTCCAGGCAAGGCAGCCAGCTCAATCTCAATGACCACTTGCTTGGCCACTCTCCAAGTTCCACAGCTACAAGTGGGCCTGGTGGAGGCAGCCGGCACCGGCAGGCCAGCCCCCTGGTGCACCGGCGGGACAGCAACCCCTTCACGGAGATCGCCATGAGCTCCTGCAAGTATAGCGGTGGGGTCATGAAGCCCCTCAGCCGCCTCAGTGCCTCCCGGAGGAACCTCATCGAGGCTGAGACTGAGGGCCAACCCCTCCAGCTTTTCAGCCCTAGCAACCCCCCGGAGATCGTCATCTCCTCCCGGGAGGACAACCATGCCCACCAGACCCTGCTCCATCACCCTAATGCCACCCACAACCACCAGCATGCCGGCACCACCGCCAGCAGCACCACCTTCCCCAAAGCCAACAAGCGGAAAAACCAAAACATTGGCTATAAGCTGGGACACAGGAGGGCCCTGTTTGAAAAGAGAAAGCGACTGAGTGACTATGCTCTGATTTTTGGGATGTTTGGAATTGTTGTTATGGTGATAGAGACCGAGCTCTCCTGGGGTTTGTACTCAAAGGTAGGGGCTGTGGTTTCTCTTTATACTTTGAACAAAAGGAATATGTAGGTAGCAAGAGAGAGATTGAGAGAGGGGGATTGAGAGAGAGAGAGAGAAAGAGAGAGAGAGAGAGAGATTGGGAGGGAGACTGGGAGAGAGAGGTGGTGGTGGTGGTGAGAGGCGCTTGCTCAGTTATATTGAACACTCTAACTTCCCGTGGTTTTCCTTCTTGATCCCGGGAGGATTCATTCCTCGCTTCCTCTGGGGAGTAGGGGCCATCCCCACACACTGTGTCTAATTTGCAGACTCTCTGTTAGGGAGGATTAAATAATCCCTTCTGAGAAATCGCTTTTCCTCCTGGCTCACTCGTACTAAAGCATAACCCAGCAGCTTAACGCACCAATTAATTACACTCCGCCTTCATGTGTTTGCCAGTTCCTGCGACTTCCCCTTCTTTCCTCCCCTCCCTGCTCCACTCCATTTTCCTGAGGATAAAAAAGAAATAAATGTCTGGGTGGGGTTTGGGGATTCCGTACCATTGCCCAAGTCCCTTCTCTCCCTGTCTTCTCCATCTCTTCCCAAGTTTCTGTTTCCCTCCTCTTCTCAGAGAGTCTCGGGCAAAATAGAAAACCATCCATGACCTGGGTCTCCTGAGGGCATGGGGTAAAAATACAGGTGGAGAAAATCAGTGGTCCTTTCCCTCAGGAGAGAGGACTCAGAATAAACCTGCTGCTGCTTCGTAAACATCTCCTGATAAAAATGGCTACAGGTGTTACCTGGGCAGAGCAGCTGGGCGCCGCCTTGGCATCAGCTGGGGGAGCACCTCTCCTTGGGACGGGATGACAGGGCTTCCCAGGCGGTCCCCACGAGCCCGCGCCCCAGCTCAGCCCCAGTTCTCCCCTCCCACCTCAACTCCTTCTCCATGGGATAAATAAAGATGAGTGTGTGTGTGAGTGCGCGCCCGGATGGAGAACAGCAGGCACTGGCTTTACGGGGGAGCTGGCCCCACTGCTCCAGCCTCTCAGTCCAGCCCCAAGACGGAGGAGGGGGTTTCCCTCCCAGAGGGAATGGAGATGGAGGAAGGTGGGTTTCTGCCGATGCTCTGCTTCCTCGGGAGCTCTCCTGCTGTGGGCTGGAAGGCTTGGAGACCTGGGAATCGGTGGACAAGTGGCTCCACGATACCCCCACCCCCAATTTGTTGGTGTGTGTGTATGTGTGTAATGTGTACGTATGCATGCGCCTGCTTGTTGCTTGGATTTTTCTATTTATTTGTCATTTGGGGCAGGGGGTGGCTTGGCGGGGGGTGGCTGGGCGGGCTGGCCAGCGGGTAGCTGGGAGGGGTTCAGCTGTTGGAGGTTTCAAATAGAGCTTGTTTCAGGCAGGGCACAGCAGCTGCGAGACTGTCACATTCCTTATTGAAATCCAGCCGCAAAAACCTAGGAGGTGCTGATCGGATTTCCCCCATTCCCAGCATCTTGCTTTAACTGGGGATGGGCAGACTTTCCCGCCCTGGAAACCGGTGGGGCAGACCTGTCAGAAGACCTGAATAGCCAGGACCAAGACTTCCAGGCAGAGGGTCCTCCAGCAACCCGGCTGCTCTCAGTGGGCTGCCCCAGCGGAGGGCAGCACCTGGAAGCCGCCTTAGTCAAAATAGCTCAAGGATGAACGTCTCAGCGAGCAGAAGCGAGTGGGGTTTCCCCTGGAATCGCAGCTCACTTAGTCATTCCCTGTAATGAGCCTCTGCGTCTGCGGGTCCTTCTGCTTGCTGCCTTCTCAGAACCGCCTCTCCTGCTGGGCGCTCCAGGAGATGGGGCTGGCAGCCTCGCCGGGACTGGCAGCTGCCCTGGTCACAGCCCTGGCTCTCTCCAGTCCTCCCTTGGAGACCAGGGGCCCTCGCTGGGGAAAACTGATGAAGGCCCAAATGCAAGGGGGGTGTGGGGAAGGGGTAATCCCAGCACCTTCTCTTTCAGTGACACCCGTGGTCAGAGTTCTTAAGGAAATGGCTATTCCCAAAGACAGTGGCTGTGCACAGATCCCAGTGTGGGATCTATGCACATTTGTCTTAACGCGACGGGAGGGTCACCACTCTGCAGGATCGGGCCCTCTTCCCTGCCTGGGGCAGGTACCACCCCTGAGGGGGACTCAGAAAAAGGGGCTTTCCCAGAGATTCAGAAGGCAGATTTTAGGTGAATGAAGGGGGAGGCCACCTGAGGTGCTTGGCTTCCCCCATTTCTGAATCACAGACCCTCATAGCAGCAGTGGCATGCACCAAGGGGGCAGCAGCTGAGAGGTCCTTCTTGCCTCAACGGCCACTTCCTGTGTGCCTTGGGGCTGGTCTTGAGATAAGCAGAGCTCATTTAACTTGCTCACTCATTCACCCATCCCTGCACTGTCCATCCATGTTTTGAGTCATTTATGAAACAAGTATTTTCTGGGCGTCTCCTATGTACCAGGCACTGTAGATACCGCAGGGCCAAGATAGATACCCCTCTCTCCTGGAGGCAAATGGGATCATTTCAAGGAACTGGGTCAGAGTTGGAATCCCAGCTCTGCCACTACTATTTGTGTGATCTTGGATAAGTCATGGAGCTTTAGTGGGCCTGTTTCCCCAGCTGTCGAGTAGGGAGAATTAAATTAGAGACGTGTAAGGCACGTATCTGCCTGCTCAACAAATGGGACCTATTGTGATTGTTACTGATGATGACAATGATGAGAGGAAAGGAGATGTCTTTTTCCTGTTATCTAACTCTGGCTGTAAAATTAGTTGGGGCCTTAACAGATTGGGATCTAAGACTTGCCAATGGAGTGAGAAGTTGTATCTGGGAGGGAAGAAGTTCTGAGAAGGGACTGGGTCTGACTAGAGACCACCTTTAAACATGGTTTGTTCTTGGGGGAAGGTGAATATCTGTGTGGTCAGAAGTGGTCTCTACTCCTCCATGGTCTGGGTTAGTCACAGCCCAGGAGAGCTCGAGGACATTCAGTGGACCCTGGGGAGGGATGAGTGACACTCTCTTTTGCTGGAGAGCTTTGTTTGCCTGGTTGGCCCTGCTGACCAGTCTGGAGGCAGGTGGATGGATAAGGCAACCTCAGGGGTACCAGGCAGATTAGGTAATTCTGCCCAGCCAGTGGCAGCTCCCACTCAAAGGCCCTTGGGAGGGGACAAACTTTTTTTTCCCCAAGTGATTGAAGATTAACTAACCTTGTGCCTGAGCTGCTGCTTTCTGAAGTTCTCTGCTTTTTTTTCCGTGGGGTTGTGGCCTTGCTGTTCACCTATGTTTGGTGGGTGGCTGTTGCTGAGGAAGTAACTTATCATGCAGGCCTGGGTCTCTTGAAAAGGAGGGTGGCATGTGCCCTGAGCATGTTCAGTTAATGCAAATGGGAGCCACTGTGAGGGGGTTGAGCAACCGGGACAGAACATCCCCAGCTCCCGCCTCACAGGCCTGTAGGTGCTGATGATGGAAGTAAGCTCTGCTAGGAGGCATCAGCCTGGAGCAGGGAGGTGGGGCTTGATTCCGGGGTGAGCTCAGATAAGAGGAGAGCTTCTCATTATTATACCTAGGACATGAGATCAAATGGCAGAGAGATGCCTGAGATGGCTCCAATAGGCTCCTAAAGGTACCAGGTGACCCTTGTACCAAATGAGGAGTCCTTTTTTTTTTTAATAGGCAGGTTTACTCTCTGAAGGCATAGACATTATGATGAGGCCTGGTCTAGAGATTCTGTTGAGAGTCTTAGTCATGCCATCTGTACCGATCGGTGTCACTAGGGTAGATCAGCAAGGAGCTGGGAAGTCCTTCTTGGTGTTCTTTATTTTCTTTTAGAGCTGGTTTGGGGCACACCCACTCCATTGCATTAAATTACCTGTATGCTCTCTTCCCTGGGTTCAGAAAGAATTAGGGAGGGGAAAGGCCTGGCTGCCCTCCCCTTTCCCCAGGCTGTGACTTCACCACCCTGACCCTGCCATTATGTTGGTGGCTGAGCTGGTACCTCTGTGCGGCTAGCAAGGCACCCATGGGCCTCGTTTCTCGGGACCTCAGGTGTTGGGCTGTGGGATCTTCTCAGGGGAGACTGGAGAGTGCTGGTGTGGCAGCATGGCTCTTCTTTCCCACCAATCTGTACAGCCTCAAGCCACTTCCCCATGCCCGGCCTTGAAACTGGTCTGCATCTCTCCTCCCAGGCAGAACCAGTCCTCTGCCCACTCCCCCACCATGCCCCTGTCTCGCCTGCCCCACCGACTTCCTGCCCCTTTGCTCCTCTCTGTGGCCCCTGCCTGGCCGCGTTGCTGGGGTAACCCAGGTGGCAGAGAGGAGTTGGTGTGAAGATGCTTATCCAGGCTGCCCTGTCTGCTCCCACAGTGGCTTTTTTTCCCACCTCTAGTTACTCTTTCTTCAGACAACCTTATGGGAGACCGCTTCTCCTCATGCCCAGGGGAGCCTGGTCCTCTGGCCATTCACTCTTTAAAGAGAATGGCCAAGGCCAACTTGTCTGTGTCTTTGCAGACCTCAAGGAGGTCCCTGAGTCCATCCCCAGCCTCTAGACCAAATGATTGAGTAGTATCACTGGAACCAGTTCTGATCCTCTGCTCCCCCTGGTCACGGAAGCCTTGTCTGCACAAGGGCAGAGCAGCAGTGCAGGCTTGGCTGGCCAAGTGGCTCTGCACCTTCTGTTTCGTTCCAGGTGCTGCTTTGGGATAGGTTGTTGGCTGTCACAGTGTCCTGGTATTTTTGAGAAGATGCCTCTGGGTACTGGTGCCTGTGTTTCAGGCCATGGCGGAAAAGTAGGAGTAGGATAGACCCTTTCCAGCTCTTTCCATGGACCCTTCCTGTGGGGTGACCTGCAGGACCAGGATGCAGAAGGCAGGAGACTGGCTGAGAGCCTGCGAGCCCACTGTCCAGGGCCCTAGGCACACATTTTGTCTTCACAGGTCACACTGAGTGTGTCAGCCCACAGGAGGGCAAGCATGAAAATGGCCTTTTGACAGCGTGAAAATGGCCTTCTCCGCCGCCCGCCCCAGGGTGGTGGTGACTTTATTTGTAATCTTTGTGGACAGTCTGTAAATGAGTCAAACATTTGTAACCCACAGGGGGATAGCTAACTTTTTAGATATGGTTCTCCTTTGCGTGTCATCACACTATTTATAACTGTCCTGGGGAAAGACTTCACCACACATCCGGACTTCCCTTCCTCACAGGCGGCGTTACCCCGGTGCTCGGCCAGGGGCATCCTGGCTGGGGCATTTATCTCCTGCACAGCCTAACTAGAAAGCCAGCTGATGGCCTTGTATTTCTCTTATTGCGCTTTCAGGAAGAGGGATTTGTAAGGCCATGGTCAAAAGATCTGCTTTAAAAAAATATAAGGTAAAGAAAATCAAAATGAAAAGAAATTTGAGTAACCTCTGTAGAGAATCTGGGGCCTGGATGGAAATGTAAGATCAGAATAGAGCACTTCAGCTCTGTTGCAGTTATTTGTGAAGCACATTTGGGGGAGAAAATGAGTGTGTGCGGGGGTTGTGAGGGGTGGCTGTATATTGATGAAATACCACTTTACTCAGCTCAGTGACAGGCAGGCCAGCACGTTCATTCGTAGTTCTTTTTCTTCTCTTTCTTTCAAAACCCCAAAGGGAGAGCAAGAAAGCAAGGCACCTATTCCTCTTTAAATAATGAGGGTGGGGAATTCTGAGACTGTGCTGTTTCCAGGAGCTGTAGGGAGGAAAATTCTAGTGCCTTTTCTTCGGGTGAGGAAAGTCCGGAGGAGGCGAATGGGTTTTTAAGTGCCCCCTCCCCCGACCCTGTCATTCCACCCCCAGGAGCTCAGCTGGGATCTGAGGGAAAGGAGAGGAGGAGTGGCTGGGGGCAGGGACCATGCTACTTTCTTGTCGCCCAGCACTTCGCTGGGCTGGCCAGGATGTTGCTGAGTGACAGGAGAGGGGAAGGCAAGGACCATTTGCTGAGCGCTGGGCTGGCTTTACATTACACCCGAGAGTACAAGGAGCAGGTCGTGCTCACCGCCCCCTGTGTAGATGAAGTCACCAGGCCACACTGACACTGCTAGCGGTGGTGGCGCTGAGATAAGAACCCAGGCCCATTTAGCTCCCAAGTTCATGCCCTTTCCCTTGCTGCTGCTGGTTAGATTGCTTATATCCTTAAAAGAGACAAATTGAGTTTATGGCACTGAGACCTGTGATGCAAAATGTTGGAACAGGAGGAACTTTACTACGAGCTGGGCAGGAAGGGCTCGATGGAGGGCGGGAGATGCCGGCGCAGGTCCCGGAGAAGACAGTGCTGGAGGGGTGGCCAGGGCAAGTGTGGGCCCCTGGGGTAGCCTGGGATCAGGGTGAGATTGCGGACTGGCCCAAGGTCAGTTCTTGATGTCTCCTCTCTGGGGTCTGGTGCTGCTGCCCTCAGGGTGATACCGGGAAGGTTGTGAGGAGTGTAGGTGTGGGGATTACAGGGAAAATGAAAGCCCTTCCTGCAAAAGCTCCTGCCACAGCCCCAGCACCCCCACCCTCCACCCCTGGAGGGCCAGCAGGACCCCTAGACCTGACTGGACATGTCCATACACAGCTCTCCCACCCCTCACCTCCGCCTTGCTCTTCTCTCAGTCTGCCTTTCTCCTCCAGCAATGGCTGTGTGGCTGTTCATCAGGGGACAGTCACATGAGCTCAGCATCTTACATCTTACAAGACATTTTCACCCCTGGGTCCCTCATGACCCTCATGGTGGCTGGCCCAGGGCTCATGATGACCAACTATCTCAGGGATGAGAAAACTCGGCTGCACAGGGGGTCCCAGGGTTGAGTGACTCACTCCAGGTGCCCATCTCAGGAGAGAGGGTTCTAGAATGAGAGCTTAGGTCTCAGTGCACTTCTGATTTCCCTATTCCAAACCCCACCACAAACTTCTGCTGGGGATTTGAGTGAGGGACCTTGAAGGGCTTTTCCATTCCTGGTTCTAGATGTTTCTTTTTCATTCTTGAGTCCCATTTTCCTGCGTCCCTGTCTGTGCCTCATGCCTCTGTTGAGCTCTGTCATGGGCAGTGAGTGCCGGGAAAAGGCCTGTCTCTACTTTGAGCCACTCAGGAGGTGCTTCTGCCTCTTGCTTCCAGCTTGTTGTGTGATCTTTGTCGAGTCCCTTCCCCTCTCTGGGCCTCGTTTCTCTGGCCTAAAAACAGGAGCTGAGCTCCCTTCCTGGGCCGAGGCTTCGCAATCTGATTCCAGATCATGTTTCATCACAAGGATGAGCAGCCACAGTCCCGAGACTCCTGTTCGTAGGGCTGTCAGGCAGCACCCAGATGGCATCCATCCCAGGCGGCCGGTGGTTTATGGTGTTGGTGCTCGGGAGGACTGAGGAAGGAGACAGTGACTCAGACTGGGGATGCTGGGTGGATTCCCCATAGGAGTTTGGGGGGTCCCTGAAGGACTAGACAAGCTAGGATGGGAGGGGCTTGGGCAGGGGCTCAATTCTGAGTGTGAGAAGCCTGGGGAGAGGGGGCAGAGTGTGTAGGGAACAGAGCGGGCATGAGGCCAGCTTCAGGTTGCTGCCATGTGGTGCACACAGGGGCATGTAGGGAGGAAAGAGGAGACTGTCTCGTCTAGAGAGGCTTTGGGCAGGTAGTGAACACAGGCCCAGGGCGAGGGCACAGTGAGGGATAGAATATTTGGTAGCATCGGTAACCACCAGGGCTGCAGAGTTCCGCACACTCAGCCCTGAAGACCTGATGTCCTTCTTTCTTAGAGGTGGCCAGGCTTGGTAGTTAAGGACTTGGGGCCAGGCGCAGTGGCTCATACCTGTAATTGCAGCACTTTGAGAGGCCGAGGAGGGTGGATCACCTGAGTTCAGGAGCTCGAGACCAGCCTGGCCAACATGGCGAAACCTCATCTCTACTAAAAATAAGAAAATTAGCCGGACCTAGTGGCACATGCCTGTAATCCCAGGTCCTCGGGAGGCTGAGGCTGGAGAATCACTTGAACCCGGGAGGCAGAGGTTGCAGTGAGCCAAGATCACGCCACTGCACTCCAGCCTGGGCAACAGAGTGAGACTCCATCTCAAAAAAAAAAAAAAAAAAAAAAGACTTGGGTGGCACACCAGTGATGGGCCCTCTGGGAACTTACTGAACCCAAAGCCTATTTCCTCAGTGTTAAGAGAGAATCACAACTACTGGCTGTAGCACAGCAGCCAGCACAGAGCCAGCCACACACTGGGTCTCAGCAGCTGGCAACTGTTGCCTTTATTACAGTGGTGGTTAGAAGATGCCACCTGGAGCATCAAGACTGGAGGGGCATGTGCGCCCACATCACCCCTCCACTGTCTGCAGGTGGCTGTAGACGAACTGGTGTCCTTGCCTGGAGAGCACGTGTGGAACATGCCCCTTTTCTCATGAGGCCAAATGGCCTCCCCTCCGTGACAAGCTCCCCCGTCATGTTTCTGGATAGATCTTGTTGGGTGAATCTGTGTGAGTAGAAAGGAAGTGGGCTGTTCTCTGGAGGGCGGGGCTGCAGTGGTGGCCTGGGCTGGACTTCTGGAGCCTTCTTACCCCATGGGGCCCAGTTATTCTACACTCAGTCGGCAATTTGTGGTCTGGGCAGAGCTAACCGGGTGTGGACATGCAAATCGGACAGGTGGAGAGAGAACAAAAATAAACCCATGGGGCCAGGCCAGAGGCTGAGAGGCCTGGAGGAAGGTCAGGGGGACACACGATGACCAGGCAGAAAAAGGCTGAGAGAGTAGGGCCAGAGGGAGAGCAGAACTAGGAAGCTGACCTGGGACAGAAGCAGGGAAGAAAAGCTTTGCCACAGCTTGCCTGACGCGTCGTCAAGAGAACACAATTTCCCCTTCAAGACTTGAGTCAGGGTGCTTCCTAGAATTCTAAAGCTTCTTTCTGCCCCTTCACCCTGCTTGGAGCGCCAGGGCTGCGGCAGTGGGTGATGTTCCCAGCCAGGTGCCAGGGAGCAGGCAGCAAGAGCAGCTGGGCAGGGGAGGGACGTGCCCAGGGCTTGCCCTTCGTGGAAGCCATATCTTTTTCACAAGCCCTGGTCACAGGGTAACGAGAGTTGCATTCTGAGCAGAGCCTTGATGATACTAAATGAACAGCATGCAAATGATGTGTGAAATAATATGCAAATTGGCATCTGTTATTTTTGAGTCAGCCTGTTGGGCATTTTTCTTAAAGGACAGGAGTGCTGCTCAGTGTCAAATGAACAGGAAAGTCAGCTTAAAGGACACTCCTTGCAGGGCCTGAGCTGGCAGGCACCTACTCCTTAGAGCTTGCTGATACCAGGCCTACCAGGCGACACCTACAAGGACAGTTGTTTGGTGTTTTGCTTCAGGTTATAGATGGAGAGACCTATAAAGGTGGGTGCCCTGCCCAGGTTACCCAGTAGGTAGGGAGGAGGAAGCAGATGACCTGTTGCCTGGCTTGAGCCATTGAACGTTGCTGACCTGTCAGTGGCTTTGAACTGAGGGGGGCCTGCAGGGAGGCAGGGAGAGGCTGCCCTTGCTCATTCTGGTCCATCTGCCACTGTTGGTTTTCCTTAAGCTCTGTGCCTCAAACTCTCTGAGCCTCAGTGTCCCCGTTTGTAATGGATGTGGGGAGACTGACATCCACTAGGCTGGGGAGGATGACACTTCCTAATGGTTGGTCAAGTGGCCAGCCTGGCTGTGGGTGCTCCTGGGCTGCCAGCAAATGGTGGCTCCTCCTAACCCCTTTGCCTGAGTTGGCACCAGCCTGCTTCCTTGCAAGCTTCCACTAGCAGCGATTTTTGCAGAGCAAAACCCCTTTTGAGATTTCTGATTTTAACAAATTGGAGTTTAGTTATTTTCTTTCTTTTCTAGCTTCCAGTGGGTAAGATGTTGGCTCCCCAAAAAGCTCCCATACATGGGAATAGCCGAAGCTGCCGGCATGGGTGATGTTACCTTCTCCCAAGGTGAGGGCTTGGGGTAGGCATGTTGCTCAGAGTTGAGCCACCGTCTTTGGAGGGGCTCAGAGCTGGATGGCATTGGTGGAGGATGCAGGGGAGGCCTCCTCAGGGGGGCACCATACCTGCCCTGGATGGCCAAGCTCTGTGGGCCAGCCAGGTGTGCTAGCCTGGGTGGGCATGGTTCCTGCATATGCCTCCCAGCCCTGTGAGGAAGGCAGGGAAAGGACCATCCTCCTCGTCCTTATAGGACCCCAAGGCCCACAGAAGTTATGTGGTGGCTCACACCTGTAATCCAGCACTTTGGGAGGCCAAGGCGGGAGGATCGGTTGAGCCCAGGACCTCAAGACCAGCCTGGGCAACATAGTGACACCTTGTCTCAAAAAAAAAAAAAAAAAAGTTACATGACTTGTCCAAGGCTACTCAGCATTGTTAGTGGCAGGGGCATAGCTGGAATCCTGGAATTCCTGGTTTTAGTTCTTCCTCTCTTTTTCTTTCTCCCATCCCTCTTCTGGAAACATACCTGAACACCCACAGTGTGGCAAGCCCTGCTCCAGGCGGCAGGAGTGCAGAGAATCTGTGCCTTACAGACTCCAGGGGGGTCTCTCCCCAGCCAGATGTGTTGCTCTCCACCAACTCTTCCTAAGATAGCACAGGCTTTCCCCGTAGACCTGGATTCAAATCTTGGCTATTTGGCTGTGTGGACTTTCGCAGCGGCCTCTTTATTTGGGAGGTGGTATTTTAATTCCTCTTGTGGGTGGAGAGGTGAAGAATTCAACGTGGGCCAGAGCTGTCACCCAGGGAGCTCTTGTCCATGCTGGGCAATGGTGGGTTTTACCTTGGTTGTTTCTTCTGAGAGCTCAGTGGCCTTGGGATCATACAAGGTCCCTCGCAGCTGGGCCCATGGTTCCCAGCCCCTCCTGCTCTGGGCTGGACCTGGTGTTAAGCTCTGCCAAGATGCTTTCTCCTGCTCTGGGAGAGTAATGGTGCTGAGCCTGGTGGGAGGGCATTTTGGCAGAAGACACCTGACGGGGTGCACACTATGTGCCAGCAATGGAAAGATCCCTCAAGAGTGGAATGAAATTGATGCAAGCTGAGAGGAAGTCTAGGATGGAGTTGAGTCATGAGGGTTTCCTCGTGGTGGATGGGATCATATAGAAAGCCTGTGTCCACAGCAGCTTGGGGGAATGCACCACTCTCATCAAATGGGAACTTATTTTTCCTTCCATAGGAATGACTCCAAAGCAACACCGGGTCTTATTCAGGAGTGAAGAGGTGACAGGCGGCGGAGGAGAAGAGAATATTTATTAAGGCCCTCCTATGTGCATTTACACACCTCATCTCATTAAGTCCTCACAATAACCCTGTGAGGTAGATATAATTCTCCCCATTTCACAGATGACAGACCCAAGGCTCAGAGAGGTTAAGTGACTTGCCCAGGGTCTCACAGCTGGGAGGTGGTGGAGTTTGGATTTGCACACAGGGGAGTGTCTCTGATGCCCTCACATCGTGCAGCAGACATGCTTTTGCATATCAGACCCTAGACTGGGCTCTTTCAAGCCAAAAAGCTTCTCCTGCCCTCCCTGAGCTCTCCACTCCCGCCCACCCCGCCCCTTACCGTGCCACTCTCAGTGCCCTGCCAGCCTCCCCCAGAGCCTCAGGGGATGTTTTGTGCTCATGGAGTGGGGTAAGGGTAGAGGGAGGAGGGGAGGAGGATGCTGTCCGTTTAGATACAAGGGTTTGCTGAAGCTCCAGGTGCCGTGCTGGGCTCTGGGGCTGAGGAAAGTCTCCTGTGGGCCCTGGAGGGGCCAGCTGAGCCCTCAACAGCATGCGTCCTAGAGTTCTCGCCGCAGCTCTGTGGCTTCCCGGCTGTGCAGCCTTGTTGAGAAAACTGGCCTCTTTGAGCCTCAGTCTCCAGGTCTGTGAATGGGGTTAACAGTGTTTTCTCTCTCTCATGAGAATGGGTGTCATGAGGAATAAATGAGACAAGGGCACCACCTGGCGTGTTCTGGTTGGCTCTAAGGGTTCTACACCATACAGCCTCGTGTGCAGAAGGCCATGCCACCTAGTCTGTGTAAGCGCACTGCATGATGCTCACATGATGATGAAACTGCCTAATGACACATTTCTTAGACTGTGTCCCCATCGTTGCAACGCATGACTGTATATCTGTGATGCCTAGAACAATACACTGGCACATAACAGGCATTCAATAACTTTGTCAAATGAATAAAATTATTTTTCCGCCTGGGATCGCGGAAATAGACATGGAGTTCACGGGCTGGTTGGGGAGGCAGGCACTGAACAAGTAACAACAGGTCTGATGTGAGCTTTGCGAGAGACAAGGCCACACACATGTGGCTTGGGTTTGACCCACAAGCCTGAGACTTGGTGTCCCATGCCTCTGTCTGCTCCCCTTCCCCCCATTTCCTGAAGGTCCATCTCACCCTCACTTCTTCCATCCTCCCTCATATCTGTCTCCCAGGCCATCCTCTGATTCTTCTATACGGGCCATCTAGCCTGGCGTTAGGAGAACAGGCTTTAGCGCCAGGCAGATATTGGGTACAGCGCTGGCTGTGTCACTTACTGTAGGCTGTGTGGCTTTGGGAAGCTGTCTCAGTGCTTTGATTCGCAGTTTCCGTGGGGGTGAATCCTAACCTGGCCGCTGGGGCTGTCATGAGAGTTAATGAGATGTAGCTGTTTGTAAGGCGTGGGACATGGTTTCTGGCACACATGGAGGGCTCTGTGAAGGCCAGCTGAGTTGCAGGTGAGGAGAAGTGTCCTAGGCTAGGTGTGGGGCGGCTTGGTTTCTGGGCCTGTGTTTTGTATCTAGAGAGTGAGAGAAGGAGCCTGAGGAGGGGATGTTTCCTGCGCTGGCCATCTGCGGGAAGGTCGTGAGCACCAGATGGAATTTCGGAGAGAACTGGAAGAAAGCTCTGCTATTCCAGCTGGAGGGGGTCCTCATCGATGGTGCATGTTGGCAGGGTGGGCTGCGGGGGGCATTATCTTCCTATCCCACAAGCGAAAGCCTGTGAAGACATAGTGGCTAAGGGGATTTTCTCACTCTCAGGAGACAGCTGAGAGACAGGCCTTTCTGGCCAGCCTCCCTCCCTGCTGCCTCCTCCCTGCAGGCCAGCCCTTGGCACGAGGCCTGCTTGTCTCCTGAACCCTCCTAGCAGCAGGGGTTTAATTACTATAATGTAAGTAGCTGTGGCTTGAGGCCTTCTGGTGGAGGGGAAACAGATTTGTCTTCTCACTGGGAGAATAAAAGTCTATGGAAAGGAAAAGAAATGTACTTATCCCCGAGGTACCTGAGGCTGTTGGGCTCAGGGGAGCTTCCCTCAGGGCGGGGAGAGGGAGCATGGGTGGCAGCGGGAGGAGGCACCACGTCTGACTCAAGGACCCTTGGCGCTTGCTTTTGCTTTCTGTGGGATGACTCAGCTAAGCTGTCTCAGTTTCCCCAATGACCCTGCTAACAGATCAGCCTGACATTCAGTAGGCATCTGTCAAGCACCTACCATTTGCTAGACACTTAGAAACTTACAGCTGAGTAGCGATCCCAGGCGGAAAAATAATTTTATTCATTTGACAAAGTTATTGAATGCCTGTTATGTGCCAGTGTATTGTTCTAGGCATCACAGATATACAGTCATGTGTTGCAACGACGGGGACACAGTCTAAGAAATGTGTCATTAGGCAGTTTCATCATCATGTGAGCATCATGCAGTGCGCTTACACAGACTAGGTGGCATGGCCTTCTGCACACGAGGCTGTATGGTGTAGCCTACTCCTCCCAGGCCTGTATTGAATACTGTAGGCAATCATAACACAATGGCAAATATGTATCTAAACATAGAAAAGGTACAGTAGAAATACTGTACAATGGATACAAAATACTACACCTGTATAGGGCACTTACCATGAATGGAGCTTGCAGGACAGGAGGTTGCTGTGGGTGAGTCAGTGAGTGAGTGGAGAGTGAATATGAGGGCCTAGGACATGAGTGTACACTAGTGTAGGCTTTGTAAACACTGTTCACTTAGGCTAACTACATTTATTTAAAATATTTTTTTCTTCAATAACAAGTTAACTTTACTTGTTATATATATAACCTTACTATAGTTTTTTTTTTTTTTTTTTTTTTTTTTGAGACAGTCTCACTCTGTAGCCCAGGCTGGAATACATTGGCACAATCTCGGCTCACTGCAACTTCAACCTCCCAGGTTCAAAGAATTCTCCTGCCTCAGCCTCCTGAGTACCTGGGATTACAGGCACGTGCCATCACACCTGGCTGATTTTTGTATTTTTAGTAGAGACAAGGTTTCTCCATGTAGGCTGGGCTGGTCTCAAACTCCTGACCTCAAGTGATCCACCCGCCTTGCGCCTGACCAAATTTTTCACTTTATAAGCTTTTTTACTCTTTTGTAATAACACAAACACATTATACAATTGCACGAAAGTATTTTCTTCATATTCTTACTCTATAAGCTTTTTCCCATTTTAGAAATAATTATTTAAAAAGAGCATTTTTACTTACAAAATTTTTTTTGGTTAAAAACTGAGACACAAACACACGTTAGCCTGGGCTGACACAGGTTCAGGATCATCAAGATGTCACGAAGTGATAGGAATTTTTCAGCTCCATGATAATTGTACAGGACCTTGACTGAAATGTCATTATGGGACACATGACTGTAGTAGAAAAAACCCACAAAAGAGAAAAATCTTTGCTGTCAGGAATTTACATTTTAATAGATAAACCTGATAGTAAACTATCTAAGTTAATTATATATTATGTTCGATGGTGATAAGTGCTATGATGAGTGTTATGAAGAGCTTCTTCCCTCCAAGATACAACTTCTCACTCCATTGACAAGTCTTAGATCCCAATCTGTTAAGGCCCCAGCTAATTTTACAGCCAGAGTTAGATAACAGGAAAAAGACATCTCTTTTCCTTTCATCATTGTCATCATCAATAACAATCATAATTGTTAGGACAACTCAGGATGGGAGTGCAGGGGCTTCTGAGAGGAGAGTGGTCATATTATTTTATTTATTTTTAAATTAATTTATTATTATTATTATTTTTGAGATGGAGTCTTGCTCTGTCGCCCAGGCTGGAGTGCAGTGGCACCATCTCGGCTCACTGCAAGCTCCGCCTCCCGGGTTCACGCCATCCTCCTGCCTCAGCTTCCCGAGTAGCTGGGACCACAGTTGCCTGCCACAACGCCTGGCTAATTTTTTGTATTTTTATTAGAGACGGGGTTTCACCATGTTAGCCAGGATGGTCTTGATCTCCTGACCTCATGATCCGCCTGCCTTGGCCTCCCGAGGTGCTGGGATCACAGGCATAAGCCACCACACCCAGCTTTTTTTTTTGTTTTTTTGAGATGGAGTCTCACTCTGTCACCCAGACTGGAGTGCAGTGGCGTGATCTCGGCTCACTGCAACTTCCGCCTCCCAGATTCAAGTAATTCTCCTGTCTCAGCCTCCTGAGTAGCTGGGATTGCAGGCACATACCACCAAGCCCAGCTAATTTCTGTATTTTTAGTAGATACTGGGTTTCATCATGTTGGTTAGGCTGGTCTTGAACCCCTGACCTCAAGTGATCTGCCTGCCTTGCCCTCCCAAAGTGCTGGGATTACAGGCATGAGCCACCATGCCTGGCCGAGAGTGGTCATTTTAAATAAGTGCTCAGAGCCGGGTGCAGTGGCTAATGCCTGTATAATTCTAGCACTTTGAGAGGCTGAGGCAGGAGGATCGCTTGAGCTCAGGAGTTTGAGACCAGCCTGGGCCATATAGTGAGACCCCTTCTAAACAAAACAAAAAATTAGCTGGGCATGGTGATGCGTGCCTGTGGTCCCAGCTACTTGGGAGGCTGAGGTGGGAGGATTGCTTGAACCCAGGAGGTCAAGGCTGTAGTGAGCTGTGATCGTGCCACTGCACTCCAGCCCGGGGAATAGAGTGAGACCCGGTCTCAAACAAAAACAAAAAACAAAAACCACAAATAAAACAAATAAAGAAGTGCTTAGGGCCAGGCATGGTAGCTCACGCCTATAATCCTAGCACTTTGGGAGGCCACGGCAAGAGGCTTGCTTGAAGCCAGGAGTTTGAGACCAGCCAGGACAAGATGGTAAGACTCTCATCTCTACAAAAAAAAAAAAAAAAAAAAAAAGCTGAGTATATTGGTGTGCACCTGTAGTCCTAGCTACTCGGGTGGCTGAGGTGGGAAGATCGTTTAAGCCCAGGAATTCGAGGATGCAGTGAGCTATGATTACACCACTGTGCTCCAGCCTGGGCGACATGTGAGACCCTGTCTCTAAAAATAAACACATAAATAAATAAATTAAGTGCTCAGGGAAGGCCTTCCCAAAAGGTGATGTCTGTTGGAGGATCTGAAGTGGTGAGGGAGCCAGCCACCTGGGGGAAGAGGAACAGCAAGGTGAAGGCCCTGGGTGGGGATAATGCCTGGTGTGTTGCAGACAGCACTGTCCAGTGGACACGAAATGGGAGCTACCACTGTCATTTTAAATTTCTGAGTAGCCATACTGAAAATAGTGAAAAGAGAAAAGTAGAATTATACATGTTAATAATATTTTTAATTTAACCCAACATATCCAGAATATTATTATTTGAATGTGCAAGCAATGCAAAAAATTATTGAGATCTTTTACACTCTATTTTTCGTACTAAGTCTTTGAAATCTGGTGTGTCTCTGACACAGCATATCTCAATCAGACATTAAGTTTTCATGGGAGATACTTGATCTGTATTTAGAGTTTATAAAATTTACAATTAAAAGAACAGACTTGCTGGGCATGGTGGCTGACACCTGTAATCTCAGCACTTTGGGAGGCGGAGGCAGGTGGATTGCTTGAGGCCAGGAGTTTGAGTCCAGCCTGGGTAATGTAACATAGTGAGATTCTATCTCTCTAAAAAAAAAAAAAATTAGTTGGGTGTGTGGCATATGCCTGTGGTTCTAGCTACTTGGGAGGTTGAGGTAGGGGGATAGCTTGCTGTTGAGTCTGTGGGGAGCCATGAGTGTGCCACTGCACTCCAACCTGGGCAGCAAAGTAAGACCCTGACTCCCTGTCTGAAAAAAAAAAAAAAAAAGAATAGATTCAGACACTCAAGTTGTTGAAAACATACTTAAAATTTTTTCAGTAAAAGAATGGAGTGTCTTTTTATATTTAATTTTAAATGAAATGGACTTAAAATCCAGTTGCACTGGTCATGTTGCAGGGGCTCAGGGGACACACGTGTCTCGTGTCCTCACATTGGACAGTGCAGGTCTGGGAGCAGAGAGGATGCCTGTGAGGCTGATTCAGTGAGCGGAGGGAGCATGTGGGCGGGGGTTGTGAGGTCGCAGGGGAGGCGGGGCTGGCTCTGCAGGGATTTATAGACCATCCTGAGGAGTGTGGCCTTTACCCTGGGTGAGATGGGAGCAAGAGGAGGGCTTGGAGTAGAGAAGTGACAAGATCTGACTTACATTTTAATGGGACCACTCTGACTGCAGTGTTTGGAACAGACAGGGAGGGGGCAAGCCAGGGCCAGCGAGCCCTGTTGAGAGGCTGTGGGGACAGCTCAGGTGAGGGTGGTGATGGTTTGGACCTGGGTGGTAGCATTGAGTTGGTAAAAAGTGGCTGGACCCTTGGGCTATTTAAAAGGAGGGCATTCCTGATGAGTTGGATGAAAGGTCATGGTGTGCAGGGCAGGCAGTGGTGGGAGAAAGGGGAAGTCAAGGATGAGGCTGAGGCTTTTGGCCCAAGCAACTGGAAGGATGGAATTTCTGTTAATTGAATGGAGAAGACTGTGGGAGAAGCAGTTTTTTGGGGGAAGACGGGGAGTTTGTGGTTGGACTTGTTAGGTTTGAGGTGTATCAATTTCGACATAATGCGTGTAGCACCTGCCCCAGGGGTTGTAAGAGTCACAGGATGGTGCTTGAGGCCATGGAAAGCTGCTGCCTGGGCTCCTGACCCAGAACAGATGGCTCCTCTCACCTTCCAGAGGTCTGTTCGAGGCACGGCTGGCAACATTAAAAAAAAATTTTGCCGGGCATGGTGGCTCACGGCTGTAATCCCAGCACTTTGGGAGGCCGAGGCGGGTGGATCACGAGGTCAGGAGTTCAAGACCAACCTGGCCAACATGGTGAAACCCCGTCTCTACAAAAAATACAAAAATTAGCCAGGCATGGTGGTGCGCGCCTGTAGTCTCAGCTACTCGGGAGGCTGAGGCAGGAGAATTGCTTGAACCCGGGAAGGCGGAGGTTGTGGTGAGCCGAGATTGTGCCACTGCACTCCAGCCTGGGTGACAGAGCGAGACTCTGCCTCAAACAAAACAAACAAACAAACAAACAAACAAAAATCAACTAAGTTATCCGTGCCTCCAGCACCACGGGTGTTGACTCCCTGAAGGTCACTGGAAGTTGCTAGGGTTTTTCTGAGTCAATCCACATTTCAAGGTCAAATCTCCTGCTCTGGGCTGATGAATAAAATGTGTCATAAATGCTCAGAAGCTCCCCCAGCATGGCCTGGAAGCCTGATTTTATGGAAACTTACTGAAGTGATACAAAACGCTAAAGATATGCATTCCTAATTTTCTAGCACTTTCAACTCCACAGGGATGTTGGGGGAAGGGATTAATGAGCTTGGAGAGGTGGAATAACCTCCTCAAGGTCTCCCAGCTGGGGGAAGATAAGCACTGGATGCTGGGAATCACCAGCCTCATGTGCACCAACCATGTCGCCAAATGTCCAAAGCCTGCAGAGGGCCCAGGGCTCTCACGGACCACACAGGGAAGCCACTGCACCTGTTCTTTTTAAGACTGAGAGGAGAGTGGGGAAAGGCAGCAGGTATGGCTTTTGAGGTCCTCTCCTAGCCCAACTGGTGTCTGATGCTGGCACCTGGGCTTGGAGGGTGAGAGTCTTGGGACCTGTAGATCAAGGCCACCTCACTTGGGCAGCCCAGGCCTGCTGGACATGGGCCTTCTGACTTAGTTTCAAAGCTGGACCCTGACCCTTGTTGGTTGTAGGACTTCAGTGATTTAATCTTTGAGTTTATCTGTTTCACTGGGGTGATGGTGCCTGCCTTGGAGGAGTTTTGTGAAGTGATGTTAATGAAGGAGCTTAGCCCGAAGACCTGGGATCTAACTGTGCCTTTAGATCAGAGCTTCTCAACTGGAGCACTTTTGCTCCTCAGGGGACATTTAGCAATGCCTGGAGACATTTTTGGTTGTCACAGTCAGAAGAGGGATATTACAGTCCTTTAATGTGGAGAGGCCAGGGATGCCCCCTACAACAAAGAATTACCCAGCCCACAATGTCAGTGGTACTGAGGCTGAGAAACCCTGCTTTCGATGACTCATTCTCACCAGCTTGTTATGAGGATGAATGCGAAAATGGAGCCTGCATTTCTAACTGCAGCCTGCCCTTCCAGGTCCTCTCATTCCCTCACCCTTTCCCAAGGGGGCTGCCTCTGTCCTCAAGGAGCCTGGTCCAGGAGTCAGCAGACCTGAATTCAAGTCCTGACTCCTCATGCCTCAGTGAAGTTTTTCCTTAGTTTCTAGTCTCCATGTCTTTTCATCCTTGGAAATCTTGTCTTGAGTGGGGCAGTGGTGTCTACACAGTAATGGGGCTGTGGTGTGGACTGAGTGGGAACCCGGATGGGATGCATGCTTAGTCAGCTGTGATGTGCCGGCAAAGGGAGGCAGCAGGCCAATACGCTTTCTAGTCCAGCACTGAATAATAGCCTTGGGGGCATTGCCCAGGAACCCCCGTTGGCCCCTGCGAGGCCACATGGCTGTTCTCCCAGGCCTGCTCCATCTTGCTTCTTGCTTGTGTTTCCTTGAACAGGTGGAGCTAGTCTCCATTTGGGGAAGATGGAATTTGCAGGAAAATGCAGGGCTATTATTTCTGTGCTGTGTGAGTGGGAGACAGAGCTGGTTGAGTGGCAGATTTCCTGGCAGGGGGAGAAACAGCTAAGTGTGCCAGCCCAGGCATCTCTAGAATCCTCTTGAGGTGAGTGGGCCAGGATTCCCCAGTGGCCACCTCGGGAAGCAAACGTTTGTTCTGAGCTCAGGACCAGCCCTAGGAAAAGATGGGGCTTGCTGTCGGGGAAAGGTCTGTACCAATATATTGAAGCTCTGAGAACATTCTACCCGGCAAACTTTCACTGATGCCCGTTCTGTGGCAGGCACTGGTCCCGGGGACATTGGGGGACACAGAGATGGATGAGGCTGAGGGGGTGTTTGGGCTGCCGTAACTCTGAGGCAAGGCAGACTGTGCTAAGTGAGGTAGAGAGGCTCTGCATCGCGTTAAGGGCCTGCTGCGAATATTAATGTCTGGAGGCTTCTTAGAAGAAGTGGGGGTTGAGCTGGGTTTTGAAGGAAGGTAAGGGCTTCATGAGGCAAAAGGGAATGCATGTTCTGAGCCGCGGCAACAGTAGGGGCAGAGGCTCAAAGTTGGAGAGTGCCACGTGTTCTAAGGGAGGGCCGGAGAGGTAGGTTTTCCTAGAAGTGCTGGGAAGAGAAGACTGGAGAGGGACGTGGAGCCCCCGGCCCGTGAAGCTGGTGGAGTAGTGGGGGCTTCACGAACTAGGCTGATGAATTTGCACTTTTGTCTAAAGGCACAGGGAACAGTGGAAGGTATGTGAGCAGAGCAGTGGCGTGCTCCAGCCACAGCATGGAGGATGGGTTATAGAGAGAGGAAGCTGGAAGCAGTGTTACTGCGATAGTTGTGAGAAGGAGGAATGAAGGCTTGAACCCAGCTGGGGGCAGTGGGAAGGGAAGATATAGGGGGAGGTCTGGGGAGGCAGGCAGCTTGTTGGGCTTCACCTTTCTCCATCTTGGGTATCTGAGTTGTGTGTGAGGCTCGAAGTGACTGTCGTGGCCCGCTCGCCACATTGCTCTGCTCAAAGCCCAGCCTTTTCTTGAGAATGACAAGCAGCGAGCATCAGGCAGCCTTCTGGTCCCAGAGAACAGGATGGCACGGTGCCCACACCAGCCGGCACCAGCCACTCTGGCTGGGGATGGGGGGAGGCCTCCTTCTGGAACCCATCAGCACTGGCTTCTGGCCAGGCCCAAAGGAGGTGGAATACACCCTCTTCCTGCTCGTTTTCAGAGATTTGGGAGGAGTAGGTATGGAGGACAGCAGCAGCGTGCTGGAGCCGGCTACTCTCGGGTTCGTGTTGGAGCTGGGGGAGTGACTGGCTGTGCGTTTGGGCGAGTTGCCTGGTCTCCCTGAACTTCAGTGTCTGTGTTTGTGAAGTGGGCATTATGATGCTAGGCCCACGGGTGCCTGTAAGGGCATCACACAGGTGTAATTACGCAGGTGTCATGTTCTTAGCTCAATAAATGGCCGCTGTTTTTAATTGGCAAGATATGATGATGGACTTGACTTGATGGGTGGGGAGAGGCAAGACCTCCTTGCCTTTAAAGGAGTTGAAGACCTGGGAAGCAGTTGGAATGGTGAATTCTATCTTGGGCGTGTTGGCTTTGAGGGGCTGGGGAAAATCCTAGGATATTCAGAAGAAATCTAGGGTCTTCTAATCATGTGGTTCACATAAATTACTCTTACTATAATATCTATCTCAGAGTCAACTTTTCAAAACACCAGCCTCCCTGCAGGCAACCCCAGTGTGGCATCAGGAGAGTGGGGTCATGGGTCAGCATGGCCAGCCCAGCCTCTGGCTTTGCTTGTGTCATTGGTGACTCCCCATGGTCCTCGGTGCCTTCCTCCCTGATGGCATTTCCCATTGGCTGGCTGCTCCTCTGCCCAGGGATCCAGCTGGGTGCCGGCCCAGCTCAGGCTCCAGAGAGGAAAGAGCCCTGGATCTGGGGCCAGTGACCTGATATTTACGCTGGCTCTGCCCCTTCCCTGTCCGTGTGGCCTGGAGAGATGGGCAGGCTCCCTGAGGGCACTGGGTGTAGTGAGGAGGGATCCAGGAGATGAGGGATGTGAAAGCAGCAGCATGTGCCTGGCACACAGGGGCCCTGGCAGATGCTTGGTGGACAAGTGAGGGCAGGCAGGGGAGGGGGCGAGAGGATTCGGGGAGGCAGGCCTGGGAGGGCCCCAGGGCTCAGGGAGGGGGGTGAGGGGTCAGGCGGAGCCGGCTCAACTCCTGGCTCTGCTGCTTACTAACAGGAAGACTCTGAGTCCGGTGCCTGCTTTGGTCACATCCATGTGTGGGTGCTGGTGATGGGAGGTTGGCCTTGGGGACCACTCTAATGCCTACCTCACAACATAGTGATAGGTCCAGATGGATACACAGCACCAGGGCCTGAGAGTGCTGAATAAACCTTCATTCCTCCTCTAGTAAGTACAGTAAATCCCTAGAGGGCAGTCCCCAAAGGCCTTGATTACCCCAACTGTGGAGTACAGGGAGAAGTGGAGCTTCTGGAGCCAGTGCTTTCTCTGCTCAATTTTGTGTATTCTTTCTCTCTTTCATCTGAAATCTGACCCAGCCCCATGGAAACTGGCTGCAGACCCCCAATGGCAGTGGGGTGCCAAGGGGCAGGGGAGCAATCGGCTCCTGGTGCAGACAATGAGGGGTACCTTGTCTGTAAAGGATATAGAAAAATAAATAAAGCCAACAAAAAGTCAGTCTGGTTTTCGTTACTGCCATGTACCGGCACTTCTAAACAAGGTCAGTGATAAAACACTCCTCCCGGGGGGCAGACGCTCCTGGCTCCCCCTCGGTATGCTGCTGCCTAATGGTCCTCCAGAAAGGAGCCTCGGGGGCTGTAAATATCAGGAAGGAACTCAGCAAGGCCTGGCAGAAGAAGCCAGAGATGATTTGGAGAATAAGCCCATTGATAATTGCAATGGCAGTGTGGATTTGGGGCTCAGGAGACCGGGAAGGGGAGGGTGCCACACTGTGAAGTGAGGGTAAGGCAAGAGAGTGGAGGTAACCGCTGTGGGCTCTGACTGGGAGAGGCATCGTCTAGGCCCTTTAGACGTGGTCAGGAAGAGGGTGTACTTCATCTCCCTTGGGCCTGGCAGGAAGCCAGCGCTGATGGGTTCCAGAAGGAAAGCCCCCAGCCAGGGCAGCCGCTGCCAGCTGGTGTTGGCTGGCGTGGGTGCTGTGCCACCCCACTCTTTTGGACCGGCAGGCTGCTTACCATCTTCCAAAGGGGACTGGCCTCTTGACAAGGTTAGGAAAGGAGCCAGGGCTGCCCTATGGGCTTGGGGGCTGGTAGGGCGTTGGGGAAGGCAGGATTCACATTTCTCTAGCCTGGACAACAAGCATGTGCGTGAGGATCAAAATGAGCACTTTTAGGGTTTTATTACTATTATTTACTAAACAAGTTTCCTTGCAGGGTTGTGGAAGGGGCCCATGCGGAAGGATCTGTCTAGAGGAGGAGGCTCCGCATGTGTACAAGGGAAGGAGGTGTGTCCTTGGGACTGGCTGGGGCACGGCCCTAGGGAAGTGTGTGTGTGTGTTTGGGGGGGGTGTCTGGTCATGTGGCCCCTTCCCTGACTGAACCCCTTGCAGGGCCCCATGCCACACAGCAATGCTGCGTCCGTTGCAGAAGCAGACACCTTTGGCTCCTGCTGTGTTGGAAGCAGGTGTGCATTAGTCAAGGTGGCCTCAGTGGTCCTGGGTAGTGGGGCCCCCGCAGTGAGAAAAGCAGAGACCTCTTGGGCCCGGGGGTGTAGGAGTCACTCTCCCAGATCTGCTCCCAAATGCAGGTGCATCTGGTTCCATTTGGAGCCAGTGAGCTGGCTGATGGTGGCTGTCTGGGGCTTCTGGGGCTGAGCAGCCAGGCTAAGCTTAGCCCATGGGCACTTCCCAGAAACTGGTGGCACTGTCATAGTGTTGGCTGGATGCTCAGGAGTTGGCAGGATACAGTGCAGGAACAGCAAATAGGTTTTATCTGGGTGTCAAATTGAAACAATTGGTACCAGCTTCCAGGAGGGCTGTGTTGGGAAGGATTCTGAGGTGTTGTCTGAGCTCAACGGGAAGAGTGCCCTGATTGATTCATGAGGTCTATCCTGGGCAGGAGAAATGGAAGAGTGGCAAGGGGTTTGCCATCCTGGTGTAGTGGAAAAAATACAGAGAGCCTAGATTTGATCTTAGGTGAGTGGCCCCAGTTTTTCCTCTCTCTCTTTTTTTTCTTTTTTGAGATGGGGTCTGGCTGTGTTGCCTAGGCTGGAGTGCAGTGGCACAATTTCAGTTCACTGCAACCTCCACCTCCTGGGCTCAAGCCATCTTCCCACCTCAGCCTCCCAAGTAGCTGAGACTACAGATGCCCGCCACCACGCCCAGCTAATTTTTGTGTTTTTAGTAGAGGCGGGGTTTCGCTATGTTGATCAGGCTGGTCTTGAACTCCTGACCTCAGGTGATTCACCCGCCTCAGCCTCCCAAAGTGCTGAGATTACAGGCATGAGCCACTGCAACTGGCCCCCCAGTTTCCTCATTTCTAAAATGAGGGTAAAAATGTGGCCCTTCCAACCTGATAGCCTTATTGTGGGCACTGAGTAAGATAGCAGAGCGAAAACCCTTTGTAAAATATAAAAAAGCGATACAAACCCAGAGTGGGGGTTTTGTTGTTACTGAGTCTCCCAGGAACCTGGAGTGACTTCCCAATAATAACGTCTGCCCCACTGGGGACTACTCCATGGTCTGAGTGCCTGAGAGGCTTGGTTGACAGGATGTGTGACCGGCGCAGTGCCCGGCACCCAGGCCTTTGATACACTCTTGGCCAAGTGTCAACGAGGTGTTTGGTCATGTTTCCAACTCTAAGTCACTTCATTTCTGTCTGACTCTCTCCCTGGCTTAAGATTTAGAGACTGTTTTCATGTCTAATGAAAGAAGGACAGAAAATCTCTCTCTAGAACCTTGTCTCTTACTCTCCATTAAAGGTAGCAAAATTGCTTTATAAAGTCTAAACGCCTGACAAGAACGCGTACTAATAATGCATGAATTATGCAAATCTGTGTAGCACTTGATTTGCATAATGGAGGGGCTGGAGGAGGGTTGGGGAGGGGAAGGAGTGAGGGTGAGGGCGTCTGCCCAGATCTGTGTGTAACGGGGGACATTCATTTGCTCCCTCGGGAGGAGTCCCCTTCTGCAAGCCCCCACTGGTCCCGAGGGTGTGTTCTTTGGCCTTCCCCTGCTGGCCTGGTGTCTGCCCTTTGTGGCCTGGCTGTGCAGCACCCCCTCCTACTTTTGGGGCAGTCACCGAGGCAGGGGCACAGTGCCCTGGACTCTTGTGTAGAACTGGCTTCATTAAATCTCACAGCCGCCCCTCCATGTACAGACAGCCTTCCCTGAAAGTCCCCTGGGTCATTATTTCTCCAAACGTCTGTCTTGCTGAGGCATTGGACTTCGTTAAGTGCTGTCTGGAATTGTAACTATTGCCAACTGCCTTTTTCTTGGGTTCTGTGGGAAGCAAGGGTGAGAAGGAGTCTCCGGGAGAGAACTCCCCACCTACCCTGCCTGGTTTCTCTCTCGGTGTTTCTCACTGTTGCTTTGAAAGGTTTCAGCCTCTGCTGTAAGGGGCCTCTTGCTTTTCTCTCCCAGCCTCCCTGCATACTTGCTAATCTTGGGACTTTAGATTTGATGAGGGGCAGGGGCCGGGCGCAGTGGCTCACACTTGTAATTCCTGCACTTTGGGAGGCCGAGGTGGGAGACTTGCTTGAGGCCAGGACAATATAGCAAGACCCCATCTCTATTAAAAAAATATTTGACGAGGGCTGAGTTTGGGACTGAGTATACCTTAGGCTTGAGCTCAGTGGGTGCTGCCTGGAAGCCTGGGGATGTGGGGGCTCAGGCTGAAGAGACGCTGGGAACCAGTTGTGGAGAGCCAGGGAGCTGGCTTTTTTGTCTAGAACCTGAATGGGGCAGCTTCTTGTTCTCGGGTGGGGAACTGTTCTGCAGGGTGGATGGATGCAGGGAGCCAGCCCTGGTTGGGAGGTGGGAGGGGCAGGGACCATACCTAGCTCCTGGAGAGGCCAAGCAGACTGTCAAGGCTACAAACAGGCTGGGGGTTAGCTTATTTCAACATACTTCTTCAGCATCTATGTCTATGCGCTGGGCTTGTGCTAGGCCCTAGGTGTCAGAGATATAAAGACACTCACAGCTGCCATTTATTGAGCTCCTATTATAAGTGTCAGGTCCTTCACTAAGCCACTTATTTACATGTGTCATCTCATGTAATGTGTATGACAACTTTATGAGGTCACCACTCTTACTGCCCCATTTTATAGATGAGTAAGTTGAGGCTTGGTCACACGGCGAGGAAGTGGCAAAGTGGGGCTCTAAGTGAGGTCTTCGGACTCCGAAGCCCGTTCTCCAGACCGTGATGCTTTGCTGCCTCTGTTGAGTCAAACTGGACTCTTCCTTTGAGACCCTGTTGGTAACAGCAGTGTAAACAGATGGTGAGCACAGTGTAGTGTAATATATGCAAGGGGAGAGGTTGGAACCAGGCACAGAAGTAGCACTGAGCATTTAATTATGTCAGGGAGGGCTGGGGAAAGCTCGCAAAGGAGGGGGGAGGGTCCCTGAATGAGCCACAGGAGGGAAACCAGATTCTGTCTGGCACTTAGGGAAGCGGCCAGTGGAGGCTGCAGGTCAGTGGGCTGGGGTGAAGGGTAGGGGCTTTAAATCCCAGATGCTTATAGCCCCCTTCTTCCCCACTTTTGGGGTGCGACCATGTGATGTGGAGCTCAGGAGGTCATGGCTGGGATACGCAAGAAGGTCAAGTGTGGGGTGCTGCCCCGGGGCCCCTCTCCTCGGCCTGTATGTTCAATAGGTGCACTGGCCTCCCTGTCTTGGCCAGACAGCTCTGAGAGCCAGGGCTCTGTGGGTGCCTGAACTGTGTGTGGACCCTGCCTGGGATGAGGCCACAGCTGCTCCCACACCTGCATCTGCTCACTCCCAAGAAGGGGGCCGCCATGATCACTGTGGAGGCCAGGGTGGGAGGACCCTCTGGACCATGTGGTCCCATCCCATTGAAGGGCAAAGAGGGGATCTGAGGCCCAGAGACTGGAAGTGATTTGCTGCAAGTCATACAGCCAGCAAGAAGTGGGTCAATCCCCCAAGGTTCTGGTTTGGAGCACTCCCGGGGGTCTCCCCTCACCCCTCACCCTGGACTCGCCCTCTCCAGGCTGTGTGCCATCCTCACCACCTCTGCCGTGCCCTCGCTCACCCACGTGGCTACACTCTTGCGTGCGTTTCCCTCACACCTGGCCATCCTCTTAGGCCAGGCCAAGGCTTTGCTCTGGAGAGAACTTAAACGGCATTGTCAGATGAGGAAGGAGCAGAACCTGCCGATCCCATGACCTCTTGACAGGCCATCCGCACACACTCAGCCCGCTCTCCCCAGCCCTGCACAGGCCCTTCAGCTCACACATCTTGTCCTTACTTCTGCTAGCAAGCAAAGATGACTGCAGGTGCTCTCATTCGGGGATGGGGATGTAGTAGGGAGACAGTACCTGGTAGATAGAGCTGAACAAATTTCTGCAGAAAGTTTGGAGCGAGGGGGGCCCCATGATGGAATAACAGGCATGAACCAGAAGCCTAATTCTATTGCTTAGAAGCTGTGTGGTTTTAGGCAAGTGACTTAACCTCTCTGAGTTTCAATCTCCTTATTAATAAAACAGGTACGAATAGTGCCTTGCTCAGTGGTCCCCTAACTTGGCTACATTTTGGAATCCCTTGGGGATCTTTAAAAAATGCTGATGCCTGGCTCCCAGCTTCTGACCTGAAGTCACTGCCCTGAGGTGCAACCTGGGTGTGGGGATTTTAAAAATCTCCCTGGGTGATACTAATGTGCAGCAAACTTTGGGAACCACTGTCCCAGGGTTTGTTGGGGATTAAAGGAAGAATGCAGACACGTGGAGAGCGCTCACTAAATGGAGGTGATTATTTCAGTGTTCATCTCCCTGCCTCTCACTCCATTTAATGTGGGGTCTGCGGGACTGAGGTTTTCATTTTTATACCACAGTGGGTTTGCCGGAGTGCTGAGGGGGCTGTCAGCGGCCCATCTTTACCCGGAAATGCCCCTCCCTTGCGCCCTCACCATCTCTGCAGCCCTAGGGCAGGCCTCAGTCTTTCTGACAGGCCCCAGGGTCCTGATTAGGCTGGGCTTGACCCTGCCAGGGGCAGGCCTGCCCCTGGTCTCCAGCTGGTGGCTTTAGGAATGGAAATGCTGGTTCCCACAAAGGCTTCTGGGAGACAGAAGCCTAAGATGCCAGGGTGCGGTGCACACACTCAGTCTGGATTCGGTGGCCTGACCTGGGGGATCTGGGGAGGGTGTTGGTGGGGGCAGAGGCATGGGAGGGGCTGCTTCTTTGAAGCTCTCCACTCTGCTCCTTGGTACTGTCTGAGGCCCTGCAAACCTGAGCAGAGGCTGTGAGGGAAGACACATTTCCTCAGATTCCTCCGCTGTCCTGACAGGAAGTTGTGCATCACTGGGCTGACAGGAAGGAAATGGCTCTGCTGTTTGGAAAGAAATAGAGAATTCTAACTGGGGCTGAGGGAAAAGGTGTCCGCTCGGAGAAGCCGTTTTGTACCAATATGAGGACTCTGTCTCTGCAGCCAGTTGCTCCCTGTTTATTTTCCTTTGAATGACAAGGATTGGCTTCAGTTAATGAGGAGCGGTGACAGGAAAGTGAGAAGGGGCCTGTGAGATTTTGGGACGCGGAAGCCTTCGCAGGAAACCTGGCCCTCTGCTTGTAATCAGCATCTTTCTTTCCCAGCTCCCTGCTTCGGGGACTGTGAGGTGACAAAGGATTTTGTGATCTCACACGCCGCTTTTTCCTCCATCCACCAACCATACCTTTGGAAATGCTTTGATTTCTATTTCTTTTTACCACCCCAAAAACACAGTGGATCTTTTAATAGCACAAGGCCTTTTGAATCTCTAACCAATCAGTCTCCAAATCCTATCCAAAGTGCACTTAGAATAGACACTTTTAATAAAATATATTGCTTTTAAGCCAGTGTAAACCTGTGAAATTTGTACATTTCTTTTAGAGCATCTCTACAAATTTTACATTATTGAAATCACCACCCAGTGACCTTTTAGGAAATACTAGATAAATTGCAAGAGACAAATAGACAAACCGAATGGAGTAAGTACAATTTCCAGTGCCTTTCCTGCTAGGTTCCCAGGCTGAGTCTTAGAAATCCCTGACTCCCTGTGCCCCTCCCCCCAGCTCTGTGACCTAGCCCCTGCCCTGCAGGCCTCTCTGCCCACCCTGCCCCTGGCAAGGAGCTCGTAGCTGGGGCGTCCTCTGAGAGCCATTTGCAGCTCTGAGAAGCGGCTCTGGTATGTGGCTCCTGGCACCTTGTCCCGTCTGTGTTTGTCTCTGTGCTCCATCATTCAAAACACTTCCACCAGTGGCCAGGGCCCCTAGAAGGGCTCTTGGGGGTGGCTGAGTACTGCTTCGGAAAGGCTCAGATGCTCTGTGGCCGAATGTGCCCCAGGCGAGGTCCTCAGCCTTGTCAAGTGAGAGCTGAGCGGGGGTCTGAGTCCAGCAACCCTCACTCACTGTGGAGCACTCTCTGTGCCTGGGCCAAACCTTAGTCAGCCAGGTGTGGATTATCCATTTTGTGGATTGCCTGTAGTGTCTTTTCCAAACCCAGGTCACATTCGTCCCTGCTGCTGTCTCACTGCATGAGGACCTTTCCTCCCTACCAGCTGGTGGTGCTTAGGGGATGTAAACCAGGTGTCGTATCTTGTTTGTATTTTGTACAGGGAAAACAGAATTTGGAAGACAGATGGTCTCTAAAATCACATTACCAGAGCGTCCAAAGGGTCTCCTGGAGGCTCAGTGCTCCTTTGGGCTATGGGATCTGTTCCGCTTCTGGTGTGGGTACGCAGAGCCTTGGAGCAGTGATGGGGGTGGAGGGAGCACAACTGCGCCCTGCTTCCTCAGGTCTGCAGATCACAGGTCACTCGATGGTGGTGGGCACGTGGTTATGCAGTCATTTCATGGATAAGTGAACTCAGTCACCAGCTCAGCTGCTTTGCCATCACTACACAGCGACCTGTGTCAGCAACACTACTGGGGGTGTTACTTGGGTCCCCTGTATCTCAGTTGCTGCTTTTCCCATGGAGTGGCCCGACTGCCCTCCAACATGGGGAGGGAGGGACAGCAGAAGGCAGATCAGCGGTTAGAGATGTCCTGAGTGGCACTGCTGGCCCTTCTGTGGATAAAGTAGCTTCGGGAGAAATAAGGTACCGTCAAAGCTACCCAGGCTTCATTGGCTCCTTAATTTGATAATTGATTCCACAAACATTAATGGAGTTTTTCTCACATTCCAGGCACTATGCAAGGTGCTGGGGGTGGGGAGAAACAGAAAGATGACAAAGACTTGGTTCCCACACTCAAAGAGCTCACAGCCTGGTAGGCAGATGCTCAACGCACTTAGAATTGTCTCCCGAAGAGGCCTGAAGGGACAGGGTGGAGGAAGTGCAGAGACGGAGGCAGCTCTGGAGGGTAGGGTGGTGGGAGTGGTGAGAGCGGAGCCAGTCCTGAAGGTTGACTGGGAATGGGAAAGGCTAAGGCAGGGAGGTTGTTCCTGGCCCAGCAAGCACATGGAAAGGTTGAGGGAAACGAAAGCTTGGTGCATTTCGAAGGAGTGTGAGCAACTCAGTATGGCTGGAATTTATGGTGTGAGTATGAGATACGGGGCTGTAGAGGCAGGCAGGGGTCAGATCATGCCTTGCTTAGGGGTTCTGCCTTCATCCCAGAGGCTGTGGGGAGCCACAGAAGGGATTTAAGGAGTGGGATGGCACGATTTGTGCCTTAAATTACTTGCTATGGAATCTACATGGTATAGCAGAAGGAGCCCCGGAGTAGGGGAAGGAGCTAGGCTCTAGCTCTAGATTCTAGATCTGGATCTAGCAGCTGGGTGACTTTGGCCAAGTCGAGGCCTCAGTGTCCTGGCCTGTAAGATGTGAAGACTCTAAGGTCTGTCTTAGCCCTGATGTTCTCCACACCCGTGGCCACCTTCCTGTTTGGCCCCCACACTCTCTGTTCTGTACTTGTCCATCCACCTCTGGCCGCCTGACCCCTGTCAGCTGGCTGTCCCACCATGGTCAGCAGCTGGTGGCAGCTAGAGGGAGAGGGGCGAGTCCTCCAGGAAGCATGTGCACTCCTGCCCTTGTAATTCAGGCCTGCCTGGCTTCTCCTCTTCCAGCCCTGCAAGAGTGCCTTCCTCCCCTCTGACCTCAGCATACCTGGCTCCCCACAGCACATAGCCCTGGCTGGGCCCAGCTGTGTCTCTTCAGTGAGACAGTTCACCCCCTTGGGCCAAAATCCCCATCCACCTGGCCCCCACGTGACAAGACGCAGCTGCTTCGGGGTTGCCACCTGGTAGTCCGTGACATCTGTGAGATGTCCGTGCATTTGGCTGGTGCGAGCTTTTTCCTTTGCTCTGACCCAAGTTTTGATGGCTCAGTGTGTCATCATCATGCCTGGGAGCCCCAGACTGGCTCTTCCTTCCCAGGAACCCCCAGAGCCACTTCTGCAGGATGCCTTGAAACAGCTGTGGGTGGAAAGTCAGGTTTTCCCCCATAAGCATCACTTGTTCTGCTGCCTTCCCAGCTTCTGTGCTCCTGGGCCCAGAGCTCCTCCAGGGTGAGGAACAGGGAGGAGGAGTTGGCTGGGTTGGCTGTTTTCCTAGGTCTTTGATCACAGCTGTTACATGTAGATAGGCTGGGCGCGGTGGCTCATGCCTGTAATCCCAGCACATTGGGAGGCCGAGGCGGGTGGATTATGAGGTCAGGAGATCGAGACCATCCTGGTCAACATGGTCAAACTCTGTTTCTACTAAAATACAAAAAAAAAAAAAAAAAAAAACCACAAAAAACAAAAACCAAACAAACAAACAAACAAAAAAACTAGCCGGGCATGGTGGTGGCATGCGCCTGTAGTCCCAGCTATTCAGGAGGCTGAGGCAGGGGAATTGCTTGAACCTGGGAGGCGGAGGTTGCAGTGAGCTGAGATTGTGCCACTGCACTCCAGCCTAGCAACAGAGCAAGACTCTGTCTCAAAAAAAAAAAAAAAAAAAAAGGCTTAAACAATGGGTTCTAAGCAAATAAGTATCTGTTTAGTCAGTGGAACGAGGAAACAAAAGTTGATGGTGTTCTCCCCACAACTGGAAGTGTTGTTCCCCACCTAGATGATGGGGCCTGCAGGGAAGTGGTTTTGCACGATTCTCCTCTTCTTGGGAACAGGCCATAGGGTAGCATTCCTTCATTCACTCATCAAGTATTTATCGAGTGCCTACTGTGTGCCAAGTCCTCTGTGAGGTGATGGAGCAGAGAGACAGAAAGGACCCCGACTGTGCCATGAAGCAGCCCCGAACCTGGAGGGCCACTCAGAGGGAGCCCAGGGGTGGCGGCTCTCGGGCTCCAGCCGAGTTTCCTTCAGACCTAGCCCCTTTAGCTGACAATCTTAAAGCCTGGTCCTGGAAAACAGGAATAGTGCAAGAGGGATGAAATATGGGTGAGGAGAGTGAGACAAGGGCGGAGGTAAGAAAGAGGGATGGAAGAAAAGACGCAGCAAACTTTCCCGTGAGAGAAACGCTCCAGACAGCGCCCCAGTTCCCAGCTGAGACTCCCAGCCACAGTCAGCAAGAACCCACAGGAGGGGAGGCCCACATCCCTGCTCAGCTCTGCCCTGGCAAGTGGGGTCGGAGATGGGGCATTCCCTGCTTGGGGTCTCAGTCTCTCCATCTGTAAAACGAGGCTTTGGACTAGGGGAGCTCAGAGATCTGTTTAGAACTAATATTCTGTAACCGGTGCAGGGCAAAATAGGGGGGGGCAGGAGCCCAAATTAAGGCCAGTTGAGTATCAGGTGGGGTGTTCCTCTGGCTCCTCCTATCTTACAACAGTGAGAGGGACCCAGGGATACTGTGGGAGTACTACCATCTCCTCACTTGTACGAGGTACCTTCTGGCTGCTCTTCCGGCTGCTCAACACTGAAAGAAGGAAGGTGCTGGGTGTCCTTGTTTGCATATTTTTCTGGCATGGACACATTCTTCTTGGAGTTTCTTGACATTAGGGCCTCTTGAAACGCTCAAGGTAAGGGCTGCTCTGCCTGGCAGACATGCGTCAGGTGCCTTTGGTTCCTCCTTGGCAAGTCTGCCTCCAGACGCCCTCAGATCCTGTCCCCATGCCTGGCCATGGGGGCTGTCTGACCACTGATACCAGAGGGTCACATTCTAAAGAGATCTCATGCAGGTCACACTCATCAGTCTATACAGAAGACTTGGAAATGTTTTGGCAACCTCGTGTTAGAAGAGTGGGGTTTCCTAACTGTATGGCTTTGGGTAATTGCTTAAATCCTCCCAGCCTCGGTTTTTCCATCTGTGGGTTAGGAGTGGTCCTCTCTACCTCCCAGCCTCAAATAGGAAACTGTGCAAGAAAATGCTTTGTAAACAGGAAAGCCCTAAACTGACATCCAGGACACAGTGACTCAGTAGCAAATATATTCTGATATTCAGCCTTCTCCATGGTTACAGCCTCCTCTGTGCCAAGAAATTCAAGTCACCAAGGGTTAAAGCAAGCAAGGCACATGGCCATGATTGTCCATAATTGATGAAATAAACCTTAAAGGAGTGACATATAATTAATTGCAATTAATCCAGGCACTGTGACACCACCTTGCTAAAAATACTGTCTACTAATAATTGCTTTGATCCAGCAGAATGATGCCTGCCCATGAGCCTGGCAAAGTGTCTGCTAATGGAGTGCACATAGTGGGTGTGGAAGCTGGTAGGCATGGGGGCAGAGGGCGGGAAGGGGGCCCCAATTCTCTCAGACCCTGTGGCAGCAAATACTACATATATAGGGTGATCATATGATTCATTGTCTAAACTGGGACACTTTCGAGATTATTATATTAATGATTACCATTCATAGTAATAACTATGCCAGATAACAGGCATACACTGGACTCTCCTGGGTAAACCGGAATGTATTGTTGCCCTCTGCATAGGCTGTTTTAAGCCCGTGGGAACCCTCGACTGGGAGAGTATTTTCACGTTCATTATCTGCTCTTCCTCACAACAACCCTGGAAGGAAGAAAGGATTTTTAGTCTCATTGAATAGATGTTAAAGATGGTGATGGTGTCAAATGGTCCAGGTCTAGTCTTTGGCCTGGCTTCCTCGGTGGCTGACCCCATGCAGGTAGAGGACAGCTGGTCAGAACCGGGAGTTCTGGGGATGTGGAAACACGTGCAGCTCAGGGGGAAAGAAGTAGCAAACTCGGCTTCAGTGGAGCAGGAACAAGCGACCTCCTCCGTGAAGAGCTCAGGGCAGAGGTCTCAGCTGGGACTGTGCTGCGGTCCTTACCAATCCTGGGCTTGGAATCAGAAGCTGTGTGTTTCAAGTCTGGCTCCCACACTTTAGCTGTGTGATCTTGGCAAATTGTATAATCATTCCGTGCCTCAGTTTCTCATTTGTCAAGTGGGGACAGTTCCTTCCTGTGAGGAATAAGTGAAAGCTTATATGAAGATGGATGGGTAGACTCAGAGCCTATAATATAACAGGTACTCAGTAAGTCCTTGTAGAGTTTGAATCTGAGGAGAGTTCCTAGAGGCAGCACCCATAGGGGAACCATGGAGATCCTTCTGCCTTGAAATGGCTCTAACTTGAACCAATTAGGGTGGAATGAGCTCCCGCCTTGAGATGGGGCTGCCTCATGTTCTTGGAGAAAGAAACGGAGGAAATAAACACATGGAGGAATTGGGAGGTTCCCTGACCCCCCTAGACCATGGAGAGTCTACTTGGGAGACTTTACTGCATGCCCCGTGATAGGCAGGACCAGCACCCAAGGAGTCTTTGCATCTTGCAGTTTCCTTGAAGCCCTGTACAGGCTGGTGGCCCACGTTGGTATGTGGCTTCCAGCCTTCCTCCAGGCTCTCAGATGAACGTGCTTGGACATGGGCAGGCAGTGGGGCTCGTGTGGTGCCCCATTGGTGGAATTCATGGCACCTCAAAGTAAAAGGTAGGCAGGTTGACAACAGTCTGGTGCCAGAGAGCTAGTGAGAGAGAGAAAGAATTATACAAGTCCCATGTTTGGTCTATTAATAGCCTGTGTTTGGTCTCCACCACTTCTATCAACATCGTCCATCACATCCAAACAATTGAAAAACCTGTGCCAAATGTTAGGAAACTCACGGCTGTGCTGTTTCTGAAAAACAGCATTTCTACTTCTTATGCCGCACTGAGATGCCAATAGTTCCATGCCAACTGGTTATTTTTCCAGACCATTTCCCTTTATTTATGTTTAAGCTTTTGTATTGTTGAAGCCAAAAGAAGATAGAGAACCTGGAGTAGGTAATTGCTGTTTCTCCTGATTTGTCCTTGAATGAGGCATGGAGGAAATGTTCACTCCCCAAACCTGAATTGAGTAGCTGCAGAGGGGTGGAGAGAGGACTAAGACAGGGGCCTGTCCCTTTCAGACAGTGTTCAAGCTGGTGGATGGGCAGAGTGAGGATGTGGCAGAACACCAGCCCCACCCTTGGAAGGCTTAGGGCATTATCAGCCCTTTCTGTTACTGGTGTGTGGCCTTGGGTAGGCCGGAGTCCCTCTCTAGGTCTTAATTTGCTTGCCTATAGAATCGGGGAGTCAGACTTGATGGCTTAGAAGGCCTCTTCCAGCTAAGTCGAGTGTTGGGTGGAGGACTCACTGTCTCACGTTTGTTGGCAAGGCTGTGGGTGTGGAAGTGGAAGGAAGGTGATGCTGCCCTCAGAATGCTGGCAACTCCGGGAAGCCTGGAAGCATGGCTGGGAAACATGGACAAGGCTGTTCTTTATCTGGGAAACTCCAGAACAGCCTCCAGAGATGTCTGTGGAGCCTGCAGGCGGTTGTTTTTCTCACCATATGTGATTTCTGGGTGTCTTAAAAATTTTCATTTGGCCCAAACATTGCCGGGGTTGGGGGATGATTTTGCCCAGTGTGGGGATGGAAATGGGTTTCCCTCTGAGCATCAGGTGGGGAGAGTGGTTTTCTCCATTTTGGAATTCTCTGACGAAGTTGGAAGCTTCAGCTGGGGCCCTAGTGTTGCAGCAGCTTCTGGTGCAGACAGAGGCAAGGGCTGGAGGGAGGAAAGGGGAAAGGCCAATTGCGGGGGCGATAAGGCTGAGAGACCCAGGGTGGGGAGTTGTCTGTAGGACTTGCTTTGTGTCTTTAAAACCCACATACTTCTCTGTGGCTATCAGGTGATGAAAATCAACATTATTTCAAGTTATAGCCATCTGAAATGAATGTAGCCAGTTCCTTGTAATGAGCTGACCACAGCTCCTGCAGAGAATCTGGGAATCTGTTGTGCGTCTTGTCAGCGATGGCTGGGGCAGGATGGGGAAAGGGAAGCCCAGGCCTGGGACAAGCCCAGCTAGGCTTGTTTGGTTCCAGTCAGCAACCCAGTCTAACAGGGAGCCCACAGCTTTCTGCAGAGCAAAGTGATTTCCTGCTGTTTTATTCATTTGGGGGCCAGATAGGTTTTACTAAGAGAAAACAAAACTACTTCAAAGCAAGCCATCCAGAAAGCACAATTATTTGTTTCAAATATTCTAGAACATTTAAGAAAATGGGGGTTCCTGCAATCTGGATGAAATATGGGGGCCAGATCCTTGGCAGGTGGAGCAGTAAATATTTGCTAGGTGAACCCCTCATAGTGATAGCAAATTGAGCAGCGTTCTGGGAGGTGCTAGGAGGGTGAATAAAGGTTAAGTGTTTCACTGTAACTCTGTACACCCCGGATGCCAGGACAGATTTGGGGGCTGGGACTAGGGACCTTCAGTGTGCTATACAGTTCTCCTGAGATAAAGGTATGGTGTCAGGACCTTCAGAACCTGATGCATAGTGGCAGGTATGCATTCATCAAAGCCGGAGGAGGCTGTAGGGACTTCTTGACACCACAAGAGTAATGTAATTGCTAACTGACCAAGAGCACTCACATTCCACAAGCAGAGGAGGCTAAAAGCTAATCAGGAGCCCATTTTTTATTGGAGAAGGAAACAGTGACTAAGTGACAGGCTTGGAGGTGACTTCCAGGATAGGCATACAGGCTTTTGGAGAACAGATGAATTCAGGGACTGGTTGTTATATTTCCATTAATAGGAAAAGCAGGGTGGGCCGGGCTGCCTGCCCCTGTGAGCATAGGCTGGGAGCCCCAACACCTGCGTTCTAAAGTTTTCTCCAAAACAGCATGCTGTATGATGGGGGCAAGGCAGCCTCAGTGTCCTCGTGGAGAATGAGGGTTGGGGAATCAGCTGATCTCCTGGTGTTCTGTACGTTAATGAGTGTGTGTCCCAGGGAGAGGCTCACTTGTCAAAGACATTGACATAGACACCATGATGCTAAAGTCAGAGCAGGGCTTCACAGAGGCATTCGTTTCACTGGGACCAAGCACCGCAGGCAGATCTTTGAAAAAGAGCCATCCAAAATAGAGTCTCTTCAGGGCTACATTGAGAGGAAGTGAGTTTCCAGTCCCTGGAGATAATCAAGCAGAGACTGGATGGCCACGTGCCAGAAATCTTAGAGAGGAGACTCATGGGGCACTGAACTAGATGGCTTCTAAGCTCCACTGCTTATGTGTATGACTGTCTGTTTCACAGTGTCTCAGGGCTGTAAGGGCAACCCCAGCCTCCTGGCTTCTTTCTTTGTGCCCCAGAGCAGCAATTCTCATTTCTGGCCTGCACATTAGATTCACTGAGATCTTTTTTTAAAAGTTAGTGCCGAGACCTCACTTGCAGAGATTCCGATTTAATTGCTCTGGGGTGGTGCCAAGCCCCTCAGTTCTACAAGGACCTGGGCTGTTGGTGCTTGATGGGCTTCCATCCCACCTCCATCCTCCCTGTAGGGGTGGGGAGTTACAAACCCTTCTGCTCCCATTCTGCCTTTGTATGGAGCCCAAAGGTTTAAGCCTGTTTTTACCGTTCCATATTCATTTACCCAACAAACATTTGTTAAGCGCTTGCTTTGTGTCTGCAAGAATCCTAGGTGGGCCAGCTTTTGGCTACCTTAGGAGCAGCAAGGACCAAACTGCCTTTAAAAAGGCCTCATCATGTATGTTTTCACCTCCTGCACTTAGCACAGTGCCTGGCACATGTCAAACATGTAATAAAAAGTTTGATGGAATCGCATGGAATCTTTGCCAATATTGTAAGTGGGGCAGGAAAATAAATTATAAGCAAGCATGCAGTAGAGAATTCATGATATGCCAGTTCCCCTCTGCCCAGACCTTATAAAGGAAACCATCTCCTTAATTGGGATTATGTTTGTGGCCTGAAGGGGTGACCCATCCAACTGGATATTTTGGGAGTGTGGTCTCCTAAGTGACCTTTTTCTGCCTTCCTTGGGGCATCACACAATGGGAGAGCCAGGGCCTGGGGAGGATCATTTTCTCTTAATTGGTGTCCTGGTCGTCACGCTGGCTTCACTAAACATTAGCAGGCCACCCTCTGCTCAGACCTGAATGCCCTTGTTATTAACTGCATGATGTCCCTCAGACATCAGGTTCCGACTCCTTCTGGGAGTGACAATGTAGAGATCCAGTGAAGTGCTCCAGGGCAACTTGACTTTATGAGTTTTGTGTTGAGACCACTGGCTTCCTTCACTCCACAAGTATTATCTGCCTAGTTTCCCCGTGCCAGGCCCAGTCTGCAGAGATGGTGCAGACCCCAAGCCCTGACCTCAGTCTGTTCACCGTCTATCATACCACTAAAGCCACACAACTGGGGGCTTCTTCAGAGAGCAGGTGGGACCGGTGAGGGCAGGGCCTGCAAGGGTGATGTTCCGGCAATTGCCATCCTGTCTTCGTGAGGTTCCCTCTGGATCAGTGGTGAGAGCACAGGTTCGAATCTAGCCCCCACCTCTTCCTCATCCAGGGACAGTGGGAACGTGACCCTCTCCAGGCTTCAGATCCCTCATCTCTAGAATGGGGCCATGGGTTGTTGTGAGGACCTAACGAAATTAGCACAGTGCCTGGCCTGTGGTAAGTGAATAATAAATGTTAGCTGTTACTTTCATCACCTCTCTTTAGTTTTGATGAATTCGGAATTTCAGGATGGAAGTGTCTACCTGCTTGACATATCTCAAAAATATTGCTCCCTTCCTTCAAATATTCAACATTCAACGAATATTTATTGACTTACTATGTGCCAGACCAGTGTTCTAGGCATGGGGCTCTAGGAGTGAACAAATGCAATGTAAAAATTCCCCACCCTCTGGGGCTGACATTCTGGTGGGGGTGAGAGAACAACATCAGTGGGAAAATGGGGTCAGATGGTGAAAGGTGCTCTGGTCACCCCAGCTGGGCAGTGCCGACGGGGGACACCAGGCATGGCCAGCCTCAGGAAAGGTGTGGGGCCCAGGGCAGACTAGCGGGGTTCCTGGTGCTGAGGTTACCCTGTGTAGTATTAAAGCAGGTAATGGCTCCCAGCTTCGATGGTGGGTATATGGACCCCGTTCAGGGATGGGGGCTGAGGAGGGCACAGGAGGACTGAGGACAGGGCTCCGAGGAGCCACCTGCTCTCGGGTCTAGGTCAGACCCTGCTTCCTGTTGTGGGTCAGCTGGCTCATGATGCCTGGCTGGCTCCTGGGACTGAGAGGAGAGTGTGGATGGTCTCGTCTCAGCTTTCCGCCCACTGGGGATCCACCTCAAGCATCCCCTGGCTGTGGGATTGAGGCGTGGGCCCAGAACAGAAGCTTCATGTAAGAAGGTGACTGGGCTGGAGAAAAGGTGGCAGTGAGGTTTAGCCCCATCTCCAGCCCCTGGGACCTGTGGTAAAGATGTCCTCACCCACACAGTGGGCTCAGGCTGGCAGGAAAGGTTCCTGGAGCTTGGCCTCTAATATCCATTCTTGAGCTCTGCCGTGGAAAGTGCTGGTCACTCGAGCACAAAGGAACCACTTGTGGGTCTTCTCCCTCAGCCCGGGCTTCCTGCCCATTCCTGGCTGTCCCAGCCTGATGTGTCCTCCAGGGCCCCCTGACCTGACCCTTGGCCCATCTCTTCTTGACCTTGCACTGTGGGCAGGACAGAGAGGCCAGGGAGAGTGTCCAAGAGGGAGAGGATGGGATGTCAAGGTGACAGGGCGATGATGGTGAAGAGGGTAGCCTTTGGGACGAGCTCCTGGGAGCTCCTGGACGGGATTCAGGCTCAGCAGTTGGGGTTGGAGGGGGTGGGGAATCCCTGGCATTTGACAAGTGCCCAACACAGTGCCTGGGCGTGGTAAGTGCTCAGTGAATATATGTTGTATGAATGCACGAGTGAATGAATGTTTGGCTATGCAGATTGCAAAGGTGTCTTTCTGAAATGCCTCGGGGATATCTTTATAAATTACTGCAGCCATAAAATGCTGATATTGGGGGTGCAGTGAGCAACTCCAGACTGAGGATCAGCTGCATTTACCTGCACTGACATCTGTATGGCAAGAGAAGGGGTGTTTGGTTACAAGGGAATGCATGCTTCTCTTTGTGTGAAAACAGAACGAGATTTTTCATATGCATGATCTCATCTCATCCCCTAACAGCTGTGAGAAAAGTAAGGGTAGTTCTGGTTTGCAAAGAAGAAGCCAGAGGCCCAGAGAGGGTGAAGGACTGATCCAGTGTCACACAGCTAGTTAGTAGCAAAGGCGTGACTTGAACTCCGGCCTTTTTGTTTCAAATCCTATGTTATTTAGAAAGAGACAAGGAACATCTTCGTTAGCCCCCATGACTAAAAATAGGAAGCTTGCCTTGTTGTGTTTGAGGAGAAGATGGTGTGAGTGGGTTTTGTGGCTGACCGTTTCACACCCAACATTTCATCATCTACAGAAATGCCTGGGAAAAGAAAACTCCTAAGAAAAAAAAAAAAAAAAGGAATGAGTGTTGGACATGTCCTTATGACCTGTTTGTCATGGCATGTGTGCTCGGCACCTTGGTCATCAGGCTTAACTGAACTTCGGAGAAGGTTCTGTCCAGGATTCTCATTTCACTGGGGGCTGAGGCTTAGGAGAAGGAAGCAACTTGTTCAGGCCAGGCATTCGCTACGGAGGAGGCTAAGACCCCTGCGCCCTCGGATCCACACCCTGGGCCTCTGTTCCAGAGCTGTCTTGGCTAGCAAGCATCAGGGTCTTGGCCCTTCTCTCTTCTCAGGCTGGTCAGAGGTCCAGCTGCCCCCTGGAGTCCCCAGAGTCTCCCTTCCCACTCTGACAGCATCGGCTGTCTCTCCTGGTCTCAGGTTGGACAGTCCTGGGAGAGAGAGTGTCTGAGTGACTTCATTCTGTCACTTCATTCATTAGTGATTGAAACAGGGTTCTGTTAGCTGACTTCTAGCAGTGGCCAGGCTGGGAAGCCGCTCTGAGGATGCTGGGAGGGCCAATGGCTGCAATTATTATTATTATTATTGTTATTATTATTTTTACCGAGACAGAATCTTGCTCTGTCTCCCAGGCTGGAGTGCAGTGGTGTGATCTCGGCTCACTGCAACTTCTGCCTCCTGGGTTCAAGCCATTCTCCTGCCTCAGCCTCCTGAGAAGCTGAGACTACAGGCATACACCACCATGCCCAGCTCATTTTTGTATTTTTAGTAGAGATGGGGTTTCACCATGATGGCCAGGCTGGTCTTGAACTCCCGACCTCAAGTGATCCACCTGCCTTGGCCTCCCAAAGTGTTGGACTTATAGGCATGAGCCACCATGCCTGGGCTTGCAATTAAAATAGGGTGCTCCCCCTGGAAAGAGGAGGCTGTGCTAAGATAGGAGCTGAGGATGATGGATAAGAATGAAAGATCCCAAGAACTGGACAGCGTGAGATTGAGGAAGGAGGAAGGCCAGGGCTTGGTGCTGATGTAGAGGGAAAAGAGCCTCAGGTCTCCGTGGAGAACAGCGACCAGTGATGCGGTCTTCCCTTTAGCGGAAGAGGGGCTGGTTTAATTTGCATAGCATTAATTAGCAAGAGTATCTAATTAGGACAACCATTACAGAACCACAGTCATAAGCCGATGTTGAATATCAATCAATTTTGGAGCCTCTCCATGAAATTGAAGGAAAAGTTGACCTTATTAGATAGAAAAGATTTCTAAATCAATTATTTCCCAGATTGAATGCACAAAACACAGTGATGTCAGATGGGCACATCAGACCTTAATTCAGTAAATATGAACTTCAGATGCTATCACCTTTTCCCTTTGGGGGTTTCAGCCAGTGACAGAAATCATGAACGGACCACATATGTGTATAAACCCACACACGCACACAACCATACACATATACTCTTTGTGGGTAACAGCTTGGTTGGGGAAGGAGCCTGTGCATCATTTTCTCAGGTAAGCTAATATTTCAGTTTGGTTCAGTGCCCCTCCAGGACTCTGTAAGCATAGCTTTCTCTTTTTCGCGATGTTCCAAACAATAAAATACATTTAGAACTTCAAAGTCTCTGGGAAGATCTACTACAATCATTACAGTTCTGGCCTGTTTTTGGAAGCTACAAGGCAGGCAATTTATGTGGCTGGCTCAGAAGCTGGGGAACACACTCCATCACCCTCTGCACAGCCTCAGGGGAGGAAAGGCTGGAGCAGCTCTAAGAAGCCTCACTGCAGATATTGGAGGGCCACCAAGGCGTGGCCGCCGGAGCAGGTGGGGTGCTGGGGCACAGGCAGGGCATAGAACCTGGAGGCAGACAGATCTGGGTATAAAACCTGGCTTTTGCAAATCCTGGCTTTGCCATGGTGAGCCACGTCCTTGGACAAGTTACCTAACTTCTGAGAGCTTAAGTTTTCTCCTCTGTAAGAGTGGGTTGATGATGCCATCCTTGCATGGTAGGCCCCTATAGATGTGCTTTATTACAGATTATTGTCATCAGTGAGAAATCACAGATCTGTGAAGGGCTGGCTCGTGGCCTGGAGCAGAACAGGGACCACATGGATGGAGGCAGCTCTTAGGAATTCTGTTGACATATTTTCAGTCGTTTTCTACACTAAAAAAGCTTAAAAATTAAATAATTGGAGGGGCCAGGCGCGATGGCTCACGCTTGTAATCCCAGCACTTTGGGAGGCCGAGGCGGGCGGATCACAAGGTCAGGAGATCGAGACCACGGTGAAACCCTGTCTCTACTAAAAATACAAAAAATTAGCCGGGCGTGGTGGCGGGCGCCTGTAGTCCCAGCTACTCAGAGAGGCTGAGGCAAGAGAATGGCGTGAACCCGGGAGGCGGAGCTTGCAGTGAGCCGAGATTGTGCCACTGCACTCCAGCCTGGGCGACAGAGCGAGACTCCGTCTCAAAAAAAAAAAAAAAAAAAAAAATTAAATAATTGGAAATATACTACATATCGTTTTTGGGTCTGAGTTTATCACTTAATATTCTATCATCAACCATTCTCCATGTCTTCAGATATTCTCTGCAGAAGTGTTTTTTTTTGAGACGGAGTCTCGCTCTGTCACCCAGGCTCGAGTGCAGTGGCACTATCTCGGTTCACTGTAAGCTCCGCCTCCCAGGTTCATGCCATCCTCCTTCCTCAGCCTCCCGAGTAGCTGGGACTACAGGCGCCCACCACCACGCCCAGCTAATTTTTTGTATTTTTAGTAGAGATGAGGTTTCACCATGTTAACCAGGATGGTCTCGATCTCCTGACCTCGTGATCTGCCCACCTTGGCCTCCCAAAGTGCTGGGATTACAGGCGTGTGCAGAAGTGTTTTTAGTGGCTGCGTAGTGTTCCATCACTGCCTGATCTCAAATCTACTTAACCACTTGAAAATTTGTGGGCATTTAGGAATAAATGGCTTTAAAAAATGACTCTCGGCTGGGCGCGGTGGCTCATGCCTGTAATCCCAGCACTTTGGGAGGCTGAGGCGGGTGGATCACTTGAGGTCAGGAGATTGAGACCATCCTGGCTAACACGGTGAAACCCTGTCTCTACTAAAAATACAAAAAAATTAGCCTGGCGTGGTGGCGGGCGCCTGTAGTCCCAGCTGCTGGAGAGGCTGAGGCAGGAGAATGGCATGAACCCGGCAGGTGGAGCTTGCAGTGAGCTGAGATCGTGCCACTGCACTCTAATCTGGGAGACAGAGCGAGACTCTGTCTCAAAAAAAAAAAAAAAAGTGACTCTCATCAAATGGGATATAATTCCTAAGTATTCCTGTCTGTTAAGGATTGTTATTCCATGTTGAAAAGTTCTGAGTCACGGGGCAGAAGGGTTGACCAGTTGACCACTGGATTCTCTCTGTTCTATGAGCCCCTTATTGGTCCTCAGATAGGAGTGAGTGGGGGCAATGCGTGTGGCAGGTACCCTATCCTGGGAGGTATGGCAGCCCTGTGTCACTGCCATCCCCCAAGGAACCATATCAATTTCAAGCTTCATTGATGTTCAGGCAGCAAAGAGAAGATGCTAATTCAACATTTTACCAAGTAGAAAACATTCCTAGTTCAGCCAGACTTCTTTGACACGTTTTCCAGCTATTAAAAGCGGTTGGTTAATTTTTTTTTATTGACATGCGATGGAGAATGGAAAGAAATATGTAAGATATCGAGAGTCCCTGTTGATCCAGCACACAGCTTGGTCATCCCACGGGGCTGGAGCTGGCCAGGGAGGTTGTACTGGCCAAAACCAAGAAGCAGGTGGGAGTTGCCTGTTCATATAAAGGTTCTGAGCTTTAGGACAAAAGGAAGAGGCTCAAAGGAGAGAGAGAGCATCTGGCCCCTTTCCCTTCACTGCTTCCTTTAAAATGATGGAAATAGACTTGGATTCTGATGTCAATTCATTGCTGCCAAAAGAAATAAATAAGAGGCTGAAATGTGCAGCTGATCCTAAATCCTTCCCGGGGAGGTATGATGCTCCCAGATGCTTTCAGACCCCTTTGAAAAGAAAGTTATGGTCATTTCTGGCTGGAAAACATTGTGAGCTGTCCCCAGTTGATTCATGTAGGGAGGTTTGTCTTACCCTAATACAGTCTGAGTGTTCCTGAATTCACCATTTGCTCTTTTCAGCCCCATCTGGGTCTTGTGTTTGGGTAGCATTTCAGGCATCAGGCAGTGCTTGTGAAGATCAAAACGTTTTGAGGGCCAGCACTGTGCTCACGTTGGACCAGAACAGCACCAGCCCTCCTTAGGCCCCCATACATGTGTGCTGAGTAAATGATTGCAGGCTGCTCTTCATTGAACTGTGGAACGTGAAGAGGCTAAAAGAAGACTGGCTTATGTGTAGATCATCTTATGCATAGCAAATAATGGAGACCTATTCCCATAGTTGGACGACCCCATGCAATGTGGAAAGTCAGAGTTAGTGAATAAGCCAGATCAGAAGCTTCTGGTGTATATCACTGTATATATAGAATCTAGCACACTGTTGGATAGCTAGCAAGTGGTCAGCAAATGAGAAGTGGTTGAAATTTTTGTGAAAGAGTGAATGAATTAGTTACTTTATTAGTTTTCTTTATATCTCCAGTGGGCCTCAAGAACTGTACCAATGAAATGAATGGGGAGATTAATAGATATCAGGGAGAGCACTTTCATTCCATCTCAGCACACAGAGTGGGGCCGAGAGCATGGACCTGGGCACTTGGAAGTCCTGGGTTCGAGTCCCAAGCCCTCCTCTCATTCTTGTGGTTGCCATATTGGACATACTGCCTCACTCCATAGATCTCAGCTGCTCCTCACATCTGCCTCTGAAAGCTGTCTCTGACCCATCCACAGTGTCCTCCCTCCCTTGAGCTCCCCTAGCTCTACTGTAGGTTTCACTCTGGCAATTGATCATATTCTACCTTACCTTGTTGTCTTAAGATGTCATTTAGGCCTATTTAAATGGATGCTTCCCATGTTTCTAAGTTGTTTCCCATTGGAGAGTGTGCCTGAGGGCTTGTGGGCAGTGCTCTGTACTGCAAGTCAGAGGCCTTGACTTTGAATTCTGGCACAAGCCACCCACCCTCCTCTGGGCCTCAGCCTGCAGTATCTATAAGGTAAAAGGCCGAGGGCTGTTGCGAGGATGGATGAGAACAAATACATGAAACCACCCTGTAAGCTGTAAGGTGCCTTCCAGAAATCAGGCATCATTCTTCTAATGACCAACTCCCTGAGGAAGGGGATGTTTCTTTTGTGGCGTGCACCACTCGGGACCAAGTGCAGGGCCACCACACACACAGTCACTGCTTGGAAATGCTTCCTGGATCTCATCTGCTGCCTTTGCTCAGGGCTGTGTTCCCGCCTTGCTTTGGAACTAGGAGCTATCTCTACTTCCAGCTTCAAAATGCCCAGAGGTGCACCGAGTTCCAATCCAGACACCCTGATTTGTAGAGGATGCAAAGTAAATCATAAGGGTAGTTAACACTTACTTGGCCAGGCACTGTTCTGGGCACTTTGCATACATTAACTCCCTTATTTTCACAACAGCCCTGTGAGGTAGTCCAGAATATTATCTCCATCTGACACAGGAGGCATGCTGGTGCAGAGAGGTGGAGTGGGCGTTCTAAGGTCATGTGGCCCTAAGTGGCTGTCGCAGGGCTGGGACCCAGCAGTCTGGCCCCAGAGGTCATGCTCTTAACCACACTTCTCGGGTTCTCCAAGCTGCCCTGGGGCTGAAAGGCTGCAGTGGAGGCCACAGGGCTCACGTCCCCCACCTAATCCCTAGCAGGAGGGACGCTCAGGGTCCTTCTCCTGCCAGGACCCCTCTCTGCTCCTGTGCTCCCCGGCTTCTCTCTCCAGTAGCTCCTCTGCCGTCCCTGCCTCCCTCCCCTGCCCTTGGCCTAAGCCAGGAGATGAGAGCAGCTGCCGGGACATTCAAATTCATTCCTGAAAGAATTCTGCTTCCGAAATCCTCCGGTTTGGGTTTAAGAGAAAACAGAGGCCCAAGCTGGCGTAATATTGATGCCCAAACCATGTAATAGCGGCACAACAAAGAATGATGTTCATATGAGTTATGAGCATGGAAGCACAAATTCTAAATAACACATCAGCAAACTGAATCTAGCCGTGTATAACAAACATAATACATCGTGCCCAAGTAGGGTTCATCCCAGGAATGCAAATACGACTTAGCCTGAGAAAACAGAGGCTCAAAGGGGGCAGCTGCTGAGACAGAGCCAGCCCAGGCACAGCCTAAGGCTTTTGTGGGGCTCAGGCTGACTTTGTGCTACACCTGCTCCTAGGAGGGGCTGGTAACAGTCCCTCCTGTGTCCCCACCCCTTCTCTTTTACACAGACACAGAATAAAGTGAGACACTGCTTTCCCTGCACTCCCTAATTCTCTCTCTCCATTGTTCCTGCAGGACTCCATGTTTTCGTTGGCCCTGAAATGCCTTATCAGTCTGTCCACCATCATCCTTTTGGGCTTGATCATCGCCTACCACACACGTGAAGTCCAGGTAGGTGCCCCTGCCTCACCCCTTCATGCAGCAGCTGATCTTTTGGCCTTGCTCTGAGCCGAGCCCATCCCCACCCCCAAAACCCACTCCCTTAGCAGCTACTTGGGTGATTTTACAAGACGGTGCCCAAGATCGTGGCTCTTCTCTTCTGGTTTGGACCCAAATGGGAGAGGAAACTGCGAGGCTGCCCTGTGGCTTGGGAATAACTGTTAAGTTCTCTTCAAAGTGGGGATCCCAGAGACAAACGTAGGGCTTCATGCTGAGTGAGGCTGCCGTATTCAGGACCCTCACTGAGCACTATCGGACTGGGAGAGCCCCTGATGCATTGCTCTGCCTTTTCTGTCTCTTGTCCTTTCTGAACTTGGGCCGCTGAGTTCATCCCTTCAGTGAGGCAGACCTGCCTCGTGTACCCCCACATATGCTGCACAAAACTCCATCAAGGAGTCTGCTTTTTGTGAATGGTGTGGGCTTCACCCTTGTGGGTCCAGGCTGGGGGTGTCATTTTCTAGACAGAGTAAGAGTCTGCTGTGGCCGAGAAGGCCTCTGTTTCTTGCTGCCCAGGAGTGACTTGGTACCCAGAGGAACATTGGCTGGGCCTGCAGGGCGCACTTCCAGTTTGGCTGACATAGGGAGGATGGTTCAACCTGGGCCAGGAGGGTCAGACAGGAGGGAACAGATCTGAGGCATCTTTGGTGACAATGAGCTTCCCCCAGCCCCCGGCCCTTCAGGCTGACCTGCACTGCTGTGGACCTGAGCAGTTCTAAACTATCCAGATGTTTTTCCTCATGTGCATGTGAATCTGGAAACCATCCTGGTCCTTTGGCTGGAGGAGCACAGATAGATTCACATCTGGGCAGCAGGCGAGAGACTGACGAAGACCAGAGCTCAGAGTCAGAAAAACTGGGGTCAAGTCTCGGCCATGACCTTTTTTCTCGGTGTGTCTTTGGCCAGCCCTGTGACCTTCCTGGGTCTCGATCTTCTCATCTAGAACATGGGGCCTTTATTCCAGCTCTGCTGAGCTGTTGTGAGGATGGGATGAGGAGGGCATGGGAGAGTGCTTTGTGAAGCGCTATTTAACAACACCGTTCAAATCCAGTTCGTTTTGTTACTCGGCATTTTCAGGGTGGAGCAGCTGTGCGGATGCAGGTGGGAGTGCCTCCTCCTCCTAGAGAGTCTTGGCTTTTTGTCCGAAGGTCAGGGGCCACTGTGGCTGGCTGGGACATGGAAGCCTTGGCTCCAGGCCACCTTGGCAGGGCTGCATTCTGTCGATGACTAGAGAATACTGACCTGGATGCTGGGACTCTTTAGCCTCTAAAGGGTTGCAGGTGCTTGGACAGGGGCTGTGCCTGTGCAAGATGCCACCAGGCAGCTTCCTTCATGGAGTCTGAATTGGACAGCGTGGTGGACTTTAACTCAGACCATTGTCCAGTCAGCCCCAGAAAGGAGCCGGGAGTACAGGCAGGGAGGACTAGGGCCACGGAACCGAGACAGGACAGAAGTTGACAGTCTGGGCTCCGGCCCTGGTTCCACCCCACCCAAAGCCAGCCGTGGGACCCAGGCAGTCCCTCAGTGTCCATGTTCTCATTTGTAGGGAGACTGTATTACTATGTGTCACCCTGACCTGTGTGGGGAGGTGTCACACACACCAAAGAAAAAAGGCAGAATCATAAAACTCAGTTATGACCCAGGCTTGAGGAAGGGATAGAAGAGGAGCTGTTCTGAGCCTCAACTCCACACTATGGTGGTGCTAAGCCTGATTACTTCCTCTTTCTGCTCCAGGCATTGGGGTGGGTAGAGCCAGGTGTCCCTCCCTCTGATGCTCCTGAGGTCCTTGTTCCCAGTCCAGGGCCTGCAGCCCTAGCTCTCAGCCTGTTCTGGTCCAGCTGCAGCTTGACTCAGTTCCGGCCTGGTGGCAGGGTCATGTTGCTGACAGCCCAGAACCTGGCTGGGTACCCATTGTCCCATGTCCAGCTCATGGCCAATCTCTGTTTCAGCCCTAATCACGGGCAGTAGATGATGCTATTGGGGGTCATTCATTTTGGCCTGACACAATTTGGAGAAACAAAGTGAAATCAGTTGTGTTGAATCCTGACTCTGGGGCTCAGTTTCCCCATCTGAAGTATGGGAACCACATCACCCACTTTGCTGAACTCTTGCAGGGGTTGGGAACAGTGTAAAGAGTGGGCTTTCACAGAATGGAAACTTTGGTCCCTTTCCTGTGACCTTTGTCCCACTGCTTCTAGCTGGGCCTTGCGCTTACCAGCTGGGTCTACCAGGTGGTCACTATCATGACTGCCTGGTACTGGCAGGTGGCTGGGCTTCCTCCTGCTCTGGCCCAGCCCTGCCTGTACCCTGAGCTCCCACCACCCAGCCCCTTATCCTCCCTGCAGCCTCTGTCACTTGAGGAAAGTCACCAAAACCGGCTTCCTCTGTGCCTCTTACCTTTCCAGTAAAGTTCTTTCTGTGCCCAGCTGAACCTTCTCTTGCCAGAGGGAAATGGGAACAGTCTAGGCCCAGAGAGTCAGCGGGAGGGAGGTTCCCACAGAGCGCCCTTGTATATACCTCACTGGGCCATATTGTAGTTTTCTGTTGGGTGTCTTTCTTCCCTACCTCAGGGACAGTTATCTTTGCATTAATCTTTGCATTTCCAGAGACTTATAGTGTCTGACAATATACTCTTCTCGGCAGAGTATAGCACATTTGTAGCACGTTCTTTGAATGGAAAGCATGCTGAGTTCAAGGTAACTATTTTCCAAAGCCGGTCATACCTTGACTTAGCTTTTTGGTCTCGGGCCTCAGTTTCCTTATCTGTTACTTAGCCCCCCAATCTTGTAATTCTCTGATTTAGGTCTGGCTGCTCAGCCAGCTGGGGAACCTGCTTCCTGCGAGTGGAGGAAGGAGTTATCCCAAGTGTGACTGATGAAGTTATGCAGAGGCGAGTGCTTAGCAAGTACCCTTCCACAGGGAAAGGCCAGCTGCTGCTCATCTGTTGTGAAGCAGGCAGGGCAGGGGGTGGCTGCCGCATCTCCCCTTTGGGTGATGTCAGAACCTTTGCTAGGAATCTGCTCACAGCTTTCCTCATCCACCGTGGTTCCTGATCACCTGGCTAAATTTTAGCACGGACCAGACGATCATGTCCCCGTCTTCCCCAGCCTTGCCCCAGAAGCTCACACCCAGGCCCCAGGCCCTAGGCCCTGCCCAGCACACATGCGAGGCTGGGAGAGTACCTTTTAGAACAGTATTCTTACTTGTTCATTTAGATGGCTTGACTTTTTCAGGAAGAAAAATTCTGAAACACTGTTGGGTAACTCTCATCCAAGCTGGGTAATTTATAAGGAACATAAATGTATTTCTCACAGTTCTGGAGATTGGGAAGTCTGAGATTAGGGTGCCAGCAACTTCAGTTGTCTGGTGAGGGCTGCTTTCTGCTTCCAAGATGGCGCTGCACTGCTGCATCCTCAGGTGGAAGGCAGGAGGCTGAGGGACTGAACACTGCATGGGGCCTCTTTGATACGGGCCTTAATCCCTTTCACAAGGGAGGAGCCCTCATGGCCTCAACATCTGTGAAAGGCCCCATCTCTTAGCACTACCACATTGGCAACATCTGAATTTTGGAGGGGACACGTTTAAACTGTAGTGCCCATCTAGTGCAGGAACCCCAGGGCCTCTGTGTGTGCTGCTGTGACGGAGCTGCTGGCCACCCTGGGAGAGGCTGCCCTACCAATGTCTTTAGAAAGCCCGCTCTTCTGCCGAGAAGAGGCAGCTTCCTGGAACTTGCCCCCTGGCCTGGTTCTGCTTCTGGAGCAGGGAAAAGAAGGGGTTGGTTTCCCGCGTGGCAGCCTCCATTGTTGCAAGATGGCACCCCACCCCATCTCTCCTCAGTCTCCCTCTCTGTTGGCGTTTTGGAGCACAGACCTTTCAAAGACTCGGGCACCTCTTTTCCTCAGGCCAGTGTGTCCGGGAGAGAAATGAAACCACAAGAAGCAATGCATTTTGTTTATTTACCAAAACACTGACGGAAAACCATGCTTTCCCTTGGAGAGTCCATTTACTTCTGTGGTTTAGCTCTCACCAACAGCTCTCAGACCATGCTAACCCCCTCCCCAGGTTGCAGGCTCACGTTTTAGATGCCACTGGCAGCCCCTGGCTCCACACACAAAACACTGAACTCCTCTTGCTCCCCAGTATCCTCTCCTGCCTTGCCCTTGATGACCCACCAAGTGCAGTCATTGGTTCAGCATCTATTTAATAATGTTCTTCTAGCTGCAGAGCCCGGGACAGAAGCCCAGTTCTCTAGACGAGAAATTCAGAATTCACCATTGCTTCTCCCAGGGGTCGGCAGCCTTGAGTGAATCTATGGCTCTAATGAATGGCCCTGGTGCCATCCTGGAAGGCAGGCTAGCAGGCAGAATCCCAAAACTCAGTTATGACCCAGGCTTGAGGAATGTTCTCTACTGAGAACGTAGACTTCAGAGCAGCCCAGCTTGGTGCGAATCATGCTGTTTGTCACATTTTAGTGTGTAGGTGGCCTTTAGCAAGTTACTTAATCCTTCTTAGTCTATTTCCTTTCTGTAAAATAGGACTAATAACCATACTGTGGAGGCCACAGCAACTCCATCTTGGATGCTGATCCTCCATATTGACTTCGGATTAACCCAGTTTCGGGAAAGCCTCTAAGATTTCTCCTTTATCTACTGTTTACTGTAAGTCCTGCCCTTAGACAAATTGCTTCTGAAGCACATATACACCTTCCCTCTGGTATCTAATCCCTGGGGCTAGGGGGTCGTGATGCAGGATCCACCATCTTGTCTTACTGCCGCCGGAGACTGTGGCTTTTGTTCATAAGTCCCCATTGAATGTTTCTTTCTGAGAAACTGGATATATCAGCCCCTTTCTTCAGCCTCTCAGCTTCCTCAGCCTTTAGCGGTAGGTTTGCATATGCCTACCCACCCGGAACCAGTACCTACCAGAAAAGGTTATTGTACAGATTAAATTAGATAATATATGCAGAACTCCTTAGCTTAAGTAAGAATGTGTTTGTCTGGCTGACAGAGTGGAAAGGATACCCCAGACAGAGGTCTCAGAGTAAACAAAGGCTCTGAGATGGGGAACTGCAGAGCACACTGGGAATGTCTCAAGGACAGGGTCCTGGGTAGGGGGGTGAGTTCACTATGGAGGGTGGGAAGGACCTGTAGGGACTTGTTTGCCTTGCTGAAGGGTTTTGGAATGTCCTGTAGGCAGCAGCAGAAACTATGAGAAGGTTTCAAGCTGGGGACGGAGATGATCAGATTTACATTTTAGACGGCACTCTTCATCTGCAGCATGCAAATATAGGAAAGGCCAATTTCAGAGGCAGAAGGACAGTGGGAAGCACATCATCATGGGCCAGGCGAGGGGTGTTGATGCCCAGAGCTGGGGCAGGAGTGAGGAAGGGAGGATAGGAGGGATCCAGTGCCCCTGGGAGGAAGTGCCTGGCTCAGAGCCCCAGACATGGAATAGGGTGGGTTGCAGACACATTCACATCCAGAGGCATGGAGCAGAGCCTGGCATCCTTAATAAAGTTGCAGGGATGGGAGGTGAGGTCCCTACATCCAGGCCAATGCCGGGCACATAGCAGGTAGTCAGTGAATGTTTGTTGAATTAAATTGAAGAGACTTCTGTGACCCAGGATGGGATATAGAGCAGTGGCAGGGTTCCTATAATCCAGTCCCGGAATGGGAGCTGCAGAGATCATTAATTTCAATTTGTGGTTCTTGGCCATATTCAAAGTAGAAGGCATCAATCAGATCAATGGGGTGGAGATCCACTCTTGCCTGGGGACATGAATCCCCTCAAGATCTAGCGTTGGTCTCAGATGTTTCCAGTCTTCTTCAAACTCAACAGAAACATAACGGTAGTAACAAACTATGGGCCTTCAACCTCATGAATTTGAAATACAAGGGACCAAAAAAAAGGGAGGCTTTTAATTTATTAGGTATATAAAAGTGGATATTTTCATTAAATACCAATAGAGTTCTGAGCTGACAGGGAAATTACTTGAAATTACAGGACATAAATTATAGGAAGCCTCACTCCCTGTGGCATGAGTGCTCTGTGGATGGGAGTGTCCTCCTGGGTGCGTGTAATGTGCTGTCACAGGGACATGGGTGTCTGTAATGCAGGAGGTGTTGCTGGTCCAGGTGCTTTGGGGTCCCACCGCTAAATGAGTTAGTGGTATCTTCCCCTGAAAGAACAGACAGGACAACTCACACTGCGTCTTGCTCTGTGCCCTCACCCTCCCTTCTCCCCGTAAAAGAAAGCAGGCTCAAGTCACATCCTGAATGTAACCTGTAAGGTGTCCTGGCACTGAGAGACAAGATATAATAGCAGAGCATGTACTGACCTCTCTAAATTTTCCAACCTTAGTACAGCCTATAAAAGTGGTGTATTCGTTTATTTATTCAACAAACATTTATTGTAGGACTACTTTGTGCTAGGCATTGAGAATCCAGAAATAAAGCAGACCTGATTCCTGCCTTTGGAAATTGGTTTGTCCTAGACCTTTATCCACTGTGACCCAGGGTCATAAGTGCCATAATATGAGGGTCTGTGAAACACCAAGTGGCCACGGAGGAGGGAGGGATGCATTTCTCCGAGAGGCTAGGCAGGTTTCACGGGGAGATGATGCTGTGCCCTCTATTTACCAGGAGCAGAGACCTTGTATGCTCAGGACAAAGCTGGCCCAGAGCATTTCAGGAGAGGAAAAAAAGAGAAGGAAGCTGTGCCTGTCCTCCGAAGGGAGGTGGAGGCTGCCCAAACCCCCCACGTGGGGGCTAGAGTCCCTATCCTTCTTCAGACACCTGGTAGAGGTTTCCTAAGGGCGTCTCTGGCTGATTGGTTGATGAATTAGAAATACCTTCATTGAACCTCCGAGATCTTGAGACCCCCAGACAGACTTCTCAGCCTGGCTAGGTCTGAGCATTTCAACTCCTTAACTCAGATGTGATGAGCAGATGGAAGGAGGGAGCTCGGGCCACTCGTACTGAAGGGGAGGAGACCTCCACAAGGAAATTCCAGATGGAGGCCTCCTCTGCCGGGTTTACATCCCTCTCCTGTCCCACTGTCATGAGTGTGCCCCTGGTTGATCACAGCACACAAGGGAAATTGAAAATGGGGAATGTGTTCCAGGGAACAGCGACCGGCGATGGGGATTCACTGAGCGCTGCTCTTTGGGCCTCGGCCTCCTACCCGGCCCCGCTGTGCACAGTGGGGCTAGAAAGAAAGGAAGAAATAGAGAGAGGAGCTACGCCACCAACCGGGCCCGAGAAGCCAGAACACCATGGAATAAATCCTTGTCAGACTACACTTTGAAGACAGAAAGCTCAGAGGCTGATACGTTAGCAAGCGCCTCAGAGACGACGGCGTGGCCGCATCTTGTCTAGCGCTTTGTATTTTTTAGAGGGTTTTCACGTCTATGAGGCCTTGGGCCTGGCCGCCTTCACCTTTTTGCCTTTTAGGTTTCAGCATAGATATTTCCTCCTCCAGGAACTCTCTCTGGCCATCATCCTCCTTCCCTGACCCCAAGGTGCCCCTTCTAGGAATGGACCTAGCACCGGCTCTTACTTGTCCCTGCGTTTCTTATGTTGGTTGTGAATACTATTTCTTGCCTGCAACTCCCTTCTCCGATTGTGGGCTCCATGGCAGTGGGGACTGTATTGGATTCACTGTTGGACCCCCCAAAGGCATGAGAGTGCCTAGCACATAGTAGGTGCTATTCAATGAGTGTAGGCTGAACAAATGAATGAATGAATGACAAAGCTGGGGTAGGCATGGCAGATTTACTCTCTCCTTATTCTAAGGAGAAAGCGGAGCCTCTAACAGGCTGAGAGCCTGACCTGAAGCCCACAGCCCTGGCATCTGGCCCGTGCTTTCTGCATCCTAAGGGGCTGCGGGTCTCAGCGGGTTGCCCAGTGAGCTGGCTGTGCCCACTGTGGCCCTCCCTGCCACTCTCTGGGAGGCCCACCTCGATCCCGGCACCTTTTCACTTGGATCGGCCGCTGGCCATGGATTGCCATGGTTACTACACCAGCCCTGGCAGTCTCTGTGTGACATTTTGGTTTTATTTGCTAAACATTTAAACACTTGGGCTTAACCCTTTCTGCCTCAGAGGGGGCTTTCCTGCCCCTGCTCCCCGTCCCTTAGGTGTGAGGGCCCCCTGCCGCTCTCCCTGGCCCTGGCTGGCGTCTCTGATGGGGTGGGTGTGCTGGCAGTGGCAGCAAGGCTTGTTTCGCGGCTGCCTGTATTGACTTTCTGTTTTGTCTCTGGGGAATGTCATCCTGGATCATGCTCTCACTGGGAGGTGCTGTGTCCGTTAACAGGTGTGAAAAGCCCTGCTCCGGGCATGTTAAGGCTTGACCTTCCCGTCAGCTGGGGTTCTGTTGACTTCCAGGGAAACGCCTCTTGCCAAGTCCTCCAGGAGCTTCCTTAGCTCCAGGAGTTCAGGACAGGGGGCGGTGGGGGGAGAGGGTAGTCATCTACCCTTGAACCCTGGCAGGAGGACAGAGGGGAGACTGGTTTCGGGAAGAGTCCGTGTTTGTGAATGGGAAGGCGGTGCGTCGCCTGGCCTCCCACGCCTCCTCCCCTGTGGGCTCAAGATGAAGGCTCCCGGGAAGAGGAGGCGGCCCAGGAGGCTGAATCCACCCAGCTATGTGTTACCTTGGAAACCACACACTTGTCCTCGCCCTAGGCCATGTGAAGTGAGGGGGCCGTGGACACGCTTCTCAGGAAGCTTCCAGTGTAATTCAGGATACAAAACATCACAGTCCCAGCATGGGCAGCTGAGAGAATGAAAATGTTCAAAACAAAAACAAAAACAAAAAAAAAACAGCCTAACACCTGCCCCGCCCAAGGGGCTCCCACCCCAGCAACCCTCTGCCCATTCTACATGGGACGAGAGGCCAGGGCCAGTTTGTCTGGGATGCTGATCACTTGCGAGCTTGGACAAGCTACTTGTTTTAGCTCAACCTCAGTTGTGTTGTCTGTAAAGTGGGCAGATTAGGCCAGATGATCTCTGGGAACTCTGATTGTAGCCAGAATTCCATGTCTGAGGGACACTGCGTGACAAGGAGAGGAAAATGTCGGGAGAGTGGCTGTGAGCGGTTTTTGGTAACAATGACTGACCTGGTTTGTGTTCAGGAGGCCCTTTGTGGGTCTGTCCAAACGACTTCTGTCCCTTCTCTTAATAGCCTTGCCTCTGCCCAGTCACAGAGCTGGCTGTCCCCTAAACACAGCCTCAAACTTGACATAGAAAACAATAATAAAGACAGCTCTTGGGCTCCAACATCTTAAAGTTTAAAGGTGACTCCTCTTGAGTCTCTTACACACAGGAGCTGGTCAGACAGCTTGAAGTTTTCAGGATAATAGAGTAAGTGGCCGAGTCCCCTGCCTTAGCACTCTATTCCAGCCTCCTTCCGTGAACGCAGACTCCCACTTCTCCAAAGTCATGGGGAACAAGTGCTCAGCTTAATAGAATATTCTGTTTCTCCATCATTCTCAGCAAACTATCGCAAGGACAAAAAACCAAACACCGCATGTTCTCACTCACAGGTGGGATTGAACAATGAGAACACATGGACACAGGAAGGGGAACATCACACACCGGGGCCTGTTGTGGGGCAGGGGGACGGGGGAGGGATAGCGTTAGGAGATATACCTAATGTAAATGACGAGTTAATGGGTGCAGCACACCAACATGGCACGTGTATACATAGGTAACAAACCTGCACGTTGTGCACATGTACCCTAAAACTTAAAGTATAAAAAAAAAGAAAAAAAAGAATATTCTGTTTCTCTGAGAGTGCCAAGGTGTGTCATCCATGACTTTTTCAAAGTTAATCCGTTCTATTTGGTTTTGTTGTTACCATTTTTCAATGATGATCATTTCCCCTGTGGCAGCAGTTCTCAATCAGGGGTGTGCCTCAGATCCCCTGTGTCATGTCTGGGTCCTGCACAGGCAGGTGAACCCCACTGCCTGGGAACGTGTGTTTTGACAGCACCGCAGGGGGTCCAGTGCACACTCCTGTTAAGAAACATGGCACTCAGTTAAGCTCAGGGAGGCCAGCATCTTCCCAATCATCCCTGCAGCCACCCCGGCTGTGCCTAACAAAGAGCACTGTACATAGTAGGACTCAGTGACTCCTGGGGTAAGGATCATTGACTCTCTGAGGATTTGTAAAGTTGGAAGGCACTGTCGAATCTTTAGTGTTTGGAGGCTTCTATGCAAGTGTCGTTGCATTGTGCTATCAAGAAAATTCTGATAATTCTAGTTCCCTGTTGAGTACGAATCTAGTAAAATGACATTTTCTTGTTTTTAAGAGAAAAAATGGCAAAATCACCACTGCTCAAATTCTCCAAAACCCAACAATTGGACAAGGAAAAGAGATAAACTGCCCCTGATTTACCTTTGAATTAAAGAATTCGATGCAATTCAATTGAGCAGTTTTGTTTCCTCCAAAGGCATCTCCCATACAAACCTGTCCTGTTAGCATGATGGTGGGAGAGACACTGAGCCTGCGGTCCGTAGACCTGGGTCCAAGTTGAGACTTGTTCATTTAAAACACTTTTTAAAACTTGTGGTAAAATATACATAACCTATAATTTAGCATTTTAACCATTTTTAAGTATACGGTTCAGTGATGTTAAGAACATCCTTATTATTGTGTAATTGTCACCACCATCCATCTCCAGAACTGACTTTGTCATTTTCTATGTGGCCTTATGTGCCCCCACCAAGGCTTGTGGTGAGCTCTCTTTGCACATCATCTCCACAAGCATCTCCCACTTTGTCAGCCCCTAAACTTACCTTTACCCTGTCCCATTGCCCTAACGTCATGGGCTGCGGTTCTGATTCCAAGTTTAGATTGGAGAAGTGGTTGGTAATCCCACAGGTGGTAATAGTGGCGCCTCTATCTCTTGATCTCTCATGTGCTGGGGACTGTGCCTTTACTTTATCATCTTAGTGATTCCTGGTGACAGTCCCGTAGTTAGGCTCTGTTATCATACCCCCTTTATAGATAAGGCAACTGAAGCAGAGAAGGTAAGACATGTGTCCGCAGTCATGCGGCTGGTGAGGGCAGAGGGTTTTGAGGTCAATTGTTTGAGTTGACCATCTCCAAAGCTAGACAGGTTGCCCTGCCTGGGGGAGAGAGGCCCATCCTCAAATTACCTCTTCTACCCCTGGTTCCTACAATGGCTAGAAGCAGCCTAGAAGGTGGGCTGAGTCATGGGGACTTCCCTCCATCAAGGGTGAATATTAGGAAGCCTAGGGCTGAAGAGCAACCCAGTGTTGGTCCAACCTTGCAGCAGCTCTGGAGGCCCTCATCCTAGCCACACCCCCACCTTGGCTGTGCCTTGTGGTGGCTCCTCTGCCTATTAAAATCCCTTCCTTCTCCTGGTTTCCCTATTGTCCTCCCCTTGGGTCCAAGGCATGCCTCAAGGATGAGGCCCAGCACCCTTGGGGAGGTGGAAGGGCAGCCATCTCAGGGTAACCTGCCCAGCCATCAGAACTGGGACCTGCTTCAGTTTCTCTGCCTTCCCTTCTGATCCCAACTAGGCTAAGGTCTTCCTTGAAGCCTGGCTGAGCCCCATACTGGGTCTTGTTCTTTCTTGCCTCCCTGCCTTCTGAGGGGCTGGCTTCTACTTCTGCTTGCCTGGAGCCACAGTGTCCCTGACAGTCCCCAGGCCCTGCCTGTATCAGGCCTGCCTCTATCCCCAAGCCATTGTCTGTCTGGGCTGAGTCTGGTCTTTCCCTTAGACCTGTGCCTTGGGCTGCCAGTGGCCTGGGTAGGTCAGGCTTCAGCAGCCCTCCTGTTTCCCTGCCCATATTTTCCCCTGCTTCTGCCCATTCCTATGGTAAGGTGCCAGCAGCCTTCCACCCAAGCTCCCCTAAGCTGTACCCAGGACTTCCCTAGATTAAATGCCCCCACTTCCCTGGTGTAATCATGTCAATAATCCTGTTTCCACCCTGATCTTGCTACTCTGAACAGGATCTGCTTTGTCCATAGCAGCCCAGGGATCTGGTGACACACTGACCCTTACGCACCACTGGGATCAGGTCAGTACAGAGGGCACTGACCTGCTTTCTCACTTTGTTACTGCAGCCAAAGACAGCCAGTGACTTTACGCTTTCATGGTAGCCTGTTAGTTTATATTGAATTGAATATTTACTAAAACCCCTCTGTCTTCTCATGAGCTGCTAAGCAGCTCCCCACCCTCTGCCCCCTCAATCTCCCATCCTTGCTAATACCGTTGGCTTTTTAGGTGAGAACTGTACCTTTCATTTTCTTCTGTTATGTTTCCCTGCAGCTGTTTTGGCCCTTTGTTCTAGTCTGTCCAGGCCTTTCAGCATCTCACTCAGCAACACGTATTTGGGGGCCTCCCAGCTTCCTGCCCTCCCACATTTGATGAGCCTGAGTATAATAGCTTCATCGAAACCATTGATACAAATGTCGAACCAGAAGTCAAATCTGGGAGGTAAACTTTCTTTGGTTGGACTAAAGACAGGAGAAGTAAAGAAGAAAATTCAAGGATTTGCAAATCTTTTTCATTTTAAAAGTTTTGTGGCCTCCTGTGAGGTTGTAGTTTTATGTGCCCTCCCATCCCAGCCCCCAAATAAGCCTGCTCTGCATTCATAGAACACGTGTTTATTGAGCCATGCTCTGTGAGGGGCACGGTGCCTGGTATGGGACAGAGCTGTGAACTACAGACTGGACCCGGTCTTGTGTTACTCACGGTCTGTGAAATGAAAGCGTGGCTGCTGGTGCTGGGGCTTGGCTGCTGGGGCTGAGTGTTGAGTCTGTGAAATGGAAGGGTGAAGCTGTACGCCTGGTCACTCGGTGAGATCACGTTGTGTCACAGGAGAGTGCTGAGGCATGGCCACCATGGCTGGACGTTCTCAGAGACACTGCTCAGCCACAGCAGCTAGGCCTGGCTATGACCGCTGACCTGTGACTACATCAGGCACAGCCACAAACCGGAGATCAGTAACCAGACACGGCGGAGCCATCTACCGGGCACAGAGCAGCCACCACCTCTGAACTCAGAGGCTCTGCGGGAGCACCGGGCAGGGAGTCATGTATGTCGCCGACACCTGCCTGCTGTGTGATCGCCAGCAGACCCTGCCCCTCACTGCCCTCAGATCCCTCACTCGTGCATCTGGGGAGGAAGCTAAGGGCTCTCCAAGGTCCCTCGCAGCTCTTTGTGGTGCTTCTTGCTAGAATGTGCTAGAAACCATATCGATTTGAGAGCAAAGAGAAATTGCCACCAGTGGGTGTGATTGTGTGGAATGGGAGGCGGGGGAGTGGGCAGGGCGATATTTGTCTTCCTGCTGCTGTTAGAAATAGCAACTCTTCTCTCCCCTGAGGACTGGACAAAAGGTGATTAATTCATTTAGCACAGAGCTATTGAAGGGCTGTTCTGAGCCAGCCACCGTGGGGACAGCAAGGTCCCTGCCCTAAACAGGCTTGTGATCTAATGGAGAGATAAGCATGCAGACACTCACACGCCTTGACTGCTGGTGCTGAGGACAAGGGTGTGGAGGGCACGGGGCGCAGTTCCACCTAGATGGGAATGAGGATGCTGCCGTGCAGGGCATCTGAGATGGTCGTGGGGGCTGGGCACAGTTCTAGCAGGTGCAGGTGGGTCGAGGGTCCTCTAGGGGAAGGGACCAGCTCCAGCAGCTGTGAAGAGTGCAGAAGCTCAGGGCTCTGGGGAATGGGAGGCATGCAGCTGATCATAAAGGGAATGTTGAAAGGTGAGAATAGAAAGAGGGGCTGGAGCCAGATCCTGGTGAGCAGCAGCTGGAGAGATGAGGCACCCAGGTCTAAAATGGTAGTAGCCCCATTCTGTCTATGAGAAGGGGTTGGGGGATGGCGATCTGATGGTGGGAGAGGGAAGCCAGAGAATTTGTCTTCAAGTTGCACTTGCAAAGCATTTTATGTAAGATGGAGAAAATGTCAATAGTCTGTATCAAAGACTGAGAGGCAAGAATGGGGGTGGGAGATGGGTGTAGATTATGGTACAGGTTGAACCCCCCTCAATCACTGGGACCTGCTCTGGCCTTAGAGTACAGGGTTGGGCTAGAGGAATGGTGGATGAATCTCCCTCCTTGGGAGATTGTTAGGATTAAAGATGAGAGCCACCTGGTACACTCTTGTTTAAGAGTCAGAGGAATGGAAAAACACCCCTCCCACACCAAAATGCTGAGGTTCTGATCTCACTGACTGAACACCACCCCACCAGGAGCCAGGGCTCGCGGGCAGCCCGAGTTCGTCTTGCTCTGTCAGATCTTTTTGGATGTTTAGCAGGAGTGACACTGATCAGACTTCACCAGAACCTTAGGATTTTACAATTTTGCTCTTCCCTTATTGTTCACAAATCAAGCCTATGCCTAAAAATACACTTTTCTCCAGCAGCCTCGGGGACTTAGCTTCCCCCCCAGGCAGGGAGTTTACATCCTTCCTTTGCCTGCAGAATTCAACCTGGCAGGTTTGGTGGGGTGGCTGGAAACCACCACCATCCCAGAGCAGGCTTCTGTCCCCAGGGCCTGGCTGTCACCCGCAGCAGCAGTGACATCACCCAAAGCCGACTTTGTGGTGGGGGCTTCTGAGTGTTAAGTGGGCTCAAAAGGTTGAAGTGCGGGGACAGGTAGGAGGAGCTGCGTGGCTTGGGAAGGAGCCGCTGGCGCTGTAGAGGGAATGACTTGCCCCAGCTGCTGTTGGGTTACGGGGCTCGAACTTGTCCACAGCCACCCAGGGACATTTTTTCCTCTTCTCAGTTCCTCTTTGACCCTGCGCTCAGCTTCACCAAAACCACCTTGTCTCACCTTCTCCGTGTGTCCTCGGCCTCTCCTTTCCTGCTTGCCTCAGTCTTTCCCATCTTTCCAATCTAAACATGTGGTGTCTGTTGCTGCGGGTTGACTGCATGTGTATGTGTGGTTTTCAAGCTGAATTGACAGGGCTGAGTTTTACAGCCAATACTGCCTGGCTCTGGAAGAAGAGAAAGAGGAAGACAATGAGGGACAGGATCTCTTGCAGCAGAGAACATTCTGATCCGAATGTCCTTTCAGGATAAATTTAGTTGCCGGGGCTGGGACCACATTCTAATTTGGTGGGAGCCCTTGGGCACCCCGGTGGGGAATGGCTGCTTCCTTCCTCACCTGCCTGGTCGATTTCAGGGACTGCAGGAAACCCAAGCCTTATGAATATTATGCAGAACTGCAATTACAACAACCCTGAGCTGACATAAGATTTATTCATCGGGTGCCAAATTTCCTTCAGGCCCCTTTCTAGTTTGTAGTTTTTGAAGCTGCTACATTTTTTATGGCTGGCACATCTCAAGGAGGAAATGCAGATTAATAGTCGGTACTGGCTGTGTTCTCATGCTCTCAGGATTGAATCAATAATGACTGAAATATTAATTAGGCCTTTATGAAAAGAAAATGAAACATGGTATGACATGGAAGATTCTAGATTTAGAATCAAGAGTTCTAATCTCAGCTCTGCTGCCGTCTAATGGGTGACCTCGGGCAAATCACTGAATTTCCCTGAGTCTGTTTCCTCCTCTGTATAAACAGATCATAATGCTGGCCACACACTGATGTTGTGAGCATCAGCTAAGAGAGCTGGGTAAAAGGGCCCACCAGGGCCTGGCACAAACAAGAGACTTTGGTGACTTTAATTTTGGACTCTCCTTGCTAAGGAGATCACCACTGCGAATCCAGCCCTTTGCTGGTGCACCGTGGTACAGCTCTTGCCTGTTCTTGGCAGCAGGTGGGGTACCCAACACCTTGAGATGAGCTCTCCAAAGTCCTTGCTGACAATGTCCACGGTCCCTTCTTAGCTGGTGACCAGGAACACTCCCTAGGGGCCTCCCTTCTCAACCTTCCACTTCTCCTACCCACACCCCGCAACGGCCCCATTTCCTGTTGTTTCTCATGAATAGAGTCAGGAAGTAGAAACACTAGTTCGTGTAGTGTTCACGGACATCACGGGGCTCTAGGGAGCCTCACATCACATCACTCTGACACTGACTCTCCTGCTTCTCTTTTCCATATTTAAGGATCCCTGTCATTATGTTGTGCCCATCTAGATAATCCAGGATAATCTCCCTATTTTAAAGTCAACTGATTAGCGGCCTTAATTCTATCTGCATCCTTAATTCCTGCTTATAACATAGTCACAGGTTCTGGTGATTTGGACACAGACATTTTGGAGGGCCATTATTCTGCCTACCACAATCCTCTATTTGTAGATGAGGAAACTGAGGCTAGGGTATTAGATCACATACCCAAAGTCACACAGCCGGTAAGTGGCAAGGTTGGAATTTGAACTGGAGCCGCACAATCTGAAGTCTACTACTACCCTAAAGGGCCCCCTAGAAACCCAGAGAAACATTCCCACAGAATGGCCCCAAACAGCTGACCACAGCAGGAGAAGTAGAGATCAAAAGAGCCCACCCATCGGAATCCCCACATACCGTCTTAGTTCATAATGTAGAGAAGAGACTGGTGAATAATACTGCATAGATTCTGAACCAGTGGTTCTCAAATTTGGATTGAGAAAAAGTAGTTTGTAATTGCCCTAGGAGCTTTAAAATAATACTGGTGCCTGAGTCCCACCCCCTAGGGATTCTGATTTAATTGCTCAATTGCTCAATTGCTCAGGGGAGGCATTGAATATAGGGGATTTTTCCAAGCTCCCCAGGTGATTTGAAAGTGCATCAGAATGTGAGAATCATTGCCCCGAACTAACCCATGGCCACAGCCATTCCCCCTACCTGACAATTGTGCCATAGTCTGATTAGACCATGCCCAGAACACACCCCTCCCACATTTTGGGCCTTTTCCCTGAACCCCCAGGTCCCCCTGCTTCCTCTTCGCCACCTCACTCGAACCCTGACTGTGTGCCGAGCAGCATCAGATGTATAGAGAGGACCCTCCCATGGGAAACGGGGCATATTCTCTCCTCTGGCATCTCTCATGCCCCTCTTGCACGGCTGTCTGCAGAATAGAATTATTTTAATGTCCTCTTTGTATATGCTATATTTCTACAGAGTCTCTCCTTGAAAACGTAATTCACTATGTTTTAGGTGTCTGCATCAGTTCAGCTTGAGAGGCAGTGTGTGCAGAGGGTTGGAGGTCTGACTCTGAAGCCAGACTGCCTGGGTGGAAAGCCCAACCCTGCCAGTTCCTGACTGAGCTTGGGGTAAGCAATTCTAGCTTTCTGTGCCTCAATTTCCTCATCTATAAAATAGGGATCAGAATAGCCCTTACCTAGGGTTGGTGTGAGAACTAATGCTTTCATATATGTAAAGGGGATTAGGACTATGTATTTGCTCATGTTACTACTATTGCTACTACTCTTGTCTTCACCGAGACCTGTGGGATTCAGTTAATTTCAGCAGACACCAATTCCCTACTCAGCGCCAGGATGGGAAAGAATAAGATGTGTTCTCTGCCTTCAAATAGTTCATGGTCTTAGGAGGGAGAGGGCTGGTAGGGAGAAGGGAAGGAGTCAAATAGGTGAACAGCTAATTAATAATATAATACAGTGTTGACTTGGAACCACGTTGCTGTGGAATAATAAAGATGGGGACATCATGATGTGGGGATTCACCAGGTCGTGAAGGCGTATCATGAATTCTAAGCACTAATAAAAAAATCTTAGCGCGTTTTGTCCTGCCATCCATCCGCATTGGCGAAGCTGTGGGCTGTAACACCCCGTTAAGCCCCTTAGACTCATTTTGTGAGTTGTGAATTCGAGCCAATTGTGTTAGTGTTTGTGAGTGAACACACTAATCTGAGAGGTGTCCGTGGCATCCCAGTTCCTGCTGCAAATGCCCCTCACAGGGAGAGGAACGGGGTGGCTTTCTCCAAGAAAACAGCCAGTCTCCTCAAATCCTAGCCCTACCCTCCTTTCAAGGTGTATCCCAGAGAGCGGCTGGAGTCCACTGCAGAGGGTGATGAACGAGGACGTGTCATGCCAACAAGGGAGCAATGACAGCAATCAAAAGGGACATCCAAGGAAAATGCAGAGTTTCACGGGAGACAGGGTCTTAAAAGCCCACACAGGCAGGGATGGAAAATGCCCCTCTGGGAATGCTCATGTGGTAAGGTGGCCATGGGTGAGTGGGAAAGGAGGGAGGGGTGAATCCTTGGTGTGTGAGGCTCTGTAGAGAGAATGGCTGCTGCCTGGGCAGATGCCTCCTTCCTGTCCCCTCCAGCCAAATGGTCACACATCTCTCACTCAGATTATCAGCTTGCTGGCCGGTGTGGTGGGCAGCTGTAGGAATCTCTGCCAGCTGTGGGAACAGCTGTGCACTGCCCGGGGCCACATCACACCCTGGCATGTTTCCCATTCCCTCTTGGTCAAACACACTTAAAAACAGGACTCAACGCTCCTTGGTTTCTAACTGTAAAATATGCCACGTGAAGGATGCAAACTCGTGTCTGCCTGGGGACTACAGTGGGGCAGGCAAATGTTTGATGGGCTTGTGAGTTTTTGTGTTTTGAAGAAAAACAACTGTCTCAAGGCAAACAGATGTTGATGAATGTGTTTATTTAAAAAGGGCATACTGAGCTAATAATGACACCAGATCATTCCCCAAATGACAGGTGTCAGTGCTGACCTATAGCTCAGAGGGTGTCACTGCTTCTGTTGGAGTAACCTGCTCCATACTGCTGAGCTGTTTCATCTGCAGCCCGGTGTCGCTTGTGGCAAAATGTTTACAGTAGCCTGGAGCTTGCGTGAAAGCCCTGCTAACCCATCACTGTGCCCTGCTGGTGGTCAGAAATGTCTGTTTTTGTTTCTAGGCTTCCAGAGTCACTAGGACTCTGGGCAGGGAAGGAGGGCCCTCAGGCTCATTGGTGTCTAGGGCCTGGGGGGATTTTTGAGCCACTTCACAAAGCCTGGCCACAGTCCGAAGCCCAGTACATACAGCTGCAGCCCAGGTGACTCCATGGTGAATTGCTCCATCCCCAACAAAAGGCACTTGGCACAGCCTCAGTGAGCTACAAGAGAGGCCAGACTGGGAAGGTGTCATGCACAGCGTGAAAGGGCCCTCACAAAGACAGACAGCCTCTCCCCTCCGACCAGGCAGAACAACTAAGTAGAAAGGCTGGTGCAGCTGGAGAATATGGCCAGGAAAGGAGCCTCAGAGTGACAGCCAGAGGAAACCCAGGCCGAAGCCACTGGGCCTGTGTGGGTCTGCCTCCCGATGGGGCTCCATGCACGCCCATGTTAGCAGGTGGAGCTGTGTGGGAACATTCAGGTCCCTGGGGTTAAGTCTCATGCCTAGCCTTGGCTGGAGGGTTTTGATGAATGGATCTTTTTTTTTTCTTTAATAGTGTAGAAATTGTATTTTGCCTCATATTCTTGGGTTATCCATATTAGTCTGCAGCTGTTGGTCTTCCTAAACCATGACTGAGTAAGTCATCCTCTGTTCACCACTGGCGATTTCTTACCGTCTGGTGATTTCTGGATAATGCTGAGCCCCTGAGCTTGGACATCAGGCTCTACAGCAGGGCTGGGCTCCATACTTCCCTGGGCCCTGTCCCTGGCCAGCTGCCCTGAGGTCACTGAACACTTGGGGTGAGAGTAGATCTTACCCATCCCTGCTCCCTGTGTTTCTTCAAACTTCCCTCCTTCCTGGCTCTGGAGTGAACTCCTGGGCGCGGGGTAGTGGCTTGAGCTCCATGCAGGTTTGGTGCCGTGCTTATACTGAGAAGCTCAGTAAGCCCACATCAACCATTTGTCTTTCTCTAGCCAAGAGTCAAATAGATCCACATTTAAATCCCACTTCTGCCTTTTATTAGCTGTTGGACTAGTTGTTTAAACCTCTCTGCCTCAGTTTCTCCATCTAATATCAGTACCTTCCTAAAGGGGTTGCTGTGCCCATTACATGAAATAATGCTCAGAAAGCACTGGTACAGGGTAGGAATTCAGTATGGTAGCTGCTATTGTTTTTGTTACTATTATTATTTCATCTCACCCCTACTGCCAGTGCCCCGCATGCAGTAGGTGCTAATAATTGTCCAATCAAGAAACAAGTGAATGAAGGCCATGTTCTTATTCCCTTGCTCTTGTGGGTTGGCCCCTTCCTCTTCTGCTGCCTGCATGCCCACTCCCATCAGGCTGCTGAGAGCGTTCCTGGCACACCCTGACTTAGTGCTGACATCAGCAAACAGAGCCCCAGAGGCCGAGTCTTTCACTCCAGGGTTGCGCATCCTCCGGGGGTGTCAGCTCTTCAAGCTCTTCCAGGTCCTGCAGCTGTTGGCTAGAAATGCCAGCTATGGAAACGGCTGTGCCTCCACCATCTTGCCTCTTCCTCCCCCTGGATTCCTGCTATCCCTTTGGCAGGCAAGTGCACTTAAAAATAAGTGGCAAAAGTTGCACTTGTTTGAAGTGTAAGATATGTCACTCTCAGAAAGAGATTTTGTTCTTACTGAATAAAGGATAAGAAATAGATTTCTAGTTAAAGAACTTTTTTGGCTAGCTCTTCTTTCAGGGGGTGGGAGCGAGCATCCTTTGTCCTTTTGGCGTAAGCTCTTGGGGAAGAATGGATGTTCTCGCTTCAGAGCCGCCAGCACAGGCTCTCTGGGCTCTGGCTTTCTCATTGATCTATTTCCCTCTAGTGAATGGGTTTTACAGAAGCTGCAGAGAGATTTTCCCCTAATGATTGTGGATAGAAAAGAATAAAAAGTGACTCCGGGGGTATCTTGGGACATTAACTGTCACTGTCATTGCACGCTGACACTTCATTTCAGAATGCAAACGGCGTTCTTCTACTTTGCCGGGATAAATGGTTCCCTTTAGCTGGGGACAGTGAGAAAACAAGCAGGGCTTTCCAGGTAAAATCGAAGGGCCTCCTGTGTTGGGGGTGAGGCTCTCCCCCCACCTCCTTTCCTCATCTCCCCTAGAAGCCTAAAGAAAGGAGGCCGGAGGCTGGAGTCCACTGGCCAGCTTGGTGTGTAGAATCTTTTTCTTTCTTTTTCTGAGCCGGGGATAAGGTCCGGTTGGAGGGAAGTGGCACCATCTTGGCTTACTGCAACCTCCACCTCCCAGACTCAAGCCATCTTCCCACTTCAGCTTCCCAAGTAGCTGGGACTACAGGCGCGCACAACATGCCTGGTTAATCTTTGTATTTTTTGTAGAGATGGGGTTTTGCTATGTTGCCCAGCCTGGTCTTAAACTCGTGAGCTCAAGCCATCCACCTGCCTTGGCCTCCCAAAGTGCTGGGATTACAGGCATGGGGTACCATACCTGGTGGTGGATACAGTCCTAATCTGTTTCCTCCTAACAGGCATCTCCCAGTGAAGCCTAGAGTTTAGGGAAGGAACTCCTGCTTAATGGGCCCCCAGGAAGTCCCTTTCTCAGGCTGGCTGGCATCAGAACTGGTGCCCAGGTAGGAGGCGCCAGTGTCAGTCTGCTCAGGGTGGGGTGGTGTCTGCTTTTCCTGTGGGTCTAGCATCCTCACCAGGTTATAACAAGGCCAGCTCGGAGCTCTGTACTTGGATCTAACAGTCACCGGCCCTGAGCACCCATCTCCTGGGTGAGGGTTTGGGCCAGAAAGATCCCCTGAGCCAATTCTGAACTCCTTATCTGTGCCCTATGGTACAGGAACAGCTCTGTGAGGACAGAGCAAGGCTAGGGGGCCACCGCCGTGTACCAATATCAGCACGGGAGCCTGGCCCTGGTGGGAAAGCAATGGAAATCCATCTGCGATAGAATGGATGGGTGAAGGAAGAAACTTACACCTTCTCAAGCAGGGGCAGGTGGCCCTCATGATTCCAGACTGTGGCTGTGATCTGGGACAAGCTCTCCCCTTCATTTCCAAGTGAGCTGCTTATATGTTCCATTCTGTAAGAACACAGCCAATGAATCATCACAACAGCACAATGACAATGATGACTTTGGGACCCAAAATAAGAAAATCAAACTCCCTTACATTTGTTCAGGACTCTACAGTTCAACTGCAGAAAAGCAGACACCACCCCACGCTGAGCAGACTGACACTGGCGCCTCCTACCTGGGCACCAGTTCTGATGCCAGCCAGCCTGAAAAAGGGACTTCCTGGGGGCCCATTAAGCAGGAGTTCCTTCCCTAAACTCTAGGCTGTTTCCCATGCATGCGTCACACCCTTCGCCTGCATGTGAGTGGATGAATGTGGCCTCTGTTTACAGGTGAGGCAGCTGAGGTGCTGCCAGGTCAAGGGACCTGCCCAGGACCGTGCAGGCAGTAAAAGGTGGGGTGGCTGCCTCCCAACATGGGATGCAGAGCTGCAGTTGCCCCAGCACAAAGTCGGTTTCACGCTCAGCTACAGAACTAATCTCAGTGACCTTTCCTGGGTCCCATGCTCTGCTGCCAGGTCTCTTGTGGGATGAGGCCACCATGCTGACCAAGAAGCTCCAGACCACGATCAGCTGGCTGTCCGCCGTAGGGGCACAGGTCTCCCCACCCCAGGGCGCTTGCAGATTCAGGAGGGAGGCAGTGGAGGCTCTCCTTGCTTTCAGTAGGAGCTAAGCCTTTTCAACTGCACTCTAGGGCATTTCCAGCAAATTCCTACATGACCCTATGCAGGGGAGGGGACACAACCCTGGTGGCTTCACTTTATGGGTTGAAAGTCTCTGTGGGCTCCAAAAGCGGGTCAGCCTGCCCTCGTTTTCCAGAGACTCTGGCTACGCTCTTTGGACAGTTCACAGGGACGATCTCTAGAGGTGCCCTGGCTAGAACACGGGGATGCCTGGCACTGCTGTGCATTCATCCAATGAGTGACAGTGATCTTGAGCCCTTGACCTAATCCAACAGTGTGACCTAATCCCACAGTATGACCCAATCCATTTGGCATTAATGCTGGCTGAGACTGGAGACCACTGACCTCTTTTCCTTTCAGTTTGATCATATAATAATAACTGTGTTAGTATAAATCATTATTTAAAGTGTGCTTTAGGCCAGGCATGGTGGCACATGCCTGTAATCCCAGCACTTTGGGAGACTGAGGCAGGCAGATCTCTTGAGGTCAGGAGTTTGAGACCAGCCTGGCCAACATGGTGAAACCGCATCTTTACTAAAAATACACAAATTAGCCAGGCGTGGTGGTGCACACCTATAAACCCAGCTACTTGGGAGGCTGAGGCAGGAGAATGGCTTGAACCCAAGAGGCAGAGGTTGCAGTGAGCCAAGATTGTGCCACTGCACTCCAGCCTGGGTGACAGAGTGGACTCTGTCTCAAAAAAAAAAAATGCAATAAGTGTCAGTGTTGTGTAATTGATTGTTAGTTCATAGCAATGGTCTCACCAGTCTGCCCACAGTATAGCGAGGTGGTAGGATGGAAGGCCTGGAACTAGAGACTAGGATTTGAATTTTGGCTGCACCACTTCCTAGTTGTGTGACTTCACACACTCTGTAAGTCTCGTGCCCCTCATCTGCAAAGTAGGTACAGTGTCAGTGCCTACTCATTGAGTTTTTGTGGGGACAAAACCAGAGAGTTCTTGTGATGTGTTTGTCACTGTGGTCCCCATTACCCTTAAGAAACGTCAGCTCTTTTCTTTGCTCTTATTACTACACTAGTTTAAACAGTGTCTCCCATAGAGGCTGCTCCTGAATTAGTAGTGTATTCTTGCCATAAATTACACTTGGGAATAGCCTGATTAATAGTCAGAGATAAGAGGCCTAGGGTGTAAACTCCACCAAATTGTTCGATGTGGGAGACTTCGAGTTAGAAGGCTTGGCGAACGTCCTGCCTCGCTACTTGCTGCCTTCATGGGTATAACTAATGCACCTTCTCCTCATCTGTGAATGGGGATAATGATGTTCCTGAGCTATGGAGAGGACCAGGCAAGCAGTGTGTGTCACAGCACCTGGCATAGGGCCTGGTACAGGTCAATGCCCACCTATTTTCTGTCCTTCCTTTCTTCCTATTTGTTCAAACCAGGTCTGAGGCTAACAGATGGGTGTTGGTGAGTCCAAGAGGGTGGCTGGGCCATAAGGGTTGGGGGAGTGGAGAAGTGGGGATACCAGTTGCTGCTGGCAATTTGCAATATCTACCCTGTCCCAGGAATTGTACCCTGGCCTCTTGGGGATGATTTAGTATGGCAGTCATGGAGCTGAAAGTTACAAATGGAGGCTCCAGTGATGGAGCTGGATTTCCTGTTCTCCTATTCAGTCCAGAGCCCTTGTGGAGAATCTAAGACAATTAGAGCCAGAGAGTGCTGGAGAAGGCCTCAGTGATCATCATCAGACCATCCTTCTTATTGAACAGATGAGGAAACTGAGGCCTAGAGAGAGAAGACACTTAAAAGTCCGCACAGCAAGTTACAGAGACTTGCTCAGGCAGAGCCACATCCCTGTGTCCACGCCTCTGGTCCTTCTAGGTCTCTGGGGTCATACTGATCAGAATTCCTCCAGCATCTGCTATATGCCAAGCTTTGTGTTTCTCATTCAATTCATTTACCAAAAATTGAAAGAGTGCTTACACTGTTCCTGGCACTGGGGACACAATAATGAACAGGACAGATATGATCCCCGCCCTCATAGAGGCAGGCTAGTGGGAAGGCACAGGGACAGGCAATAACAAGAAATCAATCAGATAAGTCCCTGTAAACTCAGATGCAGACAAAGAACAGAATGCAGCAGTGATGGCGAGTCATGGAGGAAGAAATGAATTAGGGTTGTAGTTTCAAGGGCGACCTCTGAAAGTGATTTTGGATTGTGAGATTTATTTCTATTAATACTTCCTTTCCCTATGTACTACAGTATTATCTCCCCAGGAAAGTGAGGCTCAGAGAGGTTAATTAACTTGCCCAAGATCACACAGCCAGTCAGTGGAGGAGTCAGAATTCGAACCCTACTCTGCCTGACTCTGAAGTCCAGGTTTTTTCCACCATCCTTGATTATCTACAGAAATTAGGACAACCTACTCCAGAATGTCAGGTAATATGGTAACCATTAGTATGAGCATTAAGGGACCCCAAGGCCAGGCCTGTGAGCCCAGCCTCATTGCTGTCTCTGCCTCCTGTTCTAGGGGAAGGGATGAGGTGGATAATCTAGATAGTTTTACCCTCTCCTCTCCTTCGGAGACTGGCTTCATTGGGAGTGAGATGACACTGTCGCAGGGCTAGCTTTTTTTAGGCCACTAGTTGTCACAGACTCCTTATGAAGCCAAGCAGAGCACCCCCATGTCCACAAGCACACCGGGATTCGATACATTTGAGTCCTAGATCCCAAACGCCTTTTTCGTTTCTGGTTTTGCATTTGTTTCCATTCTAGTATCTTCATTTGGAAAACCCTTTCATTCCTCAAGAAAGCAAGCCACACAATCAAAAAAAGATGTGTCTTGTCCTCTGGGCGCTGCCTCATTGCCTGCCCCGTTATTGACCAGTGCCACCGGAGTGCCTTGCACACCTTGGCCAGTGTTCGCTGTGCACATCTACCAGTGAGCTGGCATGCTGTCAGCTGCAGGGGCCCCCAGCCTCAGACACTTCTGAACCCAGCTGCTTTATGGACACAGTAGTTTGAATCGGTTGAATCATGACTTGTCTCCCAAACCACAAATTTGTAACTAGTTCACCGTGAGCCTGTGCAGCCAGATGAATTGTAACTTGGGCAGTCCCTGCACTTAAATTTTTTTTTTACCCAATAAAAAATGATATCTAGACATCTCTGTGTGCATGAAAGCATGTCTGTACGTATGTGTGTATGTTTGGCACCAGTGGGAAATACAGAGACGTAGAATGCCAGCTCTGCCCTCAACCTCTTCCCAGATGGGTGGGAGATGATAGTGTGTGGACTGTAATTCAAAGCAGACAGACTAATAACAAAGAGCTATGGAGACCAGGGGAGGGGCAAGAATTCAGATCTGGAGTGGAGACCAGAAAAAGCGTCCTAGGAGGCCAGACTCTTGGAGAAATGTGGACCCGGCAATAAGAATTTATGAGCTCTAGGCCGGGCGCGGTGGCTCATGCTTGTAATCCCAGCACTTTGGGAGGCCGAGGCGGGCGGATCACGAGGTCAGGAGATCGAGACCACGGTGAAACCCCGTCTCTACTAAAAAATACAAAAAATTAGCCGGGCGTGGTGGCGGGCGCCTGTAGTCCCAGCTACTCAGAGAGGCTGAGGCAGGAGAATGGCGTGAACCTGGGAGGCGGAGCTTGCAGTGAGCCAAGATTGTGCCACTGCACTCCAGCCTGGGCGACAGAGCGAGACTCCGTCTCAAAAAAAAAAAAAAAAAAAAAAAAGAATTTATGAGCTCTTTCTCAGTCACTGCTGAGTGTATATCTTCCAAGGTATTTTCCAATGGGCATAAATTATCTTTCGATTGCAGTATTCGCCACCTCCACTCATCCCCCTACACCAGGTCTTAATGTGGACTCTCAGGCAAGCCTCTAACTTGTACCCCGCCTCCTCACCCTTTCTGCATCACCTCACCCCATCGTCACAGCTGTGAGGAATCCAACAGACACACACACTGGACCTTGTCCTTGTCTGAAAACTTTTTGCTGCTCCTCCTTGTCCTTAGAATACAGTCTAGACTCCCCAGGGGGGCAGATAGAGCCCTCCAGAGTTGGCCCTGCCCTGCTCTGCAGCCACATCTGTGCCATTTCCTCCTGGAACACTGTGCCAGTCAACCTGGAGTCCCCTGTGCCCATTACCCTGGAGTCCCCTGTGCCCCACAGGCCCACGTTTCTGGGCCTCCGCATGTACTGCTCCTCCTTCCAAGTGCTGTTCTCATCTCTTAAGCCTGAGCTGTCCTCCCTGACCCACCCCCACCAACTTTCAGTGTCCGCACGGAGCCTCATGCATACAGACGTCTCTTGCTGCACCTCTTATATGCAATAGATTCCTCTGTTTACGTGACTGCTCATTTACTGAGTTATATGAGGGTGGTCCAGGCCCGTGCCTCTTTGAACCCCCATGCCTTATACAACATCTGACAGAAGGGTGGCTCAGGGAGCGTGTGGCACAGCAGTGAATGATGTGCAGCTTCTGCCGTACTTCCAGACATGAATTGGAGGTCCTAGAACCTTCAGAGAAGCCTTACCACATTGTGGTCAGTAGGTAGGGAACTCGACACTACCACTGCAGAGGTGGCTTTGTGGGGTGGCCCCTGTGTACCCTCTTATGTTTGCAAAGTGCATTCTTTCACGCAGTCAGCCTACCAATGGGTGACCAGATTCTTTCTTCAGAAGCCAGTCAGAAAAGGGACTTGGCCTCCCAAACTACGCAAAGGTAATCTAATCCCAGACCTTCAGTTTTTGTTTAGCCAGTGGCTGCACAAGTGTCACAGACCACAGGGGCTGGGCGACTTGGGCAGGGTGGTCCCTCTGTTTTCTTGGGCACGTTAGGATGTCATTCTCTCACAGGACTCGTTTCAGAGAATTTTCCGTGTAAATGTGAAAGACCTAAATTTATGCCTGCCTCAGTAACTAAGTATAGGCTACTTATGGAACCACCCAGCTATGGGAAATCCAGCCATGACAACTAACTGTGAAGAAATAGCCCCCCTTATTACACAGAGCAGACATCCTCAGGGATTGGATGAAGAAGAGCTCTCTAGGAAGTCAGTGAAAATGAGCCCCTGCCTCCTCAGAGTATGCCTGGTCAATGTGTGACAGGCTTGCCACTGGGTTCCCATGCTGCACCCATAGCAGACATAACCAATCGATCCCAGCATTCTTTCTAGACGGGCTCAAAGTCCTTCCTCCCTCCAGTGCCACCTCCATACACAATGCCTAGCCTCAGGCATACTGCTGCTCCTGCACCTCTGTGAATGAGCCCTCCACAGAGGTCCACCTTTGGTCCATGGATCAACCATGGACCAAAATGCCTGTTCCTTGTAGGCCTCAAGACAGCTGAATAATCTACTAATTCAAAGGGAGACCAGAAAGGCAATAGTCAAAGATAATAAAGAGCATAACAATAGTCTCTATAATGCAAGTTTTTTCTCCTCTCAGAGGGTCCCTGATCCCATTAGAGGACTCAGTTCTTCACAAGCAAGACTGATCTTGCAGCAGAGGGCTGATGGAGTCATTTACATGGAGAGCCAAAGAGAGTCTCTCCCACCAGGACCTTGAGCTCCTTTGAGGTGTGCCTCATTTTTTCATTCATCAGGTGTTTATTAAGCATCTATGACTAAGGGCAAGCTCTGGGGAAAACATGGACGTAGAAACAGACATGGTCTCTGTCCTCAAGCAGCTTATAGCCTCAGAACAGGCCCAGACATTAGTCAGATAATTGCACAAATGACTGTAAAATTACAACTGTAGTAAGTACTCCAAGGAGCCTAGATTGTTCCAGTCAGAGGATGAATAGGGTTAACTTGACATAGAGTGAAAGGAAGAACATTCTAGGCAGAGGGAACAGCATTCAGAAAGGTCATGTGTCAAGAAGATGAGCATGACAGCCTTGCTGGTCCTGAGAAGAGGATTTTTCTACATTCTATGCACAACAGGAAACCACCAGGCAGAACCTCTAGCCCTGGGACAGTGCTGTGCACATTCGAGGGCTGGATGCATCAGTGAGGAACAAAGGCATGCGTGGGGGAAGGATCCAGTGTGATGGAATGACGGATGCTCTCCCACCCGGAGTATGTGCAAACCCTGGAATGAATCTGCCTTCATACTGACTTTGGAGATCTGGGGCAGGTCGGGTTTCCAACTGGAGGTCTTTAGTATTCCTTGACTAAGTCAGGTTAGTCAACTACGTTAACAAGGTCAAGTCAAGCTAAGTTAACTACTCCAGCCATTCTTAGAGGTATTTCACTGCAGGCTTTTTGTGTTCTATTTCTGCCTTTCCCCCACAACAGTTGGGTAACAGTCCCCAGCATCATGAGTAAGTTATATAAGATTTGATATTGATTTGTTGGAGTTTTTAATTAAAAGTATAATTAATGATTTATTGATAGTTTGCAGTTTACATTAATCACTGTCATTAATGGTAATCCTTTTAGGTGGTTTATAACTTTTAAATGGGGTCTGTTAGTTCCCAAGCCTGGTGGCTTTGTCTCTAGGCTGCATTGGGGTCTGCCGCCCTCCCATGCCCCCCACATCCCTCCCCATCACCCCATTTGCTTTAAGATACAGGGATGAAACTCCAGGTGTAAACTTTTCAGGGTCAGCCTTTTACCAAGGGACAGATATTTGGGTACCTTCCTGGCCAAGAGGAGGGGTGGTGCACAAGCTGGCTCTGTTTTGCTGTGGGCAGAGAGAACCAGGCCACTTCTAGCTCTTCAACCCACTACTTCATTTACAACTCTCTGACTTTGTATTCCCTGGTTTGCATGTCTGACACCTCACTTGGCACAGGATTTATTACAGCTTTTCAATAGCCCGTTCCTTCTGATTGACCTGTCCGTCTCCATTTGGAATGGAAAGATTGGCTTCTAGGTGTTTGTGGTGAGAATATTCCTGAGTGCAATGGTTTGGGGTTAGGAGCTTCCTGCTCTTGGTACAGAACCGAGGACCACAACCAAAGGAACTTCCCTTTCTCTGGCTGGGAAAGGAAAAGAGTGGGGAAATACACTCTAGAAGTTGCCTGAGACCTGGCTGAAGGTGAGAAACTTTCTGTTTTGCCAACACCTTCAGGGATAGAAAAAAAAATCAAACTTCTGCTGCATCACAGGCAAGGGAAGGCAGCTCAATGGAAACAGCATGAAAAGAACTGCGAAGCCCATAGAGGTCAATCCTCTGCTTCTGGGGTGGGCATTCTCTCCCACGTGAATAGGCCCAGATTTCATTTTGAAAACATTTCCCTGGGGGGAGTCTTCTCTCAAATTCTCTCTCTTTCCCTCTCTACCCTTCCTCAAGTTTTGACAATCTCTCTAACCAAAATCCCTCTTGCTGTAGTTAGAGCCTCTTAGGGACCAGTTAAACTGGAATAAGGGATGGCCATAAGAAAACATGCAAATTCCTTTTCCTTTTAAAGAGAAATATGTCTCCTGGATATTACCTGAATAAACCCATCAGCTCGCTATTACTTTTCTGGGCTGATACTTGATGAGGATGTTTGCAGAAAGTCCCGTAAACATTTTCTATAGTCTATATGGGGAGGACAAGTCCCACCTGTTTCCAGTGGAACATTCTGATTCCTGTTGTTACTCTATATTTACAGAGTGGGCTCCACTAAGAGCCCACCTCCTTCTGTCACTGGTGGAAAGGCTATTTAATATGATCCCAATTAGAGGGAGGAGGATCTGGGATGGTCTTTGGAACATGGCAGACGGGGGCGTACCCGGAGGGACTAAACCACCCCAGGATGCTGTGTGACCACCTGACCCTCTGCAAAGCAGCATCGTGGCACTCTGTTCCCTTTCAAGGTTCCCACAGTGAGTGCCACCCATTTTTACCACAATGGCAACAGGATTTATGCTCCCACCCACTCTCAGTTCTGAACTTTCTATGGCTTTGCCCCTCATTGGTCATAAACCAGGTGTCACCTGCCTCTCTGACCTGGCTTTTCTTGCAATTACATGGTTTCCTTTGCGATCTTCCTGGCCAGTGGAAGCAGAAGGATGTTGTTACAGACAGGGTATTATAGATGGGTTGGCAGATGAGATGATTTCTGAGGGCCTGGCACAATGCCCAAAGGAACGTGAGTCAGCTCTCAGAGGAGGTTTGGTTTTTCCTTCCAAATTCATGCAAACAGCAGTGAAGTTTAAAAGATCCTCAAGTGGATTACAACCCCCATTCATTTGGCAGCAGAGGAGCACAACTGTCAAAAAGTCCAGGTACTTTAAGCCGTGGGAGAGGCACAGAGTCACTCTCAAGTTGGACGGGGCTTCAAGCTATTTCTAAAATTAACATCGGGCCTTTTGTTCCCTTTCGAGGTTCCTTTGAGGAATGGGTGAAAGCCACCTCTTCTTGACCACAACAGTGACTGGATTTATTTTTGTCCTGTCTTCCTCCTCCCCATTCTCAGTTCTCGAGGCTTTTATTGTTTTTGGTTTTAGCCAGGCTTGGGCTGGTTGCTTACTCTCCAGTGTGCAGGGCTTCTAGAAGTGTTAGCCACAGCCAGCGGGAGGCAGCAGGTCACTCATCCCGCCTGCTGAGCTGCCACGGGCAGACATCTGTTGAGCTCCCCCCAGCACCAGCCGCAAGAATGTACCAGATGTGGTCTCTGCTCTGCAAGAGCTCTCAGTTTAGAGCAGGCTTTTTGAAAAAAAAAAAAAAAAAAAAAAAAGTGGTATGATATACGTAATATAAGATACCATCCTAACCTTTTTTTTTTTTGAGATGGAGTCTCCTTCTGTCACCCAGGCTGGAGTGCGATCTTGACTTGCTGCAACCTCTGCCTCCCAGGTTCAAGCGATTCTCCTGCCTCAGCCTCCCTAGTAGCTGGGATTACAGACATGCACCACCATGCCCAGCTAATTTTTGTATTTTTAGTAGAAACGGGGTTTTACCATGTTGGCCAGGCTGGTCTCAAACTCCTGACCTCAGGTGATCCACCCACCTCGGCCTCCCAAAGTGCTGGGATTACAGGCGTGAGCCACCACACCTGGCCTCATCCTAACCATTTTTAAGTGTATAGTTCAGTGATGTTACGTTTACTCATATTGATGTGCAAACAATCTCCAGAACTTTTGTCTCCTGCAAACCTGAAATTCTGTACAGTATATACATGGGGGATGTGTTCCAAGACCCCTGGTGGATGTCTAAAACTGCAGATAGTACCGAATCCTATAGAGAGAGATAGTCCCAGATTTAACGATGGTTTGACTTAAGATTTGTCGACTTTATGATGGTGTGAAAGCAATACACATTCAGCAGGAACTGTACTTTGAATTTTGAATTTTGATCTTTTCCTGGGCTAGTGGTATGCGGCATGATATTCTCTTGTGATGTTGGGCAGCGGCAGAGAGCCCCGGTCAGCCCTGTGATCACGAGAGTCAGCAACTGATACATTACTCTACAATTTACTGCGTTCAGTAAATCACATGAGATATTTAATGCTTTATTATAAAATAGGCTTTGTGATAGATGATTTTGCTCAAATGTAGGCTAATGTAAATGTTCTGAGCACACAAGGCAGGCTAGGTTAAGCTGTGACATTCGGTAGGTTAGGTGTATTAAATGCATTTTCTACTTACAGTATTTTCAATTTACAACGGGCTCATCAGGACGTGACACATCATAAGTTAAGGAGTATCTGTAATACTGCAATGAACATGGGTGTGCAAACATCCCTTTGATACTCTGCTTTTAAAAGCAAGTGTTCTTGGCTGGGCATGGTGGCTCACGCCTGTAATCCCAGCATTTTGGGAGGCCGAGGCGGGCAGATCACCTGAGATCAGGAGTTCGAGACCAGCCTGGCCAACATATAGCGAAACCTCATTTCTCTACTAAAAAATACAAAAAATTAGCTGGGCATGGTAGTGCATGACTGTAGTCCCAGCCACTTGGGAAGGTGAGGCAGGAGAATTGCTTGAACCCAGGAGGCAGAGGTTGCAGTGAGCCAAGATCGCACCACTGCACTCCTCCAGCCTGGGCAACAGAGCGAGACTCTGTCTCTCAAAAAAAAAAAAGCAAGCATTCCTAACCTGGGGCCCGTGAACTCCCAGAAACTAGCTGCAATACATGGTGTGTTCCTGTAAATGCTTCTTGTTCTAGGGAAAGCAAGTTCATGGCTCGCATCAGGTTTTCAGTGGGCTTAGGATGTCAGGAGGGCTCAGTCTAGAGAGTAACAAAAGCAGCACCTCCTTCGGAATCCCCCGAGGCCCCGCCTGTCCTGAGTGCCGCCGGTCCGATGGCAGGGCAGGTGTGAAGGAGCAAGTCATTCACTTATTGGTTCCTGTCCCAGCTGTGCCATTTACTACCTGGGTGACACTTGGCAGTTCAGCTGACGTCTTGGAACCCTACTCTTCAAATCTGTAAAATAGAAATAATGACAACATCTTCCTAGGATTGTTAGGAAGATTAAACTAGATTTAGCACACTGGTCAAAAGCATAATGCGGTAGGCTGAATCATAATGTCCCCCCGCACCGACTGCCACCCTGCCAAAATATCCAGCTCCTAATCCCTGGATATCCTGGCAAAGGGGACTTTGCAGGATGTGGTTAAATGAAGGATCTTGAGATGGAGGAGATTATCCTGGGTTATCCAGGTGGGATCTAAACATAATCACAAGTGTCCTTGTGAAAAGGGAGGCAGAGGGAGATTTGACTACCGAAGAGGAAGCAGGACGAGTGATGGTGAAGCAGGAGGCTGGAGTGGTGGGAGAAGAGGCTATGAGGCAGGGAAGGCAGGCCCCCTCTGGAAGCTGGAAAAGCAAGGAAATCGATTGCCCCCCAGATCTTCGGGAAGGAGCCAGCCCTGCGGACAACCTCCACATTAGTCTAGTGAAACTGATTCCACACATCTGGCCTCCGGAGCTGTAATATAATAAATCTGTGTTGTTTTAAGTAATGTGTTACAGCAGCAATAAGAAATGAGTATACATGGACTCTGGGGCCAGACTGCCTGGGTCTGAGTAAACCACTTACCAGCTGTGTGACCTTGGGCATGCCACTTAATCTCTTCATGCCTCAGTTTCCTCATCTTTCAATAATAAGGCCCACCACAAAAGGGCTGCTATGAGGAGTAAAGAAGCTAGTATGTGTAAGTCATTGAGACTGGCACCTGGAATCTAGTGAGTGCTGTATAAGTATTTGTTAAATAAAATAACTAAAAAGCACGTGAAGGTGGCTGGCTCACAGGAGGCTGTGGGGTGATGCAAGTGGATGCTGACGGGTTTGGCGGTGTGGGCTGTGCTCCGTGGAGTCAGTTCAGGAAGGCAGAGGAGTATTTGGTGCCTCTCAGGAAGACTATGGTAGTCTTCGTTAAAATGAACCATAGATGCTTGAAGGAATGAACCCTCCATTGTCTGTTACACTGAATGCCTCACACCCTGCATTTCCCAGTGTTCCTTGAAGTATTAATAGCTGTTACTTCAAAACAAGAGTCAAGGTCAAATAAGTTTGAGAAACTGCATTTCAAAGCCGACTAGTTTTCTTTTCTTTAGAAGTCTCAGAAGCTTTAATATGCTAATGAGCCTGATGAATCTCTGAGAAGCATTTTTCAAACATTTGGCCACTCAACCACATGGTGCTTCCAACATGGCCAGCACTCTGCAGAAGGCGCCTCAGAGCAAGCCTGGATACCTGTGGCTGCTACAGAGGTGTGTGAAGGTGGGACAACCCATCTGAGAGGAAGTGTCAGGGGCCTGTTTGCCTGACCTCAGAACTAACTAGAAAATGTAGCTGCTGCTGCTCCTGTCATTCATATCCCAGACAGTCAGAAAGGGTTACCGACAGGCCCATCCATCCCTGTTTCCTTCAGGGCCTGGGCCAGCCTCCAGTGGAGGCACCTAGACCCTGAGGCCCCAGGCCCTAGCATGCCCCTCTCTTGCCTCCCTCCTGACCCAATGCGAGACCCTGAGGGCACTATGGATGCCACAGCCCTCAGGTCTAAACTTCATCCCGTCCCCTTCTCCAGCTACCCCTTGGCTGCTTCTCAGGCTTAGGGATGTATCTACCAGCAGCCAGCATCAGCCTATGGGAGGACAGATAGAGAAAGTGGCAGCGTGGGCCCTGGAAGCAGGCCTGGGGCCTTTTTGGACAGGAGACTCCGGGCGTCTGGATATCCAAAGAGGGGTTTAGAAGGTGGAGGCAGACAAGGCCTCTTGGCCCTGTGGGCTTCTGGCTCCAGGGGGTGTGGTGTGACTTAAGGAGGGGTCAAGCAGGGCCCTCTAGTGTGGGGGACCCAGAGCCAGAGCCCCAGGTGTCTGGATCCAGGGCAGTACCTGTGGGCATTGACCACACAGCAGCACAGACCCTGAATTGCAAATAGTGCCCCCAGTCACCAAATTGGCCCTCTCCATAGCCACATCTTTGTTTACTTCTGCACATCTCTAGGAGACACGCAGTTCTAAGCTCCTGGTTCATCAGCAACTTGCATCCTGATCTCCACTGTACCCCACGGGTCTTGACACTGTACCTGGCATGCTGAGGCCAGATCCACAGTGAGCTCTCACCAGCAGCAGTCGCTGTAGTGATGGTGGCTGCTGCATGCCCTGGCCTTGGCCCTGGCCCCTCCCCCTCGAATGGAGGGAAGAGTGCAGCAGGTTTGCTTTCTCAACCATGGGGAGGGCCACCACTTCCCACAGGGAGCCTAGGCCTCTGCCCTCAGTGGGGGAGCAGGGTGGGCCACTGACTAACGCGGCTTTCTGTGCCTACGATGGGAATGCACATGGAGAGGCGGCCTTGAAATAAATGCCTTTGTTTAATCTTCATGCCCTGGAACTATTTTTCATAAGGTGGTTTAGTTAGAGGGGCTGTGGATCTGGTAATGAGGCTGGCCTTGGAGAGGGAGCCTTGTGAGAGGAGCTCAGCTATGAACACTTCTAGCAGGGCTGTATTCATAAAATCCTGGGGGCTCCCGGGGGATTTGAAGCTCTACACAGAAAATTACAGGGCAGGAAAGGACCTGAGCAATTATTTTTCCTCCAAGAATGGCCATGCTTAAAACATCACCATTAGGCGCCGCAAGTGGCTTTCTCCATGACAGTTCTTTAAAAAAATACTTTATTGGGTTTTTTTAAATTACAAAAGCAATACAGGCTTCTTTTAACACAGAGGTGTGTTCTAATTATCAAAAGGAAAAAAATCAATAGGTTCCCTGATTCCCATCTCCCTACGTCCCCAGTGGTACCAGTGTTAACAATTTAGTGTTTAGCCAGAGGTGATTAACGCACCTTTTGGGTGTGCTTATACAAAAATGTACCAACATGAATACACATATATGGGCATTTTTGTTTTTATGTGTTGGCGTTTGCTTTTTTAAAAAAGAGGAATCACACTATACCCGTTATGCTGTAAGTTTCTCTTTTTACTTAGCAATATATCATGAACATTTTCTAAGTCAATACATATAGATCCACTTCATTTTTAAAAACTGCTATATAATGTTCCCCAGTATGAGTACCATAATATATTCAGCTGTTTCCCTATTGATATATATTCAGGTTGTTTCCAGGGTTTTTTTTAAATTATAATAAGCAATTCTTTTAAAATCTTCTTTGATTTCTTTTTCTATCTTGTGCATATGTTACAAAAGACTCTTTTGCCTTAGGAGAATTATAAAAATGGTGAACAATTAAAATATTTCTTTATAGTCACATTGATATAGTTTTGACACCTTAAGCCCTTTATGTATTCGTTCGGGCAGCCCATATTTCCTGGGCGCTGTGCCTGGCACTGTGGAGGACAGTGACCAAGGAGACGTCTGTTCTCAAGGACCCCTGCTTTAGTGAGGGTGCTGACAAGCAGGTGGACAGGAATGGGGCTCAGAGGGAAGATCAAGTGGGAGGTTTAGGCCAGAATGGAAACTTAATAGATGAGAGTGTGGCCTCTTGGTTTAAATCCTGTCTCTACCACTTAGTTGCTATGAGGTGTGGGGGATGTTCACTTTTCTTATGGGGCTATTGTGAGACCCAAAGAGTTAATGTAAAGAAAAGTGCTTAGGAGGCCGGGCGTGGTAGCTCACGCCTGTAATCCCAGCACTTCGGGAGGCCGAGGATGGCTGATCACATGAGGCTAGGAGTTTGAGACCAGCCTGGCCAACATCGCAAAACCCCACCTCTACTAAAAATACAAAAATTAGCCGGGTGTGGTGGTGCATAGCTACTTGTGGTAGCTAGGTGGTAATCCCAGCTACTCGGGAGGCTGAGGCAGGATAATTGCTTGAACCCGGGAGGCAGAGGTTGTAGTGAGCCATAATTGTGCCACTGTACTCGAGCCTGGACGACAGAGTGAGACTCTTGTCTCAAAAAAAAAAAAAAAAAAAAAAAGAAAAGAAAAAGAAAAGTTCTTAGGGCCTAGCCAACAAGTTGGAAACACCAAATGGATTGTTGCTGTTTGAAGTGCTGCCCCTGCCACTGGGAGATCAGGAAAAGCTCCCCCTGAAGGGGTGACAGTGCAGCTGGCCCTTGGGAAGGAGGTGAAGGGCCTTTTAGTCAGTTGGGGAAAAAACAAACACCCCCTGCCCACCACCACCACCTGGTCCTGACCTCAGTTCTTCAGCTCCCTAGGCTGTTCAAAGATCCAAAAACCTCTTTATTTTTAGTTGCTAAAAATATCCCCTAAGCCAGGGTTAAAGAATTTCTCCCTGAGTGGTAAACAGGTGACTTAGAACTAATCAGGGCCCAGCAGCCCCAGTGATGATACTGTTCCTCCCCTACCCCCAAACATTCAGCAGGATCCTTTCATGTGTCAAAAGGAAAGAAACTTATCAGAAACTTCCTGTTGAGAAAACGATACCTCTTACCCCAGACTTAGCAGATGCACAGAAACCTTTGACTCCTGGATCTGCCAAGGCACACAAAGAACCAGAAACACCTATTGGCCTGGCCTGGGATAGGCAAACATCGGGGGTCAGCCCAACAAGCCCTCCTAGCACAGCCTGGGGCAGCACACACAGTAGTCAAGAGAGCTGCCTGCCCTGGCTTTAGAGCCTAAGTCTGCCCCTTATTAACTGTATGGCCTTTAGTAAATTACTTAGTCTCTCCGAGCCTCAGTTTCCCTGTCTGTAAAATAGAAATAAGAATACCTATCTCAGAACCCTGTTAAGGACTAAATGAGATGGTGCCTGTAAGGCACACAGCACAGGGCCTGGTGCACAGTGAGGCTACAATACATGGCCCCTGCTGTTACCGTTGTTAATGCAGACCGCCACCCTGCTCCCTCCGCTCCCCTGAAACGGGGGCTAGCACTCCCCAACTTTCTGGCCATCCTTCTCCAGCTGCCATTTGGGGATTGGCTCTATGACAAGCAGGGGCCACAGAGCCTGGGGAATACTGGAGGAAGGCACCCAGCCCCACCTGGGAGTCAGAAGGGACCAGCTTAGACGTGTGGAAGGGAGGCACGCTTGATCTGGAGGTCTCTGGTGAAGAAGCTGAGAAGAAGGAGTGCTTGTACAGAAGATGGAGGGGCGCAAGCTCAGGGGTTACTGGTAACTTGGTTTTTAGCTGGGATGAGACACCGGGTGTGGCAGGTGATGGGGATGGAGGGGCCAGCTGGTGCCAGGTGGGAAAAGGCCCTTTTGGCCAAGTGCAGCTAGGAGGTTGGACACTCTGGGTTGCCACTGAAAGGTTCTAGAAGGGGAGGTGACATGATTTGGTTTGTATTTTAGAACATTTGCTCTGGCAGCAATGTAAAGATGGCTGGGGTGGAGCACATGATGAGACCAAGGTGTGGCCACTGCAACCCAAGGATTGGCTGGGGTCATTTGGCCTTACTGCTTCAAATAGAATTGGTTACAAACTCCCATCCCACCCAGGAGGGGACCCAGTGTCTTTCCACTGGTCTCTGGGGGCTCGGAAACTTCCATTTCTCTCTTGACAGCTCATCTGATGCCAAACTCTTTCTGCTGAATTCTCCACCTCCATCCTGTACTTAGTGACCCCTTTAGGCACCCTTCCTGTTCCTATTGCTCCTCGAGGGACCCATGACCAAGGCCTCTAGGTTAGCCAACATTTCCATGTATCTGGAGCAAGGGGAAGGGGTGAGGTGGTGGTGGCACAACAAATAAGACAGTGCTGAATGCCACATGCTCCTGATCTTACAGTCTCAGCACTGTCCGTGTCTCACGGGTGGTCAGCAGCAGTTAGTCCTCAGTGGGCTCCGGCCTCCCCCTCTCATGGGGCTGGCCCAAGGTGCTGCTTAGCCACCTCCTGTCTCCTTCCAGTCCCACAGCTCACAATCCCCCACCTCCAACGTTCCTGTTCATTTCTAGGGCACATATATTAAGCCCTGTGTTGGTCTCCTCTGACCCCACCCCAACCCTGTCCAGAGGAATCTTCTTTATTAGCAAACATGCTGGGGTGCATAAGTGGGCTCCTAAACTAAGATGGTCTCTTCCTCGCTAGGGACCCCATCACCAGGTCTCCATAGAGGCCTGTTCACTGGTGGGAAGGGGAGGAAGGGAAAGATGATAAATGGGTATTGTATCTGTGGAAATGAAAGCCGTGGTCTTAGTTCCACAAACATAGCCCACTCTAGACTGCAGATAACAATGTAGGTTTCCCAGGTGGTGCACACACCAGGGATAGAACCCAGTTTATTTTAATCGTATATTGATTCTCTGGTCAGCAAAGATTCTTCTGAGAATGAGCATTTAAAGGGTGGGGCTTGAGTTTTCTTTCTTTCTTTCTTTCTTTTTTTGAGACGGAGTCTTGTTCTGTCACCCAGGCTGGAGTACAGTGGTGTGATCTCGGCTCACTGCAAGCTCTGCCTCCCGGGTTCAGGCCATTCTTCTGCCTCAGCCTCCAGAGTAGCTGGGACTACAGGCGTATGCCATCATGCCCGGCTAATTTTTTTTTTTTATTTTTAGTAGAGACGGGGTTTCACCGTGTTAGCCAGGATGGTCTCGATCTCCTGACCTCATGATCCACCCGCCTTGGCCTCCCAAAGTGCTGGGATTACAGGCATAAGCCGCCGTGCCCGGCCGAGTTTTCTTTAGAAGACAACGTAAAGCCCAAACTGGCTAGCCCCCAAATAGAGGGCCTGCTTAGCAGGCTGGCAGGTGAAAGGGCGTGGGACTTGGAAGACACAGAATGCTGCAAGCCCCAGGCAATTGATTGAACCTCTCTTGGTTTGGGTTTCTTCATTTGCTAAATGGATGTATTACTCCCTTATAGGGACATTATGAGATTGCAATGAAATGGTATGTGCAAAATCACCTGGCTCGGCCCACAGTCTGGCTTTTGGGTAATTTTGACACAAAAGGAAATAGCTATGAACTGAATTGTGTCTCCCCAAAACGCATTTGTTGAGGCCCTAACCTCCAATGTAACTGCCTTGGAGACAGGGTCTGTGGGAGGTAATTAAGTTTAAATAAGGTCATAAGGATGAGGTCTAATCCTATAGGACTGCGGCTCTAGGAGAAAAGAAAAAGAGAGATCCCTCTCCCTCTCCCTGCCATGTGAGGACACAGTGAGATGGCAGCCACCTGCAAGCCGGGAAGAGAGCCTGACCGTATTGGCACCCTGATCTCAGACTTCCAGCCTCCCAAACTGTGAAAAAATACATTTCTGTTTTTTGAGTTACCCAGTCTATGATATTTTGTTTTGGAGGCCTGAGCTGTGGTGCATATTTAACCTGTGGGCAGTGTGTTTTCAGAAAGTGGTGACATGGTGCACATGGCTCTGGTGGGAGTGGGTCTGTGGTCTCCTGTCCTTTGATGAAGCTCCTTCTGTGACATCCAAGGTCCCAATGATCTGGGTCCTGCTACCTTCTTGGCCTCACCTGGTATCATCCCTCACTTCTTTCTCACATTGGTCTTCTTTCTTCTATCTCTCCAACTCTCTAAGCTCCATCCTGCCTTGGGGTTTTTGCACATGCTGTCCCTTCTGTAATGCATACCTTTGCAAGGCTCACTTTGGATTCAGAGGTCCCTTCCATAGAGAGCCCTGTCCTGGCTGTCTGGGACTTCTCTCATTTCCTTTGCCCTGTCTTATTCTCTTCCTGGCAGGCATCACTCTCTAAAATTAAATGGTTTACCTGTTTAATATCTGTTTTCCTCCCCTGAAATGTAAGCTCTGTGGGGACAGGGGCCTTGTCTACTTGTCTTGCTATATCCCTAGAGCTTACCAAGGACTGTCACATAATGGGGGCTCAACTCATACTCAATGAATGAATGAGTGAATAAGCTGATCAGGGCAAAGCTCCATGCCTGTGCATCGAGCACTTCTTGAACCAGACCCCAAACACTTGATTTCCAGCATCACACCTTGTCTCTCCTTACAACTAGAGACCAGCCGGTCCATCCAAAGGATTTCCAATCAAAGGGTTCTATGGAGAGCATGGGGTCCACTACAGAGATCTAGGCTGGAGGAGGAGGTGAGTGAGTTGATCTTTGAATATTCTTCTCTACCCTTTCAACTACAACAGCTCTGAATTTGTCTGTTTCCCATGTTGGGTGTACATGAAAAATCTTATAAAAGAAATGGCCCCAAAGCCCAGAGAAAATGGAAAACCACAAATTGCATCCAAGTCTTCACATTACACTGAGGAATCTGAGGTCCAGAGACTTGCCACACACAGATGGCCAGAGGTGGGATGCTCTATCCCTAGTGGTGATGTGGTCAGGGATCAAGAAACTCCTGCTATGTGAGTAAAAAATAATGGCTCCCTCAAATGCTGTAACTTGGCTTTCTTTCTCCGAGAACTGAGGACAAGGGAAAGGATTTATGATCACCACTGGTCTCTGTTAGTCCCAAACAAATTTCAGGCTCCATAACCCCCATGAGTGGTCATTATACACTGCAAGAGACCAAAAGTGAGCTCTGGCGAGGCACTCAGGAGAAGCCTATCCTGGCCGGACCAAAGAGCCACTGTGGGACATCATACAGGGCCCAGGGAGTGGGATGGTTTCAGATGAGGACAATTTCTTCTTAGACACAGAGCGGGGTAGCGTGGACCCCAGCGCCCTAAGCGTCTTGTTTATGGTAGAATCATAGACTTCCCTGACAAGGCCTGTTCACTGGCTGGCCTCTTTTAGAGCCACCTTTTCTCTACCTTTGCTTCCCAACCCCCACCTTCCTCCCTTTCTTCCTTTAGTTCCATGGAGCATTTGCTGACTGGTAATTTTACCAATCATTGCTGCAAATCCAGAAGTTCATTTCGTCACTGGCAATCAGCTCCTGTCCTCAGGGAAACCTAATTAGGTACTACAGGATTTTTGATGTTGCTTCCATGGTAACCCCCGTAGTAATGGTGTACATGCAGAATATATGCTCCAGGGTGTTTAAATTTATATATGTATATATACAAAATATAAAATATATTATATATAAAAATAATATATCTTAAGAAAATCTGTAATTTTTTCCTCTTGCTTTGTTTCTGTGTACGTTTTTTTAAATGATGGAAATTTTCCCTGAAGTTCTTTTCCCCACAGAGAGGAAACAGTACACAAAAAGGCTTTTTCCATTTTCTCTCCTTTAATTTAAAGAAATTCACAGTTGTGCAAGAGTGAAAGTTTTTCAGGTTGGTCAGAAAGTGTCTAAGCAGGAATACGCTCTCCTCCCTGATAGCTGAGAACATTTTAATGACAGATTTTGCTTAAATAAAAAATCAGAAAGGTCTCAAGGCTTTCAAAATAGAATGGGAGGAAAAACGAGTGAATCCAATGAATTGACTCTAAACTTATCCTAAGAAAAAAAAAGAAAAAAAGAAAAGAAAAAAAGAAAAAAGGCAAGCTTCCCTGCATGCCTACCCCTCTGCAGGAAGTGTGGGGAGGCCTCGCAAGTCTGAAGCTCGGGCTGTGCCATGTGGCTGCTGGAGGCACTGGGTAGTGTCCTTGTCTCCTTGTCAAGGCAGCCTGTCCCAGACCCTGCAGAGACTGCAGCTGAACGGCCCTGTCCTGAGGTGGCCAGATGGCCTTCAGTGTTGGCCTTGTGGTGAGCTGGTGATGACATCTTTGCTTGGTGAGACACTCTAACCAGGGAAAGCCCAGACCTGGACTCCCTGAGGTGCAGGTGACAAGGGAGAGGGCCTGTGACATACCCACAGCTGAAAGCCAAGGGCTTCTGAAGAATCCCTGAATAACTGAAAGTGCTTTCTGTACTACCCCTCACTGGCCGTCCAAGGATGGAATGCCATGCTGACCTCTTTGTTAGCTGCCAGCGAATCCGTTTACCCTCAGCATTTGCCAACAAGGTCCACTGTTCCCAGACTTCCTGCTGTTTTTCTCCAGCCCCCACCCCAATTAATTCCGTTTTGCCCTTGTTCCCTGATTCAGTCTACCAGCTGACTTCCTGACATCTGAGAAAACACGTTGTATGCAAAACAACTAGACTGCTTGCAAAATAACTTTTTAAATGCTCTGAGTTATTCTTTGATATCTCAAATGATGTGTCCATGGCAGGAGTGGGGATGGGGGAATGGCCATCAAGGAATGGCCCTTGACCCTGATCTCCTCCCCATCCAGTCACCCAGTTACTTGAGAAAGACTGGCCGGCAAATATAACTGAGTGGAGTGGGAAGGCGGGATACGTGAGGGTTCCTTCTAGGGGCTGTGGAATAAGAATCTAAAAGGAAAATGTTGGGCACGGTAGGCACATGACCTGGCTTTTCTAATATGTGCCAAATATAAGAATTAGTTTTGTTATATATTAGTTTTGTTGCATAACAAAGCACCTCAAAACATAATGGCTTAAAATAATAATTTAGGTCACGTTTCTGTGGGTCAGTCATTTGGGCTGGGCTCAGCTTGATGGTTCTTCTGCTGGTCTCACCTTGGGTGAGCTTCTGTCATGCAGCTTGTCTAGGATGGCTTCTGATGGCTGGCAGCTGGTACTGGCTGCAGGCTGGGGTGAAAGGGATAGTGAGGTCATGTGTCTATAGTGAGCCTCACGGCGCTGACATTTTTCAAACCTCTGCTGTATCACACTTTTTAATGTTCCACTGGCCAAAGCAAGGTACATGGCTAAGTTCAGCTGAAGGGATTGAGAAATAGGCTGTACTGGCCGGGCGTGGTGGCTCATATGTGTAATCCCAGCACTTTGGGAGGCTGAGGTGGGTGGATCACTGGACGTCAGGAGTTTGAGACCAGCCTGGCCAATATGGTGAAACCCCATCTCTACTAAAAATACAAAAATTAGCGAAGTGTGGTTGTGGGTGCCTGTTATCCCAGTTATTCGGGAGGCTGAGGCAGGAGAATTGCTTGAACCCGGGAGGCAGATGGCGCTGTTGCACTCCAGCCTGAGTGACAAGAGTGAAACTCTGTCTCAAAAAAAAAAAAAAAAAAAAAAAAAAAGAGAGAGAGAGAAAAATAGGCTGTACTTCTTGATTGGAAGAGAGGCAAAGTCACATGTACAGAAGTAAGTGAATGGGATGGGAGGAATTTGTGGCCATTTCTGCAAGCTGCCCCCTCTGGTGTGTCTGATGCATGCTTTCCGGGCACTGCTGAAGCCCTATCTAGCTCAAGAAGCTTTTCAAATTGCATTCGAATCATGAATGTCTTTTGATAGAACTACTTGAGATTGTGAACTGATTCATGGGACATGTGTTTGATTCATATTTATATACCCACAGTGGCCTAACCTTGTTGATTCTTAATAATTATTATATTGAACTGAGTTGAGTTAGTTCTCCTTTTTCTCTAATTACAAGCTTCTTAAAGGAAAGTTTGGAATCACCGTTGCATAAAATCTCCCTCCCAGAGCTCTCAGAATTATACTAACGACTGAAAATCCTGCAAGTTCTCAGAACCACCAGTTAAGTGGTAGAGGGATTAGGCCTAGAGCCACCTCTGGACAGAGCAACTATCTGAGGAAAGAGTGGAACTTTCAGGAAACCAGAGACTGTGATACTGACACATTGCATCTTCAGGTCAGTCACACCCTCAATGAGTGAAATCACTTTTTTAGGCTTAGGAGGCAGAAAGAGTCAATGACTCAGAGAATGTGGCTTTCCGTTCCCCATTCAGGGAAGCCAGCATACAAGGAGCAAACCCATGCCTCATCAGGAAGAGACTCGTTTGTCAGCCCCGGGCCTCTGTGGCTTCTCTGCTCTGGAACAGCCCAGAACAGACCACTTGAGGGCCCACGGTGCTCCCTGGCCCATGCCGCACTCTGTCCACGTCACCTCAGTACTTTTCCAGAATCCGTCAGAGGCCAACAGTCAAGCTGGTCTAGAATCAGGGCTGGATGACTGAGACTAAGCCCTAGGGGAGGATAGTCCTTTGTGGAGCCACATACACACTCCCCGAGCCCTTCTGGTCCAGCGCTACTTAAGATCCTGGTTCCAGACTTGCTCTAGAACTTTCTAAGGCTTGGAGGTCACCTGGGACAGTTTATTCCAGGTTGAACCACCCTTTGGGAATAAAAGGGTGTCCCTTCCCATGGTGTGAGATGAATTGTCAGGTCCTTTGTGAGTCACAGGCTTAGGAATGGATTTTCAACAGGAATTTCCATTCTGGGTGGTTAACAAGGGCCACAGGCAATCTGTCCTTTTCTTCATATGACACAGTCATCCGCCTACACACGCCTTTATTCACCAAAATTCTACTGACTGCCCACTCTGTGCCAGGCAACGTCTCAGGCATGGGAGTGGGGTGAGATGAGCCAGGCATAGTTCCTGTCCCTGGAGAGCTCAGGTGCACCGAGAACACAGATGAGGCGGGAGGCGCCAGCAAGAGGGTCTGTGTAGAACCACAGAATTATGGCTTCTTAGAGCAGGAGGTACCTTGGGGATTGTCTAGTCTATTCCCTCATTCCTCAGAGGAGGAAGCTGAGCCCAAGAGAGGGAAGATTAGTCCAGGGGCACACAGTAAGTGGGAGTTATTAATTCACTAAACAAGCATTTATTGAACACCTACTAAGTGCTAAGATCTGGGCTAGGCTCTGGAGATGCCACAGGGAACAAGGAAGACACAGCGCTTATCTCTTTGGAGCTCCAACTGTGACTAGTGGGGGGGTCCCAACCCTGGTTACATTTTAGACTCACCTGGGAGCCTTAAGAAGAACACCGGTGCCAGGGCTCCACCCCCAGAGATTCTGATTACTCGGCCTGGGGTGGGTCTGGGCATGGGTATTTTTGAACAAGCCCTCCAAGTCATTCTAATGTGCGATGCAAGTAGGTTGAGAACCATGTCTAAGGGGAGAGACAGCAAAACCTCACAAATACAAATCAATAATTGGGATTGTGCTTTGTTAGGAATGAACAGGATGCAGAGTGAGGAAACAGCAGGGTAGGGTATCTGCTACTTGCTCTGAATCGGGAGGGAGCGAGGCCACACTTGGAGAGCTGTGATTCCAAGGATCAGAAGGAAGGAAGCATAAAATGTCCTCACGTGGGATAGCAATGGGATCTTCTGGGACACGTCCCACCCTGCAGATGCAGAAAACCTTGCAGTGGAGCCCTGTCTAGCAGAGGCTTTTAACCTGCAGCCTGAAAACTCTCCTCCACCCCCTACTCAAAACACCCCCTCTTTACGCACACTGTTTACGAGTTCCCCCAGGCCAGCCAGCTTAATAATCCCTCACATTTTTAGAGCAGTTAGTAAAGCATTGTCCAACTTTTTATTTGTATTATTGGATTCTAACACTAACCCCAGGAGGCAGGCAGGGCCAAGGTTAGTGTTCCCCTGTTGGAGATGTGGAAACAAGCTCGGAGAAGTCACGCACGGCCTGAGATCACATGGCTAATACCTGGATGTGGGGGACTTCAGGCCAGGTCTCCCACCTCCAGCTCCACTAACCCATGTGGCCCCCACCTTCCCTGCACCAGCAAGCCATAACCGAGGCAGGGCACCTGAGAGGCAGCTGGGGACCAGCACCCTCCCGTCACGCTGGGCAGAGCTGCCGGTGCATTCTCCCCCTCAGCTCTGATGACTTACAATCCCACTCCTCATCAGGCAATCAAAGGAATCTGTTACTCGTTGCTTCCATTCCTGCCCAGAGTGAACCCAGTTACTATAGTAACCAGATGCGATTCTTTATTACAGAGTAGATGGTTTTAATTTTGTATTTGAAGAGTTTGGCCAGGCAGTCACGTTGCCATGGCTTGGCCTGTCGGGTGGCAGTTAGAAGCAGAGGGAACCCTTTGAGCAGCCATTAGGGCTTTCTAATTGCTGGGGGAAACCTATGTCTGGAAAAACCCAGGCTCAGCTGCACTGGGGAAGGAGGAGGGTGAGTCTCCAGCTGGTGCTGTGCTGGGTACTGTCTGCTGTTCAGAGATGACAGCTCCCTGATTACAGCCACCAGGTGAGCCTCTCAGCCAGTTGCTCCCATAGTGCCCTGTAGTTTCCCTTCAGGATCCTCATGGGTAGGTGGGTGGGGGGCTGCTCAGAGGGCCATCAACACATGTTTGTTGAATGAATAAATGAATGAACAAATGATCCTTTGTAGTTTATTCAACCCTTTCAGTCCATTGTCTCCTCTGCTCTCCATTATGGCTCACAGAGCAGGGAGAAAGAGAAACTGAGGCTTGGCTAGGTAAGAGACTTGCCTCCTAGGGCTGCCTCCCCTGTCCATGCCTCTCAGGGCCCATGAATTGCCTGGAATGTTCCCCTTGCTGCAGAAACATATCACAGGTAGATGTTAAAAGCAAGGCAAGCATCGCCCGCCCACCCCACACCAGGCCTGGTACCATAGGTCCTCTCCTGGGTCCTCGGTTCCTGCTGAACCGTAAGGAAGGCAGCAAAGTGGGGAGAGAAAGCTGCTTGGTGACTAACTTTGAAACACAGCAGAAGCTTCCTTTGGCCCAGACCATCAAGGAGACAGTTGGATGGACAGAACAAAGGGCTCCTCATTCCCTGATCTCCCTGTGCAAGGGAGGAAAGGAAGGCTTCACTCGGCTTTCAGCCAGTCCCTGCAAATCCATGCTGATCCAGTCTTTCTGTTACTCTTTCTGTGCTGAGGGTGTATTTCCAGGTTAAATAAAACCTCCGCCCAACCCTGGCCCCAACATTAATTTCTCCTAACCCAGCCTAGTTTCTTCCAGCCTTGCAGCTCAGGCCTTCCCAGGATGCATGCATGGCCTGCTCTCCCGGCCAGGAGGTGCTGATGCTGGTACCCTTCATCCTGAGCTCATGTTAGGCCACAGGACCCTGCTCGCTCCTCCTTAAAGGCAATCATAACCAGCTTTGGAGAGCAGCAGCTCTCTGTGGCTGTTGGTGGAGCAGGCAGCATATGAGGCTGGAGTCTCGAGTGGGATGTGTTTGTGGATGAGCTGGGACAGGCAACAGCCAGATCTGCTGGAGGGCCAAGGGCCCAGTAAAGAGAGGGCATAGTGTGATGATAAACACTCCACTACCTCCCAGAAGGGAGGTGCCTGCACAGGAGGCCCACACCGAACATATGCCCCGATCTCAGGCCTCACCCTCCAAGAATCAAATCATCAGGGCTGGATAAGACCTTAGAGGCTTCTCATTTCAGTCTCAGATGAAGACCGAGGCCCCAGAGGGGAAGGATGTGAAGTCCCTTTCACAGTCATGAAATATGGTGGGACTCCACAGTGGGACTTACCGGAAGACAAAGGCTGGACACACAGCAGGTGCTCAGTCAATTCTTGTGAGAACAGCCATCCTCATGAGGTGACAGCAGGAAGCGTCTTCGTGAAAGGTTAGGGCTAGAAGGAAGCTTAGACATCACTGAGCCCAACTGTCATTTTACAGAAAGACTGAGACCAGATCCATTAATAATGCTACAAATAAGAATAGCTAATAGTTACATAGCGTGCTGGGTGCTAGGCAGGATTCCATGCATGTTGCATATACGGACCCACTGCAGCCTCACAGCGACCTCTATGCAGCAGCTATTATCATCATCCCCAGATGAGGTAACTGAGGCACAGGGTGGTTTGGTAACTTGCCCGGGATCATGGAGCCAGTAGTGTTAGGATCAGGCAGTCTGGCTCCAGAGTCCGTGCCGTGAACACTTCACTGCATTGTCTGAGAGCACAGTGCTGCCAGCAAACACTTGCTGCTCCCTTCTCTGAGTGGGGAGAAGGGATCTGTGCCAGCCCTTGTGAGTTCACTCATGCAGGAAACATGACTTTTTCATCTTTACATCCCCTTCCAGGGCTCAGTTCAGGTCTGGCAGGGACTCAGGGATGTGTTTCTAATACAAATAAGTTGATCTTTCTCACCATCGTGAAACAGCCAATTTGGCACCTGTGTGCTGGAAGGGACCTTGGGAAGTGGCTCAACATAGAACACTTGTGGTCAGCAAAAAGGAGGGGGTGGTTCCCACACACCAAGCAATTCTCCAGTGGACACTGGCTGAGTGTCCTGCAATATAACTCAACTCCGATTGTCCGCCTGGAGTTAGTGTTGGCTCCCACAGGTTGAGGGCTCAGTCCCACCACATTGACCCCACTTCCGATGCCAGTCACCAGCCCCGGGTTGTTTTACCTGAGCCTCTGACCAAGTGGCTATAAATCAGAGGTTCCCAGGACGCCCTTCTCAGGTTTTCGTTAATTTTCTAGAGCAGCTCACAGAACTCTGGGAAACACATTTACTGGTTTATTATAAAAGACCTTACAAAGGATTCAGATGAGCAGCCATATGGGAGCGAAGCAAAGGGCAGGGCACATGGGAAAGGATGGAGCTTCCATGCCCTCTCTGGGCACGCAACCCTCCACGTGTCCAGGGACCTCCACGTGTGCAGCTATCTGGAAGCTCATCCGAAACACAAAGAGGAGAACGACAGACACTGAGGGTGGAGAGTGGGAGGGAGAGGATCAGAAAAAATAACTATTGGGTACTGTACCCAATAGTACCTGGGTGACGAAATCATCTGTACAACAAATCTCTGTAACACGAGTTTACCTATATAGCAAACCTACACATGTACCCCTGAACCTAAAATAAAAGTTAAAAAAAAAAACACTGTCTTTTTGGGATTTTATGGAGGTTTCATTACACAGACATAATTGATGACATCATTGGCCATTGGTGATCAACTCAACCTTTGGGCCCCTCTTCCCTCCCAGGAGGTGGTGGGGTGGGGCTGAAAGTTGCAACCCTCTCATCACCAGATGGGTTCCCCCTGGCAACCAGGGCCAATCCTGAGGCCACCCTGGATCCCCACCTGACCCCAGCCACTAGTCATCTCATTAGCATACAAAAGACACTTATCACTTTGGAAATTCCTAGGGTTTTAGGAACTGTGCCTAAACCAGGATAAAGACCAAATATGTTATTTCTTATTAAAAATCACTGTATCTCAGGAAGCAATTTGCAGAGGAGGAAAGTGAGGCCTAGAGAGTCGAAGTGTCTTAGCCAGGGCCTCCCAGGTAGACTGAATCCAGGTCTCCCTACTCCCCATCCAGGGCTCTTGCCACATAGCAAGGCCCCTAAAGAGCATACTAAGGTGGACAGGCTGACCTGAGCCCAGCAGCCGGCCCCAGCCTGCCCCACCTGTCCTGCCTGGACCCTGCTGTGGGCTTCCTGGTCCTGGCCACACTAATGGACTCTCTGCTCCCACCAGCTCTTCGTGATCGACAATGGCGCGGATGACTGGCGGATAGCCATGACCTACGAGCGCATCCTCTACATCAGCCTGGAGATGCTGGTGTGCGCCATCCACCCCATTCCTGGCGAGTACAAGTTCTTCTGGACGGCACGCCTGGCCTTCTCCTACACACCCTCCCGGGCGGAGGCCGATGTGGACATCATCCTGTCTATCCCCATGTTCCTGCGCCTGTACCTGATTGCCCGAGTCATGCTGCTGCACAGCAAGCTCTTCACCGATGCCTCGTCCCGCAGCATCGGGGCCCTCAACAAGATCAACTTCAACACCCGCTTTGTCATGAAGACGCTCATGACCATCTGCCCTGGCACTGTGCTGCTCGTGTTCAGCATCTCTCTGTGGATCATTGCTGCCTGGACCGTCCGTGTCTGTGAAAGGTATTCCACCTGGGGCCTTCTGAGTACAGACCCTGTGCTGGGACAGGGAAGGGAGAAGGAGCAGGGGTGCCAGGAAATATGTGGTCTGATGGAGGAGGCAGGCATGTACCCAGACACCTGAAAGGAGACAATGGGAAAGAGGGGAGTGCTGAGTTGGGGTTGAGTATGAGCTAGAATTGCAGCATTGGAACCAAGGTAAGGTGGGAAAAAGGCACAGAATTTTCCTGATTTTCTGTTCCTTCTCTGCAAACCAATATATCAAAGCATTCTGGTTACATCAGTAACTCACATATAACACATTGCAATTTATTCCTCTTGGGTATTAATAATGCTTATTAGCATTTTAAAGGCTCTGAGAAGTCCTGCAGTAATGAAACCATTTATTTTTGTTTAGTTCAGCCTTTCTCAATTGTATTTGCCCCCAAATCCTTTTTATTATAAAGCACTATTGGTACCTTGCTACTCAAAGTTTTGTTCACAGACCAGCAGCATTGGCATCACTGGGAACTTGTTAGAATTCCCAGAATCTCAGGCCTTAGCCCAGAATGACCGAATCAGAATTTGCATTTAACAAGGTCACCCGGTGATTCATACGCACCTTAGTTTGAGAAGCACTGTACTGATGGAACATACTTTGGGAAACGTTGTTTTAGGAGGCTGGTGGTTGGGAGTCATTCAGAGAAGCTACTCATGGGATAGAAGGGAGATGTGGCCTGACAGAGATCCAGGGCTGTAGAACAAAATGCCAGCTCCTTGGAACAGCCATCATCAAGGCTCAAGGGCAGGACTGAGGCCACCTCCTTCCACCATCCTCGAGCTGCCTTTAATGACTCTTCTCCTTGCAAGAGGTCCTGGATATTCATTTCATTTATTTATTTATTTATTCGAGATGGAGTCTCGCTCTCTTGCCCAGGCTGGAGTGCAGTGGCATAGTCTCTGCTCACTGCAACCTCTGCCTCCTGGGTTCAAGCAATTCTCCTGCCTCAGCCTCCCATGTAGCTGGGATTACAGGCATGCGCCACCATACCAGGCTAATTTTTGTGTTTTTAGTAGAGATGGGGTTTCACCATGTTGGCCAGGCTGGTCTTCAACTCCTGGCTTCAAGTGATCCTCCTACCTTGGCCTCCCAAAATTCTGGGATTACAGGCGTGAGCCACTGCACCCAGCCCTGGATATTCATTTTAATCTATTTGACATGTGGAGTCTAAATCTAGGTTAGAAACCGTGATTCTGCCCCTAAGTAGCTGTGAGACCTAGGGCAAGTTACTTAACCTCTCTGGGCTACAGTTTCCTCATTTTAAAATGAGGATCACTTGAGATAGAATGAAGCTATGTTTGCTTGAGATAGATTATTTTTATTATGTTGGGAGGTATGGTGAAGCATCCTGTGTAATTTACACAGATTTTGATAGTCATCCTTAATTTGTCAACACTTACAATTATATTGCCAAATCTTCCATGCACCAATGTCCTAGCAGAGATCAAACAAGACAAAGAAGTCTGGAGAGGAGTTAGCCTTAACACACCTACATGGGTGCCTTGAACCATATCTCCTACCTATTTTTGAGACGTTCTGTTTGCAGACATTTCTTTCAGCGTTTTGGCCAGCAGACACACGGTCAAACCGAGAGGGCATTCTGCTGCCGCAGAACAAGGAAGGGTTCAGGCTCCAGGATGCAGGTTCAGGCTCTGAGAGCCAGTGCAATGTTGGAAGACCTTTGTCACACACAGAGCCCCAGGGACACACCATGCTCACCTATTCAGAACCTCGCCATTACTCAGCAGCTGACATTGCAACATCTGCTCTGAGTGGGACCACACTGCACAGGGCTTCATGAGCCTTCTCCGGTAAGCAGACACTCTTCCCCCAATGGAGAAAGCATGTGCTTGGGTTCCGACCCCAAACTCCTCATGGTACCGTTAGCTGAGCAACATTGTGCTCGTCGCTTCACCTCTCTGGACCTCAATTTTCTCATCTGAAAGCTGGATACAGGATTTATTGTTAGAGTCAAACAAGGTGTATATATGCACTGTGTACTGCAATCCAATGATGGTGAAAATTAATGATAATAGTGCAGATCCCTTGATAACTTTTGGGAATTTTGTGCTGCCTTCTTATAATTAGAACAGCCCAACTTGTACCATACATTGGCCTATACTCTTCCTGTTTTCCTTTCTAAATTATGGAAGCCATGTTGTCTATTAACATAGTAATTGAATTTGCGTAGCCCTTTAAGCTATTTGAAGTCTTTCACTTCCTCAGATGCTCTCTGGCATGTATTTCAGATGGCTGAACATGCAACAAACTACCTGCAAGTGAGTTTCATAGTTTATTGAACCTATCACAAGAAGGGGTGACTATTTTTCACTGGAAAATAAGCTTGTTTTAAAGAATGTAGTTTGCAAAGTACTTAGATGATGCATCTTATTTGATATTGCATGGCCTTCCATAGCTTCCAAGCTGAGGCTGGGTTAGTCTGGTCCCTGGTGGGCCACTGGGTCTCTCTCTCTTTCTCTGCAGACATGGGTTACAAGTCCCCGCTAAGACCAAGGCACAGAGGAACAATGAGCAAATCGGAAATTCTCTGAAAGTTCCCTTCTCTTGCGAAAAGGCCATTTGACCAAAGACTTAGGTATAACATGAGGTGTATTAAAGCATGGTGGATGTTATTGTTGCACTCCTGTGCTAGTTCTGTGTAAAATCCATATGCCGTCCCAGCTTGCCCTCACAATAGATCTATGAGAGAAGTACCTTGCCTGAGGGAAGGAGAGCCCGGGTCCTGGAGGGGCATCTGGGTGAAGCAACATGTCATCCACTACATGGATGTGTTTGAATTGGACATGAAGGCTCATGGGAGAGTTGAGGAAACTGATAGAAAGTAACTGGCCCGAGGTCACAGAGCTATTAATAGTAAGCGTGGAGCCAAAATCTGAACTGGTTTCTGACGCTGAACTTCCATGTGTGTCACCAACCCAGGCTGAATCCTGCACATACGAGGAAATCATGGCCTCGACTCTACTGGCAGCTTTCCCAATCTCAGAGTCTTAAGGCCACTGAGACTGACATGTGAATCCCAGTCTTGCTGTTTTCCCTGCCTCTGCTGCCTATGGTCTTGACCATGTTATCATACTAGCCTCCCGGGCTGCCTTCATGTCCAATTCAAACACATCCATGTAGTGGATGACATATTGCTTCACCCGGATGCCCCTCCAGGACCCGGGCTCTCCTTCCCTTAGCTGGGGTTGTGACTGAGTCCCTCTCTTCAGGTCAAGCCTCTTGCCTGGGGGCAGTAAGCTCCCGAGGGGATTTGTCAGTGTGGGAGTTCAAAGGCCCAACCCCGTTTGCTTCTAGTAGGACACTCAGCCAGGCTCCAGGGTCCCTGAGGGATCGCCTAAGGCCTCTGTTACCACTGCTTCTGGGAGCTTCCTCTAGATCCCAGAGGCATTGATCCTGAGAGCAGCCCCAATAAAACTTCCACCCCCAAATCTCAGCATCTCACAGACTGTTTCCCAGGAATCTGCCCTATTAATATATTGTTTCCTAAACAGGCAAAGCACTTCTCTTATCAAGACTAAGCACTATTTTTAAAATCAAGCTTAAATGATCATTGTCTTTCCCAATGTCAAATAATAAGTAAGATTGGCAGAGGCCTTCATCCAGGACTTATTCAGCCAGAGACTGGACAGAAGCTGGAAGCAGGGGAAGCTTTGGGGAACTGAAGCGTCAGACCAGGGTAGTATGGACAAGATGCCTTGATCTCAGCCTGATCTAATGATGATTCTATCACCTTAGGTATCAGAGAGGGTAAGTGACTTGCCCAGGGTCACACAGCAGCATGACAAGTTCTAGAAAAATCCACAGCTGCTGATGCCCAGAGCCTGTTCACATTCCAGGTAGCTTTCATCAGCCTGGACTTGTCTCTAGTTGTATACACACACTTCTGAAGTTGCTATGGAAATCTCTCTACAGCAAGATGTATTTTAAAAGACGGTTCTCATATCTTGGGTTGGTTTTTATGTGACAACAAAGGTTTTTCATATTTCCTCCTCCCAAGGAGAGAGAGTGGGATCGTAATTACGCAGAACAGCCGTGCCATGGGGAGGGCAGCGCCTGGTTGCTGGGAGGGCAGTGACAACAGCGGGCTTGTTTTCCTTGGCCCCTGGAGAGGCATTACATCATGGGTTCCGAGGCCTGACAGTTGTGGCACTCCGCATTCTCTGGGATTCTCCTGGCTGCCTGCCCACCTCCTACAGACCTCTCAGGGAGGAACCTCCTGATTATACGCTGTCAAGTGCTGAGCAGCCTTACTGGTGGAGAGACCATCTGAGGCCCCGGGTTCTCACTGCGGCAGCAGGTTGGAGAAGCCAGCCTTCCTAGCGTGCCTTGAGCAGTGGCCTGCCAGCTCACCTTCGTATGTTTATCTCCTTGGGAGGAGCAACAAGGCCTCCCATAACATTGATGAAGTGGGGTGAGCCTTGCTGTCACAGCCATGCTTGTAAATGACCTTCCTGTCCTCTTGAGTGGATTCCCTTTGGACCCTTTGGACCCTTCACTTTGGTCCCTCCTGAGGCTCCAAATTCTGCAACAGGCTGTCTCAGTGTGCCAGGCCTTCCAGTCTGTCAACAGGTTTTTGATTGTGCTGGTTAACTTTTGGCATACTGATATTTTAATGAGAAATTTTATTCTGGAGACCTGGCTCCTAAAGCAGGAGAAAAACAATTTGTGGCCTGTTCTTTCTCTCATTAAAAGAGCCACCACTTCCATTGTAAGGAGATAAAAAAGAGGCTTCCTTCCTGTACTGTCTTCTGCCCCTGCCTCAGACACCCAGGCCTGCACTTGCCAGCAGCAGGAAGCAAGACCACAGCTCCCTCCTCCTCTCATCTCCTTCCCACAACCTCCTACCCTCTCCAAGAGGGGTACTTCCACTCCAAGAAAACAGTAGGAATGGCCAGGCGCAGTGGCTCACGCCAGTAATCCCAGCACTTTGGGAGGCCGAGGGGGGCAGATCACGAGGTCAGGAGATAGAGACCATCCTGGCTAACACGGTGAAACTCCCGTCTCTACTAAAAATACAAAAAAATTAGCCGGGCATGGTGGCAGGCACCTGTAGTCCCAGCTACTCGGAGAGGCTGAGGCAGGAGAATGGCGTGAACCCGGAGAGGCGGAGCTTGCAGTGAGCCGAGATCACGCCACTGCACTCCAGCCTGGGCGACAGAGCGAGACTCCATCTCAAAAAAAAAAATAAAAATAAACCCCAAAAACAAAACAGTAGGAAGGTGGTCATTACAGAGATGAAGCACCCTACGTGGGGTTGATGGAAGCCTGCAAGCTAAACCCTGTAGGCTGAGCAGAACTGAGCAGAGCCTGGGAAGAGTGGGGCCAGGCACTGTGGTTCCTCATGGACTGCTTTGGTTTGAGTTATAACCTCCAATGTGGGGCACGGGCACAGTGATCCACGGGACTACTGGAAGAAATGATCAGAACTTCTACATATATATATACATATAGCCTGGCTAGTATTTAATAAATGGGTAGAGAGCAACACATGTCTGTAATTTATAATAAATATATGTATAATGGAGGAGGGCATGCTCAAAAAATTTTTAACTGGTAGGAGCCCATGATTTTAAAAGTTAGCAAACCACTGGTTTATGATATCAGAGGACTAGTTAGAGAGGATAGGAAAGTAGCCTACCACATGCGATGAAGCCTGCTAGACCCAGGAACCCTGCCCTCTAGCTGGAGAAGTGAGAAGTTAGCCTCCTGTAGGGAAGGAGCAGCCTGTAGCAATCCCCTGCTGGTGCCAGGCTGAGAGATGGATGGCTGGTTGGGGGGGGGAGAGGGGGTGTGGAGGGGGGATGGGGGGGTGGGTGGGGAGGCAACAGGTATCCTGCTGGAGGCCTTTGAGAAAAACCTGCAGCATTAAGGAAGAGAAAAAATTATAATCCTGAAGATTCCTGAAAAATGTTTAATTATGAGAAACAAAAAGCAACATTAGAAGAGTCTTGGGTGGCCAGGCACAGTGGCTCACGCCTGTAATCCCAGCACTTTGAGAGGTCAAAGCAGGAGGATCACTTGAGGTCAGGAGTTTGAGACCAGCCTGACCAACATAGCAAAAACCCATCTCTGAAAAAAAAAAAAAAAATTAGCCGGAAGTGGTGGTGCATCTGTAGTCTCAGGAGGCTGAGGTTGGGGGATCACCTAACCTGGGAGGTCAAGAGTGCAGTGAGCAGAGATTACGCCACTGCACTCCAGCCTGGGCGACAGAGTGAGACCCTGTCTCAAAAAAAAAAAAAAAAAAGAAGGAAAAAGAAAGAAGAGTCTTGGGCATCTCTAATAGGGTGCCAGAATATATATGATCCTTATGATAGAGAAGAGTGGGCAGATGTGAAATGAAAATGTATCTGGTTCACATAAGCACAGAGTTCCAGAAAACTAAAATTGTTTTAGCAAAAAGAAAGTCCACAGTGATGGCACTACATTTTTTAAAATGTGGAATGTGGAGACAAACTTAAAAAATTTAAAGCTCTCTCAGAATGCAGAAGAGATAAGAGAAAGGATGAATAGGACAGAACTGGAGGCTATAGGATCCAGGTGCAATCTAAGAATTAGAGTTATTTCAGAGGAAGAAACAACAATTTGGATAAAAGCATAATCAGAAATATACACAAAGTAAACATTTTCAGAATTGGCCTAGGTAAGGGGATGCTGTGTGTGGGGATGGTAGATCAGAGTAGGCAGATCGAAACGGATTTCTCTTTTCCAGTTAGAATGTGGGGGACAGGAGGAGCCATCCCTAGACATATCCCGATACATTCTTTTTCTGGAAAATTTATTGAGTCATAAGGTGAAACAATCCTAGAGGCACACAGGCATCCCAGAGCTGACTCTCCCTCAGGAACCCTAAATTCAGAGTCATTAGAACAGTTCCACAGCATTTTAAATTTGGATTCACCCTGTCATTTGAATGAGGCAACCAAAGGGGAACAAAAGTCATTCTTGGAGTTTTCTGGGCTCAGATGGTAAACCACCTACACTTTTGGGGGGAACTCGTTTGCCAGTTGACCAAAGAATGAATCACAATTAAGATCTTAATAATGAAGTGTTGTAAAGAAAGACAGGTAGATATTGGTTCACACAGGCAAACATGAAATCAAGACTAAACTTATGCATGGTTGCAAAACTCCAAATTCTAATGTCAAAGAAAAAGTAGATTCTGGAAAGAGTAGATGTATGAAATTAAAGCAATAATTCAATAATAATTAGAGGGTTGCAAATCCTCAGATTAAAAGTTTGAGAGGAGAAGGCTAGAAGGGATTAGTAAAAGCATGCCAGATGCATTGTCTTATGTAGAGGAGAATTTTAAAATAAAGCCCTACTACTCAGTTTTAGCAATCAGAGAAATAGTTTTTTAAAATCTAAAGGAACCGCAGGCAAAATTTTACAAGTATAACAAGAATAACAATAGCATCAGCCATGTATTGTTTCATTCGATCCATGCCATAGCTCTATGAGATTGTATCTCCATACTATATATGAGGATGTTGAGATATAGAGAGGTTGAGCGATGTGCCTCAGGCCACAGAGCCAGCAGACTTGAGACTTCAACACCAGCCTGAGAGCCTTTTCCCTACCCTGAAAACATATACCTCCCATGCCACATCAAAGCCCACATAGCTAAGACAAAAAATAAAGGAAGCAGGAAGGAAGAATTTCAATACAAGGTATGAAAGAAGATCAGAGAAAACCAAACTTAAAATTTATAACAGTCAACATAATTATGTTTACCTCCTTGTTAAAAGTAAATGTCTCTTAGATGAGATTTAAAAGCAAAATTTAATTGCATGCCATTTACAAAAGAAGTACCTAGAACAGAAGGACCCAAAAATAAATGAAGAGCAAAGATTTATTAGGTAAGTACAAATCAGATGGCAAATGAACAGAAATTCTCATTTTAAACCAAGATGAATTCAAAACAGAAATCATTAAATTGTCCAAAAGAACCATTTAATATGGATAAAAGTGCTATATACAGTAAAACTGTGAATTTTATACAAAAAATGAGATTGATAATCTGAATTTTTAAATGTTTAAATTAATTGAGCACTTTGTAGCCTATAAACAAATAATACATCTTCTTTTTAAGCATCCAGAGAACACTAAAAAATCAATCAACTTCTTGGTCACACATTTCAAAACATCAGAAAAATTGCTCAGGCTGTATTCTCTGACCACAAGCCCATAAAACTCCAATTAAAGGACAACTTTTTGGTGGAACTTTTAAAGCAATCTCCTCAATCACAACAGAGAATTCAAAACTACCATTAAAGGCTATTAGAAAATTACAACAATGACAACCCTATATGTAAAAACTCAGGATGTACTCAGGTGTACTCAGATGAAAAATATCCTTAAAGTTTTTCAGGCACAATGGTGTGCACTGATAGCCCCAGATACTTGGGAGGCTGAGGTGGGAGGATCGCGTGAGCCTAGGAGTTCGAGCCAGTAGTGGACTATGATTGTGCCTGTGGATAGCCACTGCCTCAGCCTGGGCAACATAGGGAGACCCCGTTTTTAATAATAAAAACAGAAAAAAATGAACAGAGAAAATAATTGAATCCATTAGAAGAACAAAGCAAACCTCAGGAGGGAAGATTAACTTTATAACAAAGGCAAAGATAGGAATTAATGAATTTAAAAACCAGAAAAACATAATTTATAAATCCAAAAGATACCAACTTCTAAAATATAAATTTAATTGAGAAGAAAGAAAACACAAAATTAGAAATCTTAATGGAGAATAACTACTGATTCTTAGGATGTTTTAATAAATAAGTGAGAATAGCTTAACTTTTTTTTGAAAGAGAAGACCATTGAGGGGGCTTTCTCTACTAGATATTAAAATGTATTATAAAACTAAAAGTAATTAAGTCCCTCTGGCATTACTGAAAAATCAGTAATGACAGATCAATGAAACCTAATGGAAAACACTGAAATAAACCCTACTATGTTAGAACCCAATATACGAGAAAGAAAGCCAACTGGGAAGCAATAGATTATTCAATAAATGGTATTGGGGAAATTGGAAGCTTGGATGAAAAATCAAATTGGAACCCTAGCTCTCACCAGCCACCAAAATAAATTCCAGGTGGATTAAAAAGTCAGATGTAAAAGAAGAAACCATGAACAAGCTCCAGAAAACAACGTGAATATTTAATCAGCCCTGAGAGGAGAAAGAACTGCTAAGCAAAAAATCTCAGAAGAAACATGAAGGAAAAAACTGGTGTGTTTGATTACATCATACACACAATTTTAGATTTCAGTCCTTCAAAAAATATGAACTTATTTAAAGAGCAAATGTTACGCTAGAAAAAGTATTTGCAGCAAACATGACAGGAGGTAAATATCCCTATTATAAAAAGCAGTCTTAGAAACTAATCAGAAGAACTCATCTCCCCAGTGAAAAAAATAGTCTGAAGATAAGGCCAACTACAAAGGAAGAAATACAAAAAGCCAATAAAATAAAACACACAACACATATTCAGTCCCGCTAATCAAAGAACAGCAAATTATAATTACAAGGAGAATTACTTTTTCCCCTCTGGAGTTGACAAAATTTTAAATAAATATAACTCAGTGCTGGAGAATCTTCTTATTGTTGGCCGTGGAGGGGGATGGGGTTGTCTTACGCTGAGGGCAAGAAGGAAATTAGACCACCTTTCTGGAAAACAATTTAACAATTTGTCACAGGAGCCTTGAGTTTGTAACTTTGATCCAGGAATTCTCTTTCTAGGAAGCTATTTTAATAGAATAATCAATTTACATCAAACCTCTTCTGCATGGTGCAGTTTATAATAGAAAAGAATGAGAAACCAAGTAAACATCTGGGATTTAAATGGTTAAACAAGCATGGCACATCCATATGATGGGTAGTTAGCAAGAATTTTAAAAAATCAAATCAACGTGTTTGTTTTCGTTTTTGTTTGTTTGTTTCTTCGTTGTTTGTTTTTGATGCGGAGTCTCGTTCTGTCGCCTGGGCTGGAGTGCAGTGGTGCCATCTCGGCTCACTTCAGCCACCTCCTCCCAGGTTCAAGCAATTACCTTGCCTCAGCCTCCTGAGTAGCTGAAATTACAGGCACCTGCCACAATGCCTGGCTGAGTTTTTGTATTTTTAGTAGAGACGGAGTTTCTCCATATTGGCCAGGCTGGTCTTGAACTCCTGACCTCAAGTGATCCACCTGCCTCGGCCTCTCAAAGTGTTGGAATTACAGGCATGAGCCACCGCACCCGGCCTGAAAGTCAACCTTTTGAAAATTACAGTAAGGTAGGAAAATATTCATGATGTAATATTTGAAAAAGGAGCATACAACATAGCATTATGTAGGATATTACCAATTTATAGATAGATGCAGAAATACTTGGAAAATACATAGAAACATGAAATTGATTTCTTTGTGTTACATGTAATATTTATTTATTTATGAGATAGAGTCTTGCTCTGTCGTCTGGGCTGTAGTGCAGTAGCGCAATCTCAGCTCACTGCGACCTCTGCCTCCTGGGTTCAAACTATTCTCATGCCTCACCCTCCTGAGTAGCTGGGATTACAGGCGTGCGCCACCATGCCCGGCTAATTTTTGTGTTTTTAGTAGAGATGTGTTTTCGCCATGTTGGCCAGGCTGGTCTGCAACTCCTGGTCTCAGGTGATCCGCTCACCTCAGCTTCCCAAGGTGTACATGTGATTTTCATACATGTAAACATTAAGTTGATTTCTCATGATGTTACATGTGACTTTTTTCATTACTTTTTATTGTATTTTCAACAATGAGAATGCATATACATATATAGATTTTTAATGGAAAGAGGTAGCATTTGTTTTTACACACTTGACAAAGCCCCTCATCTTCCATAGGAACTCATGTTTTACATCAACGCGGGGTGGAAAGTAAAGCTGAATGGCTCAGTACATATAATTTTCTCTAACAAGCGCAATGCAAGTTCCGTCTTGAAGGGCTCTCTTCCGACCCGTCGGCCAGTGGCCTTGGTGGACAGGGCTGTGGGGCGCCTTTGCGGGCGCGCGCCTGCCTTGGAGCTTCTCTGCGGCCGGCCGCTTACAGGAGCGCCTGAGCCGGCGTGAGGGCAGGTGGAGCTCCACAGGGGACGTGTGATCGAGGCAGGCTCCACTGGCTCTTCAGTAGCCTCCCGGGCGGGCCAGGATCTGCGTCCCCGCGGTGCTGTGGGGTCCGGTGGGGAGACGCCGCGAGTCCGCGGGTGGTTCCCGCGCGGCCAGGCGGTCGTGGGGAGGCCGGGGCCCGGGAGAGGCCGAAGCTCGCTCCGCCAGGGGGCGCAGGGAGGGCCGGGTGGGCGGTGTCCCCACCTGCAGGGACTCGCCATGGAGGAGCAGAGCGTTCAGGTTCCCTCTCGCTGTGGCGACAGCCGGAGCGGCTTCAGGGCTGGGCCGGCGGCTCCAGGGCTGCTGCTAGCTCCTGGCTCCTGTCTCGAGTGGGATCCCATTCTGATTTCACCTGCATGATTCACAGTCTCCAGTCCCACTCCGCGGCCGCTTTCTCGTTATGTGATCTCGTATTCAGCCGTTCTTTCCTCTTCCTCATTGGCAGTATTTTTGTGCCCTTTGACACTTAAACTGCTCATTAGTGGCAGTTTTTTCGTACTTTTATATTAAATAATTATACATGACTTAGCTATTATAAATAATGGCTGATATCTCTTAGAAAGGAGAATCAAGAAATAGGGAAATTATTAGCCAGCGTAGTGGCACGCACCTGTAATCCCAGCTACTCGGGAGGCTGAGGCAGGAGAATCGCTTGAACCTGAGAGGCAGAGGTTGCAGTGAGCCGAGATCGCGCCATTGCACTCCAGCCTGGGAGACAGAGTGAGACTCCGTCTCAAAAACAAAGAAAGAAAGAAAGAAAAGAAAGAGAGGAGAAAGAAAGTGGGAGAGAGAGAAAATAAAATAAAAAAGAAACTGGTAAAACAAGCAAAATTTCCATAAAATTTGCATTCTGAAGCACTAAGTTTGAGACTGTGGGTGCAAAGTGAAATCCATATTGCATTGAGAAACCATTCCATTTTTTCAGTCAAGTCAACCCCCAAATTATTTACTGCATTACACCAAACCTCGGTTTCCCTTCACTCTCTTCTGCTGGGAAGTCACCAGTGTCTTTTGTCTCCAGGATTTTTGCCTTAGGGAGACCTAGTTAAATGCCAGGGTTCCTTCTCTAACTGGGGAGGACTATCTGACCTTTGTCACTGGAATGAATTCCTTCCTGTCTGCCAAAGATGGTACACAGCGACAGTTAGTGCCATGCTGGGTGTGTAGGAGAGAAGTGACTTCCTTTCCTACAACGGATGCCTAAGGGCATGGGGCTTCATTCTCACCCGCTCCCCCACCCACCTCCTTGGAGGGGCTGAGGTAAGGAAAAGGAAGGGGTTCCTGTAAGTGACGTCAGCCACATCTATTTGTGGGCTGACATTAGTCAAGCGGGAAATCCATATTCTGTCAGCTTTTCCATCCTTCAACTTTGGGGTTGTTTTGTTTGCCCCTCGTGATCCCATTGTGCCCTACATTTCCGGTGCAGACCCCTCCCTCAAAGGACGGGCACCTCAGCTCCACAGGGCCCCTTTTCCATGAGTTTGGTGTCCTAGGCTGGCTCTCAGGAGTGCAGCTCTTCACGCCGCTGTGCTTCCCCTGCCCTCCACTGCCAGCCCGGGACCCCCGCCCAAGCTGGGGTAAAGCCCTGCATTCCTGGCTCACATAGTGCAGCTGCTGGAAGGGTTTTTTAAAATGTGATTTTTTTTGGCCCGGCTTGGTGGCTCACACCTGTAATCCCAGCACTTTGGGAGGCCAAGGTGGGTGGATCACCTGAGGTCAGGAGTTCGAGACCACCCTGGCCAACATGGCGAAACGCTGTCTCTACTAAAAATACAAAAATTAGCCCATTGTGGTTGTGAGCACCTGTAATCCCAGCCACTCACGAGGCTGAGGCAGGAGAATCGCTTGAACTCAGGAGGTGGAGGATGCAGTGAGCCGAGATCACACCATTGCACTCCAGCCTGGGCGACAGAGCAAGACTCCATCTCAAAAACAAAAACAAAAACAAAAACAAAACAATGTTCTCCTTCCATTTAATACAGACTCCTCTATTCCCTGAGACTTGGCCCCAGTCCCCCAGAGGCTGAGCTGAGAGGGGATATGGGTGAGACATGCCATATTCCTTGAGTACCCCACCTCGTTCCATTCAGTCTGGATGCCTGCTTGCCCCCACTGCACAGAGTTTAAGGGGCAGCCAAAGTCCCCTGGCTGCCTTCAAGTAGTGGCCCTGGAAGCCTGCTGGCCCTAACACACCTGGTCATTTTGTTTTCCCAAAAGGCACCTGGGAGCTGCCTGGTAACACAGCCCCTGCGGGCCCACTCAGACAGGGCCAGACATGCTGCAACGGGCCCAGATGGGCTCTGACACTCCCACAATAGAGGGGGCACAGAGCTTAGTAAAACTCCTTTTAAATATCTTAAACATGTTTCAGCTGAGCCAAGGGGAAAACACCTAGTACACAGTAGCAATCGCACCAGCACAGGATCCACCCTGTGATCAGGACTGCCTGAACTCAGGGTGGAACAACTGAGTTTGACCCCCGGTTCTACCATTAACCTTGCATTTGTGCTTAACCTGACCAGAGTCATGCAGCCTCTTTTGAACACCCTCTGGGATACTACTTTAAAAGACTATCCAATCCATTTGCAGACAGCTCTGACTTAGAAATCTCTTCTTATTATTGGTTAATATTGGTTAAAACTTGTAGTTTCTGTCTTGGGTCCTAACTCAGTTCTCTGGGTCCACACAAAAGAAGTTCGAGTACCACAGGCTGGCGGTTAAGCCATTGACATCTGGGCAGATGTGGGCTTGGAGCCTTGCTTATGCTCTTACTAGCAGGTGACGTTGGGCCAGGAAAGGGGATAATTCACAAAAAGCCCTTAGCACAGGGTAGAACATTTAGCACACGGTGAGTACCCAGTGAAGCAGCCGGGTATTTCTTTTTCCACTGAAGGTCCCTTGAGTATCCAAAGTCAGGTTGAATCTTCTCTGCTCCAACCCAGTGGTCTCCAGTCTCCTCAACCATTGTCACAGGACTTCTGATCAGACTCCACCCTCTCGCTCACTCTCCTCCCTGGTCATCAGTGTCCTCATGAAGTGAAGGCCCCAGAACGAACATAGTGCCAAGTGTTAGTCATCCTCCCATTTTCTTAGCATTATTTTCCTTTTAATGCAGCCTGAGAGTAGCCCATATTCTTAGGGCAAAGGGCTCCCAGGCATAATGGCCTAGGAATTAGGGAGTGAAACCCAGGGCCCATCTCTGTTTAGGTTGGGCACTCTTGACAGTTCCATTCTATAGCCCCATGCTCTATTGTTAACTTTTCTTCAATACAATTGCAAGGGCCTTGTTTAGCCTGAATCCTGCAGGGAGCAACTTGCACCCTTGTTCCACGTGGCCACTACCAGATAAGAGCCACAGCTCAGTAAGGCCAGAAGGGTGGTTCAGCCATGTGGGAACCAGCCAGGACTCAGAGACAAGAGGCTCTTGTCCTGTTCCCAGCTTTAGCAAGGGAGTTGAGGGCTGGCCTGAAGTCCATTTCTCTCTGCCTTAGTTTTCCTGCGGATAAAAGCAATAGTTAGTTTCTCAGGCTCTCGCGGATTTCTCAACAGATTGAGTTGAGATCTCCCCTGCTCTCTGGACACATCTCATACTGATTCCCCCCATACCCTATTTCCTACACAGATCTGTCCTTTACCTGGACATTCTCCCTCCTCTGCCGTTTCCCTTCATCATGCTTGCTCCGGAGAATGCAGGCATTCTCACAGGAATGCATCCATGCATCCCAAGCGGAGCATTGAGCCACGCCTCTCTCTGAGCTGCAGTGCTCTCATGAGAGACTTGCTAAATAATAATACTGTTATGTATAGGTATGGAGCTCTGCTATTCACCAGGCACTGTGCTAGGAATTAAATATATCTTAAAGCATAAAACACACATGATTTTTTCCCTCATGAGCTTATAGTCTACCAGGGAAGACAGGTAACAAGTAAGGAAACAAAAAGTAGATAATTTCAAATCTATTATATATACTATGAAAGAGGAAAAAAGAAGTTTGCAATGATTCTTTTTTTAAAAAAATTTATGGCATTGGAGAGGGATCCTACTCATTTGGGGCCTGCTTGGAGGTCTCTCTGGGGAGGTGATGCTTCAGCTGAGGTCTGAAGGATGAGAGGAAATGAGCCCTTCACAGACCAAAAGGGTGAGCTTTCTGAGAAGAGGGAGAAGACTGCACCAAGGCCCTGAGCTGGCAAGGAGCCAGGGGGAAGGAGTCACTGGAAGGAGAGTAAACGGATGAAGGGGGGTTGTGGCAGGGACTGAGCTGCAGAAGGGGGCAGGAGGCTGAAAGTGAAGGGCCCTGAGGACCACGTTATGGCGTTGAACCTAAGTGCAGTGGAAAGCCTTTAAAGAGTTAACCTTTTATTTACTTGTTGTTTCTCCTTCTTCTTCTTCTTCTTCTTTCTTCTTCTTCTTCTTCTTCTTCTTCTTCTTCTTCTTCTTCTTCTTCTTCTTCTTCTTCTTCTTCTTCTTCTTCTTCTTCTCCTCCTCATTCTTCTTCTTCTTCTTCCTCTTCTTCTTCTTCCTCTTCCTCCTCCTCCTCTTCATCCTTGTCTTCTTCTTCTTCTTTGCCTTTGCCTTCTTGTTCTTCTTCCTCCTCCTCCTCCTCTACCTCCCCAACCCCTCCTCCTCCTCCCCTCTCCGTCCTCCACCTCTTCTTCTTCTCCTCCTCCTTCTTCTTCTTCCTGCTCTTCCTCCTCCTCATCTTCCTCTTCCTTCTTCTTCCTTCTTTCCCCCTCCTCCTCCTCCTTCTTCTTTGCCTTCTTCTTCTTCCTCTTCCTCCTCCCCTCTCTCTCCTCCTCCACCTCTCCTCCTCCTCCTCCACCTCTCCTCCTCCTCCTCCTCCACCTCTCCTCCTCCTCCTCCTCCACCTCTCCTCCTCCTCCTCCACCTCTCCTCCTCCTCCACCTCTCCTCCTCCTCCTGCTTCTTCTTCATCACCTTCTTCTTCTTCTTCTTTTCTTCTTCTTTTCTTCTTCTCCCTTCTTCTCCCTCTCTCCCTCTTTCTTTCCTTTCTTCCTTCTTTTCTTCTTTCTTTCTTTTCTTTCTTTCCTTCCTTCCCTCCCTCCTTCCCTCCTTTCTTTCTCTTTCTTTCTTTCTTTCTTTCTTTCTTTCTTTCTTTCTTCCTTCCTTCCTTCCTTCCTTCCTTCCTTCCTTTCTTTCTTCCTTCCTTTCTTCCTTCCTTCCTTCCCTTTCTTCTCTTTTCTTTCTTTCTTTCTTTCTTTCTTTCTTTCTTTCTTTCTTCTTTCTTCTTTCTTCTTTCTTTTCTCTTTCTTTCTTTCTTCCTTTCTTTCTTGTCTCACTTTGTCACCCAGACTGGAAGGCAATAGCATGATGACAGCTCACTGCAGCCTTTAACTCCTGGGCTCAAGCAATCTTCCCACTTCAGCCCCCTGAGTAGCTGAGACTACAAGCATAAGCCACCATGCCTGGCTAAATACAAAAATTTTTTGGCGACAGAGTCTCTCTATGTTGCCCAGACTGGTCTTAAACTACCAGCCTCAAGCAATCCTCCCACTTCAGGTTCCCAAGTATTAGGATTATAGGTGTGAGCCACCATGCCTGGTGCCTTTGAAGGGTTTTAAATAGGAGAGTAATACAATATGGTTCATTCTAAAAATATTACTTTGGCGTCTTTGTGAGTAAATTGGAGGTGGCAAGAAAACTACTAGGAGGACCAAAGAGGCTACTGTAGCAGGCCAGGCAAAAGACAAAAGTGACCTAGAAGGGTGGTGGTGGCAGTGTAGAGTTCTTGAATACATCCCTGCACCAGGCCAAGTTTTATATACATCTTCTCCTGTACTGATGTCCCACGCATCAAATCCGTGATCAAACTCATCATGTTGCCCCTAAATTCTCTCTCTGCTTCTCTGTTTGTGTCTTCTTTTTCTCAGGAACTTTATCCATTAGTATTCGTTTTAGGCTGCAAGTGATGGGAAACCCAAAACAACAATAGCTTAAACAAAATAGAAGTTCTGTCTGACGCCAAAGAAGTCCGGAAAGGTGTCTATAGCAGGTATGCTGCTCTATGGCATCATCAGGGACACAGGCTCCTTCTCCCTTGTTGCCCTGCCATCCTTGGTACATGGCTTCTTTCTCATACTTCAAGAAAGCTGCTGGAGCTCCCACCATCCCACCTACTTTTTAGCCATCAGGAAAGAGAAATGGACAAAATAAGGTTGTTTCTTTCTTGTTAAGGACATTTCCTGGAAGTAACACATGTCACTTTTATTTACGTCCGTTGGTCATTCACATGGCGGGAAAATGTAGTCTTTATTATTGGTAATCATTGCTCATTCCTGGGCGCTCTTACTAATGAACAAGAGGAGAAATGCTGTTGAGCTACAACTATCTCTTAGGCTCAAATCATTCCGCATCCTTATGCCCGCTCCCAGCCCCATTTCCAGCCCTCTATTTAGGCACCAAGCTCTATGGTTCTTATTCTGTGATGTCGCTCAAAGTCATCTCTTCCTGCTACCTCCCTGACACAGATCCGTGTCATCTTACACCAGTTTACAGAAGTAGCTTTTCTGGCTTCCAGTTACCCTTCCTACTGTTACCCCTCAAAAACCTTCAATTGCTCCCTCTAGAAGATTAAGTCCATATTTTTAAATTTAGTGACCAAGGCCCTCCATCATGCAATTCCAGTCAACCCATGATAAAACCAGTTTGGTTCAATTTTAGTAACATCAGCAACAATGGTAATAATGATACTTTGCATTCCTACATGTAAGGTTTTATTGCTCACAGAAGGGACAGAACATGGCACCTGGAGTCAGAAACGTGCGCTCATAGCCTGGCTTGACAATGGACCAGCTGTGCGATCCTGGGCAAGTCACCTGCCCTCTATTAAATAAGCGCCTGCGACTGTGGCTGGTTCCTGATAAACCCTGAGCCCTTTCCTTTCCTGGGCCTCTTTCTTGGGATCTGTAGATTGGAGGTAAGCCTGGTCTACCTACTTCCCAGGGGATTATGAAGTTCAAACAAGAGGAGACCTGAACAGCTGGGGGAAACTTAAAACACAGGACATCCTCTTCTGTTTTTCACCACGACCCTACGAAGTGAGCAGGCAGGACGGGGAGCCCACGGTCCCCATTTCGTGGATGAGGATGTGGTGACTCAAGGAGGCTCATGATCTGCCCTGGCCCTGACTTGCAGGGCAGTGGAGGAGGCCTGGGCCCTTGGGACCCCAATCGCCTGTGGCAGGGCTCTTGGGGTATGTGTTCCACTGGGGAGGTGTGTTACAGAGTGAAGCTGTGTTGGGACAAAAGGAGAAAGAACGTAAGATGCAAAGTTTTTCTTTCATTTTGGGCTGTGCAGTCATTTTCTAATTTCTTTGAGGTCATGCTGTTTGGTACCTGGGAAAGGAATTGTGATTGGTGTTCTAGAAAAACAGCGATTTTTAGTGGGAAGCCACTGCCTATTACAAAGTACAGGCAGAAGCGGCTGATTGTCCTTGAATGCCACGATGTGCGTTTTCAAGGGGTGGGGTGGGGTCTGGTGACTGGCTAGACTTTTTTGGAGAAAATGTATAACCAACTTAATAAAGTAAACATCTATGTTGTCAAACTTACTGAGTTAAGTAGATGTGAATATAGTTAACTGAGTAGTAGCTTTATAATTATTTTGTCAAGTTTAACATGTGAAATTGTTCCCACTTAGTTACCAGTATTCTTAAATTGTCTTGTTTATAATTTAAACTGTGGATTTTATTTAGAGAGTAAATGTGTCTGGAGGCTTTTCATTATTTCAGAAATTAGACGATAGATTCCTGAGGTGCCCGGCCTGTCCCTGAGGCCACATGATGCAGAACTGGAGGCAGGTGAGTCTGAGCCGGGTGCTCGGAGCCTAGTCAAGGGTGACCACAGGCCGAGGGAGGAGAAACTTCTGACATGCAGCGTCCTCATAGGAATGCTTTGTGGTGTTATCTCCATTTCCCTGATGGAAAAACTGAGGCCAAGAGCAGTGGGGTAACTCCCCCACCATAGTGTGGAGTTGCTTAATTGACTCGCCCGCAGCAGAGGGCATGTCTGTATGATAATGTCTGCTACAGGGCCCAGCCTCTGTAGGGGGCTAGGAATTGGTTTCTAATAAATAAGGAGCACTATCTTCTTTCATGGCCATTCATTCTACACAGGTTCTCCTCTGTGGCCCAGCACTCTGTGAAGTAAGCAGGGCAGGAGCAATTTTCCCATTTTAGAAATTAGGAACTGGAGGCTTTGGGAGCTAAGCGAGCGAGGGTCTCACCGCTGGCCCAGGGCTGCTACCCGGAGAGTCCTCCACCTGGAGCACTCCCATTCTCCGAGGTCCCCTTGCCAGCTGGGCATGGCTGTCCAGCCCGAACATCACTCCTTCCTTCCTTCATCTGCTCAGTGCTTGAAGATCCCAGAGTCCAAGGTCACTTCGGCTAACAAGCTGATGGCCCTATATTTGGGTGAGCTGATGGTGCTAATGGCAGTGTAGATCTTCGTTTTAGAGGATAATTATGTTTTCTGAAAGTCTGTGGAGAATTATGCCATTGCTTGAGGGATATCTAATAAAAATCACCCATCGGATAAAAGTAGAAGTCAGCAGTAGACTAGCGTTCACCTAAGGAATCATCATCGTCATCATTGTCATCATCTTCCTTATCAACAGGCTTGTCTCTACTCATGACAGATTTGGCCAAAATGAAAAAAATAAAGGAGGCCTTTCGAGGACTTAACACGCGGAGGACTTTCCTCCATGCCTCCTCTCTCTGTCTGCCTAATTTCAGTGAGTCAGTTTTTCCTCCCCATCTGTTTGCTTTCTGGCACTTTACACAACTGTCTGGGCTCTTTCATTTTGCCTTCTGTGGTTGCTCAACTCCATCGTTTCCCTCTCATTGCTTCTCCTTTGTTCCCTGGCAGGCTCCTCTCATCTGCCAGTTTCCAGTCCTATGAAGAGTCAGAGGTGGGTTGTAGTTTTCAGGCAGCATTTTTGTTGCCTGGCAACATGTAACAAGCATCTTCGGTGGTGGCTGCTTCCCCTAAAACAGAGCCAGGCTGGGGATGCAGTGGACGAAGGAGTCTCTGGGAGCTTCTCTGGGGTCATGGGGAGGAGTTAGGGGAGGGGGACAGACAGACAGGTTGGTTTCCATGGTGACTCTGAGTGTTGCCATTCTTACTCTTTTTAATAGCCTTGGCACCGGCACGCCCTCTCCTGCGCCATTTCAGGCACCCCAGGTGTCCAGTGGTGAAAAGCCTTGGGTTAGGAGCCATCAGAAGTCCTGTGTAACTTGAGAGGCACCTGCTGCAGCTCCCTGAGGCATGGCCAGCCTGGATGAAGGCTGCTAGGTGGTTTCCACTGGTGCTGACTCTTGCTTTATCTTGTCCGCACGGGATGCCACAGGCCTCCTGTCTGGAAAGACACCTGGCTTTTGCCTCTGCAGTCAGCCCAGCTGCTAGTTCTCCCGAGAATGGGAGGGGGAGAGAGAAGGGGGACAGAATGTGATCCAAAAAAACACCTGACTTAGAGCTGGAGGGGGCTCTAGAGCTTCTTTAACCAAATCCTCACATGGTACACACGAGGAAACCAAGGCCCAAAGAAGGGAAGCAACATGTCCAGAGTCACACCGCGAGTTGGGCGGGTCTGAGCTCCCAGCCAAGGGTCTCTCTCCTGGGACTGGACTCTGCTGAGCTCACACATCTGATGCCCTGTGGCTAGAAAGAGGCAGCATGTGGTGAGAAGTACACCAGATGCCCAGTCCTCTGCTTTCTGGCCTCCATTTGCTTATCTAAAAAGAATGAGGTAAACTGGGCTAGAGGGAGCCCCAAGACTCAGTGACTCTCATGGTAAAGCTGACCCAGCAGGCAGGCCCCTGCTGCCCAGGCCTTCAGCCACGTGTCCAGGGCTGCTCTCACCGCCCCAGGAAAGCCCAGAAGCTGAGGGGGTCCTGGGCCTCTGAGCTGATACTCCCCAGGAGAATTCCACTGTGTGCAGAGACCCGGAGCACAGCCACGACACTTGTCACCATCAGGCTGATTTAGGGCAAGCCTCCTGGGCATCTGTGTCTTCGAAGATGGTCTCTTAAGGCCCTTATCAAGGATCAGGGCTGCAGCTGCCCACTCCCCTACCTAACCAGCTCTCCATCTTGTGTGGGAAATGGGTAAGAAAACGTTCTCTGAGAATTACAGCTCCTTAGAGCTGGAAGGGGCCCTAATGCACATGGACCCAGACCCCACCCTTCCCAGATGAGGAGAGGGAGGCCCAGAGCTATGAAGGTTGATGCGAAGGGGGTTTTGCTCTGTTCCCTTCAGACCCTACAGAGGAGAAGGCATCTCCAGATGGGTCATCTGTTTATCCTGCTCCTTCCTTTCCTCAAGTAAGAATCTCTCTGTTCAAGAGGCAGAGAAAAGGATTGCTGAAGGCAATCTGTCTCTTCATATCTCTTTCATTCTGCTCCTGGGGCCGAGGAAATGGGTGAGGAGGGGTGCAGGAGGCCCTTGGCCTGAGCACCAGGCCTGGAGCCTTCCTTCCAGCCGCTGCTCTCCAGAGCTTGGGGTGCACCAGCTTCGAGGCTTTAGAAGCTTCTCCAGCAAGAAAGGCCCTCTTGAGGGAAAAGTGTGTGTGACTGGCTATCTCCATTCCTTTCTCCATATAGTGTTGAGCTTCAGAATTAGCTTTATTTCTGATGTGTACCAGAATTTTCAGTTAATCATGTAAACCAAGGCTCAGGTGACTTGGCTGTGGGCAGGTGGGGCCGGACCAGCCCCTGAGAAACTACTCCCATCCTAGACTTTGTCATGCTTCACTTGGCCAGAGCCCACTCCCAGAAAGCAGGGAAATGTGCCTTTCTGGGTAGCCCAGGCCTGTGGAAAGAGGCGAGAGGTCAGGGACAGCTGCACTCCCTGGGCAGGCTGCTTGTGGTCCGGGAGCATCCTGCAGTCTCCCCAAGCCCCACGGCCATGGGGGCCCCGGGTCAGGGCATTACTGTGCATATCCCTGTCCTTAGGCCCCTCATGCTCAGGCCAGACCCTCACCCAGGTGCCCTTGCCCTCAGACTCCTCCCCTTCCAGCCTCTGTCTCTGTCTCCATCCCTGTCTCTCTCTATCTTCCTCTCTCTCTGATTCCCTGGGGGCTACTTTGCAACCTCTGCTGAGTCAGAATTCTTCCCACTCGCCCTGATGTCCCAGGCTCCTCCTTGGCACCCTGTCTTCTCTGTGGCAGGGAAAGACGCCCAACCAGAGCTCCCACATCCTGCCCTGGGAACCCCACTGCTCTGGGAAACAGAAACAAGAAAATTCCTTCCTAGGGTACTTTTTCTGTGCTGTTCCTCTTTGTTCTTGGTCACAGGGTGATTCCCACCTCCTTCCCACACTAACTCTGCCTAGGTGAGGCTGCAGCTTTGTGTGCCTTCCACAACGTTTGCTTGCCTGGGGAGCTGCCTGCCTTTAATTATCTTTGGAAAGCATAACTGAGAAGAGCAAGACACCCTTCTTTTCTTTAGGGCTCTTGCCAGGAGCACTGCCTATGCAGCACTTCCCTCCAGGGGGTGCCATTCACATTGAAGTCTTTGTGACTGGCACTCCTTGGAGTTGCACAGTGCACAACCTACGTTGCTGAACAGGGCAGCCCTGGCTCTGTCTCACTGTCCTGGGAAGCATGGCTCATTATAACACAGATCCAGGATCAGATACCTGAGAAAGAGAGAATCCCCAGCAGTCTCTCCACTCATCTCCCCTCCCTTTTTAGGTCTCCACCTCCTCCAAGGTGTAATATGGTCAAAGACAGCTCCTCCAAGGTGCAATATGGTCAAAGACAGGGCTGTGGATGCAGGCAAGTCCAAGCATACACTCGGGCCCTGCCACTCAATTGATGTTTTATTTTGTGCAAGTTTCCTAATCTAGTAATTAATCAAGTGATCCTCCCACCTCAGCCTCCAGAGTAGCTGGGACTGTAGGCACATACCACCACATGCCCTGCTAATTTTATTCATTTTTTGTAGAGACAGCATCTCACTATGTTGCCCAGTCTGGTCTTGAACTCCTGGGCTCAAGAGATCCTTCTGTCTCAGCCTCCCAAAGTGCTTGGATTACAGGCATGAGCCACTGCACCTGGTCTAATTTTCCAATTCAATAAAATAGGAAGTGACAGTTATGAGTCTTGTTTTTTGAGGATTAAATTCAGTAATGCACGTAAAACTTTGGCCCATATGGCACGTGATTGGCACTTGAGAAATGATAGTGATTATTGTTATCTCTTCAAATAAGATTAGCATCCAGTCCTACCTACCACACAGAGATAGCCCCAGAAATAAAATGAAGTGAGAAGTAGATAATCTCTAAGATCTTTGAGGAAGTGTTTTGCACGAATCCCAACTACTGTTGTTCTTCTCTCTGTATATGAAAAACGATGAACTGTGAAGCCCCTTTGCTTCCGAGTCACGCTCTGTGACTGATGGCAGATGTCGGGAAAGGCTCAACCAGGAGAGAGAAAGCTTGCAGGCGCGGGCGGCAGACTGAGGGCCCCGGGCGGGTGGAGCTGAATGAAAACCACAGACAGACAGACAGCAGCTGTGAGAGAAAGCAGAGACCCGGAATGGCTTTAAACAGAAAGCAGAGGCCCACAGCAGGGAGTGAGATGAGACCAGGTTTAAACGTCACTTTCCCCTAAGTCCTCGTTGATTCACAGCTTCCTTCAGTAGGTCTGACCAGCTTTCTCAGCGCCTGCCGACCAACAAACCAACCGACCAATGGAGGCTGGTGCTGGGGGTGGAGATGGTCAAGAGCCCGTGGTGAGAAGTGAGGGAGAATGAGGAAGAAGGGGCTCCACAGAAGGCACTTGATCCAGGACGGCTTTCCGAAGGAGGTGATTTCCTAGGCCTAAGGGGCCTCCAGGCAGAGGCGCCAGCATGAGCGAAGCTCAGAGGTGGGGAAGCATGGGTTGGAGGAGAGAACAAGCAGTTGCTTGCTGGGGTATCATAAGATGCCGCAGTGCACTCACGGCTGCAGGAGTGGGCAGGGGCCTTTTTCACCAGCCTAAGGATTTTGGAATGACTCTTCTATCAGCCAACAGTTTCCAATCTTATTTATGCACTTGTTTCTTTGATTCCAGCGATGCAGGAGAGATGATATTCAGACACCCGACTTCTGCTGTGGGTGTGTCCCAGGTTATAAATCGTTTCCATCAGGCTAGCTGGAGTCCCGGCCCTTCCTTTCCACTGAAGAAAGCAAATCAGGGTACAAGACAGCGATAGTGATATTATCACAGGATAGCCTTGAAACTGCCATAACAAAAAAAATAAATGGTTCACAAATGTCAATCCTTCAACTACTATCAGCCCCAGAGAGAGTTTGTCTACCCCAGTGTCGCTGCGCAGAGGCTGAGAACGTCCCCTCTCCTCTTCCCACACCTAAGCCAGGGGGAGCCACTGGTAGATTGGGAGCAAGGGAGGGTCTGGAATTTCGGAAAAATTTCCCTGGCTGCAGTGTGGAAGAGGGGTTTGAGGGGAAAACGGGACACCAGCTGGGGAGACTGCTGTAGTAACAGAGCTGTGACAGGATGCTGCCCCCACCACCCCCGGGGACAGTGGTGGCTAGGATGGAGAGCAAGGGCAGTTTTGAGAGAGCTAGAGGAGCCAACCTCCACCGGACTGACTCACTGGATGTGGAGTGATGGGGAGGAAGCTCAGGAACAGTGCCTGGTGTCCTAGTGTGGCTGGCTGGATAGCTGGTGGGACTGCCCACAAATAGGAGGTGCAGGAGGAAGAGGGCTGGGGTTGCAGGGGACCTGGGCAGCAGGGAGAGGGCAGGTAATGAGCAGAGTTGGGGATCAGTTGAGCTTAGTTTACCTGCTACCCCTCCAGAGATGTCTCACGTTGGGAGGACCCATGCACCTACTCCAGATGTTATGCTTCTGACTTTACAGCATAGGATTCTGCCTGGCGACGTTTGATGCCATCTGTATCTGGCCACCCAGTGGGTGCAAAATGCAAGTTTGCTGATTAAGCAAAATCAACCTGAAGCAAACAAAGACTGGTGTCCCCAAGGGATAGCCAGCTCCTTGGAGGCAGAAACCCTTTCCCTCTAGGGCAGAGCTTCCTCTGTGGGTCCTCACAGGGGAGGGTGGGAGAGAGACTGAACGAGTGAAAGGGAAAACGAGAGGAGAGGTGAGAGGGAGGCGGAGACAGTGCTTCAAAGGAGACAAAAAGAAAAAGAAGCATGAGAGAGAAGAAGAAAGAACAGAGAGGGGCAAAGGCAGGAAAAATAGAGGAGAAGGAGGAAGAAGACGGAGGGGTTTGGGGCGAGGGTAACAGTGCAGGCCAGCTGTGCCCGTGAGTTCATGGGGTTCTGCTTATTAAACCCCAGCACTGGCAACTTTGAGAAGATGCTCAGAGTTCTTTCCCCGCCCTGCTTCTCCCTCCAACTCACCTCAGCCTTCTCCTGAACCTGCCGCTCCACCCGCAGCACTGTCATCCCAGCCCATATCTGCTCCTCTGAGATGGCTCTGTGTCCCCTGTGCAGTGGCCCTGTGCCTCAACTTGGCGTCACTTGTCTCCATTATAACACGGCCCTTTTTTGCCTTGGTGTTGCTTGGTGTCTGCCTCCTTCCTAGAACTCTAAGTTCCCAAGTAGGCACCAAGCCAGGCACACAGTAGGGGGCTCATTCCTATTGCTGACCAAATGAACTCATTTACTAAGTTCCAAAATTTGTGCCAGGCACTGTGCAGAGTTTTATATTTTTCATTAGTCCCGTGCGAGGTTTTGCTGCTTCATTTTACAGAAGTGAAGCCCAAGACACAGAGAGGTTAAGTGCCTTCCCTAGGCCACACAGCTGACAGGTGGCAGGGCTGGGATCCAAACCCCCATCTGTTGGACTCTCCGCCCATGCCCTCTCTGCCATGCCACCTCCAGATACTGTGGAAGACATGCTTCCCATGGGAACAGTGCCTCTTCCAAGCATATTGTTTTTCTCCATTTTCATGCATTTTATTAAACATTTCCAAATCAGGAAACATGGAAATATTTTTTAATAAGAAGAAAGAAAACATTGCAAATTGAGAAACTGACTCAGAAGGATTTGCCAGATGAGCCATCTGGTTTTAAATTTAATAACCATTCAGAGAGGTTGACAGTGCTTCCCTCTAAGAAGAAAATGGACTGTGGAAGGAGTGGCAGCTGGCTTCCCTCAAATGGTGCATCCATTTGCAAGGTGGAGAAGTTGAGCAAGACCAAGAGACCCAAGAGAAGAGAAACACACTCCAAGAAAAGCTTGGCCGGTGCTGGTGTTGAAGCTTCCCCGCCGAGGCTTGCAGAGGTTGCATCCAGCTGTGTGACACCAGCCAGCTGTCCCACCTCTTCCAGAGTTTCTCAGAAGCTTCTACAGAAAACCACTAATGGAGACAGAGATGCTACCACCTCAGTGAGAAAAAGCCACACCAAGCAAACCCTCGTGTTCACAGAGCAAGAACAAGCTGTGGTTGTTTGGCGGCAAGTCACATTTGTTTGTTGGAGCCGTTGTGCTCTGGTGGTGCTGGTTTTCTCTCCTTTTAAAAATAACTGGAGGCCTTGCACCATGCTGTTAGTTCTTAGGGCTGGAAATAAAAGACTAGATTTAGAGTTGCCTTGGAAAGATCCAGGGCTGTTACCTTGAATTACCTGGTAGAGGAAAACGTCGTTATTTTCCTAAATTCAAAGCCAATCCTTGAAAAAGAGGACACAGAGGTGAAGTGGATGGAGGGGTGACTTTATATATGCATATGGTGTCCTGGGCACGTGGTTTGATAGGCTTGTGATCAGCCCTGAGTCTTCAAAGCCGTTTATTTTACATTTTAAGGTGTTTATAAGGGAAATTGTTTTTGAGAAAAGAACGAACTATTTTTTTTTTTTTTTGCCTTGATGTGAATTCACCCACTGGCACAAGCAGTAATAGCCCTGAAGTCACCCTAAGCCATTTATTCCTCAGCTGCCTTTGAATTTCAATGGGATTCTTTCACACACCTCAAGCATTTCTGAAATGCTCCTAAACTAAAGGAGCTCATAATACCCTTAAGAAATGATGATTTCACCCCATTTTCTCCATAAAGCTGGAATCACATGCCCTAGCATGCTGAAAGTACTTGATAATTAGAAGTTGATTATATTGGGGACCTGGACAAAGGTAGAGCTGGGAATGGGAATAAAACCCAGGACTCCATGAAAGTCTCTTTCCTTTCATAATAGCTTCTAATTCGGGCTTCTAATAGCTTCGAATGCCAGTCACATACAGAGCCTCCCGGCCATCACCTACTGGCAGTGGCTGAGCGGGTACTTTGCCAAGCTAGAATGGTCCCTGCCCAGGGGCACAGGTGCTGCCTCCACGCCCCACCCTGTGCCCAGCTCACTGCAATTGCCATTTTTAGCAGCCGAAAAAATACGGGTTTCAGTCCCAGTCTTTTCGCTTAGTTGCTGTAAGAAGTGAGTTAGGTCAGTTACGCACTGGAGCTTTGCATTGATTCACTGTAAAATCAGGTAACAGCTCTTATCCTGCTGGTCTTGTCCCACTGGCTTGTGAGAAAGATGAAATGGGGCCATTCATTCTTTCATTCATTAGACAAATATTTATTGAGTACTAGGGATACAGCAGTAAACAAAACAGAAAAAGTCCTTTCCTCCATGAACCTTATATTTTAATAGGGGTTGTCAGTCAATAAATACAAAAATAGGCCACATATCTATTATGTCAGGTGGTGATAAGCGCTGTGGAGAAGAATGACTCGGGAGAAGCTGGCCTGCTGGGTGTGGGGCAGTAGTGCACTTGGAGACAGGGTGGGCGGGGAACACCTTACTGAGAAGCTGACATTTGTGCAAAGGCCTGAAATTATCTGGGATAAGAGCCTTCTAAGTACAGATGTCCCGTGACTTATGATGAGATTACTTCACAATAAACCCACAGTAAGTGGAAAATATCATAAGTTGAAAATGCACTGAATGTACCTAACCTACTAAGCATCATAGCTTAGCCCAGCCTACCTTAAATGTGCTGGGAACACTTATGTCAGCCTGCCGCTGAGCAAAATCACCGGGCAGCACAGTGCCCTGTAGAGGACCTTGTAGAGTACTCGTGATCACCTGGTTAACTGCGAGCTGCCCAGCATCAGGAGAGAGAATTGCATCACAGATCCCTAGGAAAGATCAACATTCAGAATTTGAAGTATGCTTTCCACCGACTGTGTATTGCTTTTGCGCCGTTGTAAAGTGGCACCATTGTAAGTCAGGGCCATCTCTGGAAAGAACAGCAGGTGAGGGGCTCTGAGGCAGGAGTAAAGCTGGCTGGGTGAAGGAGCTGCAGAAACCCCAGGTGGCAGGGCCAATGGATGAAGGTGAGATGGGCTCAGAAAGGCCCCCAGGTTGGGGGCCCCAGGGGACTTCGGCTTTTTTTCTAAGGGATACAGGAACTTTTGTCTTACTTTTTTTAGAGGGCCTCTCTGGCTGCTGTAACAGGACTAGCCTGGGGCAAGGGTCACCCAGGCAGAAGCAGGGAGGCCAGTGAGGCAACTACTGCAGTCGTCCAGGTGAGAGGGCGGGGCTGATCCAGGTGAGAGGGTGGGGCTGGAGCAGGTAAGAGAGTGGGGCTGGTCCAGGTGAGAGGATGGGGCTGGTCCAGGTGAGAGGGTGGGGCTGGACGAAGTGAGAGGGTGGGGCTGGTCCAGGGTGGCCACAGACCAGGGATGACAGGTGCTCCGATTCTGGAGATATTTTGAAAGCAGAGGTGACAGAATTTGATGGAGATAAGGGGTTTAAGCTGCAAGTCACCACATGAAGAGAAGGGGCTGCAGCCACCCAGAAGAACAACGGAGATTAAAAGGAGAAGCTGGGAGGAGTTTCTGTTTTCCTACACAGCAGCATCTGCTGCCCGTTCTTTCTCCACATCCGTGCAGCTGCCCTTGTCACTAGGACGAAGCCCCAGGTGGGAGGCTCCTGCAGAGGCCGTGGCATGCCTCTGTCTGTATCACTTGCTGAAGGCTGATGGAGCCCGTGCGCATTCACTCCTCACCGCGGCCTCGCGAGGCAGGCAGGACGGCATCATTACACCCTGCTTCCCCGAAGAAGCAGCAGGCCCTGAGTCCGTGGAGTGATCTGCTCAAGGTCACAGAGCCATTTGGCATGAAAGGCAGTCTCTGGGCTCCAGATCTTATGTTCTTTCTGCTATGCCAAGGCTAACCATAGACACATGAGATGAAAATAGCACTTTTTTTTAGTGCACCTATGTGCCCGGCACTGTTCTAATCATTTTAGACATATCAGCTCCTTTAACCCTCACGGTAACTCTCTGTGAGGTGGTACACATATTATCCTCTTTTATAGGTGGGAAGACTGAGGATAAGTTCATGCAGACATTAAGGTGCAAAGCCCGGATTCAAACATAGGTGTTCTGGCCCTGGAACCTGTGGGTTCATCTATACCCCAGCCAGCTGGGCGGCCTCTCTGCAAGCCAGTGTGTGGGCAGCAGGCGGATAGTGCTGATGCCACGTGTGTGAGACACAGGCAAAGAGCTTGGGTTGACCGGGTGGGTCAGGATGGAATTTGAAGTGGGTCCTGAAGGGCTAGTTAGAGGGCATCAGGGAGGACAGGGCAGGAGTGACAGGAGCAAGAGAGGCGTGTGTGCAAGGCAAGCTTGGAGCACAGCAACCCTGAAGCAGCGGTCAGAGTGGAAGCCAAGAAGGCACAGTCGAAGTGGGAGGAAAGCAGGCCAGTGAGCCGCTGCAGATGCCAGAGGAGGGCGGTGTTCCGAGGAGAGAGGCACCGGTGGGGTCAGAGGCCACCGGGGGGCCCAAGCCAGGTACGTGTTGTTGGCTTCCTCATTGGAGAAATTCGCAAGCACAGGGTTCACAGCTCAGTGGGCAGGCTGACTGTGTGACTCTGAAGATTGACCGGAGGGCAAGGACAAAGCAGTCCATTTGGCTCTTTGGAGTTCTGCAGAGGATCTGGCTCAATGCCTGCAAATTTCCAACAAACAAATCAGACCCAGGACAAATGGCTAGAGCCATCATATCATGTAGATCCATGTGAAAAGAATCCTTTTTTTTTTTTTTTTTTTTTTTTACAAAACTAGTTTTAAAAAGTATTCAAATTCTTTTGGAGAATAAGGAAGAAGAGGCAGTCATTTCACTTTGGCTTATTTTCTGTCACCCTAGTGCTGTAACAGATCACAGCTAGTGTCACGAAGCTGAGTTCTTAATAGCGAGAACTGACTCCAAGCTCAAGGAATTTGGCAGCCACTTGGACAAAGGTTTAATCTGCTGAAGAGAACAGCTGAAGTCATTTTAACACGATTCACTGAATTACTGAAGCAAGCCTCACTTTTGTAGGGGGACAGGAAAAGCAGCATGCAGGCCTTAGTCAGTCCACAAATATTTTAGTGAGCCCCTATTATGTGCTAGACCCTGAGAAGGTACCAAGGAAAGGCTACAGAGAATACTGTAATATAACTTCAGGGTTAGACAAATAGACCAATGGAACAGAATACAGAACCAAGAAATAGTACCACTTCCACATATAATTTATGAGACAGAGGGAGCATTGAAAGCTAGTGGGAGAACGGATGGTCTGCACATTAAGTGAAACTGAGATAATTGCTTACCCATGTGAAAAAAATGAAGTTGTATCCCTGCTTCACACCATATGCAAAATCAATTCCAGGCAAATTAAAGACTTAGAAAGGCAACATTTTAAAATCTGTAAAAATGTTACAATCTCAGGGAGGGAATGATTTCTGCAAAAACTAAATAACTGCTAATTATAAATTAAAAGATGATAAAGTCACCTACAGTAAAATTTAAAACTTCTATTCATCAAAAATACTGTAGAGAAAATAAAAAGGCAAGGCACACACTGGAAGAAGATATTTGCAACACACAAACTGACAAAATTCTTATTATCTAGAATATAGAAATAACTTTTAGAATCAATGAGAACAAAACAAAAACAAGCCAATAGAAAAGTGGACAAAAATCATGAATGACACGCCACAAAAGAGAAAGTATGAATGACAAAGAAACATACGAAAGGCTACTTAAGCTTTTATCATGGAAATGTAAAGTCAAGTCTTGATGAGATCCCAATTCACCCACTAGTGTGGCAGAGATTAAAGTCAGACAATGGCAAGTGTTAATGAGGATGTGGAGCAACAGGAACTCTTATCCACCTCTAGTGGAAGCCTAATTGGCACTGGCATCTTAGAAAACAACTTGACATTTTCTAATGAAGTGAAATATGTACATATCCTACAAACCAGCAAACCCAGTCTTAGGTATATGTCCTAGAGAAACTCTTATGCAGTGTACCAGGAGCTATGATTAAGAATGTTTGGGCTGGGTGAGGTGGCTCATGCCTGTAATCCCAACATTTCGGAAGGTCAAGGCAGGAGAATCTCTTGAGCCCAGGAGTTCGAGGCTACAGTGAGCTATGATTGTGCCACTGCAGTCCAGCCTGGGCAACAGAGTAAGACCCTGTCTCTAAAAATATAATAATAATAATAAATCAATAAAAAATTATGTTTGTAGCAGTATTTTTCATTAGAGGAAACATCTGTAAGCTATCCCAATGTCCATCAATAGGTGAATGAATAAATAAATCATGCCATATTCATATGATGAAATACAATACAGGAATCAAAATAGACTATAGCTACATATGTCAATATAATATATATGTTGAACAGAAAAGAAGCAATTCATAGAAGAGTTCACTGTATTAGTTATCCGTTGCTACATAACAACTTGCTCCAAAATTCAGCAGCTAAAAACAACAGACATTTACAATCTCGCGGTTGCTGTGGGTCAGGAATTCAGGTGCAGCTTAAATGGGTACCTCTGCCTCAAGCTCTCTCATGAGATCATCAGGCTGTCAGCCAGGGCTGTGGTCTCACCTCAAGGCTTGACTTAAAGAACACCTGCTTCTAAGCTACTCATGTGGTGGTTGGCAGGCTGTGTCCCTTGCCATGTGGCACTCCACGGGCTTGCCTCCCGACATGGCCAGTGGCTTCTCCCAGGGAGAGTGATCCAAAAGATAACTAGTGAGAGATCACCCAAGACAGAAGCCATGATCTTACCATAACCTAACTTCAGAAATGAAAGTCTATCACTTCTGCCATACTCTATGTGTTAGAAACCAGTTACTGGGTCCAGCCCACACTCAAAAGGAAAGAATTGCAAAAGTGTGTGAAGACCTCAAGAGGAGGAGGGATATCGAGGTCATTTTAGAGGCTTCCTACCATACTCTTGTAGTATGATTTCATCCTTATGAAGGTCGGAAATAGGAAAAATGAAATTACATATTGCTTAGGTAATCCTGCCTATGTGGAAGCACTATGAAGAAAAACGAGGAAATGATAAACATGACATTCAGGGTAATGATGATCCTGGGGTGGGGGGCACTGAGAATGGAGAGAACACACAAGTAGATTCCACAGGTTGGAGTTGGATGGTGAGTTCATGGTGCTTATTTTCTTTCTATGTTTCTTGATGTCATTTAATGTTGCATGTAGTTTTGTTTTTTTCTCTTTGGTTTGGTGTTCCGTCGATATGATCAAAGTTACATGTGCATACACTGTAGAGTCAATCCTTCTGTGGTATTTGCTGTCTTCTACCAGCTCTTTCCATTTACTGTTCTCCAGAGGCAGCTACTTTTACCTCCTTTTGCTAATTAATTTTAGTATTTACCTCCATGTCTGTAAGTAATATGTGTGTATTGCTACCTTTTGATGCTTTGGTTTGTTTAGGTATTATCTATTCCCTTCCCACTCCGGGAGATGAAAATTTAGCTCCCTTTCCTCCCCTCCAACTCTTCCTCTCCCTTCATCTTCCTTTTATAATTACATCATAATTTTGGTTAAAGCAGTAATCAGTGTTTACATTACTCAGTCAACACTAATTTGACTCTATTCATAGTTGAGCCTTGTAGTAAAAAATATGATAACTTTTCCCTTCCTGCAGAACTTTTCATTTTTCCTGGAGTTGTTAATGATCATGTTTGTTCGTTTGCTTAGTTTTTCATGTATTCATTATTAATTCAAGTGCAAATTCTGGCAGTTGTCTAAATCTCTTTTCAGGATGTTCAGGCACATTAGGTTTCCTATCAATTTCATCTCCTTGGAAGTGTCTCCCAGAGCCTCTTGACCTGCTCCAGCCTGGACGGGTTGTCCTCTGCGCCTGGTGTGCACCTGTCCTACGAGGACCTCCCTGTACTATCACCCTGAGCTCGTTGCCTTTATTCCTTGTCTTCCTCCTTGGTTTACTTCTTTGTTTTGGTGAAGCATACCTCCTGTGTCTTCCTGAGAGAGGGTGCATGGGAGGCAAACCCGTGACAACCTTGCATATCTGAAAATGTTTTCATTGCACCCTCAGACTGAACTAATACTTTGGCCGATTCAGATTTCTGGTCTCTGGTTTGGAATTCTGATTTGGAAATAATTTTCCTCCAGAATTTTGAAGGCTTTATTCCATGGCCTTCTAGCTTCCAGTGTTGCTGTCAAAAAGTCCAAAGCTGTTGTTAATTTCTGGTTCTTTGTATTTGGCCTCTTTTATACCCTCCCCCCAAATCCCTAAATCTCTGTAGGATTGTCTCCTTTCCCCTGGTGTTCTGAAATTTCACAATAATGTGCCTTGGTGTGCATCTATTTTCATCCACTGTGCTGGGGACAGTGAGCCTTTGATCTAGAAACTCATGCCCTTAAGTTCTGGGGATTTTTGTTTTTGAATGATTTTTAAAATAATTCCTTCTCTCCTTCTTTCTCCTTCTTCTCCCCCCAGTTGTTTCTTTCTGTAACTTCTACTATTTGAAGTGGGAGACTGATTCACTAATTTTCTCATGTTTTCTTTCCCTCTCTCTCCTTTTAAGAGATGATGGCGGTCTTGCTCCGTCTCCAGGCTGAAGTACAGGGGCACAATCGTAGCTCACTGCAGCCTCAACCTCCTGGGCACAAGCAATCCTCCTGCCTCAGCCTCCGAGCAGCTGGGGGATACAGGCACACACCACAATGCCTAACTTCACATTTTCCTTCATTTTCATTCTTTGTCTTTTTCTGCTTCTTGGGAGACTTCCTCGATTTATCATCTTCTAGCCCCTCTAGGAAGACTTTTTTCATACAGCATTCCATTCTTGTCTCGTGGGTCCAGTATCTTATTTTCTCTCTCTTACGTTAATTATAGGATTTTTCTTTCAAGAGTTCTCTATGTGAATGGTCTGTACTTGATCCAGAGTTCCTTCTTTTTGTTTGTTTAATTGACTGGTTTGATCTGTGTCTTTAATGTTAGAGACTCCTGACTGTCTGGGGATTCCTGGTTGCCTGTTTATTTTTAAAAGTAGGAGACTAACAACTTTGAGCTGTAAGGGATTTGAGGGAGCAAAAGTAGGCATATGTCTGTACCATCTTTGCCAAGTCATATAGTCTTTTGTATCTCTCATTTATTTCATGTTAAGAAGTGAAAAAAAATCCATAGTCCACACCCTGAAAGATAAATCAGTAACTGTAATAACTACCCTTGAGCTCAAAGAAAAATTACATCTTTTCTTCCTCAGCCTTTAAAGAAAAACATGGAGCTATCCCCCCACCCAAATTTTCTATTGCAAAAAATAGCACGAGATTAGTATGTGAGTTTCTGACATGTGTAAACCGCTCTAAAATTGTGAATAGGTTTAGAAACCTTTTCTCCCTCCTCTTTACTCCCACAGTCCTGAATCACCAGCCCAGCCTTCTGGCTCATCACTTCCTGCTTGGTGAGTTGCACGCATGTCTTATCTCCATGACGATGCTCCAAGCCACTGGAGAGCAGGGTGCATGTCCAATTCATCTCAGCATCTTCCGTAGTCCCCACCAGAGGAGCGATCACTGAAGGCTGACAAACAACGAAGGACACTCTCAAGATCTTCACTCCTCTCCTCAGCACACACAGTTAGCACGCACAGGAGTTTATTATGGTGAATGAAAAAAGAAACCCACAAGAACATAATTTATATGTAATTCCACTTTGATCTCTAATCTCTTTACCTTGGCATCCTCCCACATATGAATAGGATGGTCCATGATCCTAAGGGCAGCCAAACAGCCAGGGAGCACGAGTTTAATCCTCAGGGTTTGCAGGGAAAGGAGGACTGTGGAGACCCACGTGCACAAGAAAATCCATGATGTGCACAGAGGGTAGGCTACAAATTAAATCCTAACTTCATGGTTTGGTATTCAAGGCTCTCCATTGCTTCTCCCTGGACACCTGCAAAGCTTCTAGCAGCACTCCTTATCTGGGGCCTGACCTCTTTAGTCAGTCTTTCATGTAGAAGAATCATTTTCAGATACTAAGTATCTCATGTCCTTTCTTTGTCCAAGAACATACAGTTGATTTCTTTTGTATCTATATCAAATAGTTCTCCAGCCTAAACTTCAAGACATCTTCATGAATGCCTCACCACTCCACTGCACGTGTAAATCCATGCCCCTGTATTTTTCTGACTATTGTTTCTCAGACTGATAACACCTGCACACTCTCGGCAACAATAATGGCTGACATTTAGTGAGCACTTACTTTGGGCCACTGTGCTGGTATTGCCTGTGGGTTATTTTACTTAATCCTCCCATCATCGGATAAGGAAATTGAGTGACAGAGAGGGCACGTCACTTGCCCACAGCCATGAAGCTACTTAACGCTGGAGCTGGAGCTCCAAGCCAGGCAAGCCCAGCCCAGCCCAAGATCACTGGCTCAGCTCAACTCCTCACTGCTAAACTGCCTCAACCACATTTCTTCAGACCCTACCCAAGACTTACCTTCCAGGAAATGTTTTTCAGAAGAACTGAGGACCCTGGCTGTGACTCGATTACATTTATGTGTTGCAGGCTTGTGGCGTGGAGCTGCCTTTACGTCTTCTCCCTTCTGTGTCCCCTCCCGCAGTCACTGAGTCTTGCTGCTTTAGAGAAGCTGAAGTCTGATTTTCCACCACTGCCTCAGCACAGGGCCTGAGGATAGGGTCTGCCACCAACCTTCCAGCCAGAAAGCAACCTGCTGGGAGGGGAGGGGTTGCATTGACTTGAGGGCCTAGCAGGGCAGAGTGAGCAGGCCAGGGAGGCAGCTGCCTTTCCAAGGCCACAGCAGAACTGGGAGGGGGCTGATGCTCTGGGTTACGGTCAGGGGTAGACGCAATCCTGGGAATCAGAGTTGGGAGCCACCAGCCTGTGCTACTCAAAGATAGCCAGGGGAGCAAAGGCAGGCCCAGCCCAGGGAAATGAGGCCCACGCAGCCAGCCAGGGGCCCTCAGGGTGGTAACAGAGCATCCCTGGGGAGCAAGTGTAGCAGATGGAGTGGGTAGGCAAGGCCATCTCATTGGCAGAGCTTTGGGGAGGGGGTATCTTTTCTTCAGATGTGCCCAGAAGTACCAGACACCCACGTCCTTGTGCAGACAGCCACAAAAAGGCTAGTGCTGTGCCACCTACTGGGTCCCCAGTTGCTGGCCAAAGACTCAAATGGGGCTGGAGAGCCCACCACTGATGTGCTCGCGGGAATCGGCTAGGGCCGGGCTCCGGTGGGTGAGAAAGGCTGTGGCCTGTGTCTCTGTCCCAGCTTTGCACACCTGTTTCTTGCCTGGCTACCCCACCTCTGTGTCCTGTCTCTTCAAATACACTGCTCGCCACCCTCAGACCATTCTTCCCAGCAAGCTGTGTTATCTTGTCATTCCCGTGCTCAAGAACCCAGAATCTCTTCTAAGGCCTCTAAGACAAAATCCAAGCTTCTTATCCCGGAATTCCAGGCCTTCCTAAATCTGACCCTGGTCTCTGAAGCCCCCTGGTCGCCTGCTACTGAGCCCAGGTGCTCTCCTCTCACTGAAGCTTCCTCATTATTCCCAAGACACATGCCAGTCGCTTTTGCCTCTCTGATGTTGAGTGAAACAGTGAAAGGAGCATGGGCTTTGCTTCCTGTGTGTCCTTAGGCAAGTCACCCAGTGTCTCTGTGCCTCCTGCTGCTTACCTGGGAAATACTTTAAAGACTGTTGTGAGATTAGAATGTTTTCGTACAAAGTGCCAGCCACACAGTAGGTGCTCAATACATGCACAGTATCCATCATACCATGCTCTTGCTGCTCCCTGACTTGATGGCCCTGTCTCCTTTCTGACTGGCTGAGCTCCTGCCTCCTTCCAGGCCCATCTCTAGATGCACCTACACATGCAGCCTGCCCTGCACGCCTCACTTAAGGCGCCAAGGGAGGGAAAAGCAGCATTTGCCTATCACTCGCTGGGCACAGACCCTGTGGGGGCATGGAGATCCCTGATGACGGCAGCGAATCCCTCCGGGGGCCTCCTTGTGCTAGGCCTGTCCCGGCACGTTGTGTGCATTAACTCACGGAAGCCCGAATGGTAACTGACTTCCATAGATTAAGGTTCCTAAATGGCTTTTCTGCTCTATCCAGCCTAGTTGGTTTGGTCTCCCTGGCCCTTTGTTCTTGGCTTTCCCCATCCAGTGGCCTCCAAGTGGCTAAGAGGAGATTTTATCAAGAAGTGAAGCCCTACGGTATAACATACAGAGTCTGTTGTGTGTTGTTCGGGCTGATCCCGTTAGAGAACGGTTTGGAAGAGGACCCACCTTCACCAGCCCTGCCACCCAGTCTGCAACCAGCTCCCTTGCTGCACTTTGTATAAGCCCTGGGCTTTCATTAGGGTTCTCTGCCCAGAGCACCCATTCCTCTGGGCCTGCCTGGAAAATGCAATCCTTGCTCCTCGGTGGCACCTCTGTGGACCCTCATGTGTTTGGGTCAAGGTCATTGCCCTCTGCCTCCATCCCCAGGGCACCTTGTCCGCCCCCGATTGCACCCCTCTGCAGACGTCTGCCTCCTTGGCAAACCCCGCTCTTGGGCTGAGTCCCTGAGGGTAGGGGCTGTGTGGTGTTCATTTCTGTATTTCAGTACTTGGCACAGAGCCTGGAGTGCAGCAGGTCTTGGTGTTGGGGATGAAGGGAGGGAGGAAGGAGATGGGGTGGAATAGGCATCCGGGCAGAGGAAATGGTGCTGATGTTTCCAGTTGGTTCCTCCCAGGGCGGGGCAGCTACAAGCCCCTGTCTGACTCAGAAAAGGAGTCCTCTGTGGACACCCCAGGGTCCCCTCTAGAGACAGCTCCATGAGAGCCCCAGCCACCACAGCTTCCCTCCAGACCCCCGGGAGATTCCAGTCTTTGAGATGCTTCAACTTTCTTAGAGGAAATCGCTGAATATGTTTGGTAATTTTTTTTGACATTTTCCCTGTTCAGGAGTTTGTGATTTCAGATTAATCACATCCACATACATTTAGACTGTCGGCTTGGAAGGGAAAATTTGAATTTTATTACTGCATGATTTCATCCAAAGCTATCTTACCAACACTAAAAGGATGTCTACAATGAGGTGCAAATCATGACAAAACATTTTATCTCTGGGACCAAGCTCATGGCGGGAGGCCAACGGGATGGGGGGCTGCAGATGGGACCTGGGTGGGCACAGTCCCAGCCCCTTCAATAGCCTAAAGAGATCTGTGTGAGCCACTGTCACTGCTGCCTCTTCCTCAGCAAAATATCTCATTTCCTTCCCCACTCTAGGTTTGCCCATAGCCCTTACTCCCGGGAATGGCTGTTCATCGACTAACTCCTGTCTTCCCCTTGGCAGGTACCATGACCAGCAGGACGTAACTAGTAACTTTCTGGGTGCCATGTGGCTCATCTCCATCACATTCCTTTCCATTGGTTATGGGGACATGGTGCCCCACACATACTGTGGGAAAGGTGTCTGTCTCCTCACTGGCATCATGGTGAGTACCTGCCTCTGCCCATTCCCTACGCTAAAAATGTGGCAAAGAGCTGAACTCTTTCTTGCGAGTACATAGGGCCCTTCCTAGCAGCAGCGCGGGGGGCGGCTGTTAGTTAACCGACCTGCGCGTGTGTCCCCTACACATAAAAAGGCAGGTGGGAAATCTGCAATGGTTTCTCACTTTTCAGTTGACTTTTCTAAGGTAAGAATGAGACCTGGACTCCTGGCAGTTAATGGTCTATTCACAGCTCCCTCAGAATAGGCTGGGTGAAGCTGGTCCTGGCCTGATGCTCTGATGCCCACCCCACTGCTGTGCAGCCACCCAGTTTGCTCACCTCCAGTAGCACTGGGGCTTGCAGTTTATTGTCCTCCTTCCTGTTGCCTTGGTCCCACTGACCTTGGCACCATTTCTGATCATGTTTAGCTGGAACTCACAGAAGCAGGGACTGGGGAAAGAGCACTGAGTCGGCCTTTGGGACCTGAGTCCTGGACGGGGCTGTCCATGTGGCCCTAGGCTGGCTCTTGCCTTTCCCAGGCTTCTGCTTCCACCTCTGCCTATGGAGGGGCTGGGCTCTGAGTGCCAAGTGCTTTGCAGCACTGGCATTTGGCAAGGCTGTGATCCCATCTCCAGGTGCCCAGCAGGTGTGCCGTGCCCTTTCAAGGTGTATCTCTCCCGCCCAGTGCCCTACTACCCACGCTCGACACTCTCGCAGAGACACACACTCTCGCCTGTCACATGGCCATCACAGTGTGGCTTATGAGAGGAATGTGGGGTCTGAGTTTCTGCTCAATGTGGACCCTGGGCCAGGCACTCTGCCTGTTGGGCCTGAGCATCCTCCAGGGGAAAGTGGAGATGGAGGGCCTACCCTGCCCTCCCCATCGGCTCGTACAAGGAACAAAAGCAATGGTTTATGTTAAAGTGCTTTGAAAACGAGAAGCGGCCACACATAGGTCAGTGTTGGTGGTGTCCTCAGTGTCCTTCAGTTGCAAGTTGGTGAAGTGTTCCCTTGGCCTTGTTGCACTTTGGGTCCAGGACAGGCAGCTGCTGCTCTTTGGCCTTCATCCTGGAATCCTAGAACAGTGTCAGAGCAGGGTTGGACACTTTTTTCAGAAGAGGAAACAGGCTGAAAGAGGAAAGCACATCTAAGCCTGGGTAGTGTTGGGGGAGGTGGCGGGGTGAGAAGTGGTCAGGCTGTTTGTGGTGTGGCTCTGGGTCTCCATGGCTGGAGCCTGCAACCCTCCCAAGGACAGCCCCCCGTCCACAGCCCCCCTCACACCTTTGTGAAAATCCTTCCTTGCAGTGATCCCTCAGATTCCATTTGTCACTCCCATTGCCTCCAGGAGAGAGGAAGACCCTCTTTCTGGAAGGGCAGTGACCCCTTTCTGCAGTGGAAAGGGAGGGCCGCAGGTCTTCCTGCAGGGTCTGAGCGAACGCCTCACAGCGGCTGGGGGCTGCCCCCACTCCCCACCCCACTCCGCCTCGTTGGCTTCCTGGGGCTGATATTGGTGGACCAGACAGTCAGACCCAGGCTTGCGGCAGTCGGCCTGCTGAGCGGGAGGGGCCAGGCTCTCTCCTCCTTTCTGACTCCAGTCCAGGGCAGGTCCCTATTAGCAGGCAGGTCCTACGACAGTAGCTAATGACAAAAAGCTTAGCGCTGGGGTTGTGATAAATCATGCGGAAGTGCATGGCTTTAGAACAAATACCTCCCATCGGTTAGTAGGAGTCTGTCTTGGCATAGCACCAACTGTCACGAGGAAACCGGGGAAAGACGCTTCTTACCAGAAAGGAATGAAATGCCACCGAAGGCCAAAGCTTTCCGTCTTAGAGCCACTCCTGGGGCTTTGTGCCTCAGAACCAGCTCTCAGCTAGGGCTGGCACAGAGCAGGGTTGCCAGTAGGTGGATGGGCCCTGCGGGGAGCCCCTGTTATTTTAAAATACCAGCCTTTCTCCCTCTCAGCACATAGCTGTCCCCATCCAAGAAGCAGCACCCCAAGGACCCGGCTTCCTGGTTCCTGGACTCCACATCTCCTGGCTCTACTCTGACACAGCTGAGCAGAACAGGCGAGACCCTTGCCCCACCCCTGCCTCTCTTTGGGGTCCGGAGGCTGTTTGTCTTTCAGCACCCCCTTTCGCTGTCTGGGTCTGCAGTGCTTCCCCGGAGAGAGTGTTCTGTTCCCTGTGGATTGAGGTGTGATCAAAGTGGAAAGAACAAACGGACGATGAGGAGCCAATTCCCACCTTCCATATGAAAAATACAGCCCAGGCCTTTCATCTCTTTTTGTACAAAACCCTGTGCGTAAAAATATACCTTTCTATATACAGGAACAGGGAGGTTTCCTCTATTTATTGTCAGTGTTTTTCACCCAAATTAAAGTCAGTCGCCTCACTCTGGGGTCAGCCACAGTGAGGAACCCTGGTGGCGTTTTTCTAGCAAATGTGATTTTTCTAGCTGAGTCACTCCTAGCCAGGGTTTCACTTTGCTGAGGATCCCTTCCCCTTCTCCTCCCAACCTCCCAACACTATGTATAGCTCCCAATTATTATTGCAAGTGCCTTTACTAAAGGTAGGGCTTCCTGTTTGGTTACCATGGACACCATGAAGGCCAAGGCAAGGCCTGCTTGGGAAGGGAAAGGAAGGATATGTGTGTGTGTGGCCTGTAAATAGTCTTAATCATTGTTTTCTCTTGGCAATCCCAGTAACAATGTAATTATCAACCATTAAGCAGGGTATATAATCGTCTGAACAACTTGCCATGGCTGGCACAGACCTGGTGTGTTTGAGAGATTTCACCCACAAAAGCAGCTACATTAAAGTCCAGCATCTTTCCATAGGATTTTTCATGATCACGGTGACAACACAGTAGAGAGAAAGCTGTCAATATTTAGTATCCAGAATTGGAAATGACAGTGCAACCTAAAAGATGTGCAATGCTGACCTTCTGATTCTGTAGGCATCTGGAAGACCCCAGAGCCCCCAAGGCTGCTTGGCTTAACTTTGTTCCAATCTAGCCTCTTTCTAAAGCTGGACTCACTCTCTAGACCCTTCATCAGTTATGGACAAACAGGCAAAAGCTTCCGGATGTCTGCAGGGACGCTGAGCTTTTCCCCAGTGGCCTCATGAGAGATGCCTCTGAACTGCCAAGGGAAAGTGATGATGAAGTAAAAGGTAGCACAAATTGAGTCATTTTGGGAGGAGGCAAAAAGAGGGCTCAGCAAGACATCTGCTTAATGTCAGTTTTAGAAGATGAGCTTCTCCCGAAACACCTTGGTTTCAAACCAATTGATGTTATTTTAGTTGTTGCATGGAATCTGTTGCAGAAACAGAATCCAACTGTAAATCCTCCAGGCTTCCCTCCTCCATTTGTCACTTTCATTTGTGTTTTATTTTATTTTATGCTTCTTTAGTTAAGAACACCTCATACTTTTCCCCTTGGGATACTTGTTTTTCCAGCTTCTAAGGTTTTCCAGCTGGAAAATGTTTCTTGAAAACAAGAGGTGGGAGGACTGGTGTGGAGGAGTCTCGGTCCAGATTTGGGTCCGAATCTCTAGAGTTAGGCGTGTTCACCCCGTCCCAGCCACCCTCCCTCTGTGCACTTGGTGCTCCCTCTCGCCCACGTGCCTTGGGAAGTTCCAGCTCATCAGAAGTGGACCCCATCCACTCCCCTCGCCCCATGGAACTGGAAGTTGGACAGAGCAGATCCAGGGACTCCAGTTGATGTCCCCTGTGGTTCAGGACTTGGCATATCTGAAAGCAAAAGGCTGAGTCACGGCTCTTCCCCCCAGTCTGACCCCAGGGAAGTCATAGCAGCAGCTGTTTACCCTTTCCCATCCTGCTTCCTCCCTCCTCACACACCCCCTCTACCCACCAGCCATTTCAAAGATTCCACAGTTAGCCAGGCCCTCGGTGATTTGTCTCCTAAAACTAACCTGCATCACTGCCATGTGACACAGCACTGCCAGGCTGCCACTGTGGCCTGTCAGACTACTAACTCACCTAAGTGAAAGGGCCCAGCATCCTTATACTACTTGAGGGGACAGGCAATCCTTATACTACTTGAAGATGGACACAGCAGGGTGGGATACCTTGGCACTTCCTTCATGTCCTCTAAAGGGCCAAAATGGACCATTGACTTCTGGCTCAAGCCTTAGGCTCCTTGTTCTTCCTTCCACTCTCAATCCCATCAGCCCATCATTTTTTCTTATTCCTCAGCCTCCTCCTTCTCTCTTTCCCCCCTTGACCCTTGCTGTTTAGGATGCAACACAACTTGTTCCCCATCTCATTTTCTGCCCAGCTTTACCTCTCCCTGCACCCACCTTCTCTTCTCTTCTCTTCTTTTTTCTCCTCTCTCCTCCCCTCCCCTCCTGTTCCATTGTCTTCTCTTCCTTCTTCATTTTCCCTCCCCGCACCCTGCACAGTCTGCAGGGGCTCAGCAGTCTAGGCTTCAGTATTCCTCCACCACTTTCTGAAGGCTGCTGATGTCTGGCCCCATCTTTATGAGGTTGCCTCTTAATGGAAAAGACCAGGTTAGGTGTCATTACTGGTGACTGCCCTAATTACATCCAGTCAATGGAAAAATGAAGCTGAGAGCATCCATTTAAGTTGGAATTAAGGGTTAAGAACGCAGCATCCTCTAGAGAAATACTCACAAGGGAGTCATGACATCTCTATGTTGAAAGAAACTGGGAAGTGTCGTCTAGTCCACTGTCCTGCCTCCAGAGCGAAATTTATCTTCATCATGTGAGACAGATGGTTCCTTAGATAAAACACTCTAGCTTCTAATTAAAAGCCCCCCACCCTGCACTCAGCCAGCTAAAGTGTGGGCCATGGCAAGCGCTGTGAAACGCCCCATCTAGACCCTGTAAATTTGGAATGGTGGATGATTGATTGTTGTGATTACATTCCCAAAGTAGCATGGTACAGGGAAGCTCCCTCTTCAGGCCTATCAGACCCCAGCTTTCAGGGATGATTTAAGTAGAGTTTTGCCTGGGCCTAGCGAGAGGAGGGAGAATGGAGCCTGGGGAGAACCCTCTCCATCTGATGTTCCATTTTTAACGCTATGATATAGCCCTCTTTTCGGGCTTTCAGCCCAAAGTACTTTTGGAACTCCATATAAAGGAGAGGGATGACACTCCGTCCGGTCGAGGGGAAGGGAGCACACATCTTCCCTCTAGGATGGCTTCTTTTAAGCTATTTTTTGCTTTTGGAGGCATGGCTAAATTGATTACAGCTACAGACCAGGCTGTGCAACTGCCCAGATCCTTTGAAAATTGGGCACAGAGTCTCCTGTAAGTCACAGAAGCTGAAAAAACACAGCCGTCCTCGAACAAAAGAGGAAAATGAGGTCAGAAAAGGAAAGTTCACACAGACTTGGTTCTTTTCACTTTGTGAAAAGGCCAACCAATGTACTGAGAAACACTAGATTGTTTTAATGGGGACCCTTGTGGGAAATGAGGAGAAAGCATTGTGAACTTCAACCACATCGAAACTTCACACAGGCTAGCCTTTGTCAGCCTGTGGGATAAAGAGAGAAAGAGCTTCTAAAAGAGAGAGTAGGGAATGGATCCACCCATATGCATTCCTTCCAAGTCGGTTATAGATTATAGTACCTTTGAAAAACATTCTTTTCTGCTTCTCACACATTTTGTAAGACCTGATGAGCCAAAAATGTTACTGACAGATTCCTTCCATTCTGGGACCTCAACTGCTAGACTGGGTTCTGTGGCAACTAGAATTACTGTTTGACATATAGGATTCAGTTGTTGGCTTTAATAAGTTCATCATCTCTTTCCATGAGTGGTGGTCAGGGCGGCGCAGGGCACAGCGTGCAGGCAGAGGGCGATGGTCTCTGACAGGAGTCCACTTGCAGAAGGACGGGGCTGACTCCCGCTGCCTGCAGAAGAGCCAGGGGAGTAGTGAGTCTCTGAATTCCCTCTATGCTCACAAGCCAACCAAGAAGCCTAGCGAAGAGGATTTTAAAATGCAATGGGGGAATGTTGGAATGTGCGGGGAATTCCCTGCTTATTTCCCAGACAGTCAAGTACGCACCCAGAGGACTAGGAGAGACAAAGTGAGTCCCACCGTTCTTGGGGCTCAGCAGAGCCTGCTTCCTTGCTCACCCTCCCCCAGGCTCCCCTGGCATGGACCTACCGAGCAGACTAGGATCGCTGTTCCAGAAAATCCCAAGGGTCTGCTGCGGGCTCACTTAAACTCCTCATTTTGATCCAGCAGAAGTGGTGTTGCCTTTAAAATCTCTGCATGATGGTGAATTCATGAGCCTCCTGGGTGAAGGCAGGAAGGAACCGATTCCTTGTGCTGAGTCATAGCCTAAACCTTGAGGTGAAAAGCCCAAGTGTAGAGCAAGCACAGTCACTGAGTGCACGTGTTCTTGCCAACCTGGGTACCCTCTGTGAAACAAGCCCTGGGGAAAGGTATTGCCTCTTCATTCGATTACTTTCAGGAACACTCTCAGCCACTGGCAGGTGTTCCATCCGCACCCCAGCTGATGGCTTACCTTCTTTCCTCCCAGGCCTGCTGGTCTAGAGCTGGCGGTGGGATGGAGACCTGCCTGAGGGAGAGAGGGCCCGTGTGTGCTGGCCCCTCTGTCTTCCGCTGCACAGCTTGGCAGGTGACCAGGTGCTTATCTGTTGGTTAAACCCCCCAAAGCCTCGGCGCCACCCAGCATCCTTCTCCATTGAAACTGGCTAGCTCAGCCTCCCAGAGGTCACGTGTGGAGCACAACCCAAGAGGCACTGCAGACCCCTCTATGGGTCAGGACATCAGAGTCCTGACAGAGTTCAACAGATTTTTGTGGCTTGGTCATGACCAGCCAGAGGGCTCGAGTTCCCACTCCACTCCCAGGAAAGTACCCCTGTGGCCGCCAGGCATGTTGAGTCGCTTATCTTGCCTCTTAATGATATGTTCTTTCCCCTCTGGTCCTCTTGATGTCCTCCCACAGGGTGCAGGCTGCACTGCCCTTGTGGTGGCCGTGGTGGCCCGAAAGCTGGAACTCACCAAAGCGGAGAAGCACGTTCATAACTTCATGATGGACACTCAGCTCACCAAGCGGGTAAGATGCCACACAGCCATGTCTTATGGGGGACTTAAGACCACAGTGGAAACCAATCAGAAAGCAAATGGTCCACCTGGTGCAGTGGCTCACGCCTCTAATCCCAGCACTTTAGGAGGCCGAGGCGGGTCGATCACAAGGTCAGGAGATCAAGACCATCCTGGCTAATACGTTGAAACCCCATCTCTACTAAAAATACAGAAAATTAGCCGGGCATGGTGGCACACACCTGTAGTCCCAGCTACTCAGGAGGCTGAGGCAAGAGAATTGCTTGAACCCGGGAGGCGGAGGTTGCAGTGAGCCGAGATTGCACCACCGCACTCCAGCCTGGGTGACAGAGAGAGATTCCACCTCAAAAAAAAAAAAAAGAAGGAAGGAAGCAAATGGTCATGTCGTATGGGTTTGCACCAGGCTTTTAAAGGGTGTGTTTGAGGGAACCCCAGACACAAAATGGAAACAGCATCTTCATACGCCAGGTTCTTGCCTTCTGTTCGATCTCTGTGCATGGTTCAGGCAGCCAAATAATTTTCCTGGTAATTTAATTAATAGCCTACAATGGTATAACCTGCCCCTTTGCCTGATGATGCCAAATAAATCACCCAGTATGAGGCAATGTTTTTTGTTTATGCTCAAATATTTTCAGGATTCTCATTAGGAAGGGCAAAACTATATTGAAAATGTACCTGAAACTATAAAAGTATATTGAAAATGTACCTAAGTCTAATCCTTTAAAAAAATCATTTAAAGAATCATTCTATGCTGGGCACGGTGGCTCACGCCTGTAATCCCAGCACTTTGGGAGGCCGAGGCGGGCGGATCGTGAGGTCAAGAGATCAAGACCATCCTGGCCAACATGTGAAACCCCGTCTCTACTAAAAATACAAAAATTAGCTGGATGTGGTGGCATGCACCTGTAATCCCAGCTACTCAGGAGGCTGAGGCAGGAGAATCACTTGAACCCAGGAAGCGGAGGTTGCAGTGAACCGAGATCATGCCACTGCACTCCAGCCTGGGTGACAGAGCGAGACTCCATCTCAAAAAAAAAAAAAAAAAAAAGAATCATTCTAGCAGAGCCCACATTCCTAAATAAAATTGTTCATCAAAACATCAGCATCCAATTTTTCCCTTTTGGGTTTTCCGGGTAACGTTTCTCACTTGAACCATTATGAAAGTGGTTATGGAAGACGAAAATCTGAAAATATGCAGGAACGGGTAGACCATTTAGCTGCTGAAAGTTGGACACCCCACTGAATTGTCTGAGACGAAAAGGCCCATTTAGAATAGACAGATACAAGCCTTCCAGAATAACAGCAGGCCAAAGGGCAAGGCAGGAGCTGTTTATTCAAGGACAGCTTTTATGGAAAATTCTTTAGAACTACAGCCTGAAGGAAGGTCAGTAAGATGATTTCCTGCAAGACTGTCCTCTTTCTGAGACGAGACAGAATTAAAACCCTGCGCCCGTGTCTTGGCCTCCACAGTCTTTTCATTTAGGACTGAAGTAGGTTAAGGGACCCACGAGCAACCAAATTTTGATTAGGGTTTTTGAAAGCTAGAGAAAATATTCAGTGATTAATGTTGCACAGCAGCAAAAATGTGTTAGAAATAGAGACAAAGGCAGGAAGGAAGAACAAAAAGAGAGAGAGAGAGAATGACAGAGGGAGCTGCGAGCGAGCTCTCGGGGAAGGCAGTGGGAGAGTGTGCAGTGGCCAAGGCCTCTCCAGTTTCTCAGCAGAATTATTCACGGTGTTTGATTGTTTGGTCTTTGATTACATTTACTGGATTCTGTAAAGAGCCTTAACAGACATTAAAAGGAACTGGTGCAGGCAAATATTCTTATGTTGTTGACATTCAAGTGTTTGTACTTGGTACATCATGGCCCTGAGCTATCAGCTGCACCAAAAAAAGCCATGATTTGTCACATCACGATGGCAGTGATTGAAGGCTGCTCCCACAGTAAGGCCTGCCGGGAACCCTGCCACTTGGCCACTCTCTTTGAGCCCCCTCTAATAATGGGTGCAAAAGTCATGCTCAGTATTGAGGAAATTATTCAAGTTATTGAAACACCTAAATGTAAATCCACTTGCATCTATTTTCCTGAAGCAATTTACTGAGGTTTCACTGAATTGAAACTACGTGCCGGAGTGAGGGCAGGGAGATGTTTTGCCTCCAAAGCCTTCTCATAAGCTGTTTACCAAGAGTAGAGACATTAGCAGTCTCTCTGTTTATTCTGGTTTTCTTTTTCAAGCCAAGTGTATTCTTTGTATTTGGTGTTATTCCTTTGTCCTCTCCATTTTTCACCAAGTAGATCAGACGCTAGAGGAAAATAAAACTGAGGAAAGCCAGCTCCTTTGTATGCCAGGAAAATAAACAATTTTTCTGCAATATAATTGTAGAAGATGAGACTGTGGTTGCTAATTTTAATCTTTCAAAAATGATTCCCTAATATCCTCCTCAATTCCACTTCTTGAAAAGTAGGACTGAAAATCAAATCAACAAATATTTATTGCTCGTCCATGAATCTAAGGTAGCTTTTTAATCGAATAACATCTCACTTTTCTGAGAACACTTAAATCTTTTGAAATGTCTCTTTAATATCTAATATATTTTCTCAAGGAAATAAACAACACAGGAGGGATGGTTCTTACAGAGAGAAGGTTTTCAAAGCTGGCAGGACTAGAACTTCTGAAGGTTCTCTTACATAACCTTAACTGAAATGAAACTGGATGTGTGCATCCTTGGCCTGCTCTGGTTTGAGCTGACTTTGACCTGCTCACAAGAGAACCCCACCTTTCTTCCCCTGGGGATGCCTGGCCTGCCCTCTGTCCTCTCGAAATGGTCCATTGTATCCAGCTGGAGTGGCTCATTGGTCAAGAAGACGCTAAGCAGCCGGGTGCGGTGGCTCACACCTGTAATCCCAGCACTTTGGGAGGCCGAGGTGGGTGGATCATGAGGTCAGGTGTTCGAGGGAGTGCAGTGGCGCAATCGCAGCTCACTGTAACCTCCGCCTCCTGGGTTCAAGCAATTCTCCTGCCTCAGCCTCCCGAGAAGCTGGGATTACAGGTGCCCACCACATGCTTGACTAATTTTTTGTATTTTTAGTAGAGACGGGGTTTCACCATGTTCGCCAGGCTAGTCTGGGTTTCATGGTGAAACCCTGACTCTACTAAAAATACAAAATTTAGCGGCACGTGGTGGCACGCACCTGTAATCCCAGCTACTCAGGAGGTTGAGGCAGGAGAATCGCTTGAATCTGGGATGCGGAGTTTACAGTGAGCCGAGATCCCACCACTGCACTCCAGGCTGGGCAACTGTCTCAAAAAAAAAAAAAAAAAAAAAAAAAAACGCTAAGCACAGTCTGTTCATAACATCTCAGTGAATTCTCAGAGAAAGATCCAACATGAAGGAGTTGACTGTGGCATAATTGCAACCTCTTCGGAGTGGACAATTAGTAGATTTGACAGATAAAAGCAGTCTCTTACCGGTATATGCAACCTTGATGCTTCAAAGACCTAAGCAAAACGAAAAAAGGAGTTGTAGCTATTAACCATAGAAAATACCCAAATTGTTCTAGTGTTTATTCATCCTGTCTTGCTCTAAAGACTGCAGCCTAGACTTTGCCATGACAGCCAGCACTATTTTTTTTTTATTTATTTGTAGGGAGGGAAGAGGGTCTGATAGCACTGGGTAAGAACTCAGTTTCTGGTTTTCTTGAATCCCATGCTTATCTTCTTTCCTTGTACGACTTATCAACTCTGGCAGCAACGTCATTTCTGTATTTAATTCAATCAGATCTTCCCACACTGACTTCGCAGTGTCACTGCCATTGTTATTCTATAATTACAACTTATTGCTAACCTCTGGGCTACTAGATAATATGTAAGTACATGATTCACAGAGGGACTGGAAGAAAGATACTAGAGCCCCATCTTTTCTGCCACTTAGTGTTTTCATGTCCCCATCTTTCTGTTTTATGTAACTAAACAGATCCATCACAGAGGCCACTCCCTGGGTGCCACACTCTGTACTCTGGGGGCACCAAGATGGGTAAGAGGTGGTCCTTACCTCCATCCTTAACCTCTGGTGGCTGACTGCCCTCAGAGATCACTTCTTCTTATAAGAGGTAGAGTGCGCCGGCTGCGGTGGCTCACGCCTGGAATCCTAGCACTTTGAAAGGCCGACGTGGGCGGATCACTTGAGGTCAGGAGTTCAAGACTAGCCTGGCGAACATGGTGAAACCCCGTCTCTACTAAAAATACAAAAAATTAGCCAAGCATGTGGTGGGCACCCGTAATCCCAGCTTCTCGGGAGGCTGAGGCAGGAGAATTGCTTGAACCCAGGAGGCGGAGGTTACAGTGAGCTGAGATTGCGCCACTGCACTCCAGCCTGGGTGACAGAGTGAGACTCCATCTCAAAAAAAAAAAAAAAAATAAAATAAGGAAAGAAAAAGAAAAAGGCAGAGTGGGCTGCTATGGACACACTTGGCTTGGGAGGCCCCATGGACTGGAGGTATTTTCTTTGCGGTACCTGCTCTCCACATCAAGCCACAGTGAGCAGAACCTTCAGATGGCACAGTGTGCTGAGGATCATATCTCCTTCTTGCTGCAAGGGTTTCTTGCCCCAAGTAGCTCATGCAAGTGCACTTCCCCATGAATTCAATGAGTAAGACCAGAACTAAACCCACAACTTCCCTAAACTAGTTCCTTCTCCTAACTTCCCTGGTGTGCTCCTGACATCGTGTTCTTCCAGACGCCGGGCCTAAAGGCTTAGCCCCATTTCTGACTCCTCTGGGCCCTGGACCCCACAGGGGTCTGAGCACTTTCTGTGTCTGATTCGAGCTTGCAGTGGCTGTTCACGCATGCCTGCCTCTCCAGGGCCTCTGCCCCGCCACTCTTGAAGCCACCATCTTCTGTCTTGCACTATCACAGCAGCCTGCTACCTGCTCTCCTCACTTCGGCCTCCCTTACCCCAGTCATCCTGCACTCCGCTTCCCCATGGATCCCCTTAGACTCTCAGGCTTAGCTCTGAACATATTACTTCCTGCTCGAAAACCTTTAAGTAGTTCCCCCACCTACTATCTCCTGAATGACACTGAAGAAAACTTGTCTTTAATTACAAGCATATGCCAAAGTTTGATCATAATCTTGCTAGAAGAAAATTTTCTTCAGCAGGCTAATTCAAAGATTACTCTTAGTAGTGGTATTTCATAGGAAAAGCAATGGTAGTCATTGTTATGCCAGACATAGAAGGTTTAGCTAAAGGACGGCTAACGGACAGCTGGTTGGGCTCAACAGTTGATTTCCAGAACAAGTCTTCATCTCTTTACAATTGATCAGATAATCAATAGGGCAGTTATCAGGAATGCTAATTCTCCCCAGAAGAGGATTATAAATTACATCACGCACAAGGTTCTGTCCCAGACAGGTTGAGTGCAGGTTTTCTTTAGCAACAGTCACAGAAACAATGTGCGTTTCTGGAAGGACCCTTAGGGAAGAGCCACTCCAACCCAGATGAGAAGACGAAGGCCCAGAAAGGGGCGACGGTGAGCCCCCAGCCTATGCAGGATCCACTTTGCTCTCAGACCATCAGGCAGGCAGCTTTAGGGCGGTCAGTTCCTTGGAACTCAGCATGGGGCTAGGGTCCCAGACCTGCTGAAGAGAAAAGCCAGCTTAACTCCACCCTAACTGAGTATCACATAAATAGCATTATAGAATTATCCACCACCACCACCCATTACCATATTGCTACAGGGAGAACCTCAAGCTCCAACTTTGAACAATGGAAATACATCTCCTCTCTCTCCACCCAATTTCCTGCCAGCCAGAGAGGTGGAGCTCCCAGTTCTAAGTGGTCAGTGAGGGCCTCCGGGTGAGGCGGGCAGAGAAGCCTGCAAAGGGAGTGTGGAATAGAACAGGGGGAGGAAAAAGAAGAGGTGCAAGCAGGGTGATGAAAGAGAGGGCAGCCGGGGAAGCCAGAGCAAGTCTGCGGGGTGGTGATGAGGGGAGAGTGGGCTTGGCAAATGGGAAAGAGGAGCCGGCCCCCTTCTCTTGTCCTGTGTGTAATGGACACCTTCAGTCAAGGGCTGGCTTGCAGGTTCTCCGATAGTGATCTGATCATCACTCAGCCTAGTTTCAACCTGTGTAACTCCCTGAAGTTATGCATTGCATAACAAGTTTCGGTCAATGATGGTGCACATATACCAAGGTGGTCTCAGAAGGCTATAACAGAGCTGAAAAATTCCTCTCTCCTAGTGGTTTGTTACAGTTGCCTACAGTACAGGAATGTGCCATACAGGCTTGTAGCCTAGGAGCAATAGGCTATACCATACAGCCTAGGTGTGTAGTAGGCTGTACCATCTAGGTTTGTTTCAGTACACTCTGTGATGTTCACACAGTGAAGAAATTGTCCAAGATGCATGTATTTAAATCACACCCACCGGCCAGGCCTCCCTTTCCCCGTCTCCAACCTCCAAGTAGAATACTTCTCTGGCAAGGGTTCCTGGCAGCATAATGGGCATGCTAGTGATTTCTTCTCTAGGGGGCTCTGCTAATGGGACTCCTGGAATTTCCCAGGGCTCCTGGGGCTGCTGGAGGCTTAGGGTGCCCAAGAAAGGTGCTCCTTTCATCCCCCTTGTACTCCTGCCCCAAGCATTATTGCTGCAACCGACAGCCCCTCCGTAATAGCAAGTAGCAGGCTACCTGGGCAGAGAGGTGGCCAAAGCAAGTCATTGACATGGGATGCTATGGCCAAGAGCTCAAGGAAGAGATGTGTGTTCTGTTGTATGTTTTCTTGCGGGTTGGGGAAATTAGAGGGAAGGAAGCTGACATTTATTGGAAGGAGAGAATATTAACAAAGGTACCATGTATTGAGGCATTTGGCCAGGATCTGTGCTAATGTTTTAAGTATATTCTCATTTAATCAACACAGTAATCCCATTTCACAGATGCAGGTAGTACTTGCATCACTCACTAGCCCCGGACCCTGCTTTCTTGTTGTGGTTTTTTAAGCGCTTATTACCTGATGCTATAATACAAATTTCATACCGTCTTCTCTGCAAGATTGTAAGTTCCATAAGGGCAGGAATGTTATTGATTTGTTTGCTGTAGTACTCTCACTTGCTAGAACAATGTCTGGCCCATCATAGGTGCTCATTAATTGTTCCTCAAATGTATAAATAAAGGGAGTCTCAGAGAGTTCAGTAGTGGGTCCAAGGTGGAACTCATGATCACATCTATTTGTCAAGTTTTTCTGAAGGTTAATGAAACAGTGCAGACATACGGGCTTAGCACAAAGCCTGGCACATAGTAAGCACTCAGTATATGTTAGCTGTCACCATAATTTGCAAGGTCTTCATTGGACCACTTTCTTGCCCAGGCCCATTAATCTTACAGCCCTTCCTAAAGTAGATCATAGAGCCCATTCTCTGGTCCCAATCAGAGTGAAAGCAATTTTTTGGTAGAGAGTTTCTGGGCTTGCAGAAAACAATCAGCCAATTTGTTTATGGGTTTTGGAGGCAGGACAGCTGGACTTCCATTCACAAAGGGTCCTCTCCTAACCATCCCCAAACCCATCCGATTGTGGCCAACCTTGAGCCACTCTTTCTGGCTTGCTGCTTTCATCTTAAGCCCTGCCCTCTCGCACTGCCGCACCCTGAGAGCGTCTTTTGGCCCTGGTGCCTCTGCCCACCAGGAGAGGTCAGGTGGTACCCAAGCCTCCATCAAGGAAGGGTGTATGGAGCCCTTCAGAGGCTCGGCAACTCTGAGGAAGGGCACGTGACCTCATCTGCTCCCGACCCCAACAATACTTAGATCAATCAGCCACGTGAACTGGAGGGAGACCCTGGCCACAATAGCATTTACTGTCCACCTGGGAAAGCACAGTGCAGTTAAAAGCCTATTTCTTTTTCTCTCGCAGGTATTGATCTACTTAGCTTTGTGCCAGGCTGTTTGCTGGTAATTAATTTCAGAGTCAGTGCAAGGGCTGGCAGTTAACATCACTTTCCCGAATGCACAGAGGCCTCTCTCCAAACTCATAAAGATGATGTGACGGCCTCTCTCAGCTACCCGGGCCGTGCTGTGACTTCAATATCTTACATTTGGGCTGACGTTAAGTGCAGGACCTGGACTCCGTGTTCTGTCACATTGCTAAGTGAGGGCCATGATGATTTAAAAAAAAAAAATCCAATGTTCTTTCCAATTCCTTGATCCTGGAAAACAAGAAATGATTTTGTTTGTCTTTCCTTCAGTCCACATGAAAACCTTCTGCTCTTCCTGGACCTGGCTCTTGTTTTGACTTTGCCATTAGCTCGCTGTGTGATTCTGGCTCTCACATCCCATCTCTGAAATGGTTTCCTCGTATGTTCAATGAGGGGTTTGAGCTAGATGATTTTAACTAGTATCTGTATGGTACTTTATATTTCATGTAGCATTCAAACCCACGCTGACTCAGTTTGCCATTTATAATGGTCTACTCTTGGTCTATGTCTCGGTTTCTTCATCTGTAAAATGCGGATAATGTTAGCACCTCCCTGATGGGGTTGTGGTGAGGAGTAAAGGAGCTTAGACATATGAAGTACTCAGACCTGTGGCTGCACCTGGTAGATGTTAGCTGTTGCCCCCAGCACCATCATCACTGCCTCATAGCAGCCCTCTTTATTTTTCCCATCTTATAGATAATGAAGCATTTGCTCTTAAACTGCTTAATAATTGACAGAGCAGGGATTCACCTGCAGACTTTCCAGTTTCCTTGAGGCTTTCCTAAGAGGCTAAGTGCCTAGGGAAACTGAAGAAATGACACATCCAATTGCCTCCTCTCCCTGCAAGAGGAGGGCAGTAATATTCAATGTGTGCTCTGCAGAGAGCAAGGCTTCCCTTCCGTGCCGTCTTTTTTGCCAGGAGGCTGCTGTTCACTCTAGTTCCCTGAGCAGAACCCCAGAGACCACGGTGTCCTTTCCTGGACATCCACCGTTTCCAACTTTCCACCACAACCTGCTTCCTTTCAGGCAAGAAAGTACTAGAGGCGGGCAATTAAGTCATTTAAAACTATTTTCACAGTGGATCTTTACTGAATTTTTAAAAAGCAATATTTACGTCCCTTAGACATTTCTGAGAAGACTTAGCTGTTCTTTTAAAAACATCACTTCAGCGCCAATGAAAAATATAATCCAGCCTTAGTAATAAATTTTTAAAACATACACACACAAAAGTTATCAGCCTGCAAAACAATGTTTCCTAGCCTTCCCACACGTCTCAGTATTTTAACAACGTCCCATCTGTTGATGTCAATCTGAAGAAGCAGGTCTGTATTCTCTAATTTTATTAAAATCCTTTCTGGCTAGTAACCTGATTTCTATTAGGCTGGCCTACTTATTTCCAGGCCCCAGGCCTGTGGACCCATGCCAGTCTGCATGGCTGACAGAAATGGGGATGGTTAATCAAAAATCTGCTTAGCATGTGCTTAATAAGGAATGTTTTCTCTTGCTCTTGTTACTAATTGCTGAAGATGTCTGTGTTTGGATTAAAACTTTGTCCCCTGCCATCTGGATGCCATTGATATGTCTCAGCTCAGTCGTGAGCCTGGTGATATCAGTGGTTTCCATGTCAACAGATGACAGCATCATATGTTGAAACGTGTGATTGCAGTGCACAGTGAAGGAGCCAGCCTTGGGAAAGAGGAAGCTCTGGTTTCACACCTAAATATCTTCACTGATTTTCAGACATTGCTCTAAAATTATTTCCATTTTGTGCCAATTACATTTACATGTACAATTGCAGTGCAAATGTTTTTGGCCATTTGGGAAAGGAGACAATGGGCTTGTTGGTACCTACAGTTCCAATCAGTGAGAAAGACATTTTCTCAAAGAAGTCTTTTAAAATCTCCAGCTGATAGGAAATCTGTTTACTCTCTGAATCCAAGCAATGTACCGTATACACTAAGTGGCAATCTCAGGTAAAACTCGGAAGTCTGCATGTAAGGGCAGCAATGGTATATTGCTAGCTATTTTCCGAGGGGACCCCGGGACTCAAGGTCTTGCTCATGCAGCCTGTCTAAATATAGCATCAGCAACAGCAGTCAAGAGATAGTATTGAAATAATCAAGAAGAAAGAAAGGAAAGGAAAGGAAAGGAAAGGAAGAAAGAAAGAAGAAAGAAAGAAAGAAAGAAAGAAAGAAAGAAAGAAAGAAAGAAAGAGGGAGGGAAGGAAGGAAGGAGAGAAGGAAGGAAGGAGAAGGAAAGAGAGAGAGAAAGAAAGAAAGAGAGAGAAAGAAAAAGAAAGAAGAAAGAAAGAAAAAGAAAGAAAGAAAGAAAAGAGAGAAAGAAAGAAGGAAGAAAGAAAGAAAAGAAAAGAAAGACCCTCCAACTTCAAGCTCTGGTCTGCAGTGTCCAACACAAGATTAAGAACAGATGAATTTTAATCACCTTTTCTTTTCTTTTCTTTTCTTTTTTTTTTTTTTTTGAGATGGAGTTTCACTCTTGTTGCCAACGCTGGAGTATGGCGTGATCTCAGCTCACTGCAACCTCTGCCTCCCAGGTTCAAGCGATTGTCTTGCCTCAGTCTCCAAAGTAGCTGGTATTACAGGCATGTGCCACCATACCTGGCTAACTTTGTATTTTTTGTAGAGACGGGTTTCACCATGTTGTCCAGGCTGGTCTCGAACTCCTGACCTCAGGTGATCCACCCGCCTCGGCCTCCCAAAGTTCTGAGATTACAGGCGGGAGCCACGGTGCCCGGCCTTAATCATCTTTTCTAGGAGTTCCGTGATTTTGGTTAAGAAAATAGATCATTGCAAAATCGTTTCTTTATGAGGTAGACTACAGCAGCAACCACAAAAATGAACCTAAGAAAATGAACCTGATAGCAGCCTACTTTATTTATTCTTCCTTAGATCAAGAATGCTGCAGCCAATGTCCTTCGGGAAACATGGTTAATCTATAAACACACAAAGCTGCTAAAGAAGATTGACCATGCCAAAGTGAGGAAACACCAGAGGAAGTTCCTCCAAGCTATCCACCAGTGAGTATGCCAGAGCGGTTCAGCCATCCGATGACCAGATTGGGAGTGGCGGGACTCCCACGACTCTGTCAGTAGCACAGAAGAAACCCATTCTGTTCCACTCAGCAAGTGGAGTGGTGAACTGGGTCTGATCACTCACTCACTGCACCAGCCACATGCCAGGAATTGGGCAGGCTGCTATGGAAGGTAAAAACTACAGTAAGAACCTCGAAGAGCTTTCACATTCTACACACACACCCCACGCACACCACACATCACACACACCATACACACCACACACAAACACCACACACACACCACACACACCACACACCATACACACCACACATCACACACACACCACACACACCACACACCATACATGCCACACACAGACACCACACACACACCCCCCACACACCTCACACACACCAGACACACACCACACACCACACATCACACACACTACACACACACACACCACACACATCCCGCACACCACACATATACACACCACACACATTACACGCACCACACACACCACACATATGACACACATCACAAACACAACACACACACCACACACATACACACCACACACTACACACACACACCGCAACACTAGACACACACACACAGCACACACACCACACAAACCACACCCACAAACCACACACACACAAACCACACACCAAACGCACCACACACACCATACACACCACACACACCCCCTACACATCACACACACAGCACACATGCCCCCTACACACCACACACACCACACACACACCAAACACACCACACACACAAACCACGCAAACCACATACATACCGCATACACACACCACACACACACCACACACACCCCATAAACACACCACACACAATACACCACACACACACGCCCCCACACACACCACACAAACCACACACACCCACACACACCCAAACCACATGCCACACACACACAAACCACACACACCAGAAACCCCACACACACCACACACATTACACACACCACACACACACCACACATATGACACACACCACACACACCACAAACACACCCATACACACACCTCACACACGCCATACACACACCACACACAACACACATGCCACCACACAACACACACAACACACACACACCATACCACACCCACACCACATGCCCCCCACACACACCACACACGCAAACCACACATACCACATACCCCAAACACACACCACACACACGCCCCCACACACAACACAAATACACACTAACCACACACACCCCATACACACACCAAACACACCACACACACACATGCCCCACACATCACACAAACCACACACACCCACACACACCCAAACCACAAACCAAACACGCCACATACACACAAACCACACATACCACACACCCCACACACATACCACACACATTATGCACACCACACACACCACACATACGACACACACCACACACACACTACAAACACACCCATACACACACCACACACACACCACACACACCCCATACGCACACTACACACACATCACACACACCCCATACACACACCACACACAACACACACAAACACCATACCACACACACACAAACCACACACACCACATGCCCCCACACACACACAAACCACACACACACCACTGCCCCCAAACACACACCACACACACGCCCCCACACACACACCCACAACACACATAACACACCACACAAACCACACACAAAATCCACACACAGAACACACACCACACGCACACAGAGCACACACGCACACACACACACACACACACACCATGCATTGCAACTCAAATCAAAACAAACCGTGGCTGATGCTTTCTGTGATGGAGGAGTTTTTAAAAGTATAGTGGAAAAGCAAAGGATGAAAACACTTATTCTGATGGACAGGTTTGAGGAACCCCTGAAAATTTCAGAATAAGGCACTCGACATGGAAGGTGCAACCCAGGCATAGAGGCAGGGAAATGATCTGGGAATAGCAAGAAACCAGTGACTGAAGGTGAGCATGCGTGGAGACAAGAGTTTGCTTTCTGGGGGGATGTGACAAGCCCCTGGAAAGTAAAAGCCTCAGTTGTTCCCCAGGTTCACGGTCCCCATACTGGGTTCCAAAATCAGAGGCAGTGGTAGGGCTGGAGGATCTGCTGGAGGGGCTAAACCTTTGCATGAACTTGAAGGGCTTGCCTGTTACCATTCTTCCCCACAGGTTGAGGAGCGTCAAGATGGAACAGAGGAAGCTAAGTGACCAAGCCAACACCCTGGTGGACCTTTCCAAGGTGAGTGGCAGCGTCTGGAGACATCCCCTAGAACACGCAGACACTGAGTCTTCTCAGGCTCACCTGTGAGTCCTGGCTGGGTTCGCACTGGACAGCGCGGGACCAGGCAAGCAAAGAAAAATTTCTGCTTGGTTCAAAAATACCTAGGCTCAAGTTTGTTCCATTTGCAATCTACCGGTATGTCTTGTGGTCTTTTAAAACTTGGTGTTTGTTTCTTAAGTGAAATCGCTCAGGTGTGTCTCTGCGTGAAATTAATGAGCTGACTAAACCTTTTCCGTGTCATTTTATGAGCTGCACATTGAGGGACTTCTGAGGTTGGGCTTGAGTTTGCACGGCTGTGAAGCATGCTAGCAAGGACCAGACGGTAACGATGGCCATACTAACTGCCCAGGTCACACCGGTTTGCTGTAATACTTGGAAGTTCATTTTTGTGCATCCTCCAGTTCTCACCAACTAGTTTTTCTGCCCTCAAATTGGTGGCAGTGGTGTGTGTGGGGGGGTGCATTTCTTTACTTCTCAAGAGGCAGATAGCCTACAAGGAACATGAAGATACCCAAAAAGAGAGCCCTCTTTTGAGAGCCCTACGCTGTAAGGCTCGCCATCACTCTGCCACTGTTTCTGGCCCTGAGCTGCCATAAATACTGTAAAGACACTCTCTCCTCCTGCAAATCACCCAGGTGAGGGAGCTGAAGGCCGCACTGCTGGCAGAGCCGAGAGTCGGTGCCACTGAAGAAAGGGCCTCCCCTCCTTAGCCCCCTCTCCTCATTGCCTCTTGATAGGAATTGTATATTAAGTGTACAGCCCAGGGCCAGGCTGGCAGAACATTCCAGCAGATGTCAATTATCATAATGGAACACATTCCCTGGGTAAGCAAGAGAAACTCCCTCAGGCGCATTAAGCAGCCTTTGAAAAGAGTGCAATCAGAGAAATCACTAGTTGTCGTGCCACATGCAGGTGCCTTGTTTAATAAAGGGATTGAACCAAAGAAAGGGCCTCCTAAACCCGTGAGGACTTCAATCGGGGAGTAAGTGGCTTGGCACATTTGGGGAGCAGCCTCCAGGCCCGCGTGCCTTTGGAGAAGGGCGTTCACGTGGAGTGCAGGGTGGTTCCTAGGAGCCCGGGGTGGGAGTGGAACGTGGGCCTGCAGGAGAGAACTCCCTCAGGTTTTTGGGTGTGTTGGTTTTAATATCAGAAACCCGCTGGAACCAGGTTTAAAAATGGAGAAATCTATTCTAAGGATATAAAGGAGTCTCATTCCAGGCAAAACCTCAAAGGAGACATGTGGCCAGACTGCAGGAAGGAAATGACTCGAACTAGACCTAGGGAGCCCCCACAGCCAGGAGGTCTCTCACCATTTCTTCTCTGTCCTTCTGTTCAAGTGACTGCTTCAGTTCTCTCTCCCTCTCCCTGTCTCTCTCTTCCTCTCCCTCTCCCTGTCTCTCTCTTCCTCTCCCTCTCTCTTCCTCTCTTTCTCTCCCTCTCTGCCTCCTGTCCCCATGACAGACTGTAATAGGCTCCAATTCAGAGAGTACATATGATAGTTTTAGCCACAGGTAAAGACTAATTGGCCCCCTACTAGTCTTAATTCTAAATTCTCAGAAGAGAGGAAATGATTGGCCAATTTGGGCCACGTATCCACCCTGGGACCAATCAGCATTGGCCAGGAAGAGGGTCATGTGGAGCAAACAGGGCTAGCGGCCCACCTGTGAGCTTCAGGAATAGCCCAACAAGATGCCCCAGGATGTTTCTTCCATGAGTAGCAGTGTTTCCTGTCTCTCCTCTCACCTTGCAGGACACGCTGTGACTGATGTTCCCTGGGGACATCAGGCAAACCAAACTTTCAAGCCTGCATTTCTGCAGTGCCACCCACGGCCTCTTGGAGAGATGGGGCCCACAGAGCAGACCGGGTGAAGTGAACCCCTCAGTGAACTGGAAAGACACTCCTGTGAATTGGGTGGGGGAACTAAGCCGTAAATACCCCAGGAGCAAGTTACCTGGAAAGAAAGAGTGTTCAGGAAAGGGTTAAGGGAAAAATCTGCAGAACCCCCGTGGGGAGATCTGAGGAGGAGATGAACTCTGCCATTCACCCAGTCTTTGTCTTTTCCTCCCAGGAGACTCGTCCAAGGTCCTGGCAGCAGCTTAGCACACTTCACATTGGTCCATATTCCCCCCGGCATCCTGTCACCAAGCAATGGAACAGGGAGAGACAATAACGCCGTGTTCTCTCTCTTTTCTGTCTTTGTGCTGTAGCCTCCCAACTCAGCGCCTTCCCACTCCTGCCCTTTGCTCCTCTCTAAATTAAGAATATGGCATGTGGCCTCCACATATTATGTCTGTATTGAATTGCTGTCCTATAGGCTGGCAGAGCTGGGAGGGCTTGGAGTCTTTCCCCGATTGCTTCAATTACTTCAATTGAAATATAAAAATAATTCCTACCATCGGAGGCTCAGGTGATCGAATAAGATGATATCTGTGAAAATGCTTTGTAAACTGTAAAGGTTTTGCAAATGGTAGTTCTGATTATCAATATAGATGAGGAAACCAAGATCCAAAGGAACAAAGTGACCATCCCACGGTCAGGCAGTTGGTGAGCACCAGCACGGGGGCCACAACCCAGGGTCCTGGACTCTGAGTCCAGAGCTCATCAGGGTGCCCCTGCGGTCAAATGAAATGGGTGATGTTGCACATTCCGCGAAGAATGTGCGCCTCAAGGAGGTTCTGTCATGTTGATTAATAAAGGGAGTACTTTCACTTCTAAAGTAGCCCTGTCCTCCAAGGGCATCCACAACACGGTGCCCTGCTTTGGCAACAGCAGAGCTCATGGGAGCGAGGCCATCTCCATGCCACCTCGTGACCTTTCCTTATGCTGCCCCAGTGAATTTCCTCATGGGGCCTGGAGTCTGCTTGGGAGGCCTCACTGCATTTTGCGCCCCTGTTCCCCTTCATTCTTCTCTGGCTTCTCACGTCTTCTTTTACTCCTCTTTTTTCCTCTCACCTTACTTGCTGCTGCTTTGGTCCCTGGAGCATAAACCATTTCCATATCTTCCTAGAGTAACCTGAAATTTCACATGAAATAGGACTGGGGTGTCACTGGCAGATCATCAGAAACCCAAAGAGCCACAGTACCTCAGGGATGACCAAGCAACCACCGGCCTGGCTCTCTGTATTGCCGCCCCAGGAGCCTCACTCCCTGACACATGGGAGGCTGAAGACGCTTGTGAATCTTGTTCCCAAGTCTGATGTACACAGCCAAGATGGCATTTGCTAATTTGCTGGGAGAAAAATATCTGTTGCATAGACTGGGACTCTGCAGACCAACAAGGGGGCCACAGGATGTTGGGGAAGGAGCATTGGTAATCAGCCAGCACCCCTGGAACACGGGGAGTCAGTGCTGAGTGCAGGAGTGGTACTGGAGAGCTCTGAGGGGAGCACCCTCAGGACCCCTGCCGAGGAGTGAGGGCAGGATTGGTCAGAGGGAGGGTTTGAACTGTGATACAGTCAACAAAGACCTCAGCCCTTCAGAGTGGCCCTTCAGGGATGTCCCACCCTGAGGCATTGTGGATCAGGCAGGGGAAGGGCCACACTTCAGCAAGGCAGCCCCCTTTGGCTAAGCACTGTGCCTGAGAGTTCATTCACTTTAATCCTGTCTGCTGTGTTAAAATAGAGGTTGGGAGATGTGCAATAACTCCTAACTGTGTATAGTTATTATTAACTCCAATTTTATAAGGCAACCGAGATTGAGAGAGGCCAGGCGCCTGGCAGAGGGCACACTGTAAGTGAGCTGCAGATGTGTACTTGAGTCCCGGCCTACTAATTATACACCCACGGCACTGTCCATTCCCCACCAGCGTCTTCTCTGGAATCATTAGATGCCAGCAGCCATGTGAGCTGAGAGGTTGTGGCCCTGTGAGAACACGAGACAGTTTAGAGACTCACTTTATTTAAGAAAAAGAAAAAGGGCCACTTTTTTCCCCTTGGTGCATATTTTCTAATAAAATGCTGTCATTAATACTCATTACTTTTGTAATAAGAAAACAAAAATGTGCACACCTCAGCATCCCCGTCCCCAGGAAAGAAGCCTGTATCCTTCCTTGACCAGATCAGCTGGTGTGGAAGTGGCTCCTGTCATACTGTGGAGGGCGTTTCATTTCTCCCATTGCAGATTCCTCTGTGATGACCTGTCATCTCCCTGTCTCTCGCCTCTCTCTCTCCACACAGATGCAGAATGTCATGTATGACTTAATCACAGAACTCAATGACCGGAGCGAAGACCTGGAGAAGCAGATTGGCAGCTTGGAGTCGAAGCTGGAGCATCTCACCGCCAGCTTCAACTCCCTGCCGCTGCTCATCGCCGACACCCTGCGCCAGCAGCAGCAGCAGCTCCTGTCTGCCATCATTGAGGCCCGGGGTGTCAGCGTGGCAGTGGGCACCACCCACACCCCAATCTCCGATAGCCCCATTGGGGTCAGCTCCACCTCCTTCCCGACCCCGTACACAAGTTCAAGCAGTTGCTAAATAAATCTCCCCACTCCAGAAGCATTACCCATAGGTCTTAAGATGCAAATCAACTCTCTCCTGGTCACTTTGCCATCAAGGAACATTCAGACCAGGGAACGGAAAGAAGAGAGACCGAGCTAATTAACTAACTCATGTTCATTCAGCGTGCTTGGTCCGACATGCCTTGAAACCAGAAATCTAATCTCTGTTTAGGTGCCTCTACTTGGGAGCGGGAAGAGGAGATGACAGGAAGCGACGCCTCTGGCAGGGCCCTTGCTGCAGAGTTGGTGGAGAACAGAAATCCACGCTCAATCTCAGGTCTTCACGCGGGGGGTGGGGGTCAGATGCACTGAAGTAGCCAACAACGAAGCCAGTCCAGAAGAGGGGTCCACTGGGAGGGAGGGTCGTGTCAGGCTTGGGGGATGGGCTCTTCGCCATGGGGGTCTTTGAACACACCTCTCTCCTTTCCTTTTGTCTACGGAAGCCTCTGGCTGACAAAAGTAAAAGAGAGCTGCCCACAACTTGCCAAAACAGATATACCCAAATCAGACTGAGAAAAAAAAAAAAAGACACAGACAAATAAAAAGCCAGATTTTCCACTTGATATTAATACCCACATAAATCTGTGTGTTTGCAAACGTGTACATGTACACACATACACATCCCACATTCAGCTCAGGTCCTTTCTTATTTGAGCTTAATCCAAATAAAAAGGGACTTGACACCTTACCCTGCATACGATAGGCACCCCTTACATGTGTGTTGAGTTGGTCTGAATCTGAACGTGGGGTGCTTTCAGTTCAGGTAGTTAGCTAGTTCTGGCCACATTCTGAGTTTCACTGAAGATGCGGATCCCTTCAGACATAATGCACATTGCTTTGTCCTGGATATGCACCTTGCTTGATTTGAAATGGATGCCAAGCCAAAATTGTTGGCATTCAGGAGGGATAAGCAGGCTTCTAAAAATAACAATATCTGCAGAGTTTTCTTCTTCCATCCAAACAAGCTGTGTTTTGATGGACCACATGACCAGGTGTATGTCTGTATGTGTGGAGGGAGAGGACAAGAAATTGGGCGTGTGTGTGCAGACATGCACAAACAGGAGCAATCCAATAACACCTTAGTGAATAGAAATATGGTTTGGGGATTTGCTGAGCTGTATTTATCCAGCAACAGGTTTCCAGCCCCAGATGTTAGGAGTGCAAAAAGGCCAAGTGCCTCACTTGTGAGCCTCTGAGCTAGGAGGAGAAGTGATGAAGAGTGGCCCCATGTGGTCCCTTCTACCTGACCTTAAGTCATCTCAAAATGAAATATGGTGAGAATAAAGGGAACCCTTAGGGAACCTTGTAGGTGAGGTAAATGGACATGGATTTGTCAGTAGCCTGTTCCTACTGTGCCATGTTAATCTTGGTGCGAAAAACTATTCCAATACATCTCAAACTCCAAGAGACTTCAGAAACGCCAAGATTTAGTGTAGTGAGAGGCACAGAAAAATGTTTTCATTGCTCCATAATCTGATCACACGTAACATTTGTGACGTGAAAACCATGACTTTCTCATTCTGAGGTCTTTGGTTTCTGCCTGTGGGAAATTGAATGGCACTGTATGGACTATTTCTTCTGTTGATGGTAAAACAAAAGAGTGATTTTTTTGCTTGTGGTTGTCATCTTGGGTTTACTTTCGTAAGAAGACATCATCACCATTCTGAAGGCAGTGGCTTGGCATGGAGATGTTTCTTCTGTAGCACTAGGCCTGTTCTTCTAAGCACAGCACAAGGTAGACAATTGTAGAGCCAAGGCCACTTTTTCCGGAATATCTAGTCTCTTGCTAAACCTCTTCTTTCTCTCTTGCTATTGCTGCTGCTCTTTTGATGGTTTATCGTCTTAATGGCTTGCCTTGATAATTCCTTTGAACACTTTCATTAGTTGTTTTGCATACCAGAGATGCCGCACCTGCTGTTGGCTTATTTTTTTACTTGTTCTTTTAACTGTTGATTATCTGAACGTTTCCCCTCCTCCTTGTTTCACGTCCCAAGAATGGTGCTCCTGTTTGCAGTGACAGTTCAGCTGAACATATAAGCAGATGTGTAAACAGATGAAATAACCATGCAGTGTCCTTGTGGCATTAGTTCCATTTCACAAAGTGAAGACCACTGGTGGGCTGATCTGAGTGTGCCAATCCTGATCATTTAAACCTACAGCCTTTAACTAGTGATTCCTACTCACCGTTTTCATTCTGCTGTAACCCTGTGATATGTGTGCGTGTGGGTGTGAGTGTGGGTGTGTGCACATATAGAGATTTAGTCTTAATTTCAACCAAATGACATGCAAGATTCCACTGCCACTCTTCCTGGCCAAAAGTGTGCACAGACTGTGATTTATTCATTGTGGTCTGTGAATAATTCTTCTTTAACCCATCATTGATGCTCTCACTTAGGTAAACCCTAAAGACCAAACTAGCAACACTAGTCAAGGGAGTGATTGGAGTTATTACTGGTAGCAGTAGCCACTGGCATCCTAGAAACACATGGACATTTGTAGCATGAATTGACCTATTGGTAGTGCAATAGCTGTACATGATTTTTATTCTTGGCGAAAGAAAATGCTTCAAAAAAAAAAAGTGATCGAACGTGCACGTTGATCCTGTAATAGCAAATGGAAGGCCATTTCTCTGTACTAGCATTTCAGCTTTATGTGGGAAAGTTACCCGTTCCCCTGCAAGTACAATCAACCCTTGATGACTTCAGTATTAATTATGCTGGGTGTAGCTCACCCAAGTTTTCTTCCTACATCTTTTGGCTAATTCCACCACACCTCAGCATCACAGTCAGATGGGAAAAGGGGCAGGTGGATTCTCATGTCATGCCTTCATGTACCTTATTTTCAAGTTTTGTGGTGGAGGAGGTTTAATTATCCGCTCAAGAATCTGGTATACATAGCCAGGTGCGGTGGCTCACGCCTGTAATCCCAGGACTTTGGGCAAGGCAAGAGGATCACCTGAGGTCAGGAGTTCAAGACCAGCCTGGCCAAAATGGCAAAACCCCATTTCTACTAAAAATACAAAAATTAGCTGGGTGTGGTGGTGGGCACCTATAGTCCCAGCTACTTGGGAGGCTGCGGCAGGAGAATCACTTGAACCCCGGAAGTGGAGGTTGCAGTGAGCCGAGATCGTGCCATTGCACTCCAGCTTGGGTGACTGAGCAAGACTCCGTCTCGAAAAAAAAAAAAAATCGGCTATATGCAAAAACTATTAATTACGTAACCTCACTCCAATACTGTACTGATCAAGATCTGCCCACTCCTAGAGGACTGACCCAATGGCAGATCCCCTACTATAATCTTTCTGACAACTCAGTGACAGGTAAAATCACTCTAATATTCCTAAAATATCTAGACACTTGAATTAGAAATACAGAGCCACCCCCACCCCCGCCATTGCTTAAGCCATATTATAGCTTCGTGTACTGTAAAGTCAGGGATGTACTGTGATACTTTACGACCACTAATCTCAGTGGAATTTCAGGACATAGCATTAGTTGGTAAATTACACCAGACTAGGGGCTCACTCCTCCTTAGATTGAAGTCCAAATAAAAGTCTTCACCTTTGGATCAAAGGCCACATATATATGATCATCATCAATAAATTGTCATCAAGTGTCTATGAACTGCTCTTGCCATCTTCCTAATACGTAACTTCATGACATCATGTCTCTAGAAGTGCTTAATACAATCCAAAAGAACAAGAGGGGGAAGGCCCCAAGTCACCACTGACCGACCTCAGCAGGGGCCAGTGGTAGAACAACAATCTTGTGAATTAGGAGATATAGAAAATGTACGCAAAAGTAAATTCCAAGCGCTGAGCATGTACAAGCTATTTTTATTATTAAAAGCCAAGAAGGAAGAGCATTGAAGAAGTAATGATTTTAATATATTAGGGGATTTCCCCCTTAAATTTTTATAATTTCCTTGTGAATAAACAATCATGGAAAAGAAGAAACCTAGTCATACAAAATCAGAATAAATAAAAATCTTAAGACTGGATCCACATCTTTGGCCAATTCATATAAGCACCTAATACATCAATTTCTCTGTACTTAAAATGAAGAGAATAATTAATATTCTTAAGTACGTTTTCAATAGAGAACAAATGAAATCACCTTTGTCATCAACAGCAGCCCAGACTGACTGTATCTAGTTCACACCTTGATGTTACGTTTGAATGCAGTCAATAGTTACCAAAAAATAATTAGTGCATATTAAATAGTGGTAAAATCAGCAGGGAGAAATATGGGATTAGCACGTAGTTCCAGAACCTTCCTCCTCCTCCTCCAGAGTGCAACTCAACAAACAGTACACTCCAAATTAAGAATCAATGTTTCATCCCAGGACAAATGGTGTTGCTCCTATCACAGTACCACAACTGAGATACTGTGAAGTCATTGCACTACCAGTAGGTTACTACTCTTTTTAAGTTACTGTTTTTAAATTCTAAAACATGTCCCCAGTTTTCTACATTCATTCTTCTTCCCCAAGAATTGCTAGAAGCAGATGAAGGATCCCTATTGACTCTGCAGGGTTTGATTTCAGTACCTTAGACAGCTATCTGGTTACTTCCCGGTAGGCACGAACAACCCCTTCTCTCCCCTTGCAGTCGGTGGGCTTGATGATGCCCCAGCCAGTATCCTTTCCTTCTCTACTGCCGCCAAAATAAACATTATGGAAATGGGATCATTAACACCACTGAGAAAGGAGTTTACAGGGATCGCAATAGTAACTGTCTGCTTGTGGTAGTAGAAAGCTTGTGCCAGGCTGCATGAATAGAAATTAATGTTAAACTCCTGTTAGACAAGTAATATGTAGATTTTTATTGAAACAGACCACAGCTTATTAAAAAGTACTCAGTGCAATGGTATATACATATATACAGATAGAAAAAAATATAACTGTGATCTTTTTGTCTTATGCCATTACTGGAAACACCCAAACGTGAACTGGAGTTCCCTCTGAACAAAATCATTGTCAAATCTTCAACATATGACCTCCAAATCTAGGTGCCAAGTGCCCTGTGACAGTTGTTTACACACCTGAAAAATGTATCCTGGAAGCTGTAATCTTGGGCCTGGGCTATGTGTTGAAACAAGCAAAAGAGACATCGTGACCAACCAAGCTGGTGGAGGAAAAGCACAAAATTCAACTCCAACCTGCAGTTAGGATCCCAAAGAGATGTTGACATTTATAGCCAAAAAGAAAAAGTACATATATATATATATATATATATATATATATATATATATATATATCTGAATCGGATCGAAGCAGCCAACGTCCAGCTTCACACAAGAAGGACAAGGAATAAACAACATTCTCTAGCTGTGTCATACTGTCTCAGTTTTTGAATCTCAACCAGGACTGATCCACCTTCATCAGATATGTTTTTTAATGGCGCAACAACTCAATTTTGGTCCCAGACTCTCCATTCTGCACTGGCCACGAGAACAACAAGAGAATGACAGGATGTTAATGGAGGAAACATTTTCATGGCAAGCTCAGAAACTGAAGTGTTTATATTCAGAATCAGATGAGCTTTAATATGAATTTGCATCTTGCCTCTGTACTGCTTGCTATTTTTTAATGATAGGAGAAAGCATAACAGTTTATTTTAAATATGAAATATATTGATATAAAATATATTGTAACTTTCAATTAACATTTTGTATCAAACTAGTGTTTAGCAGGTCCACTGTCAGCCTGCTCTCCCAATGACTGTTTCTGAGTACACATCACTGTTAGTGATTGCCGGGCACCCAGACCAAGGGTCCTCCTACCACAGCCTACTGAACTGCCATATTCTAATTCTCCAAGGCCTGAGTATTAGAGACAAAAGAACATTATTCCAAGCGTAGAAGAATAATTCTACCCTAAATTCTATCAAGCCATTTCAGAAGAGATTTTAAAAGCCATCACTCCTTTAGTAGCTGTGCAAAGCCAGTTTAATAAAAGTGCAGGCTCTTTCTATATAAATTCAAAGGCCTCATTACATAAATTATATAAGTCTCAAACTCAGCCAACCAGTTTTCTTTTGACAATGTCAGAATTGGACATAATAAAGAGTCCTGTTTTCCTGTAACTTAAAATACTCAAAATCTTAGGCATTCTGAGTTTCTCCATGTACGTGAAACTGGGGTTGGCTTTCCAAACTACACAAGGCCCAACAAGAGTCCAGTGTGCAGATGTGCTTTCCTAAATTGGCAATACCCTTGAGGGAGCAAGGTTCCCACATGTTTATCAAGGATATGGAGCCCAGCTCCTAAGGGAATGATGGGAGGAGCTGGCAGGACATGAACAGCCAGAGCCAGCAAAGAGCCGGGCTGCCTTTTCTGCTAGCTTCCTCTAGCTGGGAGGAAATAAAGGGTTCCCGTTGAGGTATTGTCCTTTATAGCAAAATTAAGCAACTCATGGAATCTACACCCCTCTTTCTCTACAGAGCAGCTGAGACATACATGTAGAAGTTCTCAGTTCCCTCCTTCGTATGGCTAAGGCACTACTTCTAGATGAAAACAGGATGTGTTTGGTTACAGAATAAAGGTTTTCTAGAATCAGTGAGCCTCTTCTCACCTAGGACCCTCACTTGTTGTTGTTGCTTTGGTGCAATATTGTACAAGTGCAAACCAGGTTGCATCTAGGCAGATTTAACTGAGCCTATGTGTCTCTTCCCTTCCCAAGCCCTGAAAATTCACATAGATTTACAGATAGTGCAAAACAACAAGTTTTTTCCTAGGAAAAGGCTGGAATCCCTCAAATTTCAATTTATATGAGCTTAAGGGTATATAAGTCTTGGGGCTCAATGACATTAGGTATTCATGCTGTTTGAAAGAGAAATGTCTACATGCCCATTTTCAGTCTGTTTGTGTAGCTGAGCCCTAACTTGTACACAAGTTTTCTTTTTATGGAGCTAAATTCTCTCAGTGCCTGTATTACTCCTCAGTTATAGGTTAGGCCAAGCTCTACTAAAGCCATCTGAACTCCAGGGCACTTGTTTTTATCAGGTTACTTACTCATCGGATAATGGAAATTGGCTTATTTTCAATTTTACAATTGACTGATGAATGTATTGGTGGTAATTGATTTATTTCTTAACTTTTTTTGCTACTAAATGATTTTTTCTTTTTTTAAATTATTATTATTATTATTTTGAGACGGTGTCTTACTCTGTCGCCCAGGCTGGAGTTCAGTGGTGCGATCTCAGCTCACTGCAAGCTCCGCCTCCTGAGGCCATTCTCCTGCCTCAGCCTCCTGAGTAGCTGGGGCTACAGGTGCATGCCACCACACCCAGCTAATTTTTTTGTATTTTTAGTAGAGACAGGGTTTCATCATGTTAACCAGGATGGTCTCGATCTCCTGACCTCATGATCCACCTGCCTAGGCCTCCCAAAGTGAGCCACTGCGCCTGGCCCACTAAGTGCTTTTTTCTTTTGGTTTTTCCTTCTAACACTGCTCAGACTAAGACTTACATTTATAAAGAGCAAATATATTCTGACCTTTCCCCTCAAAGTTGTATTCCATCTAGAATCAAGGAAACAAATGCAAATTCATCATTTGGGGAAAGCAGACCTCTTGATAGTAATTCAAGTCCATGGCTATATGCTAACCCTTGCTACTCAAAGTGTGGTCCACAGACTGGCAGCGTTAGCATCATCTGTAAGCTTGTTAGAAATGCAGAATCTCAGGCCCCACATCAAACCTTCTTCATCAGAATTGGCCTTTTAACAAATCCCCAGGTGACCTGTATGCACCAGAAATATTGATAAGCACTGGCCTCACTTCACCGTAGTGATAACCAACCTCGTTAATAATTAGAGAGTAAAACTATTTCTTCCTTGAGTCTCATTTACAGAATTATTTGAAGATGTGAAGGTCCTGAATGATCGTAAGGATAAAAAAATGCATCTTAAAATTCCATTTGAGGTTATATAACTTGGATGGTCTACATCAAACATAATAAAGTCAACAAGAGATAGATAGTCTTTTTCTGGTCTTACCTAAATAGCACTCCATACCCTTGAGCCACCTCAAAGCCCCCGTTTTTAAGTTTTAGTCTTTTTTTTTTTTTTTTTTTTTTTTTTTTTAGACCAGGCTAGCAGAGCCATCAGAATATCAGGTGGAACCTCAGAGCAGGTCCTCTGGAAGGCTACAGGAGTCTCTGCTTAGCATAGTACAGAAATTGTGTTTCTTGATCCTTGTATTCTTCCCTTGAGGAACTCAGCATCTCACCAGTAAGAACTCCCCTCCCCTAGAGGAAACTAGAAAGAGAAGTTAGTTTAACCATTTAGAAACATTGCTAATCTCCTTGAAAGCCAATTCTCTTATTCATTGCACCAACAAGAAACACTCCAAGGTGGGCAAGGAAAGATGTGAATTCTCATATTGGCGCCATAACTCGATATGTACCCAGAAACAGTTATGTTCTAAATTAATGGCTTTAACCTGTTCATTGTAAAAAGTGCCTTGGACTTCAATCTAAAGAGGTCAGTATAAATATGTATGTGTGTGTGTGACGTGTATGTAGGCAAATATTTACAGATTTATACATACATAGGTGCACACACATATACCCGCACATTCATATATAATATATACATACATATATAAATGCTTCATAATATATCATATTGCTATTCACAGCTCCATTTCTTTTGTCTGGTCCTATGTTTATTTGTTTAGTGAGACCTTTACATAGAGAGGTTCTATTTGGAACATTGATGTATTTTTTGTTTGTTTTTTACTTTTTATTAAAAAGGTAAAGGATATTAAAAAAAAAAAAAGTCAAGTGCCTGAAGGTTTTGAATGGAGTTATGGTAAACTTTCTCAGGTCACCAAAGAGGAAACATTTTTCCTTTGGAAGACATTTTTCTGTTTCAGTGACTTTGTTTTCCCTTGGTGGTAATGCATAAATAAGAGTGGTTAAAGTGATTTTGTAAGTTCTATTTCAATCCATTTCTGTGGTTCCCATAAGGCAACAGCTAAAAATTTGTTCAGTCTAGTGCCCAGTTTTCTCCACACATCAGCATCAGAAGGGCCCGGTCTTCACATGCTCTGCGTGGTTTTGTTCGCGTTGTTACTGTTTTCCTAAGGAAAGGCAAATGAAATTGCAGGGGCTGGAGCTTAGACCAGCTCCAAATACGGCTTCCTTTTGGTAACATACACAGAAGGTGGATTAGTGGGAAGTCTTTCTCCCTGAATCAGGTGGGAACCTGTGTCTTAGAAGGCAAAGGAGTCCCAGTGAACTCTCCACAGCTCCATGGGCCCTGCCTGTCTACAGTTATACAACTGCCTGTATGAGTCAGCCTTTCTCTACCTTAGCCAAAGGTCTTCTCTTTCTGTGGTGTGACAGCTTGTAATGAACCAACTTGCTCTGGTTAGAAGTCCCTAGAGCTCCAGGAAGAGTCGCCAGGTTTCCACTGCTGTGCTCAAAGCTCAAGGACACATTATACTTCTTTAAACCAACTAAATCTCTCTAGCTCCCTGCCCCCATGGTGACACTTTCATAATAGGCAGGACCAAGTCAGAGAGGTCATGCCCTGTATACAGTGTCAATCAGAAGAGACACTGCAAAATGTCAGAGGTGACCAGAAAGACAACAGATCTCTCCAGCTGTCCTCACAGCTGCAGGCACATTTGTGGAATTGTGAGTAGGAAGGCTTGGCAGCCAGGGGATGGGAAATGAATTTCCCCAAGTTGAAAACCCTGTACCCTTACTTTCCTTCCCGTAAATTTTTCTGTAGTTCTAGGCAAAAAAAAAAAAATAATAATAAAAATGCAAATTAGGTGCTTTAGAAGGAGTATGTAATATCTGGGACTTTTTCTAAGTTGGTAGACCTAAAAAATGTTTTCAAAAATATATCTAGCTGCATTTCTACTGCTGTCATTCCTTAAAGCTCTTCCTCCAAAAACTCCATATGAATGAATACATTTACCAACTCAGTGATTACTAAATAATAGTACTTTATACTTATACACAGTAATACCTTTCATCTAAGGATCTCAAATGCCAATATATTAGTCATCGCCCTGTAAGGTGGATGACATATTATTCCCATTATTCCAATGGGAAAATTGGGCCATAGAAAACTGAGGAGCAAATGACTCATCTACAGGAATTAAATGGAAAAAACAGCCTAGGATTTCTCAGCACACTTTAGGAGTGAATGAAAACTTAGAGGCTTCAGTTCTACTACTGGCCACCATTGGATTTGTAAGATCCAGGATGTATATTGACAACATGTGTCCAGACCCAGGCTGAGGGCATCTGGAATGAGAGTGGTGGGCTGGTGTGTGGGTCTGAGGATCTGGATGGGAGACTGCATTTTCTTCTCTGTGCAAAGTATGGAAGTGTGACCTTGAAGGTGGGCTTAGTCTATGGCCTTCCCTGCTCCTTCTTGAACTGAAGCTGGAGAGAATGGGCATTTTTAAATGTTACGGCATATGCTAATATAATATGATGGCATTAAATAAAAACAAGAAGAGAACTGACTAAAACCAAAAAACCGAAAATGCAAGCGACTGATTTCCTTTAATTTTATCTTCTTCTTTCCCTACGTGTATAGTTGTGAAAGCAAGATTTTTTAAAAGAGGAAATCTTAATTTAGATCGGAAACAGCGTCCCCTGGAAAAGGTTGCTTCTTTAAGCAAGGCCAGAACTGCTGTGGTTTTCATGGTAGTGTTGACTCAGGAGATTGGCACCCCCAACATGGAGACGCATGGAAGGCCTTAATACCAAATCCAGTTTTAACCACCTAGAGAGAGTGAGAGCCGCTCCTAAGGTGAATGGCTGTTCATCAATGAGAATATCTAGACACACTGATGTGTGATAAGGCAAACTTGCCACTATGTTCAAGTAAAGTATCAGGCAGTTCCACACAGCACTCCTTCCATTTAGCTGAGCAGAGGGTCTCAGTAGACTCATCTCAGAAGCTTTTGAAAACCCCAAGCCAGGCTTCTCAACCCATGGAGACTCAGAAGCAGAGTATGGGTGACACCTGGGCATGTCACTGAAGCACCACAGGTGGTTCTAAGGGGTGCCCCAAGTTGAGCACCACTGATCCAGAGCTTGCTGAGGTGAGTTCACCAGTGCCTAGCTTGGCACAGCCCTCCTCAGGATCTCTCCCATCCCCCTAGTTGGTGAGGAGAGGGGAAGAGAAGAGAGTAGGAGGGGGCAAGGTTTTTGTAAAGATGGTGATTTACTCGACGCTTGATTCCTTTTCATCTTGCCCTCATGTCTCTTCAGTCCTGGCCCCATGAGACTGTGCTGATCTGCATTCTGGCTCTACGTGCATTGGCAAACAATGCTGCCAGGTTACTCTTCCCTCACACGGTATTTCTCTGGCTGGCTGCTGCTTTCTCCTGGCACATGGTCTGTCTGGGTGTAATGTCTTCCTTTGGCCTTAGCTCTGGGTGAGGATTGAGGGAGGGCTATTCTGACATTTTTCACTAGAGGAAAAAAGTTAAAATTAAACATAACACATTGTCCTTGCTAGCAGGTAACTCACTAAATCTAACACACAAAAATTGGGTAACCTGCTATGTTATACGCATTGATCTTTTCCAAACTATATTTAACCATTAGATAAAATGTTGTCTCCTATTATAAAGAAAATTTGATCCATTATTACATCATGCTTAACTGTGGAAGCTGGAAAAACAGGACATTGGAACTCAAAGGTGGGCCCAGTTTTCCAAAATGGACAAATCTGCTAATTCAGAATTCAGGAGACTCTGAGTAAGAACACCCCCTGCAGGCCAACGGGAATAGAGCAATCTGAGGGAAAAAGAAATGCCACTTGGCATCCAGGAAAAGGCTCATCTGTATGGCTGTCAAAAACAAGGTGCTGGCACTGTATGCAGATGCAGATGAGAAGGCAGGCCATGCCTGTTAGGGACATTCATCTAGGTCTTGGCCATTGCCTTACACGTAGGAGACAGAGATTCAAGAGAAGTGATTTGCCCAGAATCAAATGGAGAATTATGGGCAGAAAGTAAACTGGAACCTTTTCATGCCACATTAAGAATGCCTTCTGGGTTGATGTCGTAAATTGAGGCCTGCCCACAGCCTCTCCATGCTCTTTCTTGCTTCATCCTCATAAAGTAGTTGGTTATCCATTTTGCAAATGTTTGCTAAGAAGAAAAGACCCCTGCTTCTCAACACACGCATACACCGCTAATGCACACATCACATTAGCAATCTCTCAAAGAAAACAAACATATGCATATTGTGACTGGTTAAAATAATTCATAGTGCATTTTATATTCCAGAGGCATTGATCATTTTCAAAGTTATCTGCCTTTAGTTTAAAGAATTTACAGCTAATACTTGCAAAGCTACAAGAACCCCCACTGGTCAGGAAACATTAAATTTGATTATTAAAATGATGTGATTTTATATCCAGCATTACAGTGGATTATGCTAATGATGGTCAAGGTTATTAATTTTCATTGCAGTCACCACTGCAAATAATACATGAAGATTAGCCAAAATTAACTTAATCTGTTTGTAGCATGAATTTGAAATTTACACTTTATTTTTTCTGAGAACAAGTCATACTTAACAGCATCTCTTAAAATGCATTCCTACCCCCCTGGAAAACCAAAGGTGGAAAACACGCATGCAATACCTGAAGGCGATTTCCTTTTCACTTAGGTAAAACGCTTTTCCAAACCTCTTCTGCTTCCTACTTTCAAACACTGGGGTATCACTTAAAAGCAATCAAGTACTTCTCAAGAAAGAATGCATACAGTAATGGGGCACCCACATCCTAGTCACTCATCAAGGGAAATGTCAGGTCTTCTGTAAGTGCCTGTAAGCTGTGATTCAATTGCCCTTTCTTAGAACACCCTCCTCACCTCCCACCTCTTGGAATGAGAAGGTAGATACATAACTCATCCTAAACTTCAGAATTTGGGAATCTTAACAAATTTACTCTTAGGATTTCCTAGAGACCTTTTTCCAATAATAACAATGCAATGTTTACTTGATTCACAAATTTGGGAACATAGGACCCTGTTTGGTGGCAGTTCAATTCAGAAAATGCTCGACAAGTATGGTCAGATCATCAATAAGAGGAACTGACCTTCTCAGTTCTATACTTGGAAATAAGATGTGAGAAAACTGTAGAGGACATTTATTCACTATCTCTAGAGCACCCATTCCCCAATTCTCTGCCAACAGCATGCAGAGTTTTCTTTAGTGAATTTGCCCTTCCCCCATCCCAACTATGCACTTGGGTGGGGTTAATACAACTTCCAGACCTCTGGTGGGCCATGGCAGGCTTAAGACAATCAGAGTAGCTCATCACCATAGCCAAGGGATGGGCACATGGCCCAAATCAGGCCAATGGGAGCAAGTGAACGCCAGAGCCCAGGGCTTGAGCCGGAGCAACCAGAAAAGACCCTCTGCCTCAGGAGGGTGAGGTGCTGCTTGGTCAGGAGCTGCTGCAACCCTTTTGTTTGATGAGGGGAGAGGGAGGAGTTGACAGAGGGCCACCATGTGGAACATGAGGATGAAGACCACCAAAGGCAGAGGGGAGAGGAGAGAAATGGGGAAATTATGTGGCATAATAAGAGATATATTTTGAGTCTTTGTCCCTTGTTCCTGGCACAGAGCTCCTAAATCCCATGGGATTTCCTGGGTGATAGGACCCACTTCTTGTTATAATGAGGTGACTCTTGCTGGGCTCCTGGATAGCTCCAAAATTGGAGCTGGTCACCAGAAAGACCAAGCTCTGATTAGAAACCTGGAACCTTCAGCCTAGCTAACATGGTGAAACCCCATCTCTACTAAAACTACAAAAATTAGCCGGGCATGATGGTGCATGCCTGTAATCCCAGCTACTCAGGAGGCCGAGGCAGAAGAATTGCTTGAACTCGGGAGGCGGAGGATGCAGTGAGCTAAGGTCGCACCACTGCACTCTAGCCCGGGCAACAGAGCGAGGCTCTATCTCAAAAAACAAAACAAAACAAAAAAAATTGATCATGCCTATGTGATGAAACCTCCATAAAAACCCTTAGACAAAAGAGTCTAGAGAACTTCCAGGTTGGTGAACACATCCACGTGCCAAGAGGGTGGCATACCCCAGCTCAATGGGATAGAAGCTTCTGTGCCTGGGGCCCTTCTGGGTCTTGCCCTATATGCCTCTTCTCCAGGCTGTTAATTTATATCCTTTAAACAAATCCATAAACATAAGTAAAACATGTTCCTGAGCTCTGTGAGCCATTCTAGAAAATTGTTGAACCTGAGGAGGGAGTTGTGAGAACCCCTAATTTACAGCCAGTCAGTCAGGAGTATGAGAGGCCAGGACTTGTGACTGGCATCTGAAGTGGAGGGCAGAAGTGTGGGACTGAGTCCTTCACCTGTGGGGTCCGTGCTAACTCCACATAGTTAGTGTCACAATTGAATTGAATTGTTGAACGCCTGTTCTTGTCTGGAGACTCAGAGAATTGGTTGTTGATGTTGGAGAACACCCCCCCTTGGTAATATCCTTGGAGCCACTGAATCTCCTAATTACCTGGACCAGTAACTTTGCTTTATATTGCAAACATTTGGAGATAAATTTTCTGTCATATCCAACATAAAGAGTCCTGGTGGAGAAGAACCAACCTCCTGGGCACACATCAAATCTCCCAGAGGAGTAACCAGGATGAGAATTAAAGAGAAATGCCATTTCAATAGTTCTGACATTTAAAAAGTTTAAAACACAAAAATTATGTAGGATAACAAGAAAATTTGGAATGTCAAAATTGACTTTAGAGTGTACTTTGACCACTAAGTTAGGAGAGTGATGGAGAAAGAAAAGAACCACAGCAAGATATTCTGTTAAATGAACCAACGTGGTTTGGGAAAAAAAAAAAAAAAAAAGACTAAAGCAGAAAATGATCTATCAGTCAGGAAGGGGTGATGAGTGGAATAAAAGTGACCAAAGATCTTAGTATTTGTCTTTATCTATTTTTTGCTGCTATAACAGAATACCTGAGACTGGGTAATTTATAATGAACAGAAATTTATTGGCTCACAGTTCTGGAGACTGGGAAGTCCAAGATTGAGGGGTCAGCATCTTTTGAGGGCCTTCTTCCTCCATCATCCCATAGACGGAAGATGGAAGAGCAAGAGAGAGCACAAGAGTGAACTTGCAGCCTCAAGCTCTTTTAGTAGTTGGCATTAATCCATTCATGATAGCTTTGCCATAATAACCTAAAATATCCCCATAGACCCACCTCCCAACACTATTGCATTGGGGGTTAGGTTTCTACACATGCTTTTGGGGAGACACATTCAGACCATAGTAGTATTGTTTGGAAGGAAGGTAAATATTGATAACTTCAGAGTTTGATCATTTAAATTATAATCAATAATATAATTAAAACAGAGCCTACAACTTTCAAACTAGTAGAGTTTGAAAAATAGAGAAAAAAAATCAATTCAAAAGAAGGTGGGAAAGGATGGGAAAACACATAAAAGAACAAATTGGAAGGATGAAACAAAATGGTATAAATATATCCAAATATTTCGATAATCACAATGAAAGTTATGGACTCCAGGCAAAAGAAAAAGATTGTCAGACCAAATGTTTTAAATTATTCAAATAAATGCTATTTACAAGGAACACATTTAAAACATAGCATAAAGAAAAATTGAAAGTGTGAATTTTTAAAAGATTCAAGTATATTTTAATCAAAGAAATATGGGTATAGCTAATAAATACTGGGCGGTAGGGGGAGGTTTTAATGTAAAAAGCACTGAGTTCTCCAAGAAAAGATAACAATTTAAAGTATATAGAATACACTTAATAATATGGCCTTAAAATATATAAAGCAAACATTTACAGAACTACAACAAAACAGACAAACCTACAACCATAGCAGGAAAATTTAATACATCTTTCTGAGGAAGTAGTTGATCAAGTAGACAAAAATCTAAAAGGATATAGAAAAATTGAATGACATAATAAAATCTGTAGGATACACTTTTTCCTTGTACATTGAATATTAATGAAAATTCACCACATAATGGACAGTAAAGCAAGTTCAACACTTTTTTTTTTTTTTTTTGAGACGGAGTCTCGCTCTATCGCCCAGGCTGGAGTGCAGTGGCATGATCTCGGCTCACTGCAAGCTGCGCCTCCCCAGTTCACACCATTCTCCTGCCTCAGCCTCCTAAGTAGCTGGGATTACAGGCACCCACCACCACGCCCGGCTAATTTTTTGTATTTTTTAGTGGAGACAGGGTTTCACCGTGTTAGCCAGGTTAGTCTCAACCTCTTGACCTCGTGATCCGCCCTCCTTGGGCTTCCAAAGTGCTGGGATTACAGGTATGGGCCACCATGCCGGCCAAGTTCAACACATTTTAAAGGAATGGTACCATACAAACAAAATTCTCTGACTTCAGTGTAATATATACCAAAGTTCAGGCCAGGCATGGTGGCTCACACCTGTAATCCCAGCACTTTGGGAGGTTGAGACAGGTGGATCACTTAAGGTCAGGAGTTTGAGACCAGCCTGGCCAACATGGTGAAACCCTGTGTCTACTAAAAATACAAAAATTAGCCAAGAGTGGTGGTGCCCACCTGTAATCCCAGCTACTAGGGAGGCTGAGGCAGGAGAATCATTTGAACCTGGGAGGCAGAGGCTGCAGTGAACCAAGATTGCACCACTGCACTTCCGCCTGGGCAACAGAGCAATACTTCGTTTCAAAAAATGAAAAAGAAAAAGAAAAATAACCACCATACCTGGTGGAAGCTGAACTTGAAAAAAAAAATACATAAATAAAATTCAGTAAGCAAAAAATCATAACTAAAATAATACCGTTGGAAGTTAAGAAACAAATAATTTATGAATCAAAGAATAAATCATAAAAATTTAAATATGTAAAACACAACATTAAGGAAAATGCTGTGTTTCAAAATGAGTTGAATGAAACTTTAAGAAATTAGAAAGATTAGGCTGGGTGCGGTGGCTCACGCCTGTAATCCCAGCACTTTGGGAGGCCGAGGCGGGCAGATCACGAGGTCAGGAGATTGAGACCATCCTGGCTAACACGGTGAAACCCTGTCTCTACTAAAAATACAAAAAAAATTAGCCGGGCGTGGTGGCAGGTGCCTGTAGTTCCAGCTACTCAGGAGGCTGAGGCAGGAGAATGGCATGATCCCGGGAGGCGAAGCTTGCAGTGAGCTGAGATCGAACCACTGCACTTCAGTCTGAGAGACAGTGTGAGACTCTGTCTCAAAAAAAAAAAAAAAAAAAGAAATTAGAAAGATTAACATGAGATTTCCAAATAAAGTAGAACATACAAATAGAGACTAGAGCAGAAACAATTAGATAGAAAGTACACTCACACTAAATGAGGTTTTTTAAAAGTCGAAAGTTGTTCCTTTGAATTTACTAATAAAATTGATAATTCTCTAGCAGGATTAAACAAGAGACAGAAAAACAGAGAAAGGGAGAAAAAGGAGAGAGAACACAAAACAATATTAGGAATGATGCTATAAATGCTAAAAAGATAAGAAGATATTTGGAAATGAAAAATATTACTTACCAAAATGGACTCAAGAAGAAATAGAAAAATGGAATAATCATAGTATCATTTTTTAAACTATAAATGAATGAATGAATGATTCAAAATTTTGTCACAAAGAGGCTAGGTGCAGTGGCTCATGCCTGTAATCCCAGACCTTGGGAGGCCCAGGCGGGCGGATCATGAGGTCAAGAGATCAAGACAATCCTGGCCAACATGGTGAAACCCCGTCTCTACTAAAAATTAAAAAAAAAAATTAGCCAGGCGTGGTGGCATGCGCCTGTAATCCCAGCTACTCTGGAGGCTGAGGCAGGAGAATCGCTTGAACCCTGGAGGTGGAGGTTGCAGTGAGCCAAGATCGCACCCCTGCACTCCAGCCTGGAGGCAGAGCAAGACTCCATCTAAAAAAAAAAAAAAAATCAAAATTCTGTCGCAAAGAAAACTGGCCTAGATGATTTTGGCAAATTCTACCAAACGTTTAAATAGCAAAGTAAATCCAATTCACATATTTTTTTCCTAGAGCATAAGAAAAAAAGAAAAGAAAAAGACCACTTTCCAAGTCATTTTATGAGGCTAGCAAAGGATTGATATCAGAACCTGATGAGGACAGTACAAGAAAGGAAAATTATAGACAAGTTTTACTTAAGACTGTTGATTCAAACATCCTAAACATGCTATGATCAAACCAAATCTAGAAATAGGTGTGGGAGGTGGGGGAGTACACCAGAATTAAATTTGACCCAAAGAATACAAGTTTTTTTTTAATCTTAGAAAAGTAAAATAAAATTTACCAATGAACCAAAGAAGAAAAATAATCTAACAGTAATAGATTTTTTTAAAAGATTGATTAAACATTGGTAAATTAAAAATAAAAAACAAACCCTGAGCATTGCTTCTGGCCAATGGAATATGGCAAAGCTGATGGGATGTCACTCCCAAGATTATGCATTTTTTTTTTTTTTAAATAAGATTCCATGTTAATGGCCTGGAGAGATTTTCCTACTGGCCTTGATGCAACAGATCTGTTGTGAACTGCCAAGGTCTACGGCAGGGGACTGTGGGCAGCCACTAGGAGCTGAGAGTGACCAACAGCCAGTAATAAGCCAGGGCCACCAGTCATGTAGCCACCAGGAAATGAATTCTGCCAGCAATTTGAATGAGCTTAGAGAAAAGAATATTCTCTAGTTGAACCTCCAGACAAGAATGCAGCCTGGCCAAATGTTGACTAATCCTTGTGAGACTCTCACCAAATAACCCAGCTAAGCTGTACCCAGGCTCCTGAACCATGGAAACTGAGGTAATAAATGTGTGTTGTTCTGAGTCATTAAACCTGTGGTAATTTGTTATGCAGCAATAGAAAGTTAATACAAAAGGGAACTTCCTTAACACAGTCAATGGCATCTGCAAAATGATATCTTCCTGAAGCACACATCATACTTACCGGTAAAATCAAGATGCCTGTCATTACCCCCTCCACACTGGAGGGTCTAGCGGTGTAATAAGGCTGGAAAAATAAATAAGAGGGAAAGGATTAGAAAGGTAGAAAATTTTGTCATTATTGGCAGCTGCTATGTTTATCTACGCATCTACTTAAAAGCATCTAAAGATAGATTATTAGAATTAATAAGACAGTATGATTGCTGGTACAAATTCAACATATACAAATTAATTACATTTCTATACCTTATCAATAAGAAGCTGGAAATGAATTTTTTAAGCAAAGACACCATTTAAAATAGCATCCAAAAATATTAAAATCTTAGCAATAAACTAACAAAAGGCTTGTTAAAGCCTTACAGAGAAAATTATGAAATATTGTTAAAGGACAATAAAGAAAACCTAAATAAATGGAAAAATATCCGTGTTCAGGATTATAAAGAGTTTATTCTTTCCCAAATGAATCTATAAATTTAACGCAATGCCAGTCAAAATCCAAACATGCTTTTTAATGGAAAATGGCAAACTGATTGTGAAATTTACATAAAAACAAAAGAGGCTTTGACATTTCTTTTCTTTATTTTATTGTTTTTGTTTTTTTTTGAAATGGAGTCTCGCTCTGTCACCCAGACTGGAGTGCAGTGGCACAATCTTGGCTCACTGCAACCTCTGTCTCCTGTGTTCAGGTGATTCTCATGCCTCAGCAACCCCCTAGTAGCTGAGATTACAGGCGCCCACAATCACACCCGGCTAATTTTTGTATTTTTAGTAGAGATGGGGTTTCATCATGTTGGCCAGGCTGGTCTCAAACTCCTGACCTCAGGTGATCCACCCGCCTTGGCCTCCCAAAGTGCTGGGATTACAGGCGTGAGCCACAGCACCCAGCTGAGGCTTTGACATTTCTGAAGAAGAACAAGGTGGAAGAATTTGCCTTACCATATATCACGGGTGTTTGTCAGAAAGCTTTAATAATTAAGGTAATGAGGTCTTTGTGTAGGGAGAGAGAGGCAAATTGAACAATGGAACACAATAGAAAGCTGATAAACAGACTCATACATTGATGGAAACTTGATTTATTATTGAGCTGGCCTTGCAAATCAGGTGGGGAAGAAAAGTGGGATATTCAATAAATGATGTTGGAACAGTAGTTACCTAAACTTACATACAAAAATTAACTCTGGTTGAATTAAAAGCATAAATGTAAAGAAAAATTGTGATACTTTTCAAAAGGCAATGGAAAACATTTCTTAAAGAAGACTCCAAAAGCTCAAATCCTAAGGGGAATGATTGACAAATTTGAGTAGATTACATTAAGCCCTTCTGTTCCATAATTTTTCTTTAAATGAGCAGACAAGCCACAAATTTGGAGATGTTTGCAATTCATATAACTTACAAAGTCAAGCAATTCCCCCTCCGAGGGAAAAATAAAATAGGCAAAAGCAAGGAACAGGGACTTCACAGTAAAGGAATCACGAATGGCCATAAACATGAAAAGATGGTCAACTTCATTAGCAATCAAGGAAATGCAAATGAAATCACAAAGTACCACTTCCCAACCACTACAGTGACCAAAAAAACCCCTGAAAATCAGACAATACCAAACATCGTATATGGAGCAACGGGACCTCTCACCTACTACTAGTGATGTGTAATTGGTATAAGCACTTTGGAAAACCATTTGGCATTATTAAGACAAGTTAAATATGTGCCTATCTAAAGACAGTATTATTTGCAAAACAAAACCCCAAAACCAATAGAATTAACCCAAATCAAGAATAGGATGGATAATAATTCACTGGATGAAGAGTCATCCAAAGGTTGCAAAGATGCAGCAACGAAAATGAAATAAATGAACTACAGGTGTGTGCATCAGCAGCCGTGACTCTCAGTCACACAATGTTGAGGGAGGAAGCAAGCCAGGGAAGATGGCTTGTTCTGCATACAATCTGCATGTTCCAGTGGTATGATCGTCAAACACAGGCAAAAGTAAATAATAGGGTTAAAGATACACACATTAGACCTCATGGGGGAGGCAGAGGGATGAGGTTGGGGAGGGGTGCCAGGGGAATTCTAAGCTCCTGACACTGTTCTAGTTCTCAATCAGGGTAGGCAATACACAGGTGTTCACTTTATTCTCCTTTAACTTGGATAAGGATGTGTTTATACACTCTCTCTTATGCCTGCTATACTTTATGGTTTTAAAATTTCTTAATAAAGCAGCATCCTAAAAATGCAGTTTTCCCTGTGGTCCAGTGTGGCTGACTGGCATAGAGAGTGTATTCGCATCTGAGGTCACTGGGAAGAATGACCTGACACCAGTGAAGCTGGCAGAGCTGCAGGGCACACTGGAGCCTCTGGCCATCTGGAGTTCAGAAGACAAGACGTCCACACTTCAGTTAGGAGCAGAGCTTTATCTCTAGAGGACTTTGATGTTGAACATATGACAGAAGCTCCTAAAAACTGAGAAGGGACAAAGGAGAAAACAGTCCTTGCAAGTTTCCATGAGGAAAAAGAGCCCTGCTTAGCCTGGGATTGGAGTCAGCTAGACCAGAATTCTTTTTTCTTTTTTGGAGACGGAGTCTTGCTCTGTCGCCCAGGCTGGAATGCAGTGGCCCGATCTCGGCTCACTGCAAGCTCCGCCTCGCGGGTTCATGCCATTCTCCTGCCTCAGCCTCCTGAGTAGCTGGGACTACAGGCGCCCGCCACCACACCCGGCTAATTTTTTGTAGAAGAGACAGGGTTTCACTGTGTTAGCCAGGATGTAGACCAGAATTCTTATCTTGACTTAGGTACTTACCAGCTAGTAGCCTTCTACGAGAAAGTTGCTTCAACTCTGAGCCTCAGCATCCCCATCTGCAAAAGGGGAATAATGTTGGGACTTTTGCCAGAAGATTGCTGTGAAGATTAAATGAAATAACATATGTGAGGTCACCTCCTACAGGCACACACAGCCGAGCCTCATGTTGCTTGTGTAGAGCTGCTTATTATTTCCAAGCTTTGTGTTTTACCCAGAGGGAGCTGACTTACTTAACCATTGTTTCTTTTCATCTAATGATGGCGATTTCTGGTCTCTGCCATATCTAGCTCCAACTGATTCTCAGCATAAAATAAGGAGGGCTGGAAATCTCAACATAGTGTCCCAAGGGCTGCAAATCAAGAATGTGGCTGGCACGGCTCATATTATACCCATGGAATCTAAGCACATCATGCACTGTGATTAAAAAGAGGCTTTACTGCTTCAATCTTGATCATCCTCCCAACCATCAAGAAATTGTTAGAACTGACAAATATCCCAATATAATTTTACAGAAATCTGAATTTTTCAAAGAAGACCATTAAAAAGTTGAGCCCAGGCAGGGCGCGGTGGCTCACACCTGTAATCACAGCACTTGGGGAGGCCGAGGAGGGTAGATCACGAGGTCAGGAGTTTGAGACCAGCCTGGCCAACATGGTGAAATCCTGTCTCTACTAAAAACACAAAAATTAGCTGGGCGTGGTGGCAGGCGCCTGTAATCCCAGCTACCCAGGAGGCTGAGGCAGGAGAATTGCTTGAACTGAGGAGGCAGAGGTTGCAGTGAGCTGAGATCGCATCACTGTACTCCAGCCTGGGCGACAGAGCAAGAATCTGTCTCAAAAAAAAAAAAAAAGTCGAGCCCGGAACATTAAGGAAAACTCTGCAGCCCTGAGGAGGTGGCAACCCCTTGTTGCTGCTGAGGAGGCTGTCAGAGGCCTGCATCTGCTGCGTTGCCTCCCCACCTCACCCCTACAGAGCGCCCCCCACACTTGTAACCCCGGCAGGTGCACAGCTCCTCCCCACAGCTCTCAGCCCTTCTGCCCACCTAACCCACTAGTTAGTTAGGCCCCTCTGCCATCTTCCACCGGGTGGGGACTGGCACAGAAATGGATTCTGCCCAATTGTGCCTCCATATCCTGCACTGTGAAAATACTCTCTTTTCTTCCTTTCCCCTGAAATGAGGTAAGTCTGTGAAATAACAACCACCATGCATTCAACTCAACAATCTACTCTCTTCTCTCACCAAAATTGCTGTGATGCTTCTGGCTAAATTAATTATAAATTGTGATCTCCCTTTTCTTCAATATGTCAAAATTCTTGGAGCCAAAAAGATGGGCTTTTAAATAAGAACCATCTAGAGCTCAAATTATACTCTCCTCTGCCTGAAAATTCTTCAGGGGCTCTCCCTGCCTGTGGGATAAATTCTAGATTCCTTGGCATGATTTCTTTTTTTATTTGTTTGGGGGTTTTTTTGTTTTTTTTTTGAGGTGGAGTCTCACTCTGTCACCCAGGCTGGAGTGCAGTGGTGCGATCTCGGCTCACTGCAAGCTCCACCTCTGGGTTCACACCATTCTCCTGCCTCAGCCTCCTGAGTAGCTGGGACTACAGGTGCCCGCCACCACGCCTGGCTAATTTTTTGTATTTTTAGTAGAGACGGGGTTTCACTGTGTTAGCCAGGATGGTCTGATCTCCTGACCTCATGATCCGCCCGCTTCGGCCTCCCAAAGTGCTGGGATTACAGGCGTGAGCCACCGCACCTGGCCTAAATGATTAGTTCGTTTGTTTGTTTTGAGGTAGAGTCTCGCTCTAATCCCCAGGCTAGAGTGCAGTGGCGAGATCTTGGCTCACTGCAAGCTCCGCCTCCCAGTTTCATGCCATTCTCCTGCCTCAGCTTCCCGAGTAGCTGGGACTACAGGCGCCTGCCACCATGCCTTGGCATGATTTCTAAGCCTGTCACATGGTAGCCCCAATCCACCTTTCCAGCCTTCTCCTCTCTGCCTTTTGCCCTCCTTCCTCATCCCCCTGTCCCTCTTCAGTTACCCTGTCTCACACTTACACACACATTATCAGGTTTCAGAAACCTGTTTCATAGACCTTTATTCCCTGTGGCTTTGCACCCGCTGTTCTCCCTGCCTGAATGGCTCTTATCTACATTTTGTTTAGAAAACTCTACCACATCCTTCAAGATCCACTCTATAAAGCCCTGCCTATCTCCCTCACTCTGATGATAACAGCTCCCATTTATTTAAACACCCACTGATTCTCAACCTGCACATCAGGATCACTGGAACTACCAAGGATCATCCCAGAACTACCGAGTCAGAATCTCCCATGGTGGGAATAAAGCACTGTTCTTTTCCCGAAGTTTCCCAAGTGATTCTAATGCATGGCCATGGCTAAGAAGCTGTGCTGTGTGGGGCAGCAACTGAGATCCTGGGTTCTGGAGCCAAACACTGTGGGTCTAAAGGCCAGCTGTGCTGCTAACCAGCTGCCTAACCTTGGGCCAGACTCAACTTCTCCATGCTCTGTAAAGTACAGATGATGGGCTGGGCACAGTGACTCCCACCTGTAATCCCAGCACTTTGGGAGGCCGAGGCAGGTGGATCATAGGTCAGGAGATCGAGACCATCCTGGCTAACATGGTGAAACCCCGTCTATACTACAAGAACAAAAAATCAGCCGAGTGTGGCATGTGCCTGTAGTCCCAGCTACCCCGGGGCTGAGGCAGGAGAATCACTGGAACCTGGGAGGTGGAGGTTGCAGTGAGCCGAAATCACGCCACTTCACTCCAGCCTGGGCAACAGAGTGAGACTCCATCTCAAAAAAACATAATAATAATTAAATAAATAAATAGAAATAAATTAAATGGAGGCACAGAATGGCTACAGTTTGTGAATTGCTTGATTTTTTTCTTATTTTTATTTTATATATTCTATGTGTTAAATGTGATATTATATATATTTCTAGTCTATATGTCTTGTAATATAGTAAGACACTTCCAAATCGTCTGTGAAAATAGTGTGTTAGTTTGAGCTGCTGTAACAAAAATAACATAGATTGGGGAGCTCAAACAACATAAATTGATTTCTCATGGTCCTGGAGGTTGGGGAAGTCCAAGATTTGGTTTCTGGTGAAGGACCTCTTCCTGGTTTGCCGACAGCCACTTTCCTGCTTTACCCTGATGTGGGGGAGGGAGAGAGAGAGAAAGAGAAAGAGAAGGAGTGTGAGAGCCTGTCTCTTATGTCTCTTCTTTTAAGGGCAGTACTCCCGTTCATGAAGGCTTCACCCTCATGACCTAATTACCTCCCAAAACTCCACCTCCCAATATTATCACATTGCAGATTAGGGCTTCAACATACGGATTTGGGGGAGACACAAACATTCAGTCCATATGAGATAGTATATAGATTCATTAACAATGTTTGTCAATGATGTCGTTTTTACTCAAATTTAACTCCTCGAGAGAAGGGGTGGAGGAGTGAAATTCCTGTTTTCTGCTGCTCTCTAATTAACCGAAATACAAACATGTGGAATACACGTTTGTTGAAGAATATGTTTGTTTTAAAGGATATGTGTCAAATGGAGGAGGCACAGGGTCGAGCTGAGGTGGAGCCAAGTAGCTGGCGAAGGTAGCAGCAGCAACAACAGCAGAAACCAACTCCAGTGAAGACAAATTGTTCTCTGGAGGATAGACGTCATGTGACAGCAGCTCCTGCTGGCTGGAAGAGCAACAACAGCCTCCACTTGGGCTGGAAGCCGCTGGAGATACCTGTCCTAACCCAGCCCAGTGGATGCTCTGTGCTGCAGGGACCTGTGTTAGGCTCAGTTGCTAGTAACAAGTGAGGGACCAGGGGTCAAGATCACACCCCATCATCAAAGCCGGGGAAAGCCGGGGTTCCCAACCCCCAGACCCCAGTCGTATTTATAAGTATTCTTTTGGCTTTATCTGTATAAGCTTTTTGGTCTATGGTCTTTCTTTCGTGTCATTCTGTTTCTCAAAAGCCTCTGTTTTTCCCTGTGTGCTCACATTTCCTGGGAAGCGTAATGTGCACATCACAAGGGTGAGCAGCTGAAGCCCAGCGCTTGACCTGCGATCTTCCTGGTGAGCTGGGGCAGCGGCAGATTGGCTGGAAGGGTAGGTCATACTCACTGGGGTCACAGGCCTCTCTGGTGCCCAGTCTGGCTCCACACTCCTTATTTCTAGCACTCTGCCAGGTGACAGACAGAGGCACGTCTCTTTTATAAGTGGTTGGTTATAGTAATCCCTTTTGAGGAAGAAGATGGGAGAAAATATTCAAGAACCCTTGGACCCTTGGGTCTGGGGCAGGCTCTGGAAGTTCAGATCAATTAGATTAAAATAACCAAGTTTCCTTTATTATTTATTTTTATTTTTTTGAGACAGGGCCTTGCTCAGTCACCCAGGCTGGAGTGCAGTGGCACAATCAGGGCTCACTGCAGCCTCAACTTCCCGGGCTCAAGAGATCCTCCTGCCTCAGCCCCCCAAGTAGCTGGGACTACAGTCGTGCCCCACCATGCCCAGCTGCTTTTTTTTGAATTTTAGTAGACACAAGGTCCTACTATGTGGTCCAGGCTGGTCTGGAACTCCCAAGCTCAAGTGATCCTCCTGCCTCAGCCTTCCAAAGTGCTGGGATTACAGGTATGAGTCACCATGTCCAGTCCAAGTTTCTCTTTACAGACGGCTACTTTTACAGGTAGCAGGTGAGACTCACCTGGGACTGGAAGTGGCCAGCACAGCTGGTCTCCTCTGTAAATGTGAAGGCCTCCTACCTACCCACCTCTCTCCTTCCATGAAGGCCTCTTTAGGTGCATTTGAAAGCCCAGCATGAGCAAGCCTATTCAGTTTGGACCAACCAGGTGAGACCTGAGTGCAGAGGAGAAAGAGGAGCTGAGCAGGAGCCTGGTCAAAGGGAGGAGACCACTGTGTTCAGCTGGACTGGAAGCCACAGCTCTAACCAGGTTGTCTCTCTTCATTCTCTTCTTCTGTGTCCTCCCCCTTCTCCCCAAATGTTTAGAAAAAATCCATCCCTGTCTCTGAGAGATCAGGCTTTACTTTTTGATATAAAGTTGGCGGGGGTGTTGGAGGAAAGTTTTGCCAAGCAATAAATACAGAACAGATTCTCTCAACTCATCACAGGCTGATGCATTGGCGGCTCAACAATTGCTGGGCCCTGCAGACGAGTAATTAATTTGCTGATTCACTTCTAGAGAAAGCCCACCAACTTTAATTTCCTCACTTATTTCCATAGATAAACGACGCCCTCTCTCCATGGACAAGCTAATGGATTTTATAATTACTCACTTCTGCTTTCTTTTCACATTATATTCCAGTTTCAAAATTGGAGTTTAGTGATTGAAATACCTGTAATATCAATATTTCATTTCCAAAGACATTTTCATCTTTTTAAAAAATTTTTTTGTATTTTATTATTTTTTTTAAAGACAGAGCCTTGCTCTGTCACTCAGGCTGGAGTGCAGTGGCTTGATCTCAGCTCACTGCAAGCTCCACCTCCCAGGTTCACCTGCCATTCTCCTGCCTCAGCCTCCCGAGTAGCTGGGACTACAGGTGGCTGCCACCATGTCCGGCTAATTTTTGTATTTTTAGTAGAGACAGGGTTTCACCATGTTAGCCAGGATGGTCTCGATCTCCTGACCTAGGGATCTGCCCACCTCGGCCTCCCAAAGTGCTGGGATTACAGATGTGAGCCACCGTGCCCGGCCAAGACATTTTAATCTTAAGTGAATAGTCCAAAGAATCATGTCCCCTGACATACAAGTCCAGCTGTTTATTTCAGGTTGGCAGTTTGCTTTATTACTTTCATACCAGATGAATTGCAAAGATTAATTATTATTGCTAACTTCTTAAAGATTAAAAGCACTACACTGGTGTTAGGCATTGCTTCATGTTTTCTGGAGCCATATGATTCAGAGAAACCCCCAAAGTATGATTTATTCCCTTTTTATTACAGAACAGTGCAGTGGACAGAGCAAGAGTTTGGCATCAGACCTACCAGGGTCCACATTCCAGCCCTCCACTGACTAGGGTGTGTCATTAGGCAAGTTATTTAAACTTCTGAATCTCAGTTTTCTCATCTGCAAAATGGAGGCAAAAATATCTATTAAAAGGACTGCTAAGAATTAAATGTGATTGCTTAAAGCAGTGATTCTCTGGACCAGCAGCATCAGCATCATCTGAGACTTCTTAAAATGCAAAATCTCAAGCTCCAACCTAGACCCACGAAATCAGAAGTGCCAAGACCAGCTCGGTTGGGGAGACCCTAACCCAGCAGCACTAGAGGAATTAAAGACACACACACAGAAATATAGAGGTGTGAAGTGGGAAACCAGGGGTCTCACAGTCTTCAGAGCTGAGAGCCCCGAACAGAGATTTACCCACGTATTTATTAGCGGTAAGCCAGTCATTGGCATTGTTTCTATGGATATTCGATTAACTAAAAGTATCCCTTATAGGAAACGAAGGGATGGGCCGAATTAAAGGAATAGGTTGGGATAGTTAACTGCAGCAGGAGCATGTCCTTAAGTTACAGATCGCTCATGCTATTGTTTGTAGCTTAAGAATGGCTTTAAGCGGTTTTCCGCCCTGGGTGGGCCAGGTGTTCCTTGCCCTCATTCCCATAAACCCACAATCTTCCAGCTTGGGCGTTAGGGCCATTATGAACATGTAACAGTGCTGCAGAGATTTTGTTTATGGCCAGTTTTGGGGCCAGTTTATGGCCAGATTTTGGGGGGCCTGCTCCCAACACAGAAGTTCTGGGGGTGGGGCCCAGCAATCTGTGGTTTTTTGTTTGTTTTTTGAGACAGGGTCTCGCTCTGTCACCCAGGCTGGAGTGCAGTGGTGCAATCGTCTCTTACTGTAGCCTCAACCTCCTAGGCTCAAGCAGTCCTCTTACCCATGCCTCTTGAGTATCTGGGACTACAGGCATATGCCACCATGCTCAGCTAATTTCGTAAGTTTTTGTAGAGACAATGGTCTCACTCTGTTGGCCAGGCTGATCTCCAACTTCTGGCATTGAGTGATCCTCCTGCCTCGGCCTCCTGAGTATCTGGGATTACAGGTGTGAGCCACCGTGCCAAGCCAGTCTGTTTTAACCAGTCCTTCTAGGTGATTCTGATGCACACTCAATTTGAGAACCCCTGGTTTAAAACATATAGCATACAGCAAGTGCTCAATAGTTCCTTTTCCCTCCATTATCTTTAAATAACACTAGTAATTCTCTGCATTAAATGACTTATACACAAAATGAGCTGCTGAGTTCAGCTTGCTTGCTCAGTTTTAGCTAACACCAACTCTGGAGCTAGATAGCCCTTTGAGGATGGATGCCTATAGTCCAAAAACATCATGTCATTCACCTCAAAGATGTCATTTTCCACGAAGCACATTGAAGAGGGGGTGGGCAAATAACACTGTCTATTAGTTTATGGAGGGTTCCTTCATAGGAAGAGACCCAAAGCACTGTTTTCATTTCAGGAAGAAACCAGGTCTTACGAATTCCCAGAGTCAAGCTCCTAGCGGGGCTGGAGCCCTGAGTAAATGCTGCCATCCTGTGGGCAGAAGCGAGACACAGTGCATGGCCACCCAGTCTGTCCAATTAGCACTTACCGGGCATCTGGAACATACCAGGCCCAAAGAGGGGTCCAGGCAGGTATAAAGGCCATACCCCGAGGTGCTCGCTACAGGATAGTGGAGATGAGTATGTCCCCGGTGCAGAGGCCAGAGTGAGGAGGTGCTCAATCTCAAGTGCCTGAAAGACTTTTTTTTCTTTTCTTCTGTAGAAACAGAGTCTCACTATATTGCCCAGGCTGGTCTCAAACTCCTGGGCTCAAGTGATCCTCCCATCTTGGCTTCCCAAAGTGCTGGGATTACAAGTGTGAGCCACTACACCCAGCCAAGACTATTTAAATATACAATCTTTTTCCTAAGGGCAGTGGAGCATTTGCAGAGCTATTAATACATTTTTCACAGAACAACAAATATACGGATTTTTTTAAATGAGAAACTGAAAATTAAGGGTGATAAAAATGCTATTCAAAGACTCAGCTTCTAATTATAGTCTTCTAATGGAGAAAACATGGAACCAATTCATTTCTCTTGCTGTAACAGACGCTCTGTGAGAGCTCCCATTGAGAAATAGATGCTCTCATTTATGTCTGTTCATGCCGCATGATTTAAAATTCTGGGAGGATATTTCATTTTAACACAAACTACCATCCTTCGAGCAAATGCAATTAACTTAAATTCTAGATATACCTAATTTGGCCTTTCATATAAGTAAAAAATATTTATCCACCTACCAAAACAAGAAATTGCTTAAAACTGATGGAGTGGCCGGGCATGGTGGCTCACACCTATAATCCCCGAACTCTCGGAGGCCGAGGCGGGCGGATCACCTGAGGTCAGGAGTTCCAGACCAGCCTGGCCAACACGGTGAAAACCCGTCTGTATTAAAAGTACAAAAATTAGCCAGGCATGGTGGCGGGCATCTGTAATCCCAGCTACTTGGGAGGCTGAGGCAGCAGAATCGCTTGAACCCAGGAGGCAGAGGTTTCAATGAGCCGAGATCTCACCACTGCAGTCCAGCCTAAGCAACAAGAGTGAGACTCTGTCTAAAAAAAAAAAAGAAAAGAAAACAATGATGGAGCATGTCAAAATCATATGGAAGCCAGTTTGCAGGCACACTCGGTGGCCAAATCTAGAACAATTAAGGTATCAAAATAAGTAATCAAGTAGGCCAGGCATGGTGGCTTATACTTGTAATCCCAGCACTTTAGGAGGCCAAGGTGGGCAGATTGCTTAAGCTCAGGAGTTGGAGACCAGCCTGGACAACATGGTAAAACCCTGTCTCTACCAAAAACACAAAAAATTAGCCAGGCCTGGTGGTACATGCCTGTAATCCCAGTTACTTGGGAGGCTGAGGTGGGAGGATCACTTGAACCTGGGAGGCGGAGACTGTGGTGTGCCGAGATGATGCCACAGCACTCCAGCCTGGGCAACAGAGCAAAATAAATAAATAAATAAATAAATAAAACAAAAATAAGTAATGAAGTAATAACAGATTGCAATCCATTCAATGAATAGGAAATGTGAGTCTAAAGTGATGCAAATCAATTAAATAAGTAAATAGAAAGTTCGATGAAGAATAGGATATTTACATAGTTTTGGAATACTGCTCTGCAAAATATTAATTACAAAGGGAGTAAGAGTAACTTTACAGTGAAAAGCCCTGGCAGACACCACCTAAATCAAGTGATCAGAGCACACATTATCAATAATGGAACAAATCAGAATCTTGTTCCACCTGATGGAATGTGATAGGGACACAGTACCACTTCTATGATGCTCCTCTCAAAGATGTATAAGCTGAATCGAATCATGGAGAGACAACTGACAAACTCAAAGTGAGGGACATTTTACAAAATAGCCTGTAATCTTCAAAAGTGTCAAAGTCATGAAAGTTAAGGAAAACCTGAGGAACTGTTCCAGACTGAAAGAAAGTAAAGACACTTAGGACCTAAATGCAACATGTGATTCTGCACTGGATTCTTCTACTGTAAAGACCATTATTGGAACAACTGGCAACACTTGAATAGGATCTGAGGGCTAGAGAGTAGTTACATATCAATATCAAGTTTCTCATGGTGATGGCTGGAGTAGGGTCACATAGGAGAATGACCTTGTTTGTAAGAATCACACACTGAAGTATTTGGGGGTAAAGGGACATCAGGGTGAGAACTTACTCTCCAGTGATTTTGGGATTTTGGTAGTAGAGTTCTTTTTCTTCATTTTTTTTTTTTTTTTTTTTTTTTTTTTGGGACAGAGTCTCATTCTGTTGCCCAGGCTGGAGAGTGCAGTGGGGTGATCTCGGCTCACTGCAATCTCCACCTCCTGGGTTCAAGCAATTCTCCTGCCTCAGCCTCCCAAGTAGCTGGGATTACAGGTGCCCACCACCATGCCCAGCTAATTTTTGTATTTTTAGTAGAGGCAGGGTTTCACCATGTTGGCCAGGCTGGTCTCGAACTCCTGACCTCAGATGATCCACCCACCTCTGCCTCCCAAAGTGCTGGGATTACAGGCGTGAGCCACCATGCCAGGCCTGTGGTGGATTTCTTCGTACAATCCTTGCAACTTTTCTGTAAATTTGTGATTTTAAGATTAACAATAAAACTATTTTTTAAAAACGAGTATCAACTCTGGAGTCAGATTATTTGGATTGTAATCCAACCTCTTCCCCTTAATAGTTACATGATTTTGGGCAAGTTACTTAAGTTCTCTGTGCCTTAATTTTCATATCTGTACAATACTAGTATAATAATACCTAGCTCATAGGATTATTGCGAGTATTAAAAGAGAAAAATAAATGTTACATATTACTATGTTAACATATAATTTACAACAATAGGAATCATTTAATTTATCATCCAAACTGTATACTTTTGAGAGTATAATATGTGTCAACTGCTCCTTCCCCAAAGAGATCATAAAAGCAACTTGTTTATCAGCAAAGCTAAATGTATTGTTTAATGGGGCAAGGAAGACTACTACCTTGACAGCCTTAGCAGTGTCTCAGGAGGAGATCATGGGTGGGATATTCACATGGGTTAGAGGGTCTGGGTTAAAGTGGGTCTTTCAAGGCAGGGGCCTGGGGCAGGGGGATGACTGCAATTGAGCAAAATTCATTATATTAATATAATAGTTTAGGATTGGTGGATACAGGGAGGAGAGGGTTTTGAAGCCAGCCTTGAGGAGTAAACAGCCCTTTGATAAGCCAGTTGAGTGACCTCCTGCTCTGAGAAGCAGGCTATTAACCTGATGAAGGCCAGCTGAGTTGTCTATATTGCGATAAATTTGCCACTTCATCTTCTTGGGCAAGAATTTCCTGGAATTGAAGACCATGTTAACTCCATCTTAGCTCTTAATCCTATCAAACGATGTGGCTAAAGATGGTTTCCATTCTCAGAGGACACTAACCAGACAAGACTTAGGGAAAACAGACATAAGCCAGCATGTATGGTCACCCTACCTACTCCTAGGCAGACACCAACGCCATATAGTATATGTATTATTCTCTCCACCTTGCAGATAAGGAAATTGAGGCTCATGGCCATTAGGAAGAGCAACTAATTGAGCTTTGGCAGATCGGTGGAGATTAAAGCCAAGTGTAGTTCTGAATAATTAGCAAGAAGTAATTAATCAGGTGACAAAGGGAAGAGGTGAACAGATGGGGTAGAGCAGGGTGGTGTTCTGTGGTGAGTGAATCTGCTGCCAAAGCACATGGGAGGTGACAGCCTCTGAAGAAAGAGGCTGACAAATTCAGTTTCTCTGAAAGAAATATTTAATATGAACTTATGAATTGAAGCCATGTTTCAAGTGGCTGCAAGATGGTGGATCCCTGGCCTGGCGCGGTGGCTCATGGCTGTAATTCCAGCACTTTGGGAGGCCAAGGCGGGCGGATCACCCGAGGTCAGGAGTTTGAGACTGGCCTGCCCAACATAGCGAAACCCCGTCTCTACTAAAAATACAAAAAACTAGCCCGGCGTGGTGGTGGGCGCCTGTAATCCCAGCTACTTGGGAGATTGAGGCAGGAGAATAGCTTGAACCCGAGAGGCGGAGGTTGCAGTGAGCCAAGATCATGCCACTGCACTCCAGCCTCGGCAACAAGAGCAAAACCTCATCTCAAAAAAAAAAAAAAAAGATGGTGGATCCCCACACTGGCCCTCCAAAAAGTATCTTTTGCACAGGAAGCTTTTAGGAAAAGACATGTTGAGCTGGTCACATCTCAGATTTTCTTGCTGAAACTCATGACCACTGGGGAGCTCAGGTAAGCAATTTTTTTTTTTTTTTTTTTTTTTGAGATGGAGTCTCGCTCTGTTGCCAGGCCGGAGTGCAGTGGTGCAACCTCGGCTCACTGCAAACTCCGCCTCCTGGGTTCAAGCAATTCTCCTGCCTCAGCCTCCAGAGTAGCTGGGACTACAGGCACACGCCACCATGCCCAGCTAATTTTTGTATTTTTAGTAGAGACAGGGTTTCACCATGTTGGCCAGGATGGTCTTGATCTCCTGACCTCATGATTTGCCCACCTCGGCCTCCCTAAGTGCTGGGATTACAGGTGTGAGCCACCACACCTGGCCCAGGTGAGCTGTGAAGGGTTATCTATGCTACAGGCATCACTTAAAAACACTGCTGCAGAACACCTTGGTACGCAGGAGTAAAGCAGCCATCAGAGCAGTTTTGCTTCACGATGGTATTGATACAGGACAGGAGAGCCCCAAAACTGGGGCTTAGCCCTGGAGGGTTCTTGGCTTTACCCAGGAAAGAATTCAAGGATGAGCCTGTGGTGTTAAACAGCAGCTTTTATTGAAGTGGCTGCGTACAGCAGTAGCACAGGTACTGCTCCTTGCAGAGCAGGGACATCCTATAGGCAGTGGGCTCAAACTAGCAGCTCAGAGGCAGCTCAGCAGTGGCATTTATACCCACTTTTAATTACATGCAAATTAAGGGGTGGTTTATGCACAAATTTCCAAGAAAAGGTAACTTCCGGGTCATTGAGTCATTGCCATGGAAATGGGCAGTAACTTCTAGGTGCTGCCATGGCATTGGTAAACTGACATGGCACACTGATGGGTGTGTCTTGTGGGAAGCTGCTTTTGTCCCACCCTGTTTTAGCATCCTCAATGTGGTCTGGTGTCTGAGCCCCAACTCCTGAGTCAAGTCCCACCTCCTATTTCACTCTTGCTCTTGCCATGCAACAGGCTGTTTTCCTACAGGCAGGAAGAAGTGTTTCTAGCAAAAGGAGCAGGGTCCTCCTGGGGAAGTAAAGTACTTCATTCTGGGGAGAGCTGCAGTGGAAGTGGAGAGGGCCCTGAGAAGAGGCCTGGGATCTCTTGCTGTGGAATTTGGGCTCTATTCCAAGGGTGATGCCAAGTCACTGGAGGGTGGTGGACAGGAAGTGACTTGTGCTCAGATGAGCATTTCAAAATTAAAGCTGGCTGCAGTGGTGGAACGATGGGTTGGAAAGAACAGTTAGGGGCTGATTCAGTAATTCAAAAAGAAATACACATGAATCTAAAGAAATTAGACTCAGTAATTCAGAAAGAAATAAACCCGACTCAAAATAAATTAGAATGGGAGATAAGTGGGCTGATGGAAAAAAATGAAGCAGAACCAACAGGACTTTAGCGTTTTGAGTAGAAATAGGGGGCCAAGGAGAGGGAGAAAGGAATTTCATTGGGATTGCAGCTGACATGAGAGTGAATCACCCTATCCATGATCATATTTCATTTTTTTAAGTTTTTTTTTAAATTGTCATTGAATAGTTTTATAATTTTCTTCACAGAGGGCTGAGATTTCTTTATTCCTATATATAATGAATATTGATTCGCTATTGTAAATGGTATCTTAAAGCCTTGATTCTCCTTCCCAAGCGGATGGGCTGAAACACAGCTATTAATAAAATGGCCTGTTTTATCTTTGGGCCAAATGCCCAGCCACTTTGGGACTCTAGCACATAATAGAAGAACCATACCATCCAGGGTGGCAGCCAAGTGGCTGAATAGCATATTGAGCTGGTTCCCTGGCGTCTTTCCTCAAAGACAGCAGGACCGCAACTCCAGCCCCTAGTGGATGCCAAAGCTGTAATCCGTGCCCAGGGAAGCACTGATCTCAAACTCCAAGGTGGGTTGTGAAGAAAATGCCAACACCCAGGAAAAAGAGCGTATCACTAAAAGATTTCTGTCCGGGAAGTGGTGTGCTATTTGTTAACATGTAGCTTATCGTGAACAGCAGGCAACAAGGAAGGCCTTTGGCTTAAAACAGAGTTCCAAACGCATAAGGGAAACACGTTACCCTTAGATATCTAAAATTGTACATTTGTTGCTCTTGTTGTTTACTTAGAAACTAAGTAAGGAAGCTGCTCTACTGAATTTGCAGAAGTAACTGAGCCTTATATAAATGGTATCAGGTGTATAAATTCTAAAGGATAAAGGAAATTTTCAGAAACAGTTCAGAATGCTATGTGGGGTAATAAGCAACATTTTTATCTCACCCTTTTCCATTTCCAAAACCCTTTTCTATTTATTTAATCCTCATAACAACCCTATGAAGTGAGCAAGAAAGATATTACTGGCCCAGTTTTGTAGACAGGGAAACTGAAGCTCAGGTGGTTTCAGGACATGACCCAGGAGGGTCATAAAGATGTCACCCAGGAGAGTCAGGATTCAAAGGCCTGATTTTAGGCCACCAGGCCTTTGGCAACTCCACACTGCCCTTTTAGTTTTGAGTGTCATTTAGAAATCTACTTTCAGCTACTCAAGGTCTCTTGCCAGTTTGAAAATTGGACGTAAATATTAGCAGGGGGTGGGGGACAAGAAATAAACCGAAAGATACATTGAAATATACCTGCAGTTTTTATGCTAATATAATTCAGTGTTTTACCCATTTATTATGAAGTCATGGGAAAGCATATGACGAAAGAGATTCTCAGGATAGCAAACAGGCCAAGAGATGTGAGCACAAGGGAAGTTTTCCTCGCCTGGCATTTCTGATCACCAATAGCATTCACTGAGCAGGGACTTGGCTGGCCTCCCTAAAGCCATGTACAACTGCTCAGATCGGGGTTGATCTTTAAGAAGTTTATGAAACTGTGAACAGGTCAAACTCTCATTGTGCACATCCTTGATTCTTGAGATGGGAAGACAGTTATATAAAGTAGGCTTCACTTTTATTAAATATGCCATTAGGTAAAATAGGTTCTTTCCTGTGATAACTACATTACTTCTAGTAGAATATAGACTAAATGGTTCTTCCTGGAATAAAAATGCACTAGAGAATATCTGCTGCCAGCAACCAAATTAGCTTAAATCTTTTTCCAAATACTCTAAGAAGAGTTGTGTTTTTTACCTTTGGGACATTAAGAGAAACTGGAAACCAAGAACACAATAACAACTGGCTTTAATCTACTCTGGCTAAATACAAGAGGGATAAGGGAATACTTTGAATGATGCATTAGAACCATTTGCATTAAGTAAGTTCAAATCTATGATAGGCAATAGCTATCACTATTTCTCCCGCATTAGGTGTTTTCATTTTTCCTAAAAAGTGGATTTTTCATATAAAAGGACATTTTGCTTACAGATCAGTCTTCATTGTTAATTTCTTCCCTGAATAATTTAAAGAATGGCCCTAAATGTAGGCTTAGGGTTTACTTTTTAAATGATGTTTGTTCTTTTTATTTTTATTTATTTATTTTATTTACTTACGTATTTTTTTTTTTATTTTTGAGACAGACTCTTGCTCTGTTACCCAGGCTGGAGTGCAAAGGTGCGATCTCAGCTCACTGCAAACTCCACCTCCCAGGCAATTCTCCTGCCTCAGCCTCCAGAGTAGCTGGGATTACAGGCGCCTGCCACCACGCCCAGCTAATTTTTGTATTTTTAGTAGAGCTGGTGTCGATCTCTTGACCTCGTGATCCACCTGCCTCAGCCTCCCAAAGTGCTGGGATTACAGGTGTGAGTCATCGTGCCTGGCCGAGGCACAACTTTTTAATGCTTTTCTGTATATGTCAAATTTTCAACTAAGACCATGTATTGTTTTCATAAGCAGAAAAAAGCAATGAATATAATTTGTATTTCAAAAAGTGTTATAGATCTATATGGAAAGATAAAGTGTTAAGTGAAATAAATTGTAGGACAGTATGTATAGTGTGATCCTGCTTGTGTTAAAACACTTCTGAAGGATATCTATGAAATGATTGATAATGCCTATTCTAGAGGGTGAGCAGGGAGAAGTCGAGGGAAGACTTTTACTGTTCACTTTATATCATTTGTACTGTTTGAGTTTTTCACCATGCACATGTATATCTTTTGTAATAATAACAAACAGTAAGGATAATCAGTTCTTAGAGTTTGAAGGAAGGGATGCCCAATATACATTGGTGTTCTCATTATCTATTGCTGTGTAGTGGCTAAAAATAATGTATGCTTATTACCTCACAGTTCAGGTATGGCTTAACTGGGTGCCCTGCTTCAGAGTCTGTCACAAAGCTGCAATCAAGGTGTTAGCTGAGGCAGTGTGATCTCATTGGAAGACCCAATTGGAAAGGATCTGCGTTTATGCTCTTTTGCATGGTTATTGGCAGGATTCAGTTCCCCAAGAGTTGTTGTACTGAGGCCTCCTTCAGGTCATAGCCAGGTAAGCCTGTCTGTGAAGCATCTCATAATATTAGAGTGAGCAAAAGGGGTGAGAGAGTGCCAGCAAGAGAGAGAGTACTAGCAAGATAGGAGTCGTGGAAGTGACATCTCATTACTTCTGTTGTATTCTATTTGCTTATAGAAGCAAGTCACTAGGTCCAGCCCACACTCAGGGGGAGAGGATTATACAAGAGCACTAATACCAGAGGCGGGGACCATTAGGAGCTAGGCCAGGAGCGTCCTATGATTATTAAAATGGCCTGGAAGGTTTCCTGAAGGTGGAAGAATTTAATAGGTACAATTTGAAAGAATGAAAAATTGGGCAGAATTAGAGAAAAGTAGAGGGGAGTATGGAAGGGAAGCACATAAATGAAGATGCATAGGTAGAAAAGTAAATTAGCAGGCCAGGCGTGGTGGCTCACTCTTGTAATCCCAGTGTTTTGGGAGACTGAGGCGAGAGGCTTGCTTGAGCCCAGGAGTTCAAGGCTACAGTGAGCTATAATTGTGCCACTGCACTCTACTGACCTCAGGTGATCTTCCCTTTGGGTGACATAGTGAGCCCCTGTCTCTATAAATAACTTTTTAAAAGCAGATAAGCATATTCAGAGCAGAACTAGACCATATTGTTGGGAAAGGTAAACTTTTCTTGGGAGTAATAAGGCTGGAGGAGTAAGTTAAGACCTGAATGCCAACCTAAGGAATTTTAAGTTTATTATCTGCAGTGGCTAGCCATGCTTATTAACTGATATCCTCACCAAAAACTTATTCTTTTCTAGTTGTGACATATTAATGACTTACTGATGGTTCAGGGTGATTATTACTATAAGGAGAGGTATCACATCCTGATAGTATTACATAATAGGTATTACATCATAATATTCTGTGAATATTCTATTCACAGAATAGGTATGTTCATAATAAACTGAAAGTTAGTTATATATTTATTCTAACCTCAGTATATTGCTTTGATCTCATTTTGTATGAGTAAATGGCAGATGTCACATAAGGAACCTAAAGATTTTGAAAATACTTTTATCATGAATTATATTGATTCCAATGTTACTAAATACTTAATATACATACGTATTCAGTATCAATGTTGATGCATCATGATGCAGTGAAATAAACAATATGTTTTGAAGCCATAAAGATAATTTTAATATCATTTGTAACCACTTTTTGAATGTTTCAAGAAAAAGGATGTGATAAAATGTGCTGAATAGGTTAAATAAGGCAAAGACACTGAAAGGTTCACTGAGTATGGCAACAGGGAGATGGCTGATAGCTTCAACAAGAACAGTTTTAATGAAGTGGTAGAGATAGAAACTAGACTGGAGTGGGTTGAAGAATAAATGGGACTTCCATTCTGGCAACATAGAAGACAAGTTATCATTAAAAACATAACAAAACAAAAAACCCTCCTACTAAAAAAACTCCTTAAAGTACTGAATAAAATCTTTTTTAAAATCTCTTTTTATGCATAGCTGAGCTGGCAAGAGAGTAAGGGAATTCCTCAGAGTCCAAAATAAATCAACAGCACAAATCCAGTGGGTGAATGAGCACTGAATCCAGCAGCTTTCCAATGGGCATCTTATGAGCCCCAGTAACCTATCACTATCAACAATTTTATAAACCAAAAGGCAAAGCTTAGTGCCCTTGCAAGCTGGAGAATTCGTTGTAAAATCTTCCATAAAGTCAGGGCCCCCAAAGGGCTATCCTCTCAGTGAAAGAATGAACTAGAAAGAAAAGCCTGTCTCATAAAGGAGAAGGGCATACCTCTGAATAAAATGAAATAAAATCTCCCCCAAAATAACTCATAAGCATTAAGTTGTCCTTCACAAAGCATTGGTGCCAAAATTCATGCTACCTGTTTGGTCAAAACAATTCCAAGCCAAGAAGGTAAACTGGTCCCAAGTTTGGTGTGTCCCTAATGCACTTGGCAGAGGAAAAACAAATTCTTTCTAGTGGAATACACCTTTAATGTAAATTTTGAAGATTATTTACAGGTGCAGTTCCAACAAACATGAGATCACAGTGAAAATTACAGGATACACATGAGGAAAAGACACCATATGAGAAAGTCAGCAGAGAGGCTGGGCGCGGTGGCTCATGCCTGTAATCCCAGCACTTTGGGAGGCCAAGGGGGGCAGATCATGAGGTCAGGAGATCGAGACCACCCTGGCTAACACAGTGAAACCCCGTCTCTACTAAAACTACAAAAACAAAATTAGCTGGGCATGGTGGTGGGTGCCTGTAGTCCCAGTTACTCGGGAGGCTGAGGCAGGAGAATGGCGTGAACCTGGGAGGTGGAGCTTTCAGTGAGCTGAGATAGCGCCACTGCACTCCAGCCTGGGTGACAGAGCGAGACTCCATCTCATTAAAAAAAAAAAAAAGAAAAAAAGAAAGTCAGCAGAGAAATTAACAGCAAAATCAGAATCGCAAAGACTTCAGCATTGACATGACCATATGAAGTAAAACAAATGAGGAATTGACAGGTTTTTAAGAAGATTTTAAAACATGATAAAGGAACAAGACTATAAAAATGACCTTGATATGAAAAAATGTCAAACATAAATTCTAGAAATAAAAAACAAAATTGCTAAATTAAGACTTCAACACCGAAAAGGTTGGAAACTAATAACTTTAAATGCTTATAATTTAAAAAGTAGAGAGGATAAAAATAATGAGCTAAATCTCCAACTTGGGAAATCAGAAAAAGAACAGCAGAATAAACATGAGAAAAGTAGTAGGAAGAAAAAAATAACAATAAGTAGAGAAAGTAATGAAACTGAAAACAGAGGATCAACAAAGCCAAAATTGATTCTTTGAAATTGAAAGACTTCTGGAAAAATTTAAGAGACAGAGATAGAGAGAGCATGTACAGATAAGCAATACTGAAAACGGAAAAGGAGATAAAATGTATAACTATGGTTATAGTGAACATTTAAACATAAAAGTATAAACAAATCAATGCCAATAATTCAAAACTTAGATGATATGGAAAACGTCCTAGAAAACATAATTTACCAGAACAGATTCAAGACTAGAAGGGCAGAATGAATAGCTCTATAATAATTAAAGAAATTCAACCAGTATTTAAAGTGTTCCTGCAAAGAAAATACCAAGCCCTGATATTTTCCAGGTGAGTTATATGAAATTTTCAAGGAGAAGATCATTCCAATCTTATAGGAGTTTTTATGGACGATAGAAAAAGAGAGAATACTTGCCAGCTCAGTTTTGGAGGCATCTCTCACTACTTCTGTGAAGTCTTTACACACGATCTCTCTAGGATGGTGGCTTCAGGGTAGCTAGACTTCTTATGTGTTGGCTCAGGGCTCCCAAGATGCTTGGAGAGGGTGTGTGTACATGTGGAGAGAGATAGAGACAGACAGACACACACACACACACACACACACACACACAGAGAGAGAGAGAGAGAGAGAGACATGATATGACAAGTGCTAGCCTTAGACTTGCTTTGGCCAATGCAGAGTGAGCAGAAGTGACAGACTCCCAGCCACAAGCCTAAGAGCCAGTGCATGCTTCTCCAAGTTCTCTTTTCCCTCCACAACTGGCAATGTTCTACAGTAGCTTCCCTTTCAGGCTGAGCCCCAAAGTAAGAATAATAAAAATGTGGAACATTCTAAGGATTTTAGAAGGTGAAAAATTAGATAGAAAAAAATTAAAATGTGGAATAGAGCCCCCTGACTCATGATGAACATGTAGCATGAGGAAGAAATAAACTTTTTTGGTTGTTTTATTGCCATAACACAACCAGTCTTTCCTGACTGGTACAGGCACCTGGGAATAACTGCAGTACTGATACAAAGAAGATCATGATGCTTTATTGAAATACATTAAGAAGAATTAAGTAAAAAGAGAGAAATATTATCAATGGCTAGAAAGTCTCAATATCCTAAATTCTCATCCAAATGTCTCATAGATTCAATGCCATTTCTATCAAAACTTAAAAGTGTTTTTCATAATTTTGACAAGCCAATTCTAAAATATATGTGAAACAGCAAAGAGCCAAGATAATCCAAGGTACTCTCTAAAAAAGAATAAAATCAGCAATTACATTCTTGGGCTTTTATCCCAGAGATATGAAAAGTTATAGTCACCCAAAACCTATGCTCAGATGTTTATAGCCACTTTATTCATAATATCTCAAAACTGAAAATAGCCCAAGTATACTTCAATGGGCGAGTGGTTAAGCAAACTGATATATCCATACCATGGACTAGGATTCAGTCATAAAAAGGAATGGGCTATTAATACATGTAACAACCTAGATGAATCTTATGGGAATTATGCTGAGTTGAAAAAAAAAAAGCCTATCTCAAAAGGCTACATACAGTATTATTTCATCTATATAACATTACTTAAATAACAAAATTATAGAGATGGAGAACACGTTAATGGTTGTCAAGAATTAGGAATGAGGGGAAGGGGGACTGGTTGTGGCTATAAAAGGGTAGCACAAGGGAGCCTTGCAATGATGAAGCTGTTCTTTATCTTGATTTTGGTGGTGGTTACACAAATATATACACATGATAAATTTGATACAAGACATGAATATAGACACCCAAGAAGTAAAATAAACTAAAGAGACCCACTCTGAGACACATTATGATCAAACTTTTGAAAGACAAAGAGAGAATCTTGAAAGCAGAAAGAAAAAAGCAACTTGTCACACACAAGGGATCCTAATTAAGATTATCAGAGAACTTCTCATGAGAAAATTTGGAGTCCGGGAAGCAGCTGGCCAATATATTTGAAGTGCTAAAAGAAAAAAAAAAAAACTGTTAACCATGAATCCTACATCCAGCAAATGCATCCTTCAAAAGTGAAGGAGAAATTAAGACATCTCAAGCTAACTAAAGCTAAGAAAGTTCATTACCAGTAGATCCACCCTACAAGAAATGCTCAAAGGGGTCCTGCAAGGCGAAATGAAAGGACACTAGACAGTAACTCAAAGCTGTATGAAGAAATAAAGATTTCAATAAAGGCAAACACATAAGAAATCATAAAAGCCAGTATTATTGTAAAAATGGTTTATAACTCCACTTTTTATTTTCTACATGATTTAAGAAATTGTTAGTCTAAATGTTATTATAACTTTGGTTTGTACTCCACATTTTGTTTTCTACATAACGTAAGAGACTAATAAATTTAAAATAATTATAGCTTTATGTTTTGGGGCACACAATGTATAAAGACATAATTCTGTGATATCAACAACCAAAAGGGGTGGGAAGAGAATGGTAAAGAAGCAGAGGTTTTGTATGTTACTAAAGTGAAGCTGTATAAATTCAAATTAGAGCATTATAATGTTGGGATGTTACATGTAATCCCCATGGTAGCCACAAAAACAAACAAACAAAAAAAAACCAGATATAGAATACATGCAGAAAGAAATTAGAAAGAAATTTAAATATTTCACTACAAAAAATTAAATACAAAAGAAGATAGTAAGGCAGAAAATGAGGAACAAAAACGCTATAAGGCATGTGGAAAAAAATAGTAAAAAGACAGAACTGAGTCCCTCCAAATCAGTAATTACTTTATTTATTTATTTATTTAATCTTTTTCTGAGATGGAGTCTCGCTCTGTCACCCAGGCTGGAGTTCAGTGGTGTGATCTCATCTCACTGCAAGCTCCGCCTCCCAGGTTCACACCATTCTCCTGCCTCAGCCTCCCGAGTAGCTGGGACTACAGGTGCCCCCCACCACATGCAGCTAATTTTTTTTTTGTATTTTTAGTAGAGATGGGGTTTCGCCTTGTTCGCCAGGATGGTCTCGATCTCCTGACCTCATGATCCGCCCACCTCGGCCTCCCAAAGTGCTGGGATTACAGGCGTGAGCCACTGCACCCGGCCAGTAATTAAGTGTAAGTTGGATTAAACTCTCCAATCAAAAGACACCTGAGATTGACAGAATGAATAAAAACAGATTGTCCAACTATATGCTGTCTACAAGAGACTTACTTTAGATTCAAAGACACAAGTAGAATGAAAGTGAAAGAATGGAAAAAGATATTTCACACAAAGTAACCAAAAGGGAGCAAGGGTAGTTATACTAATATCAGGTAAAAACAGATTTCAGATTATAAAAAGGTTACAAGAGACAAAGAAGGATATTAATATGACATATTAATAAAATGATCAAAACAGCAAGAAAACATAACACTTATACACATTTATGCACCTGATGACATCAAAATATACAAAGCAAAATATATAAAGCATAATATATATATTATGCACCTGATGACATCAAAATATATAAAGCAAAAACTGAAGGAAGAAATAGACAGTTCTACAATAGTAGTTGGACTTCAATACCCCACTCTCGATAACGGCTAGACCAACCAGACAGAAGATAAGTAAGACAAAAGAGGACTTAACCAACATAATAAACCAACTAGATCTAACAGGCATATAAAGAACACTTTACCCAACAAGAACATAGGCATATGTTTGGAAGCACACATGGGACATTTGCCAGGCTAGACCATATGTTTGGGCAAAAATTAAGTCTCAATAGATTTTAAAAGATATATATCACACAAAGTATCTTCTCCAACTATGACAGGATAAAGTTAGAAATCAGTAACAGATGTAAAACCGGAAAATTTACAAATTTGTGGAAATTAGACACTTTAAACAACCATTAGATGGAAGAATGAACTAAAGGAATATTAGAAAATCCTTAGAGACAAACAAAAACAAAATCACAACATACCAAAACATGGAATGCAGCAAAAGCAGTGCTAAGGGAGAAATGTATAGCTGTAAATGCTTACATTAAAAAAACAAGAGAGTTATCAAGTCAACAACCTAGCTTTACAACTTAAGGAACTAGAAAAAGAAGAACAAATGAGACCCAAAACTTCCAGGAGGAAGGAAATAATAAAGATTAGAGCAATATACAGAACAGAGAATAGAAAAAACAATAGAGAAAAATCAATGAAACCAAAAATTGTTTCTTTGAAAAGATCAACAAAGTTGACAAGCCTTTAGTGAGATGGACTAAGGAAAAAAATAGAAAAGACAAAATGCTAAAATCAGAAACGAAAGTGGGGACGTTACTACTGATTCCATAGAAATAAAAAGGATTATAAGAACAATTGTATGCCAACAAATTGGATAATCTATATGAAATGGAAAAATTCCTAGGAACACACCACCTACCAAGACTAAATCATGAAGAAATAAAAATCTGAATAGACCTATAACTAGTAAGGAAATTGAAGCAGTAATTTAAAAAATCTCCCAACAAAGAAAAACACTGGACTTCATGGCTTCACTGATAAATTCTACCAAGCATTTAAAGAAAAACTAATGCCAATCCTTATTAGACTTTTCCAAATAATGGAAGAGAAGGGAAATCTTCCTAATTTGCCAAATGAGACCAGCATTACCCTGACATCAAAGTTAAAGACACTACAAAAAAGAAAAACTACATTATAATATCCCTTATGAACATTGATGCAAAAATCCTCAGGAATATACTAGCAAACTGAATACAGCAGTATTTTAAAAGGATTACATACCATGACAAAGTGGAATTTATTTCTGGGTTGCAAAGCTGGTTTAACATACAACAATTGATTGATGCAATACACCACATTAACAGAATAAGGGAAACAAAAATCACATTATCATCTCAATTGATGCAGAAAAGACACTGATAAAATTCAGCACCCTTTCATGATTAAAAAAACAAACCAACAACAAAAAAACAAACAAACAAAAAAACCAGCCAGGCGTGGCGGCTCATGCCTGGAATCCCAGCACTTGGGAGGCTGAGGAGGGCGGATCACCTGATGTTCACCAGCCTGGCCAACATGGCAAACCCCCGTCTCTACTAAAAATACAAAAATTAGCAGGGTGGTGGCATGCGCCTATAATCCCAACTACTGGAAGGCTGAGGCAGGAGAATGACTTGAACCTGGGAGGCGGAGGTTGCAGTGAGCTGAGATCACGCCACTGCACTCCAGCCTGGGAGACAGAGCAAGGACTCCATCTCAGAAAACAAACAAACAAACAAACAAACTCGTCAAACTAAGATTAGACAGAAACTACCTCAACATAATAAACGTTCAATTGTTCTAGCTGAGGCCATCTTAGATCAGTCTATAGCCAGCTGAACCTCAGACATGTGAGCAAGCCTAGTTAAGATCATCTGAGCCTTCAGACAACCCACAGCTAACAGCTAATTGCAGACACACAAGGAAGCCCAACCCAGATTAGCTGAACCCCACAGACTTGTGAGCCACATGTGGATTGTTGTATGCCAACTGAGGTTTGGGGTGGCTTTTTAAGGTAGCATTAGAGTGCCAAAAATTATCTGAAACAACCAGGCAGAAAATCAACAAAGGTATAAAAGATTTGAACAATACTGTAAACCAACTAGACCTAACATCTACAGAACATTCCCCTCAACAATAGCACAATATACATTCTATTTAAATGTGAATGGAATAGACCAGGATAGACCATATGCTATGCCCTAACACAAGTCACAATAAATTTAAAAGAGCTGAGATATACAAAATACATCTTCTGACCGCAGTAGAATTAAATTACAAATCAATAACAAAACAAAATTCAGAAATTCACAAATACGTGAAATTTAAATAATACACTCATAAATAACCAATAAATTAAAGAAATCACAATGGAAATTAGAAAATACTTTGAGACAAATCAAAACAAATACACAACATACTGAAACTTGTGGAATGCAGTGAAAGCAGTGCTTAAGAAAAATGTATAGCTGTAAACACCTGTATTAAAATAGAAGAAAGGCTGGGCGCAGTGGCTCACTCCTATAATCCCAACACTTTGAGGTGCTGAGGCAGGCAGATCACCTGAGGTCAGGAGTTCAAGACCAGTCTGGCCAACATGGTGAAACCCTGTCTCTACTAAAAATACAAAAAATTAGCCGGGCATAGTGGCTGGCACCTGTAATCCCAGCTACTCGGGAGGCTGAGGCAGGAGAATCGCTTGAACTGGGGAGGTGGAGGTTGCAGTGAGCTGAGATGGCGCCATTGCACTCCAGCCTGGAGAACAAGAGTGAAACTCTGTCTCAAAATAAATACATAAATTAAATTAAATTACAATAGAAGAAAGAATTCAAATAAATAAACTAAACTTCCATTTTAAGAAATTAAAATGAAAAAAGCAAACGAAATCCAAAACAAGCAGAAGGAAATAACAAAGATTAAAGCAGAAATAAATGAAATGGGGTATACAAAGAAAAAAACTAATAAAATCAATAAAACCAAAAGTCAGTTCTCTGAGATCAACAAAAATGACAAATCTTCAGCTAGACTGAGAGACTCAAATGACTAAAATCAAAAGTGCAAAAGCAAATTGTCTTAGTGTATTTGTGTTGCTGTAACAAAATACCTGAGATCAGATCACTTATAAAGAACAGTTCTGAAGGTTTGAGAGTCCAAGATTAAGGCACCAACATATTTGGAGTCTGGTGAGAGCTGCTTTCTCCAAGACAGCACCTTCTTGCTGTGTCCTCACATGGTACAAGGGGACAACAAGAGACCAATGCTGCGTTCTTACAGGGCAGAAGAAATGGAAGGACAGGCCAGGCACGGTGGCTTATGCCTGTAATCCCAGCACTTTGGGAGGCCAAGGTGGGCGCAGCACCTGAGGTCAGGAGTTCAGGACCAGCTTGGCCAACATGGTGAAACTCTGTCTCTACAAAAATGCAAAAATTAGCTGGGCATGATGGTGGGTGCCTGTAAGATAATCAGGAGGCTGAGGCAGGAGAATCGCTTGAACCCGGGAGGCAGAGGTTACAGTGAGCCAAGATCGCGCCATGGCACTCCAGCCTGGGGGACAGAGCAAGACTCCATCTCAAAAAGAAAAAAAGAAATGGAAGGGCAAAAGGCACCCAGGCATTCCCTTTACCCTCTTTTTAAAAGAGCATTAATCCATTCATGAGGATGCAACCATCATGACTTAATCATTTTGCAAAATGCCTCCTCTCTTATTACCATCACCTTGGGGTTTAAGTTCCAAAATATGAATTTGGGAGGGATACATACATTCAAACCATAATGGGAACATACCTACCAACCTTATGGAAATTAGAAAAAGTGTTATAAACAGCTGTATGCCAACAAATTAGGTCACCTAGATGAAATGGAAAAATTCCTAGAAAGCCACAAATTACTGAAACTAACTCAGTAAGAAATAGAAAATCTAAAGGAACCTAAAATGAGTAGAGATTGAATTGGTAATTTAAAAACTTCCCACAAAGAACAGTCCAAGCCTGGGCAGCAGAGCAAGCCCCCATCTCTACTAAAAAGAAAGAAAAGAAAAGCCCAGGTTCGCATGGCCTCTCAGGTGAATTCTGCCAAACGTTTAAAAAAGAACTAACAGGTGGGGGGCGGTGGCTCATGCCTGTAATTTCAGCACTTTGGGAGGTTGAGGCAAGTGGATCACTTAAGGCCAGGAGTTCAAGATCGGCCTGGCCAACATGGTGAAAACCCATCTCTACTAAAAATACAAAAATTAGCTGGGTGTGGTGGCACACGCCTGTAGTCCCAGCTACTCAGGAGGCTGAGACATGAGAATCGCTTGAACCAGGGAGGCAGGAGTTGCAGTTGGCTGAGATCATGCCACTGCACTCCAGCCTGAATGACAAGAGTGAGACTCTGTCTCAAAAGAAAAAAAAAAAGAAAAAGAAAAAAAAAAACAGTAGTTGTTCACAAAGTCTTCCAGAAGAGAAGAGGAGAGAACACTGCCCAACTCATTCTAGAAGGCCAGAATTACCCTGATACCAAAAACAATGACATCACAAGAAAACTGTAGAACACTATCCCTTGTGAATATAGATGAAAAACCCTCAACAAAAACTAGCAAACCAAATCCAGCAACTTATAAAAAAGGATGATATATCATGACCAAGTGAGATTTATCCCAGGATTACAAGATTGGTTTAATATTCAAAAATAAATTAATGTAATACACCATATTGATAGAATAAAGAAGAAAAACCACATGATCATCTCAATAGATACAAAAAAAAAAGCATTTTATAAAATCCAAAACTCTTTTATAACAACACTCAACAAACTAGCAATAGTAATGAATTTCCTCAAGTGGATAAAGGGCATGTATGCAAATCTTGCAACTATTCAATGGGAAAAGACTGAATGCCTTTCTATTAAGATTGAGAATAAGATAAGGATATTTGCTCTTGCCACTATTCAACATTGTACTGGAAGTTCCAGGCAGTGAAATTAGTCAAGAAAAAGAAATAAAAGGCAACCAGCCTGGAAAGGAAGAATTGTAACTATCTTTCACGGGTAAAATGGTCTTGTGTATAGAAAATCCTAAGGAATCTACTAAAAACTATTAGAATGAATAAATTCAGCAATATTGTAGTTTATAAGATAAATATACAGATCTATTATACGTCCACATACTAACAATGAACAAGAAAAGAAAGTGTGTGAGCATGGTATGATAGACAGTGGAATAAAATTAACAGACCAGAAATACACCCTTACATTTATGGTTAACTGATTTTTGACGAAAGCACTAACACAATTCGATGGAGAAAAATCGTCTTTTCAACAAATAGTACTGGGATAACCGAATATCTATATCTGAACCGATGAAGCTGGATCCCCTACCTCATATCATACACTAAACTAACTCAAAATGGATCATAGACCTAAATGTAGGAGTTAAATCTATGAAACTCTTAGAAGAAATCATAGGACCAAAAGGCAATATTTTTTTTTTTACATATGATACCAAAAGTGACAAAAGAAAAAATTTTTTGAGACAGGGTCTCACTCTGTCACCCAGGCCGGCATATAGTAGCATGATCACAGCTCCCTGCAGCCTCAGCCTCCTGGGCTCAAGGGATCCTCCCATCTCAGCCTCCCAAGTAGCTGGGACTACAGACATGTGCCACCACAACTGGCTAATTTTTAAAATTTTTTGTACAGACTGGGTCTCACTATGTTGCCAAGGGTGGTCTTGAACCCCTGGACTTAAGTGATCCTCCCACTTCAGCCTCCCAAAGTGCTGGGATTATAAGCATGAGCCACCACATCAAGCCAGAAGAAAAAATTTTGATAACTCAGACTTTATCAAAATACCAAGTTTTTGAGCTTCAAAGAACATCATGAGGGAAGTGAAAAGACAACCCACAAGCTGGGAGGAAATATTTGCAAATAACATATCTGATTTAAATTCAGACTATTAAATAACTCTTATAATTTGACAAGAAGACAAATAGCTCAATTAAAACAATAGGTAACAATTTTGAATAAACATTTCTCCAAAGAAGATATACAAATATCCAACATCAGTAGAATCAATTAGAAAAATGCAAATCAAAACCACAATGAGATACCACTTCACTCTCTAGAATGGCTATAATTAAAAAGACAGACAAAAATGTGGAAAAATTGGTACCCTTGTACATTGCTAGTAGGCATGTAAAATGGTGCCAACATTCTGAAAAACACTTTGGCAGTTCCTCAAAATGTTATCTTTTTTTTTTTTTTTGGAGACGGAGTCTCACTCTGTTGCCCAGGCTGGAGTGCGGTGGCGCCATCTTGGCTCACTGCAACCTCCGCCTCCCGGGTTCAAGTGATTTTTGAGCCTCAGCCTCCCAAGTAGCTGGGATTACAGGCGCACACCACCATGCCCAGCTAATTTTTGTATTTTTTTTTTGAGATGGAATTTCCCACTGTCACCAGGCTGGTGTGCAGTGGCTCGACCTTGGCTCGCTGCAACCTCTACCTCCCGAGTTCAAGTGATTCTTCTGCCTCAGCCTCCTGAGTAGCTGGGACTACAGGTGTGTGCCACCATGCCCGGCTAATTTTTGTATTTTTAGTAGTGATGGGGTTTCACTATGTTGGCCAGGCTGGTCTCGAACTCCTGACCTCATGATCAGCCTGCCTTGGCCTCCCAAAGTGCTGGGATTACAGGCGTGAGCCACTGTGCCTGGCCTAATTTTTGTATTTTCAGTAGAGATGGAGTTTCACCATGTTGGCCAGGCTGGTCTCAAACTCCTGACCTCAAGTGATCCACCCGCCTCGGCCTCCCAAAGTGTTGGGATTACAGGTGTGAGCCACAGCACCCGGCCTCAAAATGCTAAACATAGAAGTATCATATGACTGTAAAATTCTACTCCTAGCTATCTATTCCAAGAGAAATAAAAACATATCTATGCAAAAAGCAGTACACAAATATTCGTAGCAGCATTATTCATAATAGCCAAAAAGTAGAAATGACCCAAAGTTCCATGAACGGATGAAAGACTAAACAAAATTTGGCATATCTACACAATGGAATACTACTAAGTATTACAAAGGAATGAAATACTAACATAGGGCCTGGTGTAGGGCTCATGCCTGTAATCCCAGCACTTTGCGATTACAAATCCACCAAGGCAGGCAGATTGCTTGAGTCTGGGAGTTCAAGACCAACCTGGGCAACGTGGCAAAACACTGTCTCTACAAAAAATACAAAGATTAGCCGGGTGTGGTGGCCTGGACCTGTAGTTCCAGCTACTTGGGAGGCTGAGGTGGGAAGATTGCTTGAGCTGGGGGAGGCTGAGATTGCAATGAGCTGATATTGCACCACTGCCCTCCAGTCTGGGTGACAGAGCAAGACCCTGTGTCAAAAACAAGCAAACAGGCAAGGCACAGTGGCTCACACCTGTAATGCCAGCACTTTGGGAGGCTGAAGCAGGCGGATCACCTGAGGTCAAGAGTTTAAGACCAGCCTGGCCAACATGGTGAAACCCCGTCTCTACTAAAAATATAAAAATTAGCCAGGTGTGGTGGCACACACCTGTGATGCCAGCTACTCAGGAGGCTGACGTGGGAAGATCGCTTGAACCTGGGAGGTGGAGGTTGCAGTGAGCCAAGATTGCGCCACTGCACTCCAGCCTAGGCAAAAGAGCAAGACTCCATCTCAAAAAACAAACAACAAAAAACAAACAAAAACCTCATCTTGTGTAATTTTATTTATATGAAACATTCAGAATAGGCAAATCTATAGTGACACAAACTATATTAGTGGTTGCTGAGGACTGGGGAAAGGTTGGTTTGATGGGAACAGAGAATGATCTCTAAGGGTATGGGGTTTCTTTGGGGGTTGATGAAAATTTTCTGAGTCTAGATTATGAGTGATGGTTGCACAACTGTAAATATTGAATTATGTACTTTAAACTGATAAATTTTATGGAGTGTAAATCATATCTCCATAAAGCTATTTTTAAAGAAGAAAACGGACATAATGTTGATATAGTTTGGATATTTGTCCCCTTCAAATCTCATGTCAAAATTGGATCCCCAAAGTTGAAGTCAGGGCCTGGTGGGAGGTGTTTGGGTCATGGGAGCAGATCCTTCATGAATGGCTGCGGTCCATCCCCTCAGTGATGACTGAGTTCTCACTCTCTTAGTTCTCACGAAAGCTGGGTGTTTAAAAGAGCGTGGCACCTCCTCCTCTCGCTCTTGCTCCCTGTCTCACCATGTGACAGGCCTCCTCCCCCTTTACCTTCTGCTATGAGTGGAAGCTTCCTGAAGCCTTTGCCAGAAGCTGATGCTGATGGCATGCTTCTTATCTAGCCTGCAGAACCAGGAGCCAAATAAACCTCTTTTCTTGATAAATTACTCAACCTCAGGTTAAAGTTCCTTTATAGCAACACAAAATGAATGAATACAACTGTCTTTCTCCTTCTTCTGCTTGATTTTTCTTCATTATACTACCTGAAATTATGTGCTCATTTATTTTTTCTGTCTTTTTCTTCTCCAAACCAAAGTACAATTTTCATCAGGGCAGGTACTTTGACTATTTTTTTCACAGCTGTATCCTCAGCAGGTAAAACTATGCCTAATACATAATGGGAGTTCAATAAATTTTGCTAAATAAATGGAGTGAACAAGACAAGGAAATCACTGCTAAGTTTTACTGTTGATCGCGGACAATGCTGTAAGACCGAAAGAGAGCGAAAGCGAAATTGGAAGAGACAAAATCATCACTACTTCTGGACAATATTGTATTGTCTACCCAGAAACACCAAAAGACTCCATTAAAAATTACGATGACTAATAAGATAATTAAATTAGGTATCTGAGACCAGGTGTGGTGGCTCACGCCTGTAATCATGGCATTTTGGGAGGCTAAGGCGGGAGGATCGCTTGAGCTCAGGTGTTTGAGATGAGCCTGGGCAATATGGTGAAACCCTGTCTCTATCAAAAATACAAAAAATAAAAAAATAGCCAGGGGTAGTGGCATATGCCTGTAGTCCCAGCTATTTGGAGGGCTGAAGTGGGAGAATCGCTTGAGCCCAGGAGGTGGAGGCCCCCAGAGATTGTGCCATGGCACTCCAGCCTGGGTGACAAAGTGAGACTCTGTCTCAAAAAAAAAAAAAAAGGTAGCTAAGTAAAAGCCCAACATTCAAAAATGAAAGCAACCTTTATCTATAGAGTCAATGCAATGTCAATTAAAATCTCAACAAGTTATTTTGTGGATATTGGCCAACTGATTCTAAGGTTTTACAGAGAGGCTAAAGAACCAGAATAGCTAACACGATATTGAAAGAGAAGAAAAAAGTTGTGTAACTGATATTACCAGACTTCAAGACTTCCTCCCATAATATTTTTTTTTTTTTTTTTGAGATGGAGTCTTGCTATGTCCCCCAGGCTGGAGTGCAGTGGTGTGATCTCAGCTCATTGCAAACTCCGCCTCCCCAATTCAAGCGATTCTCCTGCCTCAGCCTCCCAAGTAGGTGGGATTACAGGCGCACACCACCAGGCCCAGCTAATTTTTGTATTTTTAGTACAGATGAGGTTTCACCATGTTGGCCAGGCTGGTCTCAAACTCCTGACCTCAGGTGATCAGCCCTCCTCGGCCTCCCAAAGTGCTGGGATTATAGGAGTGAGCCACTGCATCCATATTTTAATTAAGTGGTGTGATATCAGCAAAAAAAAAAAAAACAAACAAATACAGCAGTGGAACAGAATAGAAAACCCAGAAATAGACCCATATAAATATAGTCAATTGATCTTTGACAAAGAAGCAAAGGCATGTAATGGGGAAAAGATAGCCTTTCAACAAATGATACTGGAATAAGTGGACATCCATACACACACAAAATCTAGACACAGACTTAACAAAAATTAACTCAAAATGGACCATAAACCTAAATACAAAATGCAGAGCTATAAAAACTTTTAAAACTGTAATACTCCTAGATGATAACATAGGAAAACATCTAGATGACCTAGGGTTTGGCAATGGCTTTTAAGATACATCAGGCCAGGCCTGTAATTACGCTTGTAATCCCAGCACTTTGGGAGGCCAAGGTGGGTGGATCACGAGGTCAGGAGTTCGAGACCAGCCTGGCCAATATGGTGAAACCCCATCTCTACTAAAAATACAAAAATTAGGTGGGTGTGGTGGCATGTGCCTGTAGTCCCAGCTACTTGGGAGGCTGAGGCAGAAGAATCACTTGAACCCGGGAGGCAGAGGTTGCAGTGAGCCGAGATCACGCCACTGCACTCTAGTCTGGGTGACAGAGCGAGAATCTGTCTCAAAAACAAACAAACAAAATACAATATCAAAGGCACAATCCTTGAAAGAAAGAATTAATAAGCTGGACTTTTGTTGAAATTAAAAACTTCTGCTCTGTGAAAGACACTGTCAAGAGAATAAAGACAGAAACCACACTAGGAGAAAATATTTACAAAAGGCATATCTGATGAAGGACTGTTATCCAAAATATACAAAGAACTATTAAAATTAAGTAATAAAAAAGTAAACAACCCAGCTAAAAACTGGACCCTCATTTGATCATTACACATTGTAAACATGTATTGAAATATCACCTGTACCTCATTAATATGTACAATTATTATTATTATTTTTTTTTTTGAGACAGAGTCTCACTCTGTGGCCCAGGCTGGAGTGCAGTGGTGTGATCTCGGCTCACCGCAAGCTCCGCCTCCCAGGTTCACGCCATTCTCCTGCCTCAGCCTCCTGAGTAGCTGGGACTACAGGCACCTGCCACCACACCTGGCTAATTTTTTTGTATTTTTAGTAGAGACGTGGTTTCACCATGTTAGCCAGGATGGTCTTGAGCTCCTGACCTCATGATCCGCCCATCTCAGCCTCCCAAAGTGCTGGGATTACAGCCACCACTCCCAGCCAATATATACAATTATTATATGTCAATTAAAAATAAAGAAATATAAAAGGGGCAAAAAACCTCAACAGACATCTCACCAAAGAAGATATACAAATGGCAAATAAGCATATGAAAAGATGCTGCTCATCATATCATCAGGGAAATGCAAATTAAAACAAGATACCACTATACCTCTATTAGAATGGCCAAAATCAAGAACACTGACAATACCAAATACTGACAAGGATGTGGAGCAACAGGAACTTGCATCCATTACAGGCAGGAATGAAAAATAGTGTAGTCACTTTGGAAACAGTGTAGTGGTTTCTTGCAAAACCAAACATATTTTTAACACACAGTCCAGCACTCACTCACCAAACTCTTTGGTGTTTACCCAAATGAACTGAAAACTTACGTTCACACAAAAATCTGTTCCTATGGTATAAATATGTCCCAAAGTTCATGTGTTGGAAATTTCCTCCCCAATGCAACAGTGTCGAGAGGTGAGACCTTTAAGAGGTGATTCTTACGAATGGACGCCATTATCTAAGGAATGGGTTAGTTATCATGGGTGTGGGTTCCTGGTAAAAGAATGATTTTGGCCAGATGCGGTGGCTCATGGCTGTAAACTCAGCACTTTGGGAGGCCAAGAAGTGAGGAATTGCTTGAGGCCAGGAGCTCAAGACCAGCCTGGGGAATATAATCCTGTCTCTACAAAAAATTAAAGAAAAAAAATTGGCAAAAGTGGTGGCATGTGCCTTTAGTCCCAGCTACTCAGGAAGCTGAGGCAGGAAGATCACCTAAGCCCAGGTGTTAAGGTTACAGTGAGCTATGATTATGCCACTACACTCCAGCCTGGGTGACAGAGCAAAACCCTGTCTCTAAAAAAATGAAAATAAAAAATAAAATAAAAAGAATGAGTTTGGCCACCTTTCTCTGTCACTCTTGTGTGTGCCTTCCTGCCCTTTCATCTTCCACCATGAGATGATGCAGCCCTAAAACCCTCATCAGATGCCAGTGCCATGTTCTTGAACTTTCCAGCCTCCAGGATCATGAGCCAAATAAACATATTGTTTGTAAGTTACACAGTCTGTAGTAGTCTATTGTAGCAGCAGAAAACAGACTAAGACTCCTGCACACAGATGTTTATAGCAGCTTTATTCATAATTGCCAATATTTGAAAGCAACTAATACATCTGTCAGTAGATAAATAAGTGGATATGTCTATCAGATAAATAAATGGATAAATAAGCTATGATACATCCAGAGAAGAGAATATTATTCAACGCTAAAAAGAAATAAGCTATTAAGCCGTGAAAAGACATGAAGGCAACTTAAATGTATATTACTAAGTGAAAGAAGCCAATCTAAAAAGTCTACATTCTGTATAATTCCAAATCTATTACTTCTGGAAAAGGAAAAACTATGGAGACAGTGAAAACGTCAGTGGTTGCTGGAGGTTACTAGTGAGGGAGAGGTAAATCCATGGAGCACAAAGGATTTTTAGGGCAGTGAAATGACTTTGTTTGATAACATAATGGTAATTATGTCATTATACATCTGTCCAAACCCACAGAATGTACAACATCAAAGTGACCCCTGATGTAAACTATGGACTTTGGGTGATAATGATGTGTCAGTGTAGGTTCATTAATTATAACCAATGTGTTACTCTGGTGGGGGATGTTAATAGGGGATAGGCTATGCATGTATGGGAGAATGGGGTTTCCCACAGGAAATCTCTGTGCCTTTTGCTCAGTTTTGCTGTGAATCAAAAACTGCTCTAAAAAATAGTCTATGAAGAACAAAAAGGAGGAGGGGGAGGAGGCTTAACTAAACTGAAGGGTGTGCTACAATAATAATTGCAAACAATAGCAAAGTCATGGAATCAACCTAGGTGCCCATCAACAGGGAACTAGATAACAAAAATGTGGTATATATACACCATGGAATACTATGCAGCAATAAAACAGAACAAAATCATGTCCTTGCAGCAACATGAATGCAACGGTAAGCTATTATCCTAAGTGAATTAACACAAAAACAGAAAACCAAATATTGAATATTCTCACTTATAAGTGAAAGCTAAACATTGGGTACACATGGATGTAAAGATGGGAACAATAGACATTGGGAGCTCCAAAAGTGGGGAGGTAGGCAGGAGAGGCAAGGGCTGAAAAACTTCCAATTGGGTACTATGTTTGCTATCAATAGACAGATCAATAGAAGTGCAAACCTTGCATTGTGCAATATGTCCATGTAACAAACCTGACATGTAGCCACCCCTTGAATCGAACATAATTTTTTTAAACAAAAAAGAAACAGCGTGAGTATCCATCCCCTTTCTCCATACTGTGAGGCCTTGTGTTGGCCCCTATCCTGCTCCAGAGAAAGACTTAGGCCTAGTCTATGAAGAAAGTAAAACTTAGGGCCTCTAGTTTGGGATCAGATACAGTTGAGATTAAGTTTAGTGTTCTGAAAACAGGATAAAGGGAATGCTTATTTGTTAAATGTTAAGACCCCTCAGTCCTCCTCCTCTGCTCAGTTATCAGAAAGTTATCAGCCAGGGTTATATCCTCTAGGCAGGAAAATGGAAGGTTTTTCACAGGGGAATTTGAACAGCTTAAGAGAAAAGTAAAAAACCAAATATACCAACATCAGGGATTCTCCAACAGTGGCCCAGCCAGATCACCCTACAGCCGACGTTCTCAAAATCAGCTGCACATTAGACTTCCAAGCTCCTTTTGAAAACCTCTATGCCCAGGCTGTATCCCACGCCAATTCAATATGTAACTCTGGGAATAAAACCCAAACATCTATAATTCTTACTACTCTTAAATAGGATCTATAGCTATGTCCCCTTTCTGGTTCTGACTTTATTTGTGCCTCCTCTCTTTTATTCTAGATCAGTTTTATCAGTTTTTCTATTTTATCAGTCGTTTCCAAAAACCAATTTGTGCCTTTATTGAGTCTCTATTATAAACCTGTTTTCTATTTTATTTGTTTCTACTCTTTATTTTTATTTTCATTTTTTATTTAACTCACAGTACATCTACTCCTATCTTTATCATTTCCTTTCTTTCTACTTTCTGTGTTTAATTTACTGTGTGTGCGTGTGTGTGTGTGTTTTTTTTTTTTTCTAACTTCTTGAGATGGATACTTACATCACCATTTTCAGGCTTTCTTTTTTAAACTATGTCATTATTTCTATATATATTCTATGGTTCAATTGACACATTTTCAATTTTAAGGCTATAAATTTTCCTCTAATGGCAGTTTTTGTTGCATCTTGTAAGCTTAGCTATTCTTAACATTATTTAGTCCAAAATATCTTTCCATGTATATTGTGATTTCTTTAATCCGTTAGGTATTTAGAAGTATGTTGCTAATTTCCAAACGTTCAGGGATATTCTAGTTACCTTTTTTATTATTGATTTCTAAATTAATTTAAGTGTGACCAGAGAACATGCTCCATTTGATTTTGATCATTTTAAATTTGTTGAGTTGCTTTATGATCCAACATACAGTCAATTTCAGTAAATGTTCCATGTGTACTTGAAAAGAATGTATATTCAACAACAATTGTTGCAATGTTCTATATGTAACATTTCAGTAATATTTATTGCATCTTTCAAATTATTTGTATCCCTACTGATTTTTTTGTCTGATAGTTTTCTAGTTAACAAGACAGGTATATTGAAATCTACTGTACTACAATTAAGGATTTCTCTATTTCTTATTTTAGTTATGTCTTTTTTTTTTTTGCTTTCTATATTCTGATGTCTTGTTATTAGGTACATACAAATTTTATATCGTTGTATTTTCTTGGTGAGCTGACCCCATTATTATTATGAAACATTTCCGTTTATTCCATTTTATTTTATTTTATTTTATTTTTTTGAGACAGGCTCTCAGTCTGTTGCCTAGGCTGGAGTGCAGCCGTGTGATCTCAGCTCATTGGAACTTCCACCTCCTGGGCTCAAGTGATCCTCCCACCTCAGCCACCCTAGTAGCTGAGACTACAGGTATGTGCCACCACACCCAGCTAACTTTTGTATTTTTTTCTTAGAGATGGGGTTTTACCATGTTGCCCAGGCTGGTTATTCACTTCTTATCTTGCTTTAAAGTCTTTATGCTACATCTGCTTTCTTTTGTTTTGAATTTGTGTTGTATCTATATTTTTTTCATTCTTTTGCTTTCAAACTTTCTGTGTCCTTATATTTAAGGTGTGTTTATTATAATTAACATATAGTTGTGTGTGTTTTTTTTAAATCCAGTGTGACAATCTTCCTCTTTAATTGGACTTTTTAGTCCATCTATGTTTAATGTAATTACTGACATATTTGGGCTTAAAATCTATCTTACTGATTCTGTATTCTGTATTTCTTTTTCTCTCCTTCTTGCCTTCTTTTGAATTTTTCAAATCCTGTTTTCTTTATCTATTAGCTTATTAGTTTTATCTTCTCTTACTGTTCTTTCAATGGTTACTCTAGATTACAGCATGAATCCTTAACTTTTTAAAGTATAATAAAAATTAGTACTTTTACCACATTTGGACAATGCAAAGAACTTAGAACTTTATATCTATTGATCACACTCCTTTGTTGGTAAAATTATTGTCTATATATTTAAATTTCCTATAAATTTTAATCCACAAAATATTGTTGGAGTTTTACCCTTTCCATTGCTCTTTATTTCTTTCTGAATTATTATGCTTCCATCTGAAATCATTTCCTTCTCCTTCTCCATAACTCTCTTCAGTATTTGCTTTACTATGATTCTTCTAGGGATAAATTCTCTCAGGTTTTTTTTCTCTGAAACTGTATTTTTGTTTCATTCCTGAAGGATAGCGTCACTGGGTGTAGAATTCTTGGATGTTACTTATTGTCTTTAAGTGCTTTTAAGTTAAAATTCACCGTCTTTTAGCTTTCATAGTTTTTATTGAAAATTTAACTCAGTCGGGCCAGGCGCAGTGGCTCATGCCTGTAATCCCAGCACTTTGGGAGGCCGAGGCGGGTGGATTGCCTGAGGTCACAAGTTCAAGACCAGTCTGGCCAACATGGTGAAACCCCGTCTCTACTAAAAATACAAAAAAATTAGCCAGGCGTGGTGGCACATGCTTGTAATCCCAGCTACTCGGGAGGCTGAGGCAAGGGAATTGCTTGAACCAGGGAGGTGGAGGTTGCAGTGAGCTGAGATCGCGCCACTGTACTCCAGACTGGGCGACAGAGCAAGACTCCATCTCAAAAAAAAGAAAATTTAACTGTGTAATTGTTGCTTTTGTTTTCAACAGCTTTACTGTAATCTGCCTAGGAGTAGATTCCTTTGTATTTATCCCTGTTGAGGTTGAACTAGCACTTCTCGAATCTATGGATCAACATCTCTTGACAGTATGGGGAAATTCTTAGCTATTATCTCTCTGAATATTTCTTCAGCCTGTGCTCCATTCTCTCTCTTCTCATTCTGAAACTCCAGTTACACATGCTAGATGTTTTAACCTTGTTTCAAAAATCTTTTTTTTCTAGCTAGGTAGAAGATACTAGTCTTTTTTTTTTTTTTGACAGGGTCTCACTCTGTCACTCAGGCTGGAGTACAGTGGCAAGATCTTAGCTCACTGCAACCTTCACCACCAAGCTTAAGTGATCCTCCCACCTCAGCCTCCCAAGTAGCTGGGACTACAGGTGTGTGTCACCATGCCTGGCTGATTTTTGTATTTTTTATAGAGATGGGGTTTTGTTATGTTGCCCAGGCTGGTCTCAAACTCCTGGATTCAAGTGATCCACCTGACTCGGCCTCCCAAAGCGCTGGGATTTACAGGCATGAGCCACAAACATCTCTTATGAGCCAGCCTCAAACATCTCCATGCTCTTATATGTACTTTATATTCCTTGTCTCACCATATTTCAGCCTAGATATTTTCTTCTGACTAATCTTTTCTTTTATTCTCTCTTCAACTGCTTCTAATCAACTGTTAAACCCATTATTGAATTATTAATTTCATTTATTGAATTTTTCAGTTCTAGAGTTTCCATTTGATTCTTTTTTTATAGTCTGTAGTTCTCTCCTGAAATTCTGCATCTTGTAATTTAATTTCTGGAACATATTAATCACAGTTATCTTAAATTATGTGTATGATTTCTCCAATATCTGGATCTTCCATAGGTCTGTTTCTATTGTCTGTCTTGTAACTGAATTTTTGGCAGTCTTGTCTTTTTTTGCGTGCCTATTTTTCATTATCTGGATCTTCCATAGGTCTCTTTCTATTGTCTGTCTTGTAACTGAACTTTTGGTAGTCTTGTCTTTTTTTGTGTGCCTATTTTTCATTACATGCTGGACATTGTGTATGAAAAGTTATAGCAATAATTTGAGGTACTGGACAATATTATCTTCACCCAGAGAGGACTTATTCTTATTTATAGGAACAGTTAAGGTAGGGGCATGGCACCAGAATAAATCTAAAATTAGTTGCTTCAAACCAAGTTTCAGTCTTTGAGAGTTAGTCAATCTTGGATCATCCTTACTCCTAGGATACAGCCCTTTAGGAATCCCTATTGAAAGTCTGGGATGTTTACCAGCTACTTAGGAGGCTGAGGCAGGAGAATCACTTGAACCCGAGAGGCGGAGGTTGCAGTGAGCTGAGATCACGCCACTGCACTCCAGCCTGGGCGACAGAGCAAGACTCCGTCTCAAAAAAAAAAAAAAAAAAGAAAGTCTGGGATGTTTACTAGAACTCCTTCTTATTGATGAGCCCTGAACCACAGTTATTGTTTCCTCTGCCCAGAGAGACTTCCAAAAGCTCTGCTCAGCTTCTCATTTTCTCAGGTTTGACTTTGAAACTAGGAACACCTCAGTGGTGCCAGATGTTTGTCTCACCTCTATGGAATTCCCCCTTCTCCAGAATCTTGACCCCTAAGTTCTTTTCTATCTTGGTAGTTCTCCAATGCTTCCAAACAGATATTTTAAAAATATTTTGAACAGCTTTCCTAACTGTTCTTGATGGGAGGCTTGGTCTGGCTTGCAATGTCTTTGGATGATTTCTATTTATTCTGCCTAGCTCAGTGAACTTGAAAAAGGAAGCCATTAACAGTACCCGGGGTATTTCTCAAACTTCTCAAATGTAAAATTCTGCCAGTAATAACTTTGAGAACCCACTGGAACAAAACAAGACATTGTAACACATAATTCAGCACCACTCCTGGGAGCGATGCTGAGATGGACCATTCTAAAGCCTTTTCTTTGCCTTGGCTTTCTTTATCTCTCCCAAACTATCAAGCAAAAAACATCCACAGGTACAAACCTCTTTTACGCTTTCCCAGTAGTCTGTTCCTCTATTTCTAATTATTCCCAATGTTAGGAATTCAAATTCATGTGTTTCTAACCTTAAATTTTGGAGATTGCAAAAAAAGGCTCACAGAAGCAAAAACACATTTATAAGAGTTCATATAATAGGACTCCTTCATCAGAAATAAATTACTATTCTTGCATATCACTAAAATAATAGTGCTTTCTCCATATCTGTATCTCTAAAATGCTCCTCCTTCCTTTGAGAACATTCTCTTTCTTTATTTCTCATCATATGCCCCACTTCAGATTCTCTTGGCCTCACCTGTCTCCAGGACATTTGAATCCAGCTCCAGTCACTGCTGTCGGGAAAATAAATCTAGGGATCCCAAATCACTAAGCCAAAGGGGAAAGTCAAGCTGGGAACTCCTGAGGGCAAAACTGCCTCCCATTCTATTCCTAAAAAGTGATAACTACTAAGATAAAAAAGCTACACACCTCCCTCACAATTTGCCCAAAGGAAATTCCTTGGGGACAAAGAACAGACAGAACTTAGTCATCCCTCTGCTCACTGAGATAAATGTATATTTGATTGCTTCCTTTGGAAAGGCTAATCAGAAACTCAAAAGCATTTGTCTCTTATCTACCTATGACCTGCTTCAAGTTGTCCCACCTTTCTGGACCAAACCAAAGTACATCTTACATATGATGATTGATGTCTCATGTCTCCCTAGAATGTATATATAAAATTTAATATAGAATGTAATATAAAACGAAGCTGTACCCCACTCACCTTGGGCACATGTGGTCACCACCTCCTCGGGCTGTGTCATGGACACACATCCTTAACTGGCAAAATAAACTTCCTAAATTGAATGAGACCTGTCTCTGATATTTGGAGTTCACAGGACTAACTTTGCATGGATTGCATTCACCTTCATGCAGGCACACGATGACAAGACCTTATTCCATACCAATACCACATGCTTCTTTCCACCCTTCTGTTGATGCTGAGTCATCAAACACCAGGGGACACATATGTATGAGACAGAAGGGCAGGAGAGTTGACCCTCATAACAGGAAAAACAAAAGCCAGTAGAGAAATTCCTCTCTTCTTTTCCCAAAGCAGTTTGTTGAGGGATTGAAGATATCTTTAAACTATTCCCTCAAGCATAGTTTCCCGAGACACACTTTATACGACTTCTTGGAGGATAGCCCCATAGATTGAGCTGCCCAGATGCATTTAGTGGCAGCTACTTTGCAAACACATCCTCATATTAGCTTTGTTTGTTTCCCTGTATATAAATCCTAACATTGCCTATGTAAAATAAAATGACAATTACTAATTTGTGGAGTTAGAAAGAAAAGAAAGAACCAAAAAATTAGACAACAGTATCATATAAGTCAGAAAAGGTAAGAAAATAATTAAAATATTCTAAACGTTTTATGCTATTTAGAAGAGAATGGTAAACATATTTAAACTTTATGCCTTGTTAAAATACATGACACATTTCTGAAGTAATCTCTAAAAAAATAGAGTATAATTCCAAATCTTTAGTGAAAACATGGAAGAGGAGGAAAGGTGCAAGAAGAACTCAGTTAATCAAAAATAAAAAATAAGCCCGAAAAAAAAAGCCCAGAGACCTAGAAAATGTAGAACAAATAGAAATAAAAAAGGAAGAATCAAAGTCTAAATATATAAAGAATCATAATAGGCCAGGGGTGGTGGCTCAAGCCTGTAATCCCAGCACTTTGGGAGGCTGAGGTGGGCTGATCACCTGAGGTCGGGAGTTTGAGACCAGCCTGAGCAACATGGAGAAGCCTCATCTCTACTAAAAATACAAAAATTAGCTGGGTGTGGTGCTGCATGCCTGTAATCCCAGCTACTTGGGAGGCTGAGGAAGGAGAATCACTTGAACTTGGGAAGCGGAGGTTGTTGTGAGCCGAGACCAGCGCAGGCAACAAGAGCGAAACTCCGTCTCAAAAAAAAAAAATCATAATAAATATACACGGAACAAAATTAACAGTAACAAGACGGATGATCAGTTAGGACTTTTTTTTTTTTTTTTTTGAGATGGAGTCTTGCTCTGTCACCCAGGCCGGAGTGCAGTGGCGTGCCATCTCAGCTCACTGCAAGCTCTGCCTCCCAGGTTCACGCCATTCTCCTGCCTCAGCCTCCCCAGCAGCTGGGACTACAGGCTCCCGCCACCACACCCGGCTAATTTTTTGTATTTTTAGTAGAGACGGGGTTTCACCGTGTTAGCCAGGATGGTCTCAATCTCCTGACCTTGTGATCTGCCCACCTCGGCCTCCCAAAGTGCTGGGATTACAGACGTGATCAGTTAGGACTTTTTAATACAGCTGTATACATTAATACATCTAAAGCAAAAGAACTTAGAAAGGTTGAAAGTAAAAGGATTGCAAATATTACAAGTAAACACTCACTAAAAGAAAGCTGGTTTGTCTATGATAATATCAGACAAAACAGGCTTTAAGACAAAGAGCAATGTAGGGATAGAAAGGGATAACTGTGTCATGATATAAAATTTAATTCACCAAAATGATAACACAATTCTAAACACATAAGCACCTAATGAAATGTGTTCCAAGTACAGGGAGCATAAATTGATAAAAACTGGAGAGGCTGACAAATCTACCATCATTGTGGGAGATTTTTCAACATGCCTTTCTCTGTGACTGGTAATTCAAGCAGAAAACAAAAAGCAAAGATACAGGATATTTGAACAACAAAACTAACCATCTTGTAATAATGGACACGTATCAATTTTGCACCTAACAATGAGAGAATACAAATTCTTATCAAGCTTGTATTTCTCAGATTAGATTATAAATTAACCAATTAGGCAAATATCAATACATTTTAAATAAAAGTATAATAAAAATTATTATTATTATTATTATTTTGAGACTGAGTTTTGCGCTTGTTGCCTAGGCTGGAGTGCAATGGCGCCATCTCAGCTCACTGCAAACTCTGCCTCCTGGGTTCAAGTGATTCTCCTGCCTCAGCCTCCTGAGTAGCTGGGATTACAGGCGGGCACCACCATGACCAGCTAATTTTTGTATTTTTAGTAGAGATGGGGTTTCACCATGTTGGCCAGGCTGGTCTCGAACTCCTGACCTCAGGTGATCTGCTCGCCTCAGCCTCCCAAAGTGCTAGGATTACAGGCATGAGCCACCATGCCCAACCTAAAAGTATAATAAAAATTATGATGACAATGCAAATATGTCAGAAGAGACAAGGTCTCTGTTACCCAGGTTGCAGCATCAAACTCCTGGGCTCAAGTGATCCTCCCACCTCAGCCTCCCCAGTAACTGGGATTACCATGCCTGGCTAATTTTTTATTTTTATTTTTTTAGTAGAGATGGGGTCTCACTATTTTGCCCAGGCTGGTCTCAAACTTCTGGGCTTAAATGATGCTCCAGCCTCACCCTCCAAAAGTGTTGGGATTACAGGTGTGAGCCACCATGCCTGGCAAGAACATATCTTTTAAATAATGAGTCAAAGAAGAAACTACAATAAAAATTTAAATATTTTTGAACTGAATAATAATGAAAATGTTATATATCAAAACTTGTGGGATACAGAAAGCAGTGCTTTGAAGGAAATTTACTGCCTTAAATGTTTTTAAAGACAAGAAAAACATGGCTGAAAATTAATGAACTAAACCCACAACTTAAGAAACAACAGAATAAACTCGAAGAAAATGGAAGGAAGGGGATAATTATAAGAGCAGAACTAGAGATAGAAACGAAATAGAAAACAGGGAGAATCAACAAGGACAAAAGTTGGTTCTTTGAAAAATACCAACAAAATAAATAAACCTCTGCAATGATTTATCTAAGAAAAAATGATAAGAAGTTATAGGCAAATAATTTTTATCAGTCAGTTTTCACTATAATATGCTTTGGTAACTACAAAATCCCAAATCTTTGTGTTTATTTCTTATTTGCTATATAGGTTGACTCTGCTGGGCTCTCCTCCACATGTATTCTTCATTCTGGGGTCCCCAGTCATGCACATGCCATTCTCATGGAAGAGAGAAAAGAGCAAGAAAGCTGGTAGAAACATGTACGGTATCTTTTAAAGTTTCTGTTCATGTATAATGATCAAGCCCATTGACAGCTGGTTGGGTATGCATTCTCCTGTCACAAGAGTCACCTCGAGTCACATAGCATTAGGTAGAAATGTATAGTCCTCTTATAAAAAAAGGAGCAAATATTTGGAGAGCAATAACACAGTCTACCACAAGTAATATTATAAATGAAAAAAGAGCTATAAATACAGCAGAGATTAAGAAGATAGTACAATCAATAACTATGACAATAAGTTAAACCCTTAGATGACATGGAAAAAATTCTAGAACCTATTATTTTATTAAACTGACTCAAGGAGAAAGAAAATAATCGAATAGTTTCATAACCATTAAATAAATCAAAGTCATATTTTACAACCTTCACACAAGGAAAATACCCAGCCCAGTTGGTTTTGCTGTTCTGTTCTGTTCTGTTTTGTTTGGTTTTTGTTTTTTTGGAGGTGGAGTCTTGTTATGTTGCTCAGGCTGGTCTTGAATTCCTTGCCTCAAGTGATCCTCCTGCTTGAGCCTCTCAAGTAGTTGAGATTATAGGTGTGAGCCACTGCACCCAACTCCAGACAGTTTTATTGGTGAATTCTACTGATGCTCGAAAGGAAAATCACTCCAATCTTATTAAAATTCTTCCAGAGGATACAAAAAAAGGGAATACTCCTTATATTACTTTATGAGACTTGAAACCCAAACAGATCAAGACAGAATGAGAAAGGAAAATCACAAGTCCATGTTTTTCATAAACACAAATGCAAAAATCCTACATAGAATATAACATAGACATAGAATATATAGAGTACAATAGCATATAAAATTGAGATTTTATGGTCCAGTTGTTTATTCTAGGAATGCAAGGATAAGTAGTTTAATACAAAATCTATAAATGTCATCTATCATATTAACATATTAAAGGGAGAAAGAAATTGTGTGATGATTTCAATAGATGTAGAAATAAATTAAATTCAAATCTATTCAAGATTTTTAAGTTTTATTCAACTAGGAATAAAAGGTACCTTCCTTAACCTGATAAAGGAGATTTACAAAACGCCTACAAAAATATCATTCTAAATGTTTTATCATAAAATATACAAAAATAATTCTAAGTTTCCTTTTTGAATATCAAGAACATCAGGAATGCCCACTATCACCATTTCCAATAACACTGTACTGGAACAATGCACTGCCTTCTCCCCCAAACCAGTGTAGCACTTTTTTTTTTTTTGAGATGGAGTCTGGCTCTGTTGCCCAGGCTGGACTGCAGTGGTGCGATCTCAGCTCATTGCAAGCTCCACCTCCTAGGTTCACGCCATTCTCCTGCCTCAGCCTCCCAAGTAGCTGGGACTACAGGCACCTGCTACCATGCCAGGCTAATTTTTTGTATTTTTAGTAGAGATAGGGTTTCACCATGTTAGCCAGAATGGTCTCAATCTCCTGACCTCATGATCTGCCTGCCTTGGCCTCCCAAAGTGCTGGGATTACAGGCATGAGCCACTGCACCTGGCCAAACCAGTGTAACACTTTAAGATAGATAAAAAGCAATACGGGTTGGGTGTAGGAAAGGGGGAAACTGGCATTATTTTCAGATAATGATTGTTTCCATACAAAATCCAAAAGAATCAATAAATTACTACAAACAAGAGTTTAACATTGTGGCTGGATACAATATCAATGTACAAAAATCAAATTTATTTCTATATGATCTTCGAAAAATTAGAAAGCATATTTTTAAAGAACATCACTTATAATAGCAACAAAAACTACAAAGAATCTAGGAATAAAATCTCCAAAAGATGTGCAAGATCTGGACAAAGAGAATAATAGACCCAAATTAAAGCATTAATGAAGACCTAATAAAAAGAGAGTTATCCCTTGCTTATGGAAGACTCAGAATCATAAAATGTCAATTCTCTCCAAATTTATATATTAGTTATTTATTATTCAATGCAATGCCAACAGGTTTTTGTTGTTGTTACTGCTGCGTGTGTGTGTGTGCAACTTGTTTGTGTGTGCAACTTGAGATGCTTGCCTTAAAATATGGGAAAACTAAAGACCAACCATAGCCCAAAAAAAGAAGATGGATGAAGAATAAAAGCGAGATTTTGCACTACTCAATATCAAGACTTTTTATAAAGCTATGGTAATTAAATAATGTGATGTTGACATCAAGATAGACAAATTTTCCAGTGGAAGAGAATAGATAGATCAGAAATAGACCCATAAGTAACTGGAATGTTGATATATAACAAAGTTGGGAAAGGTGGGGCTAGTCAATAAAGCTGGGGGAAAAATAAAGGTCATTTGTATGTAAAGAGTAAAATGGGATCCCTACCTCACACCATATACAAAAGTAAATTCCAGAGAGAATAAGGATTTAAAGATTTTTAGGAGTAAGAGTAAGTGAATATATATTAGGGTAGGGGGAAAAGAAAAACAAGATAAATATTAATAAATTCAAAGTTAAGAACATCTACCAAAATAGAAAGTGAAAAGACACGAATGGAAGGATAAATTTGCAACACATATAGCTGATGAAGAGTCAGTGCCCCAAGTTTGTGAATAATGTAAAAACAATCCACTAAAACAATAATAAAAGACTCAAACTGACTGTTATATAAAGAGCCAAAGATGGCCTCTGTATCTGGGTCCCTGGGTTGTTTATTTCTTCACAGCAAGCTGGTATCTATTACCTCAAAAGCCTTTCAGCACCTAACTCAAATGTTTATATATCCAGGCATTTTAAATATAACCCAACTAAGCAGATTTTTAGGCATTTAGAGCTGTTTGCCTGCTTTGTATACCTCATGAAACTGTGCCCAACATCTGTTAGTTATAGATAAGATAAATCCGTGGTTTATTAAGACTCCAATTTGCTGCTGCCCTTGGGAGCTTTCTGAAACAGAGACTTCACACAGGCTGCTGAACAACATCACCTGGACATGGTAAGGCCACTCCCTTCTGGAAATTTCCTTCTCTTTTCCTCTTTTGGATGGTTCCTCTCCACCCCCAATCTCTGGATCTTCTCATGCTGCGAGGGACTTTCCCTAAATGCAAACCTGTCAAAGCTCACACAAATAAAGCTTGAGTGTGCTACTGCCACCTCCTGGTCATGTATTTTTTCTTGCTCAGCCCTAAAAATCCCTCAAATGCCCTACACTGACATTTCACAGAAGAGAAACTACAGATGGACGATACATATTTAAAAGAGATGCTTAACCTCAATAAGGGCAGTTTGAGACCATGCATTAGCAAAAGCCAAGAAATCTGAGGTGTTAGAGAAGATGTGGATGCTGGTAGGAGTATAAACTGGTACAACCACTTTGGATAAAAATTTGGTATTATCATATAAAGTGGAATACTGGCATTCCAAAGTCCTATCAATTTTATTCCTAGGTAAATACACCCAAGAGACATTTTTGCACAGGGGCACCAGAAAGCAATGCTGATTTCCAACACTGTTGGAAAGAGCAAAGGACTGGAAATCGCACAAAGATTTAGCAGCTGGAGAATGGATAAATTATGGTACATAATGGATTTTTATGTAGCAGTGAAAATGAACAAATGTAACTTCAGTCAATAAAGATGAATCTTAATAACATGTTTGTAAAGAAAAATGTACCAGGCCCAGGCCTCTAGATGAAAGTTTGGAAATACACACAAAACTAAGAAAAGTAAAAATACATTGCTTAGTAATATATATAAATGCGAAAAGAAATTAAAGCAATCTAATAGTTGTGTAAACACAAATTCAGGATGGGGGTTACTTCTGATGGAGAGGCAGTGGCAGAAGATGCGGACCACTTACAAGTTGATGAAAGTTAATTGATAATATTTTAGTTATTGGTTAGCATGTCAAGTTAAAGAAGGTGTTCATTATATTATTTTAAAAATGAATTCGTTTACTTTAATTTAAACGGGCCATTCAAAGACTACTGGTTATAACGTACTATTGGCTAATTCTGTGGTCTATTTTTTAAAAGAGGATTGTACCTACAGATCTTCTCAGGCCTTCCGGCCCAATCACGTTATAAATGACTAAGGAGTTCAATCAAGGCCATGGGCAAAAATGCAGCATCCTAAACCCATGTACCTACTCCCCACCGTACCCAAAACAGCGGCATTAACACAACGTAAAAAACCAAGGAAGACGTAGCAACAAAAACCTTGATTTCCTAGAGCGCAAACAAAAGAGGGTAGAATCACGTGGTTCTTCCTCCCACGCCAGGCGCGCCAATGATGTCACCAATCTGCGACCAGACCATTGATTCCCGACTGAAGGTAGAGAAGGCTACGTGGTGGGGGAGGGCGGGGGGAGGGTCGCGGCCGCACTGGCAGCCTCCGGGTGTCCGGCCGTGTCCCGAGGAAGTACAAGACCCGGTAAGAGCTTCTGTCCTTCTCGGCCACACCTGCTTGGGCTGGAACGCCCAGCCCGTGCGGCCCCTCCAGTCTCTGGCGTTGATGTTAGAGGAAGCGCGGGGGCACCCCGGCAGGGCACTGAGGGTGGCCGCAGGGCTGGGTGGGGACGCGACTGGTAGGGGCACAGTGGCCGGTCTCGGCAGCCTTCCAGGAGGCGGACGCCCGGGCCGGTGTACTTTTGTGCGTGTGTGTGCGCCCGTGTGTGCGCGAGTGTGGGCGGCAGAGGCTGCGCACGGATGCTCCGGCGCTCGTGCCAGCCGGAGCCCAACAGCTGGGTACCAAAGGCCCTTGTTTCCCTCTCGCCGACTCCCCCGCCTCGGAGTGACTGGAGAGTGAGGCGCCTGGGACTCGCCCCGGTAGGCGCTTTGCTGCGCCTTCTCCCACAAACTGCGTTAGGTCCGGCCCTTTCTCCCAGAGATAACATCGCCGCCCTGGCGTGCTTTCCACAGGGAAGGCGTAGGAAGCCACTGTGGACAGCTCACTGCGGAGGCCACTGTGGAGAGCTCACTGCGGAGGCCACTGTGGAGAGCTCACTGCGGGGTCACGGCCGCCGCGCTCAGCCTGTCTGGCCTGGTGCAGGAGGCCTAGTTGCGTCACCTCCCCTTCCTTCTCTGTTTAGCTTGATTTGGGGGCCCCACTAGAGGGTAATCCGGCCCCAGGTGTTTCGTGTTGGTATCAGAGTTTGGGAAACTTGCCTTCCAAAAAGGGATACCTGTCATTGGATTTTGAATGTTGTGTGAAGGAGCCCAAGTATGCAATTAGCAGAGGGAGCAGAGTCTAGGCCACGGGAGACTTGCAAACAGAGGCCTACACAGTGTCTTGTTGCTAGAGAGGGAAGCAGGATTGCTAGAGCGGGTCACTGGGGACAGAGAAGGCAGGGGCGTCAAACTGTCAGCAGTTGTGATGCCAACTTCTTTCTCTACCAGAGAAGCCTTGTTCCCATCCTTTTAAAGATCGTGAAATATCTTGTTCGTTATTTACAAACAGTTAGTGCTTGCTATATGGGAAGCAGGGAAATAGAGTGGAAAGGGGACATGAACTTTGGAGTCAGGTCTGCCACTTAGCAGCTGTTTGACATTGAATGAGTTATTTAACCTCTCCACTCCTACTTGGGCTTATCTACAAAATGAGGATAATTATATCTACCTTGCCCGGGGTGTCAGAATTCGAAGTGTCTAGCTATTATTAGTAAGGGCCCAGTACCCAGGAGCTTGGACTTGCTCCCTTGCTGAAGGTTTCCTATTGGTACAGCTGCTTGAGAAGCAGGGGAACTTTTTGCTGTTTTAGATGTTTGCTATTCTGCCAGATATGATATGCAGACTTGGGGGTGGTGGTGGAGGGGAAATCTCAAAATCCATAATCTCTCTGCTGTACACTTCATTAAATTCTAGAACTGCAAAGAAGTGAAGATCTCACTTTAGGCCGGGCGCAGTGGCTCATGCCTGTAATTCCAGCACTTTGGGAGGCCAAGGCAGGTGGATCACGTGAGGTCAGGAGTTCGAGACCAGCCTGGCCAACGTGGTGAAACCCCATCTCTACTAAAAATACAAAAATTAGACCAGCATGGTGGTGCACATCTGTGATCCCAGCTACTTGGGAGGCTGAGGCAGGAGAATCGCTCGAACCCGGGAGGTGGAGGTTGCAGTGAGCCGAGATCCCGCCATTGTACTCCAGCCTGGACAAGAGCGAAACTGTATCTCAAAAATAAAAAACAAAAACAAAACTCACTTTATTAATTATAGCTTCTCATTTTATTTTTTTTCAATTTTATCCCAAGTAGCTGGGATCACAGATGTGCACCACCATGCCTGGCTAATTTTTTCTTTTTTTTTTTTTTTTGAGACAGAGTCTCACTCCATCGCGCAGGCTGGAGTGCAGTGGCGCGATCCAGCTCACTGCAAACTCTACCTCCCGGGTTCAAGTGAGTCTCCTCAGCCTCCCGAGTAGCTGGGATTACAGGAGCATGCCACCATGCCTGGCTAATTTTTGTATTTTTAGTAAGACAGGGTTTCACCATGTTGGCCAGGCTGGTCTCGAACTCCTGACCTCAGGTGATCCACCTGCCTCGGCCTCCCAAAGTGCTGGGATTACAGGTATGAGCCACTGTGCCTGGCCCATGCCCGGCTAAAGTATTTTTAGTAGAGATGGGGTTTCATCATGTTGGCCAGGCTGGTCTCAAACTCCTGACCTCAAGTGATCTGCCCACTTCGGCCTCCCAGAGTGCTGGGATTACAGGCATGAGCCACTGCGCCAGGCCTTTCGCTTCTCTTTAGCACTTGCTGTATACCTGACACTGTGTTGAGCACTTGACATATACTAACTTATTTCATCCCTCCAGCAACTTAGTGCACTAAACATTATCCCCATTTTACAGATGCAGAAGTGAATCTTGGCTAAGGTCCTGATATTAATTAACGGCAGAGCTGGAACTTGAAGCCAGCTGTGTGGTTTAAGTCTTGCTCTTTCTCAGTGTCTAGCAAGTCTTGCTCTTGCTCTTGCTCATCAGGCTATGTGGTTTGAGTCTTGCTCTTTCTCAGTGACTAGTACCCCAGCAATGTAAACCTGGTGCGGTAGGGGAAAGGAGGCCCAGAGTTTAGTGGGCCAGCACTGGCTGCAAGAATAACATCTCAAATTGTCCAATGATACATTATCTTTTATTTTACATTTTTTACTCAGCATTGTCCAGATACGAACCAAGGTTTGGCCTTTTCACCCAGAGAAAAAGGACAGGCTCATGGGCACACAGTGCTGGGATGATGGGCACAAAGTAGGTTTTCGGAAAATGCTTGTGGAAAAAAGAAATCCTGAGGCATTGTTATTTCTGCCAGAAGGAGGCCCAGTGCTTATTACACACAGGCTCCTTAAGCCAGCTATTTTTATACTATAACACACTGTAATATGAGCATTTTTCTGATTCATGGATTTAAAGATTTGAAGCCCTGTTTCAGACCAAGATTGGTAGTATTATCTGTGACCAACTGATTAGAGTTCTCAAATATGTGAACAACAGAATCTGAGCTTTTGGGCTTCTGTAGTAATCTCTTGAGATAGAGCAATTTGTTTTGCTATATAACATCTGGTAGACTTGGACCTTAATGGGTACAACTGCTTGAGTTTTCTGGAGAACACTGGATGATTGTTTGACATCAGGGATAAAGAGTTCAAAATACTAAGTTTGTCTCAAAATTAAATATTTGGGAAAGACGTGTGATTGATGTGCATTCATTGTAGGAATAGTACACTAGTTTTAAACAGATGATATTCCTGGTATTTTTGATGAGCTATTCTGTGTCTTAAAGATGTTTAAAGATGACTTGTGGTTGTATAGTGAACTATTCGGAACGTACAAAATTTATATAACCCATCCATATAGACTGTGACTTACACCCCCCTCAGTTCCTCCACCCAAGGAGGTCTAGTTGCTGCTTCTATACCCTCTGGTTACCTTGAAGCTACCTATTTCACCATCTTTATCAGACTTAATAGGTGAGACCCTCTGACATCAGCCTCCCTTTCCTTCTGTACCACCCCTTGCCACATGCACACAGAATGAAGCTCTTCTCCAAAAGGACTGTATATTAATCTACTTGCAAGTGGCACAAACCCATTGTAAATTAACTTAAGCAAAAAAAGTTTTTTTCCTCCCTTTGATTATTTAACTAGAAAGTCCGAAGGCAAGCTTCAGGGATGGCTGGATCCTGGGGCTAAAATGATGTCATGAGGGCTTTTTTGGCCCTTCCTTTTTCGGCTCTGTTTTCCTTATTGACTTCATTCTCTCTTGCTGCTTTCTTTTTTTTTTGAGATGGAGTCTTGCTTGTCTTGCTCTGTCGCCCAGGCTGGAGTGCAGTGGCACGATCTCGGCTCGCAGCAACCTCCGCCTCCCAGGTTCAAGTGATTCTCCTGCCTCAGCCTCCCGGGTAGCTAGGATTATAGGCGCCCATCACTACCCCCGGCTAATTTTTGTATTTTTAGTAGAAATGGGGTTTCACTATGTTGGCCAGGCTGGTCTTGAACTCCTGACCTCAGGTGATCCGCCCGCCTCAGCCTCCCAAAGTGCTGGGATTACAGGCATGAGCTACCGCGCCCGGCCTTCTTGCTGCTTTCTCTATGCATACTGAAAAAGCTCCCTGTCAGCAACCCCAAGCCTATGACCTGATGGCTGTCTTTTAGCATTGTAAACTAACCATTGCTGACAAGGAAATAGGGAGACCACAATTGGAGAGGTCTACATCATAGGCTCACTCTTGGGATGAGGAAGTAAACTGCCCCGCCATAACCTTATGGGATGGGGAAGTTCAGAGGTCCTAGGCAGGCAGAAACAGCACATGACTACTGCAGGGGTGTGTGTATGCACACACATGTGCTTACATGTGTGCTCTTATCTCACATCTTTGGGGTCCTTCTAGAGCCTTCCAACTGGAATGAATCCAGTGGGTTGTGTTTGTCCATCAAACTTTGACTCCCACTGTGGCATCCATTATGTGCCCTCCATCCTTTCTGTACCTTTGCATCTGCTGTTTGGATTGCCCTTCCCCATTCCTTCATCTAGCTGATCCTTATAGATTCAGGTCATGCTTCTCCCAGAAGCCTTCCTTGACACCTTCCTTCAGGAGCTAGGCATCCCTTCTCTCTGCTCCCATAAACACCTGAGCACAACCCTCTTGTAGATGTTATTTCTGTTTGATAATTGTCTGTTTATTGGTCATGTCTCCACTAGACGGAGAGCCCCTTGAGGACAGAGTGCCCTTTGCTTTGTATTCCTTATCTCCTATCCTTAGCTAGCATTATTTGTTTTCATAGCACTCATAACTGACATTGTATATTTATTTGTTTATTTATTGCCTGTCTCTCCTCATTGACTGTCTCTCATTAGCTTCATGAGAACAATGTGGAAAGAAATTTTCTTTGTTATCAAAGCAAAACAAAACTACCTTGAGGCCTAGGACAGTGCCTCATACGGGCATATAGCATATGTTCAGTAAATGTTTATTAAATGAATGAATGGAAATCTTCCCACAGGAAGAAAACACTGGCATTATGTTGATGAACATTCCAGTCTGCATGATAGATACACTTCTCGCTGTAAAGATCTGACACTTGAGTACCATGGCATCCCAGGAAGGCAGCACACCTCTTCCCATATGTGTTTGAACCTGCAGAGGTCAGGCCCAAGGAGCCTCCATCTGGAAATTCTACCCTGTGTGATGTTTCACTCCTCTCAAACTTTTCTGAACGTTGATGGGTTATATATTAAGGCCTTCTCCATATTTTGAGGCCCTTTCCTTGGAGTATTTATTTTTAAAACATTTATTTAAGCACTTACAAGGTGACAGGCACTGTTCTTAGTCCTTTATAAAGAGCAACTCGCTCTTGGACTAGAATTTGGGGACCAAGGGTTGTCAACTTTAAAACCTTTTTCTTTTTAAGTACCAAAACACTCAAGAACAGAAATAAGACTACTCTGCATCTAGTCCATCTCACCCTCCAGAAGTAGAGCTATCTACCAGCCTGATACAGGTCTTGTCCCTGCCCTTTCGTCGGGTTTTTACAGCTATAGCTAGTAAATATAACATACTGCATCTCATCACCTTTGTTTGGTCTTCACCCAAACACAGCCATGCTCTGCCGCAGGGTATGTGGCAGAGCCAGGTGGGGAACCAGTGGCTCAGAGCCCACTCTGCTCTTCAGGACATGGGCTGCTCAAGCGTCTGTCTTCAGCCCTCTCCCAGGGAGGGCCTAAACCCACATCCTCAGGCCCCTGCAGAGCACATCCATCTTCCTGGTTGCATGTTATGCCTTATCTGCGGGAATCCTAGCCACGCCATACCCACCCCTCAACACATGAAGAAAGGAAAAAAAATACCCCTTTCTTTCTTTTGACAACAACAAAAAAAGTACATCTACAAATAGAGACTTGAAATGACAGGGTTATTATTTAACCCCGCTCTTGCTCCAAATATCCAAGCAGCAGTTTCAGCCTAGCTGCAGTACTCTGTTGTAGTACTTAGTCCTGATTTGCTTCCTAAGAAGTGAATACCAGTTTCCACTGCCATCAGCAATGCCTGAGTACTTACTGTGCCTCTCCCTCACCCTACCCTCCTCTCCAGAACTGAGTATTTTACTAAAAAAGGAAAATCTTAGCTAAATTTGAAATAGCATCTCATTTTAATTTGCATTTTTATTATAATTAAGTTTGAGCCCTTTTTACCTGTACTTAGCCATTTTTATTTCTACTTTTTAAATTTTTGGTTAATGTTTTGTCTATTCACTTACTGTGTTTAAGTGATTTTTAAAATATACAAATATTCTAAAAAACATGAGTTTGTCCTCATGGTAAAAAGCAAACAATTTTATTTGCAGTTAATTCTTTTTAGTTTATTGTTTGCCATCTAATTTTGGCTTTATCATTAAAAATACAAATCTATTTTTCATTCTTTTGTAGACAAATTTTATCCTTTTTGATTTCTTTTGCTTGTAAGCATAAAAAGGTTTTCTTCCTTATTCTGTATTCTAGTTTTTTTATGGTTTGCATTTTTACATATGACTTTTAAAAAGCTAGCATTCAGTTTTATTTCAGATTTTAATAAGATATTTGATGAAAATCGTGTAATATTTTAAATAAAATCAGTTTTAATTAAAGGTCTATGTTTTGTTTTAAGGATGTTTATATTACTGTACTTATATTTTTTCTTTTTAAATAATTTATCAGAATAGCAAACAGCTTGCTTGACAAAACTAAGATTCACATGTATAGATAATCATAATTTTAGTGTTCTTAGCGTTTCCACAAATTGCTGCATGAAAAGATATTTATGTGTGGCTGTCTGGTTTAAACAGGCACTCGTGCTTGGCAACAGCTTTTCAGCATGTAGCCAAGATGACGAATTCAGCCTCTTCCAGTTCTTCCTCACTATTTCCCTAAGATTTTTTTCACGGGAGCATAACTATGTGTATCTCTGTGCACAGACTTTATGTGTACCTTTCAATGTATTTTAACAAAAATATATCCATTTAACTATCCAGATCAAGAAATAAAACATTTTCATTACCTCAGAAAGCTCCCCTGTGGCCCTTTCTAGTCAGCACTACCCCCAAAGTCCAACACTGTTGATGTCTGATATCTATCACTATAGATTAGATTAGTTTTGCCTCTTCTAAAATTTCGTGTCAGTATGTGCTTTTGTTTGTGGCTTCTTTCAGTGAGGATCAACCATGTTGCATGTGTCAGTAGCCATTGTGTGAATATGCATCAAGTTATTTATTCATTAGTTGATTGACATTTGGGTTATTCCAGTTTGGGGCTATTAAGAAGAATAAAGCTCCATGAACGATTTTCTTCCTGTTTTTTATTGTAGTAAAATACACAACATAAAATTTACCATCTTAAACCATTTTTTTTTTTTTTTTTGAGATGGAGCCTTGCTCTGTTACCCAGGCTGGAGTGCAGTGGCACGATCTCGGCTCACTGCAACCTCCACCTCCCAAGTTCAAGCAGTTCTCTGCCTTAGCCTCCCAAGTAGCTGGGATTACAGGCACCCACCACCACACCCAGCTAATGTTTGTATTTTTAGTAGAGATGGAGTTTCACCACCTTGGCCAGCCTGGTCTTGAACTCCTGACCTTGTGGTCCACCCGCCTCGGCCTCCCAGAGTGCTGGGATTACAGGCATGAGCCACCGCGACCGGCCCTTAAACCATTTTTAAGTGTATAGTTCAGTAGTGTTAGGTATAGTCACATTGTTGTGCAACAAATCTCCAGAACTTTTTCATCTTGCAGATCTAAAACTCTATATTCATTAACAACTCCTCTTTTCCCCCATCCTGCAGCCCCTGGTTCTATGGACATTCTTGTACAAGTCTTTTTGTGGCCGTTTTTCTTGGGTAAGTACCCAGGAGTATAAATGCCGGGTCTAGCCTTAGAAGAAACTGCCTTACAGTTTTCTGGAATAGTTGTACCATTTTATGTTCCCACAGTATACAAAAATGCTAGTTTGCTCCATATCCTCACCAACATTAGGTATTGTGAGTCTTTTTTATTTTAGCCATTCTGTAGCTGTGAAGTGGTGTCCCATTGTGGTTTCATCACATGTTCTAGTCAGTTATTTACATGTCTGTTGCCATTACTAGACTGTGAACTTCATAAGGGCAAGGTTCATGCAGTAAGTAGTTTTTGTTGTTGTTGTTGTTGTTGTTCTTATTAACTTTCCTCTTCTTATTTTGAGGGTGATACATGCTTTATTATTAAAAAGAACTTAAAAATTATAGAAAGCTATTAAAAAGTCAATAAAATCACAGGTTAGCCCACCTCTCAGACATCATCAGGAGTATTTTGGTCTTTCAGGCAGTGCTGTGCTGGTTCGTACAGATAGAACAGTTCCCATGATGGTTGATTCAGCAACCCAGCATTGTTCCAGCCTGCTGCCTTACCATCCTCTGGACATCACTTATTCCCAGCGAGGAGCCCTTCTCTCAGACAGCCCCAGACAGATTGTTTTTGTGGTTTGCTGGCCACAAATGTATAACATGTATCACTGACAAAAAGTAGAATCCTCAATACTGGATTAAATTAGATTAATTAACATCCTTCCTCTGGGGCTGGGGAGGGAACCTGGCCTTCTTAGGAAAGTGGACAGAATCAGGGCACTCTCAGAAAGGGTGGCATAGTTCTAGCGTAGGCTGCTAGCACTATCTGCCTCTTTTTTTTTTTTTTTGAGATGGAGTCTCACTCTGTCGCCCAGGCTGGAGTGCAGTGGCACAATCTCAGCTCACTGCAACCTCTGCTTCCCAGGTTCAAGCGATCCTCCTGCCTCTGCCCCCCTAGTAGCTAGGATTACAAGTACCCGCCACCACGCCTGGCTAATGTTTGTATTTTTAGTAGAGACGGGGTTTCGCCATGTTGGCCAGGCTGGTCTCAAACTCCTGACCTCAGGTGATCCACCTGCCTCAGCCTCCCAAAGTGCTGAGATTACAGGCATAAGCCACCACGGCCGGCCTGCTTCTTGGTGTTTTTATTTAATTTTTTTACACTTAGTCTTTCAATATATTTGCAATTTGTTTTGGCTTATTAATATAAGGCTAGAGTCTAGACTTTTTTTTTTTTTCCAAATAGCCATCCAGTTGGCCCAGCTCCATCTGTTGAATAACCTTTTTCTCACTGCTGTTTTTGGTTCCTCATCATGCATTGGATTTCTGCACATACTAGGCTCTGTTTGGAGGGAGGTGGTTCTTTTCTGTTAGTCTGAAGCTCTACCCTTGCTTTATACCAGTGCTGCCTTGGTTTAATTAGCGTAGCTGTCTTCTTTTTAAAAAACTTTTGTTTGTTCTTGTACTTGAACTTTATTTATTCCCATCCAATGATCTATTAATTGCATCTGAACTTTAGAGTAATCATTTTGTCAGGTATCCACTCCTTACTGCCCCAACCTCATAGTATTTGCAGTAAATCGTTATTTAATTTGATATTAATTAGCATTCATAAAGTATTCTGCCATCACATTTGAGACTGGTATGTCCTTTTTAAGACATATATTCCTCAGCAGAGTTTTGTAATTTTCCACATGTAAGCTCTTCACATTTCTTAGGGTTATTCCTAGATACTTCTTTTTTTTAATTTAATGTTTTATTTGCTATTAAGAATGCCATATTCTTAATAGCAAATAAAACATTAAAGTATATAAAGAATATATACTTACTATATGAAGAATATATACTTATATATTACTATAGTAATGTATATATTACTATATAAAGAATATATACTTACTTTATACATATATACATATGCATATAAAGAAGCTATTGTGTTTTATATGTTTCTCTTATATTCAACCATATTCCTTGACTGGTATTGGTTCTAAGAGTTTTTCAGTTGATCCTCTTGGATCAACTAGGGTTATGATGATATCATCTGCAAATAATCTATTTTTCTTTTTAATAGTTTATCTCTTATTTTTGTTTCATAATGTAGAATATGTAAGAATTTCCATATGTAGAAAAGATATTAAATATATATATTTAACATGTGCTAAATACCATATTTGTTTTATTTTAAGGCCACTAAGCATAAGGACTTGCTATTGATTTAATAACAGATTTGGGGGGCACTATATTAAATGTATACTTACACTGTAATTCATATTCCAGTATCAGAGATGTTAGGATGTAAAAAGCAGTGCATCTTAGAATTAGGAAAATAACAATGGTAATGGTAGCCCTCCTTTTTGTTTCTCATTTGAGTGGTAGTGTCTAACCGTTCCATTCAACATATGATATTGGCTGTTAATTTATGACAGATAGTCTTTATTATTAAAGTATCCTCGCACATCTTCCTGTTTGGAAGAGGTTTTGTGTTGGTTTAATCAGCTTAGGAGGGAAAGGTGATCATCAGGGTCACTTTCATGCAGAATCCCACCTCTGCCCACAATTCCTGCCTTCTTTGAACTTTCTTTGCTAAAGTAAGAATCTAGACTCTGGCATCAAAGATTGATATGCTAAGCAGAAGTTGACTGCCCAGCAGAGAACCAGCTGAGTGCAAAAGTTAGGCTCTGAGATCTAAGCCGTGAGGGTGGCAATGAGGGATGAGGTAGGTTTTTAAAGCTCACCGTCTCCATCCCATATTAGGAAATCAAAGTCTCCAAATGCTACTTATTGGCCAGTGTTACCTGGACTATGCATTGTCTAAGCAACAAGCAGGACAGGACGGTTGCAGGGGTTTTTGATAAGTTATCTCTCTATGTCTGTGAGTCAGGATAATAGTGCCCCAGTCATTGTTTTGGTAGAAGTCCAGTCCACTGGCTAGGCAGCCATGTTGGGATTCATCACTTTGTAGTTTTTAACTTTTTACTGTACTCCATATTGGGAAGTTCAGCCCTCTTCTGAGATACCCATTGTCCACTAGAACTCCAGACAGAAGTGCTGGAGAGGGCAGTGGGCCAGGTCAGGAAGACATAAGCCAGAGTTGAAGTACAACAGTGGAAAGAACAAAGTCTTTAGAGCAGTGACTCTTAACCTTCGTTCTGGGTACACAGATCTATCTGGGAGTCTGAAAGCTATGGACTGTCTCTTGAGGGAAATGTGCGTGTTGAGTTTTTCAGTAAATATTTTTGAGCACGCTGAAAGCAAAACACTAGTATAGCCCTAGCTTCTTGGAACTTGTAGTAAGAGAGAGAGATATTTACCAAAAAACCACATGAAGAAATGTAAAATTACAAGTGTAAATATGCTCCAAAAGAGACGAGGGGGTCTTGAAAGCATGTGATGGGAGGGGGTAGGTGTTAGAGCTCAAGCTCTTCCTCTAGAAGTGTTGACTACCCTGAGATCTGAAGGGCAAATCGTAGTATCGTGAAAAGGAGGAGAAATAATCCAGAGAGAGGGGCAAGTATGTGGCAGGAGGGAGCATGGCAATCTAGAGGGAGGGAAAGAAGGCTCAGGGAGGCTGGGGGACAGAGAGATAGGGCATGGTCCAACAGAAGGGAGAAGGATGGCAGGGCTAGGTCATGTAAGGCTTTGGAGCCATCGTGTAAAGATGTTTGCCTTTATCTTGAGCATTAGGAAGCCATCAAAGTATTTTTTTGTTAATAACGTAAATATTTGATGTGCATAAAAGATTCCTGCAGCATATATGTATCACTGAAATACAACAATGAAACGAATGCACGTGAACCTAACGCCTTCCCCTGAATGAGAACCTTATCTGTATTGCTGAAGCCTCCCTTGTCCCCTCTTGGATCCCATCTCCCTGTGTTCCCCCTCCCCCCTTAATTGCTAGTTTAGAATTTTCTTGAATTCCATGCATGACATGATCAGATTTTGGTTTTCAGAGATGACACAAGCTGTGTCGAGAAGACTGGATAGAAAAGAGGCCAAAGTACATGCGGGGAAACCAGTTTGGAGGTTGTAATCACAAAACACAATCTTACTAAAGGTTTGTCTGCATTTTATTTTATTGCCTTGGAAATTTATTTCTTTCACAGATGATTTATTTTCATCATTTAAAAAATATAAATTAATGGTATCTTCCTAGAAAAAAATAAAATCAGATAAACCTAAAAGCTCTAATTCTGTTGGACAGTAATGAGAAGGCTGTACTGTTTGGCTTAACTAAAAAATGTGGTGAGGCATGGTGGCTCACGCCTGTAATTCCAGCACTCAGGGAGGCCAAGGGAGGCAGATTGCTTGAGCCCAGGAGTTTGTGACCAGCCTGGGCAACATAGTGTGGCCCTATTTCTACGAAAAAAAATTTTTTTTAATTAGCCAAGCATGGTGGTATGTGCCTGTAGTCCCAGCTGCTTAAGAAGCTGAGGCAGGAGGATTGCTTGAGCCCAGGAGTTTGAGATTGCAGTGAGACATGACTGTACCACTGCACTCTGGCCTGGGTGACAGAGACCTTGTCTCTTAAAAAATAAATAAATAAATAAATAAATAAAGGACATCATGGCTGTGCATAAGTACATCTATGACAGCTAGTCTGTTTTGGCCTTTTCCCTTTGATGTACCCAAATGCAGAAACTCCTATCTTGCCTAGCAAAGCCTCTGGCAGCCCTGGACATGGAGCTCCCTGGTTTGTACTGCCCAGCAAAGATGCCATAGTAGTTTCCCATGGCTGTCTGCTGTAAAAAAATAACCACAAACTAGGTGGCTTAAAACAACAGAAATTTATTCTCTGACAGTGCTGGAGGCCAGAAATCTGAAATCAGTATCACTGGGCCATGTTGGCAGGGCTGTGGTCCCTCCAGAGGCTGTAGGGGAGAATGCATTCTTTGCCTCTCCCAACCTCTGGTGGGTGCTGGTATCGCTTGTCTTGCAGCTGCGGCTCTAGTCTTCAAGGCTAGCATCTTCAAATCATTCTCTACTCTTGTCTTCACATGGCCTTCTCCTCTGTGTGTGTAGATGGAAATTTTTTTGAACTTGCCAACACTAAAAGAAACACTTTTAAAGACCAGTGATCACTTGAAAATGGCTCTCTGTCAAATTCCAAGAAAACCACTTCACTGGAAGTCAGTTCTACAAAAGCCCCTCCATCCTACCCCTTTGCCTCCTCAGTTTCCTCGTCAATCTTCTGCTCTACAGCAGCAGGGAGACAGCAGAGCACATTTCCTCTAAATTCTATTAAGAAGACAGAATAAAAACTGGTCAGTTAAGACTAGGGAGATTTAAGAAAAAAGTAAATGCAATATATTGATTGTTTCGTAAATTGGTTATTCAAGGAATTGACCATTTGGCAAATTGACTTTCGGTAAATTGGCTGTTGGTGAAATCAGCCTATTTTCCTGAGAAACACTGCAGAACTCAGGGCAGTGGCTGCCTTGAGCCTGCCCAGGACAGGACTGTGATTGTCCTCTCCCGCTTTCTACAAGCCATGGAGATGGGGCATTGCTCTTGCATGAGGCTGGGACTGAGAGCAGCCCCCCACAGGCTGGATCTGGATCCTAGGGAAGAAGAAGATGGGAGATCTCCCCCTTTGGGTCCCGACTCAATAGAACCCAAATGTAGGCCAGTAGTTGAACCTCTGTGCTAGCCAGAGCCAGGCCAAAAGTCAGTCAGGTGCTGCATCCAAGAACAATCTGGCATCGGAGAAGCGGCTTAAGGGTGTCAGGATATAATGTATAAAACCACAAGTTGTATAGGGTCACCCAGTGGGGTAGTTATCAGACTGAATGTACATTTATTATACATACCTGCAAAAGATTGCACACAGGCCTGTTGTTATTATTATTAGTATTATTTTACATATGTAATATTATTACAAATGTTATATCTTTATTATATAATACTTAAGCCTGGCACATATAGATAGTTGATAAATACCACTTTTTTTCTTTGTTACTAGATAACTTACTGGAGTGGATAAAGGCACTTAATAGCTTTTGGAGACCTCTTTTTCTTCTGGGGGTATCTGAGGCATTTCTTTCTTTCTTTCTTTCTTTCTTTTTTTCTTTTTATTTTTTTGAGATGGAGTTTCGCTCTTGTTGCCCAGGGTAGAGTGCAATGGTGCGATCTCGGCTCACTGCAACCTCCGCCTCCCAGGTTCAAGCGATTCTCCTGCCTCAGCCTCCCTAGTAGCTGGGATTACAGGCATGTGCCACCACACCCAGCTAATTTTGTATTTTTAGTAAAGATGGAGTTTCTCTATGTTAGGCGGGTCTCGAACTCCCGACCTCAGGTGATCCACCCACCTCAGTGTCCCAAAGTGCTGGGATTACAGGCATGAGCCACCGCGCCCAGCTGCATTTCTTGCTTTCTTGTAACTTCAAAAGCCAGTTTTAGCTGGGAGCAGTGGTTAACGCCTGTAATCCCAGCATTTTCGGAGGCCGAGGCAGGTGGATCACCTGAGGTCAGGAGTTCGCGACCAGCCTGGCCAACATAGTGAGACCCCCACCTCTACTAAAAATACAAAAATTAGCCAGGCATGATGGCGCATGCCTGTAGTCCCAGCTACTTGGGAGGCTGAGGCAGGAGAATCACTTGTACCTGGGAGGTGGAGGTTGCAGTGAGCCGAGATCACACCACTGCACTCCAGCCTGGACAACAGAGTGAGATTCTGTCTCAAAAAAAAAAAAAAAAAAAAAGCCATTTCTGGTCATTAACATCAACAGAATATATGTCAGCATAAATACTGCCACAGAGCACTACTCAGCCAGTTGGGCAACTCACTCTTCTCTACCAAAAGCTTTACAGGTTATCAAAGCAAGTGGGTTTACTATGGGAGGCCACTGTGAATTTTGAAAATTAATGTTGAGGGACTGGCGCAGTGGCTCACACCTGTAATCCCAACATTTTGGGAGGCTGAGGCAGGCGGATCACGAAGTCAGGAGATTGAGACCATCCTGGCTAACACGGCGAAACGCCGTCTCTACTAAAAATACAAAAAATTAGCCAGGCATGGTGGCATGCGCCTGTAGTCCCAGCTACTTGGGAGGCTGAGACAGGAGAATCACTTGAATGTGGGAGGTGGAGGTTGCAGTGAGCTGAGATCGCACCACTGCACTCCAACCTGGGCAAAAGTGTGAGACTCTGTCTCGAAAAAAAAAAAAAAGAAAATTAATGTTGATTGTTAGGAGCTGTTTTAGTGGAATAAAAACTCAATGATAAAGAAAAGAATTGAGGAGAAACAACGATAACAAAAAAGGAGGGCAATAAATTTGTGCCTAGCAACTCTGAATTGCTTACTATGCATTTCCTAAGAGTTATTCTAAAATGATGCCCTGGCACTTAAAAATAACTGAGTAGGCTGGGTGCGGTGGCATACGCCTGTAATCCTAGCACTTTGGGAGGTCAAGACGGGTGGATCACGAGGTCAGGAGATCAAGACCATCCTGGCTAACACAGTGAAACCCCATCTCTTTTTTTTTTTTTTTTTTGAGATGGAGTCTCGCTCTGTCGCCCAGGCTGGAGTGCAGTGGCACAATCTCGGCTCACTGCAAGCTCCACCTCCCGGGTTCACGCCATTCTCCTGCCTCAGCCTCTCCGAGTAGGTGGGACTACAGGCGCCCGCCACCACGCCTGGCTAATTTTTTCTATTTTGTAGTAGAGACGGGGTTTCACCGTGGTCTCGAACTCCTGACCTCGTGATCCACCTGCCTCGGCCTCCCAAAGTGCTGGGATTACAAGCGTGAGCCACCGCGCCCGGCCAGTGAAACCCCATCTCTAATAAAAATACAAAAAAATAGCCGGGCGTGGTGGCAGGCGCCTGTAGTCCCAGCCACTCGGGAGGCTGAGGCAGGAGAATGGTGTGAACCCAGGAGGCGGAGCTTGCAGTGAGCCGAGATTGCACCACTGCACTCCAGCCTGGGTGACAGAGCGAGACTCCTTCTCAAAAAAAAAAAAAAAAAAACTAATTTATTACTTTCTTTGATAATATGTTGCAAGTTGTTTAGAATACATCCATAGGCAGTACATCTCTGTCCCAGTATCACTGTATGAGCAAATACTGAAGGAGTTTGCAGACATCTGCTTTACAGTAGACAGGGAGATAGATGTTCCAATTGGATATAGCCCATATGTGTAGTAAAGTCTGGTTATAGGAAATTACAGACTAAAGAAGACTGTTGTTGTAAACATGTATCCCTGCATGCAGTAAGGTTAAACAGAAGATCCACAACAAACCAAATTAACAATTACTAAGTCAGACTAACAGTTACTTATAGTTAAAAAGCAAGAATAGCAGGGATTGGAAAACAAAACCAACTCAGGGGCCCTGATAATAGCATGTTCTTTCCTATAGGTGGGTAAGTCTCACCCCCTGAATGCACCTATAGAGCTAGAGCTTGGCACTGCTATGTGGAAGCCAGACTTCTGAGAATACTGAGTTTCTGAGTACTTCATTTTTAGACAGTAACTCTTAATCATTTAGGTGGTTTTTAATAAGTAGCCCTAGGTGGTATAGATACATCTGGGGTCATTTCACAGGCCCCTGGGGAGGTGAGCCATTCTTTATAGGAAGAGCTCCTCCCTTGGGAGAGGACTGACCACCCATGTGTTGGCAGTGCCGTTACACACGGGGAAGTTACACACAGGGAAAACGCTCGAAGGGTAGGCACGGATGAATGATGAATTAACAATGGGTGATTTTTATTGTGTTTGCTTGTCTGTATTTTCTGAAATAAACCTATTACTTTTGGTTAATTTTTTTTAAAGACTTTCATCCAACTCGTCAAGTTCCTACAATAGAACAGTTAAAAAAAAAAAAAAAGACTTACATCATCACCTCACAACCATGGGGGAGTTAAAACAATTACTGAAGGGGAGGAGATGAAACGTTTATGAATAAGACTGCAGTTACTTGAGCTGCTAAGATTAAATGACAATAGGAGTTGTTGTTCTTTCAAGGCATAAACTGACTTCTGTTGAGGAAAGTTCACTGCTTCGCCACTGTGTCCTATGTTAAAAGGGGTGGGGGGAGCAGCGGTGCAGCTTCCCTCTCATAGTAGTTGTGATTAAAGCTTTTCTGGATCATTTCTGACGAAGGGTAAAGGCTTTCAGATTGTCTTGCCTGAAGACAAGAAAGCAGAGGTAAGATATAACTCCTGTTACTTAAACGGAGGAAAAAAAACATGGGGAAGTGGACTGGAATTGCAACAGCAAGAGTTTTTTGTGGTTCTTGTTTGTTTTTACCTTTTAAATTTGTGAAATACAGCATATATATGCAGAAACATGAATAAAACATAAATGTATAATTAAATCATTGGAAAGCAAACATATGTAGCCACTACCCAAGTCAAGAGCTAGAACATCACCAGTACCCAAAAGATTTCTTCCCAGTCAAAACTCCCACCTTTCTCCCTAGAAGTAATTAACCACAATTTTGTCTTTTTTTTTTTTTTTTTTTTTGAGACGGCGTCTTGCTCTGTCTCCAGGCTGGAGTGCAGCGCCACGATCTTGGCTCACTGCAACCTCCGACTCCCTGGTTCAAGCGTTTCTCCCACCTCAGCCTCCCCAGTAGCTGGGACTACAGGCACATGCCACCATGCCCAGCTAATTTTTTGTATTTTTAGTAGAGACGGGGTTTCACCATGTTGGCCAGGATGGTCTCGATCTCCTGACCTTGTGATCCGCCCACCTCGGCCTTCCAAAGTGCTAGGCTTACAGGCGTGAGCCACTGCGCCCAGCCTCATTTTGTCTTTTATGCAGAGCATACTATAGTTCGGTTTTGCCTGGCTTGGGACTTTCTGTAAGTGGGACCATATAGTATACATATGGCTTTTCCCACTCAGTATCATATTTAGATAATTAGCTACCTTGTTGCATGTGTAGATCTTTTATTTTTGTTGCTGTATCATATTCCATCATGGGCATATGCCACCATTTATCCATTTTACTTTTGATGGACATTTGGGTTGTTTCCAGTTTGGGGGCTATTACAGATATTACAAATAATGCAACCATGAACTTCTTGGGGTTTACCATTACCTCTCTAGATAATGGTAAACTGGTTTCCTGTAGTGACTAGGAGCTGCTCTGCATCCTTGCTGCCACCTGGTCTAATCAGATGGCTAATGCTGTCTGTCTGGTGAATGGACAGTAGCTCACTGTAGCTATACTGTGCATTTCTCTGATGTGATGGGGTTGAGAACCTTTTCATATGTTTGATATTTTTTATCTCCTGTGAAGTTGTCTTTCGATTGTTTTTGCCCATTGTTATACCTACTGAGTGGTCTGTTATTCTTTCAACTAACCAGCCGTCTGAAGGCGAATCTAAGGATATAAAACATGCCCCCTGCCCCGGAGGAGATGACTTGACAATTCTAGAGGCAGATATATGAACAAGAAGTACATGATAATTGTGATTACTGAGGCATCCATCTTCCCTACCAGACTAGCTAAAGGATGGTGCTCTTATTTGTGTCATATCCTGGGTGCTAAACACAGTATCTGCCACATAATTAGGTGCTTAGTAAAGTTTTGTTAAATGATCGAATGGGGGCGTTTTTAGCGCAATGTGCAAGTGCCCTGTTAGGGGTAGGTGCCCAGTTACTCGAGAAGCATGGAGTAAGAAACCACAAACAGCACCAGCTCCTCCCTCCCCTCCCCCTACCTGCTGTGGGGAAGGCCTCCCTTGTAGATTTGAAAGGTTGATTCACGGGAAGCAGTGGAAGAGGTGCATGCTAGGCCAACGAATAGAATGTGCAAAGGCCCAGAAGGAAGACAGAGCCCAGCCTGCAAGGGAATGTTAATTTGGAGTCACTAACACTGTGAAAGGGCATCAGCTGGAGATACTGCTATAAAGGGGACTGCCTTGTAATCTCAAAAGCGGGGCGGGGGGGGGGGGTAAAATTAAGATTAAACACAGGGAAAGAACATTCTCACAGGTGAGGATGGTGTTGAACCCTAGAATAATCGTTTCCCAGATACCTTGAACAAAAATCGAGCAGTTAGAGAAGCCTGACCGTGAAGCAAATTTGACTTTTGTCCCTCTAGATAACTGAAGTTATATTTTTGAAAGTAATGGTGTAATTTGAATGAGTGTAGAGAAGCGCTGAAGACTGAGCTTTCCGCCTTCAGACCTGGATTTGGCAGCAGCGTGGCCTTAGTCAAGCCTCGGTTTCTACACCTGCAAAGTGGGAATAATACCTACCTTGGAGAGCTGTTGTGAAGATTAAGGGAGATAATACATGTAAAGTACTTAACCATTGCCTGGTGGGGTAGTTTTTATGACCTAGATCCTAAATTTTTCACTGCTAATGTTGCTACTCTTGGTACTTTTTACTGGCTGGCATCTGCTTGCTTAAGTTTGTAACATAGTAGGAGCATTAACAAGGTCCCACGGTGGGGACCTTGGTCGTTTGAAGAGATCTGCCCTCCCGCCCATCCCCCCACCGCCCCACTTTGGAGACGCGGCCACCACCGCGCTGGCGCAGAGAGAGGGAGGACCGGGCCTCATGCTGTTTCTGGCCTGAGGTTTTGCGTGCCTTTGTTTTCCTTTTGCTCTATTCGTGTATTCCTGCCTAGGGCCTGTGCGGGGAATTAGGAGCTCAGTACTGAAACGGCGGTTTTCCTAAAGAGTACCGGACGGGCCGGGCGCGGTGGCTCACGCTTGTAATCCCAGCACTTTGGGAGGCCGAGGCGGGCGGATCACGAGGTCAGGAGATCGAGACCACGGTGAAACCCCGTCTCTACTAAAAATACAAAAAATTAGCCGGGCGCGGTGGCGGGCGCCTGTAGTCCCAGCTACTCGGAGAGGCTGAGGCAGGAGAATGGCGTGAACCCGGGAGGCGGAGCTTGCAGTGAGCCGAGATTGCGCCACTGCACTCTAGCCTGGGCGACAGAGCGAGACTCCGTCTCAAAAAAAAAAAAAAAAAAAAAAAAAAAAAAGAGTACCGGACGGGCGCGGGGGCTGACGCCTGTAATCCCAACACTTTGGGAGGCCGAGGTGGGCGGATCTCTTGAAGCCTGGAGTTCAAGACCACCCTGGCTAACGTGGTGAAACCCTGTTCTTACTAAAAATACAAAAAAAAAAAAAAAAAAAGCCAGGAGTGATGGCGCGCGCCTGTAATCCCAGCTACTCCGGAGGCTGAGGCAGGAGAATCGCTTGAACCCAGGAGGCAGAGGTTGCAGTGAGCCGAGATTGCGCCATTGCACTCCAGCCTGGGCAAAAAGAGCGAGACTCCGTCTCAAAAAAAAAAAAAAAGTACCTTCCGTAGTTCTCATGCAACGGAGGGGTTCGACCTGTAACCGGCCTGAAACCGAGCGCTGGCGCAAGATTTGCTCAAGCCCCTCCTCTTGGCCAAACTTTCCGGAGGGGAAGGCTTTCCGAGGAAACGAAAGCGAAATTGAACCGGAGCCATCTTGGGCCCAGCGCGCAGACCTGCGGAGTTTCCCGTGCAGACGCCCCGGGGCCACTTCCAGTGCGGAGCAGCGGGGGCGTGGGGGCGTCGAGGGGCTGGCGCGGCCCAGCGGTCGGGCCAGGGTCGTGCCGCCGGCGGGTCGGGTCGGGCAATGCCTCGCGGGCGCCATGAACCCGCGGCAGGTAAGCCGGGCCGGCCCTGGACCTTCGCCGCCGTCTGGGCTCGTTTTCAACCTCACAGGCTTTGTGTGGAGTGCGTAGCGTGTGCGTCTTGTGAGTGTTAGAGTGTGTGTGTGTGTGTGTGTGTGTGTGTGTGTGGTCTTGCCAAGCAGCATTGCTGGTTTAGGAATTTGTGCGTCTTGTGAGTGTGTGTGTGTGTGTGTGTCTGTGTGTGTGTGTCTGTGTGTGTGTGTGTTCGTTCTTGCCAAGCAGCATTGCTGGTTTAGGAATTTGTGAATTTGTATCCTGCTCATTAATTCTGCAGAATGGAGCAGTGCGTGAAGAGGGCTTGGGGGAAAATGCGCCCCCGTCTGGGTAGGAAGGCCTGAGCCCATGTCAAGGCAGACACCTCGTCTGCCTTTCTGCCAGGGCCCCTTGTGAACCCCCTACCCCCGCTTAAGCCCCACTTGAACAACGTTCGGACTTTGAGCAGGGCACACTATCCTCAGCGCACCTTATCCACCTCCTGAAGGCCTTCTGGGAGTTAAAAATGGCCCTAAGCTGTAGGAGAAAGCTTGTTAACCACTTTATAAATTGTAGCTAAAAACTGGAAAAACACAATGTCTTTCAGCAGGTTAATAGATAAACTGAAATACATCCACATAATGGGATACTGCTTAGTAGTGAAGAGGAAATACTGTTACAGGTAACAACACGGGTGACTCACAAGTGCTTTATGCTAAGCACGAGAAGCCAGACTCAAAAGACTGCATACTGTATGAGTCCATTTATATGACATTCTGGAAAAAAAAAAACACAGTTATAGGGATGGAAAGTGGATCCGTGGGTGCCAGGGACTGGGTATTGTGGAAGAAATTGATTGTTGAGTGGTATGAAAAAACTTTTTAGGGAAATAGAAATGTTCTATATCTTGATTGTGGTGGCGATTGTCGAAACTCATAGATTTATACACTTAAAAGGATAAATTTTACTGTATCTAAATTATATACCTCAATTTTGTTAAGATATATATATATATATATATATTTTTTTTTTTTTTTTTAAATCACTCCTTTGAAAGGATTAAGGACGCCTGACTTGAAGGAAAAGCATTTTCTGCACAGGTGTCAGTGTATTGCACTGTGGAACCTGTGTGGTAAAGGCAAAGGGGGTAGTGCTTATCTCTTGATCCTAAATATGTGAGACCAGATTAACGTGAAATCTGGGGGGCAATGAATGTTAAATGAGTTGTTATGTAATTTGCATAGAGGTGATGCTGAGAGATTTAGAAAGGATCACTGGGTTGCTTGCTCACTTTCTTGCTCTTCTATTCAGTAGCTTTCCAAATGGCTGTACTCAACGGTGGCTTGGTTTTTAGGGGATTTAAGGGGGGCAAAAAGAAAAATTAATAATCTCCTCCTCTCCCTCTAACCCTACTGCCCTAAGATATCCTGTAGCAAACTTACATCTCCTTTCTTTTCTCTGTGTTCATTCCATTGTGCATACACATACACATTCATGGATTTTCTCTTTTTGTTTAGGGAAAAAAAAATTATAATGTACATATTATTCTACAACTTTTTGTTGTTTTATTTAACATTATATAATTCCTAAATTATCCCCAGGTGAATACAAATAGATATGACACACTTTTAAAAAAATAACTGGCCAGGCATGGTAGCTCATGCCTGTAATCCCAGCACTTTGGGAGGCCGAGGAGGGCGGATCAGGAGATGGAGACCATCCTGGCCAGCATGGTGAAACCCCATCTCTACTAAAAACACAAAAATTAGCTGGGTGTGGTGGCGTGCGCCTGTAATCCCAGCTACTCTGGAGGCTGAGGCAGGAGAATCACTTGAACCCGGGAGGCAGAGATTGCAGTGAGCTGAGATCACACTGCACTCCAGCCTGATTGCAGTGAGCCGAGATCATGCCACTGCACTCCAGCTTGGCAACAGAGCGAGACTCCGTCTCAAAAAAAATAAATAAATAAAAAATAAAAATAACCGTGTGAGTACTATTCCATAGAATGAATGTATCATAATTTAATTCTTCTATAGACAGACATTAAAATATTTTCTAGATTTGGGCCAAGAGTAGCAGTTTAAAAAACATTTAGCTTTTAACTGACTTTAGCCACTTTGAAACACAATTTTTTTTCCCAAGGTCACTCAAAGAGCTAATAGGAGAACCCCTAAGTCCCATAATTCAGCTCCGGGAGCCAGCACTCTGTACACACATTTGCCTCTGTCCCTAGCAATATGGTGGGCGTGAGGGTGCAGCAAGAGGAACAAGAAAGAAATGATTGCTTGCATAGCGGTGTCTTGTTCATGCAGTCATTCATTCAACAAATGTTTGTTGAGAATCAACTTAGTGCCAAGTGCTAGGGAGGTTGAGATGATTGAAGCATAGTCCTTGACCCCCAAGAGCTCACCATGGAATCAACTGAAGCCCCTCATCAATACTGTGTTGGGAATATTGAGAGTTGAGTATAACTTATAGGACACCTAATGTTAATTACCTTTCAGACACTGCAATCTGTGTGTGCCATAAAAAAAAAAATCCAGTAGCTCTGATACAAAGTAAAGTAAATGGTTTAACAGGTGCTGAGTGGGAGAAGCTCAAGGAGAGGAAACCCCAAGGGCTGAAGAAGGTGGGAGTCAGGAGTCTCCTGAAGCAAGTGGCATTTAAGGAGCTCTATAAGGGAAGGGTCAGAGTTGTGATAGGTGGCTGTGGAGGGAGATGTGCCACCTGGATTGGCATGTAGAGGGATAGAAAGATTAGAGGCCTTTGCAGTGGCCCAGTAAGAGGTAATGAGGGGCTGGAACTGGAAGAAAACACATTTAAGAGACAGTACAGAGGTGGCAGACAAGGCAGGACTTGGCAACTACCTGATTAGCTCCAGGAGATGAGGCCAGGAGGCAGGCAGCAAAGATGACTCAGGTTTCTAGCTTTAATAGGCTAGGAGGAGAGTGATGCCATTAGCAATAAGAACTACAGGAGAAGGAGCCGAGTTTGAGGGAACTATTAATTTGGTTCAGAATATGTGCTGTTTGAGTTATGGCAGGATACTGAAGTGGACAGACTGTCGTCATAGTTGGAAATTCAGATCTTAAGCTCCCACACAAGGTAGTGGCTGGACATAGATTTGAGTGCTCTTGCTTCAGAGGACTAGTTTAGGTTGGGGCAGTGATTAAAGCAACCTAGGAAATAACTTATTAAAGAAGAAGAGGTCCTTAAAACCTTGGAGACTGTTTATATAAAGGGTGGATCCGTTAATACAGTAGCTATTAAAAAATTATAAGGGGTGGGAAAAAGGGGCAAAGAAGAAAAAAGAGGTGAAAGACCTTTGGTGCTGTGTCACCAAACCCTGGGAGGAGAATTTTTTAAAAGAAGAGTGCTCAATCCACAGTGAACTAAGGCATGTTTGTTAAACACAATTGACCACCACACAGTGAAGACCCAACTGAGGTTCAAGAGAAGGAATTTTTATGGACCCTGTTAGCACAAGTCAGGGTCCTTCTCCAGTACCGTTGGGAAGCTTTGGAGAAGAAAAGGGGGACAGTGGGCCTTGGGTGGAGAAGGGAACTGACCATGAGATCCAGGTGGGGTGAGGAGGTGTGTGAAGTCAGAGTGGAGAAGAATCAGGGTGGCTGACTGGCAGCTTCACCGGGGTCATGCGAGGAGCAGGTTCCACCGGAGTAATGAGTGAAGTTGTAGAAACACAGGGAAGTCACCATCAGAAAAGAGCAGGAGTCAAGAAACTATGGCCCACAAATACAAACTACCTGTTTTTATAAATAAAGCTTCATGGTAAATGAATTGTAAATAAAGTTTTGCATATTGTGTGAGGCTGTTTTTGCGCTACAGTGGCAGAGCTATCTGGCCCTTTATGGAAAAAGTTTGTCAGCCACTGGAAAGGAGTTGCAGGATTTGAGGTCTTGGTGTGATGGCCTAGGTTAGAGTCATAGTGAGATTGAAGGAGTAGCTAGACAAGCCAGTTGTGTGGCAGAAAGGTAGGGATGGAGATCACTGGGTTAAGTATCCTTGTAGCCAGGACACCATGAGAGTGATTGACAAGAATGCTGAAATCCCCTAAGTGTGTCAGGATGTGGAAGAGTAGAAGGCTAGAGTTATGGAAGAAAGGGTCCCAACTCTACCTGTGCAGCCGTCAGGAGAGTCTGAGGAGGGGGTGGTGAGTGTGAGCAAATGTTGCCAGAATCCCTCCTCCCAGTCTACAAGCCCCAGGGAAAGGAAGCAAGGTGTTTACTGATACCCCCAGGCTTATAAGTACTTCCTGGCTCCATCACCCTCCAGTGAACAGCCCTGGGGAGAAGACAGTACTGGTTTGCAGGTGGGTGGGTGGGGAAAGGGGTCACAGGTGCTCGGTGTTTGGTAAATGTGCATATGAGAACATGGGGTTGCTTGTGCCTTGTCGGTCAGGGTTCAGAAGAATGTGTGGTGGAAGCAGCTATGGGGAGGTAGCTAGGGAAGGTAGGACTGGTCTGAGGTGGTGAGGAGCAGATGCTGCCAGCTCCACACATCCAGGAGAGCCTGGGTGGTTTGGGCAAAAGTCTCTGGCATCCCTTCTGAGCCTGGGTACCACACTGAAGAGTGAGGACAGTGTGCCATTTTTATCAGGAAACCCTCCAGCTCCCTGAAAACCAAATTCTGATCCTCCTGGGATGGCAGTGAAGAGCCACAGAGATGACTCTGAGGTCCCGTGGCCTTTTCCCACCTGGAGATTGTTTTTGTTACTGCGCTGTTACAGCCTTGGAGGACTGGGGTTCAGCTTCATCCAATCACATTTCTTCTTTTGTCATAGTCATCTAAACGATAGATCTTAGAGACAGGTGGGCAGGGGGTGCACTGGCTGTGCACTGGTGAGCCTGACTCAAGGAGAGGTCATCTCGTCCCCTGCCTAGTCCCATCTCCCTTGGTTATTGTTATTTCATGTGATTGTTCTGGTTATTTCAGGTTATTCTGTTTTTGTTTTCAAAACAAAATAACATTTATTTGTGTTCTGATTTTAAAGGGGTAATTGTTTTGGTAACTAGAAAATTTCCTTCTCAACTCCCTTAAATTCTGTCAAAGGGAAAAGTAAGTTAGGTTGCTGGAGAGGCTGTGCTGAGGCCTCAGAACAGCTGTACTCCTGGAAGTTCTGCGTGCTTTGCCTCCTGCCCCCCTCTCTCTGTGTTCCTGTTGGCAGGCCCCTAGGCAGGATTTAGGAGGTAGGCAAGTCACCCTAGACAAGTCATAAGCCCATGGCTCAATTGCCTTCTCAGCCCATCAAGGGCTGTTCCACAGGCAGCAAAGGGAGGGGCCTCCACAAGTTCACCACTGCAGCCCTAATTCATTTTCTTTTCCACTGTCTTATTCTGCAGGGGTATTCCCTCAACGGATACTACCCCCATCCATTTCAAGGCTATGAGCACAGAAAGTTCAGATACCAGCAGCCTGGGCCAGGATCTTCCCCCAATAGTTTCCTGCTTAAGCAAATAGAGTTTCTCAAGGGGCAGCTCCCAGAAGCGCCGGTGATTGTAAAGCAGACACCGTCACTGCCACCTTCCCTCCCAGGACTCCAGCCAAGGTTTCCAGTACTACTTGCCTCCAGTACCAGAGGCAGGCAAGTGGACATCAGGGGTGTCCCCAGGAGCGTGCATCTTGGAAGTCAGGGGCTCCAGAGAGGGTTCCAGCCTCCTTCACCACGTGGCAGGAGTCTGCCACAGAGGGGTGTTGATTGCCTTTCCTCACATTTCCAGGAACTGAGTATCAACCAAGATCAGGAACAAAGGATCTTAAAGTTCCTGGAAGAGCTTGGGGAAGGGAAGGCCACCACAGCACATGATCTGTCTGGGAAACTTGGGGCTCCGAAGAAAGAAATCAATCGAGTTTTATACTCCCTGGCAAAGAAGGGCAAGCTACAGAAAGAGGCAGGAACACCCCCTTTGTGGAAAATCACGGTCTCCACTCAGGCTTGGAACCAGCACAGCGGAGTGGTAAGACCAGACGGTCATAGCCAAGGATCCCCAAACTCAGACCCAGGTTTGGAACCTGAAGACAGCAACTCCACATCTGCCTTGGAAGATCCTCTTGAGTTTTTTGACATGGCTGAGATCAAGGAGAAAATCTGCGACTATCTCTTCAATGTGTCTGACTCGTCTGCCCTGAATTTGGCTAAAAATATTGGCCTCACCAAGGCCCGAGATATAAATGCCGTGCTAATTGACATGGAAAGGCAGGGGGATGTCTATAGACAAGGGACAACCCCTCCCATATGGCATTTGACAGACAAGAAGCGAGAGAGGATGCAAATCAAGAGAAATACGAACAGTGTTCCTGAAACCACTCCAGCTGCAATCCCTGAGACCAAAAGAAACGCAGAGTTCCTCACCTGTAATATACCCACATCAAATGCCTCAAATAACATGGTAACCACAGAAAAAGTGGAGAATGGGCAGGAACCTGTCATAAAGTTAGAAAACAGGCAAGAGGCCAGACCAGAACCAGTAAGACTGAAACCACCTGTTCATAACAATGGCCCCTCAAAAGCAGGGTATGTTGACTTTGAAAATGGCCAGTGGGCCACAGATGACATCCCAGATGACTTGAATAGTATCCGTGCAGCACCAGGTGAGTTTCGAGCCATCATGGAGATGCCCTCCTTCTACAGTCATGGCTTGCCACGGTGTTCACCCTACAAGAAACTGACAGAGTGCCAGCTGAAGAACCCCATCAGCGGGCTGTTAGAATATGCCCAGTTCGCTAGTCAAACCTGTGAGTTCAACATGATAGAGCAGAGTGGACCACCCCATGAACCTCGGTAAGAAACCACCCAGGAACTGTACCTAGGGTTGGGGTCAGGTGCTCTTGCTCCTGATGCAGTCTTGGCTGATTTGTGAGCAGTGCTGTTTGGTGGTGCCTATCTTTTCCTCCTTCCCTTCTGCCTTTTAGCTAAATCCCCCTTGATTGGCCCTTTCTCCAGATGTTGAGCAGGGAATATAGACCTTGGACCAGCTAGAATCTTGGCTGAACAAGGGGGAGGTTGACTCTGTTGGCTGTAATGAAGCTTCTTTAGAAATGATTGGTTTTGGCCGTACGCGGTGGCTCATGCCTGTAATCCCAGCACTTTTTGAGGCCGAGGCAGGCGTATCACAAGGTCAGGAGTTTGAGACCAGCCTGGCCAACATAGTGAAAAACCCTGTCTCTACTAAAAATACAAAAATTAGCTGGGCGTGGTGGCGTGCGCCTGTAGTCCCAGCTACTCAGGAGGCTGAGACAGGAGAATCACTTGAACCCAGGAGGCAGAGGTTGCAGTGAGCTGAGATTGCACCACTGCACTCCAGCCTGGGCCACAGAGCGAGACTCCATCTCAAAAAAAAAAGAAGAAATGATCGGTCTTGGGGGCCGGGGTGGTGGCTTACGACTGTAATCCCAGCACTTTGGGAGGCTGAGGCAGGCAGATAAGGTCAGGAGTTCGAGACCAGCCTGGCCAACATGGTGAAACCCCATCGCTACTAAAAATACAAAAATTAGCCGGGGGTGGTGGTGCTTGCCTGTAATCCCAGCTACTTGGGAGGCTGAGGCAGGAGAATCACTTGAGCCCAGGAGGTGGGGGTTGTAGTGAGCCGAGATGGCACCACTGCACTCCAGCCTGGGCGACAGAGTGAGACTCCATCTCGGAAAAAAAGAAAAAAGAAAAACATGATTGATCTCCATGCATCAATGTCATGCCTGCCTCCTAAGGCCAGAGGTAATGAAGACTTAATTCCCTTCTGTAGGCCTTCCCCTCCTCCCTAAGCTGTTTCTGAGAGAGGTGCAGGAGCAGGTGGGTTGGGGCAGACTGCATACACAGAGTAGGGGTGGGTTGTGCTGCTAAGCAGCAGCAGGTCCACAATCCCCCCTCTGCATAGCTCCTGGGGGGAAAGGATGGAGGAGCGCGTGCACGGCTGCCTGCCTGCCTATTGAAGGTGGTGGTTCTAATTTTATACACCTCCTCTGCACAGATGGGTAGGCTAGCACTTGCTGCCACTCCTGAGCTGTGAAGTCAGCGATTACCTCACTCAGATAGCTGGTCAGGCCCTGCACTGTAGGTCCTAATAGGCCACTGGACAGATTGAGGAAAACAGGAGCTGCTGAAGGGCGTAACAGAGAGCAAAACCACTGAAGTTGAGTGGCTGCAGCTGCAGCCAAGGAAAGAGCCAGTAGGATGGGGGAGAATTCCAGTGACCTTTATGTTTTCCTAGCCTGGTTTCTAGGGGTGTAGATTCCTGGCTAGGGCCCTTATTCCTTGTCTTGACTGTCTTCATGACACCAATTTGGCATTTTAGGAGAGCTGTTAAGAAAAGGGGTTGTGTCTGTCCAAAAGCTGGCAAGGCCAGAGCTGGATTGTTTGGGGTAGAGACTGGATGGCCGTCATTCTCTTTCGCCTCCATCCCTCCTCCTCAGAGTTGGAGGAAAGCAGTGGATTTTGTGGTTAATCATTCTTTGGACTCACACTATAAGAAACATTGGTGCCATGTTCAAATATATCAGAAGACCTAGGAAATAAGAAATTTGACCTACTTTTCTAAATGAGATCCCAGACTGAGCAAAGAACTCACCACATTTGAAAGCTTGAACAAAGCGGAGCCTAGGCTAAGTCCGGAGGCCTAGAACAAATGCTTTTTTATTTTCTACATAACAAGGGGAAATTCCTTGTTATGTAGAAAATAGCTTGAGACAAATGTCGCTATAGAATGACTCATAACAAACTAGAGTGATATAGGTCTAGGGACAAAAGCAGGCCACTGATAAGTGGCAGATGCCTGATCCCCCTAGGTAGTGGGGAGTGTGAGACTGGGTTATAAGAAGCCTTCACTATCTTTTAGGACCCTCCGTTGAAGAGGCCAGTCTACCACAATTGCTTTAGAATGAAGGTCTTTTGGTTGCTCACAAGACTATAATGGGGATTTTTGGCTCATCATTTTTGTGTGTGTGGGTTTTATCTTAATTCATTGTTAAGAGATAGTGGGTTTCCCCTGAGCTAGTTTCCTATCATCTGTGCCTATGTTTGCTTCACTGAGCTATGGGGAAAGAGTCACTGGCTGCTTTGTTTACAAAAAGAAAGGACAGGCTGAGCCTTAAGGAGTAGGAAGGAGTTCCTTGGCCTACCCTTCATCTCCTCCACAAGTGAAAAGCTCTTTAGCATAGCAGAAAATTCCAGGTTGAAGGTCTCTTTGGAGAAGGCAGAAGGAATGACCTAGACTCCTGTTCACACATCTAATCACTTTCCGTCAAGATTTAAATTCCAGGTTATCATCAATGGCCGAGAGTTTCCCCCAGCTGAAGCTGGAAGCAAGAAAGTGGCCAAGCAGGATGCAGCTATGAAAGCCATGACAATTCTGCTAGAGGAAGCCAAAGCCAAGGACAGTGGAAAATCAGAAGAATCATCCCACTATTCCACAGAGAAAGAATCAGAGAAGGTAGGTGTCCTCCTGCCATCTGGGAGGATATCAGTTCCCTGTCAGTGTCTGGATTGTAACCGACTCCCTTGAAGCAATCCCAGCCTAAACAACTGACACCGTCTCAGAGTCAGCTTCCCACTCTTCCCTCTACCCTATCTCATACCCAGCTCCTCTCTCTGCTCCTGTCCCAACATAATTGGATTTACAGAATTTCGGACTTGAAAGAGACCTGAAAGGTTATTGAGGCCAATCTCCTCTCTTGGAAGATGCGGAATGAGAGCTCCAGCAGCCCCTTTAACTTTGGGAAGCCAACCCCTTGACAGTTAGTTGTTGGGAAGGAAGTCCCCCATCCCCATCCCCTCTTCTGTGATGGACTGACCAGTGTTTTCTTAGTTTTGTTTTCTTCTTGTCTCTCATTTTCTCTAGACTGCAGAGTCCCAGATCCCCACCCCTTCAGCCACATCCTTCTTTTCTGGGAAGAGCCCTGTCACCACATTGCTCGAGTGTATGCACAAATTGGGGAACTCCTGCGAATTCCGTCTCTTGTCCAAAGAAGGCCCTGCCCATGAGCCCAAGTATGTCCCACGTGTCCTCTGTCCAGCTGAGGTTTTCTCAGAAAGAAAAAGAGACACATTTTCTTCCTTGCTTCCTCAGGGATGGCAGATTGACCAATTTATCCTGTTTCAAATTGGGGAAAGGAGGGCTCTGAGGGCCTGGTTGCTGCTTGTGAGGCAGACAATTAGGGATTAGGAATTCAAAGGGAATTCCTGGCCCACCCTCTATCTCCTCTATAAGCACTAGAGCGGTTCACGGCTTGGAGGTCACTCACTGTTGGTGGGACAGAAAGGTACAGGACCTGAGAAGCTCTCTGCCTGTGGGTCTGTAGACTCACGTGTTCAAGAGAAGTGTTCCTGGAAGAGGTGAAACTAGGTTGATGCTTAAATGTTGAAAGGGGTCAGCCAGGCTAAGAGACACTGGCTGTTCAAGGCAGAAGTGACTGCATGAGATGTGACTGCACAGAGGTGATGTGTTCAAGGAAATTACCAGTAGTGGAGGATGGCAGCCTGGCAGAGGCTAGGTCAGGCTCCTCAGTCAAAACCATTTTAATCCTTCTACTTGCTTCGTCTCCTGTCAGGTTCCAATACTGTGTTGCAGTGGGAGCCCAAACTTTCCCCAGTGTGAGTGCCCCCAGCAAGAAAGTGGCAAAGCAGATGGCCGCAGAGGAAGCCATGAAAGCCCTGCATGGGGAGGCGACGAACTCCATGGCTTCTGATAACCAGGTAGGGCATTTTCCTACTCAAAAGATACAGGTCGTTTTTAGCAACTGAGTGGTTTAAGATTGCTAGTGACTCCCTCAACATTTCCTGAAGTGTTTACGGCTCCTCTGTTTGATGGATTCTCCTTTAGCCCGAAGGTATGATCTCAGAGTCACTTGATAACTTGGAATCCATGATGCCCAACAAGGTCAGGAAGATTGGCGAGCTTGTGAGATACCTGAACACCAACCCTGTGGGTGGCCTTTTGGAGTATGCCCGCTCCCATGGCTTTGCTGCTGAATTCAAGTTGGTCGACCAGTCTGGACCTCCTCACGAGCCCAAGTGAGTGTCCTAGTCCTGGCTAATGCATATGTCACCAGTTGGGGATGGTCTGTAACCCAGGGAAAACAAGGGTGTGCTTTAGCTGTGTAGGACAGAAGGGACGAGTTGAGGGAAACAAGTCCAGCCCTGTCTCCACTTCCTCTTAGAAGACAATAGACCTGCCAAGAGTGAATGCAGTCACTCTTCCAGTAAGCATGATCCTTTTTAATTTTTTGACTAGTTTTAATTTTTAAAGAAATGTATAGGTACATTAAAAAATCATTCAGGCCAGACGTGGTGGCTCACGCCTGTAATCCCAGCACTTTGGGAAGTTGAGGCAGGTAGATTACCTGAGGTCAGGAGTTCAAGAGCAGCCTGACCATATGGTGAAACCCTGTCTCTACTAAAAATACAAAAATTAGCTGGGCATGGTGGCGGGTGCCTGTAATCCCAGCTACTCGGGAGGCTGAGACAGGAGAATAGCTTGAACCTGGGAGGCGGAGGTTGCAGTGAGCTGAAATCGCGCCACTGCACTCCAGCCTGAGCAACAGAGCAAGACTGCATCTTGAAAAAATCATTCAAGCTGATGGAAAAAGTCATTTCAATGAAAAGTCTCATTTCCATCTCAGACTTCTAGTTTCCCTCCCCAGACCCATATACTACTATAGCCCTGCATTAGCAACGGGGATGCGGTCTGAGAAACATGGTTTTGTTGTTGTGAGAACATCAGTGTATTTACATAAACCTAGATGGTATGAGCTTCTACACACGTACAGGCTGTATGGTATGGCCGGTTGCTCCTAGGCTACAAACCTGTACAGCATGTAACTGTAGTGAATACTGTGGGCAGCTGCAACACACTGGTAAGTATTGGTGTCTATCTAAACAGCGAAAAGATACAGTAAAAAGACAGCATAAAGGATAAAAAAATATTACACCTGTATAGGGCGCCTGCCATGAATGGAGCTTGCAGGACTAGAGGTTGCTGTGGATGAGTCAGTGAGTGAGTGGAGAGTGAATATGAGGGCCTAGGATATGACTGTACACTAGTGTAGGCTTTGTAAACACTGTTCACTTAGGCTAACTACATTTATTTAAAATATTTTTCTTTAATAAATTAACCTTAGCTTACTGTAACTTTTTTACTTTTTACTTTATTTTTTACTTCATTATTAACTTTCTTATTTTTTGTTTCTTTTGTAATAATATTTAGCTTAAAACACAAACATGTTGTACAGCTATCCAAAAATATTTCCTTTGTTTATATCCTTAATTCTATAGCCTTTTTTCTGTTTTTGAATTTTTTTTTTTTTTTTTTTAACTTTTAAACTTTTTTGTTGAAAGCTAAGATGAAAATACATTAGCTGTTAGCCTAGGCCTACACAGGGTTGGGATCCTCAGTATCACTGTCTTCCACCTCCACGTCTTGTCCCACTATAAGGTGTTCAGGGGCAATAACATGCATGGGGGCCGTCACCTCCTATGGTAACAGTGCTTTCTGGAATACCTGCCTGGGGCTTTTTTTAGTTACTTATTTTTCTAGAAGTAGAAGGAGTATATACTCTGAAATAATGATAAAAATATAGTAAACACATAAGGAGCGTGCAGCCTAGATCCCTCGCATGCACAGTTCACAGTCGAGTTCACACTCCTATGAGAATCTCATGCTGCTGCTGATCCGACAGGAGGCGGAGCTCGGACCAGAATGCTTGCTTGCTCGCCACTCACCTCTTGCTGTGTGCCCAGGTTCCTAACAGGTTACAGACCCCTGCGCTTGGTGATAAGAATTTTTCAGCTCCATCATAATCTTACGGGACTCCTGTCATGTGTGATTTGTCATTGAACAAAACACTGTTATGCAGTACATGAGTATACCAGTTTCTTGAGTCCTTCTAGAAATTGCTGTGCATAATAGCACATTTTCCCTTTTGTCTTTTTAAACAAATATATCTTCTGTTTTATACGTTGACTCCTTTACTTACCAGACTTCTTGCATAGCTGCATAGTATTTCATTGACTAGAAGCTGACAAAGTCAGTTTCTCAGAGATAAACATTTAATAGGGACTTAGGAACAGAAATGATGTCTTGGGTGGCTGCAAGACGGTGGATCCCTGCACTTACCCTCCAGAAAGTATGCTTTCTATAGAGGCTTTTTTGGTTAAACATGCAGCTGGTCACACCTTATACTTTCTTATGAAACTTATAAGCACCAGCTGGTGGGGAGGCTTGGTAGACATCTTTGTGTGGAATTATTTATGCTACCCAACACCTTGGGATGCGGGAGTCAAATATTGGTGGTCATGGTGGTTTTGCATCAAGATGGCATCACTCTTGCCGTGCAACAGGCGTGTTTTGTTAATCTCTAAGGTCTATCACAAAGTGGAAAAGCAAGGTGTAAAGTGAGGGGAGAGGTGAAGATTGTCTGTATATGGCTAGAATATTTTGTTGAAGGATCGAAAAAACTGGCAACGTGTTTGCTTCTGGGGAAGGAGGGACACTTTTATTGTACACTCTTAACTGTTTGAATTTTCACATGTTTGGCATCCACTTTGTCCATTTTAAAGTCATTAAGGAGAAAAGCTTATAAAAATGCTATCTTGTTACTTTAAATTTGTCTCTCCTTAATAGAAGTAATGTCAGCCGGGCACAGTGACTTATGCCTATAATCCCAGCACTTTGGGAGGCCGAGGTGGGTGGATCATGTGAGCTCAGGAGTTTGAGACCAGCCTGGCCAACATGGTAAAACCCTATCTCTACTAAAAATACAAAAAATAGCTGAGCATGGTGGTATGCCCCTGTATGCCAGCTACTCCTTAGGCTGAGCAGGAGAATTACTTGAACCCAGGAAGCGGAAGTTGCAGTGACCTGAGATTGTGCCACGGCACTCCAGCCTGGGTGATGGAGTGAGACTCCGTCTCAAAAAAAAAAAAAAAAAAATTAGAAGTAATGGCATTTCATTTATTCATATTTATGTGTTATTTGCATTTCCTTTTCTGTGAACCACCTGTTCTTGTCCTTTTCCAGTTTTCTTTCAGATTGTTACTCTTTATGGATATGTAAGAACTTTTAACGTAATTTTTTAAAGTAATCCTTTGCCCAACATGACCCAATTTAGAACACACATCTGCCCACTGTTTAAGCCATCTGGAAAAGGAGGGGCCAGTCTCCCTCCATCTGCTCTTCTACTAATTCACATCCTTCACTCTCAATAAGCACCTCCTTATCTTCAAGCACAGTCCTTCAGATGATAGGTTCAGTTCATTTCCTCTTTCTCTTCTGTGAAATCTTCTATGAAATCCTTTCTAGGACTTCAAGTCAGCCATTCATTGAGAATGTAAGAACTTACTATGAACTAGATGGAAGATACGAAAAATTGCTGCCCCTGAGTGTGTGGCAGACATATAGCCATAGCAGTATTGAAATGTGCCATCGGAGGTGAATGCAGAGTGCTGTGGGGACACAGAGGACACTGCTGCCAGTGTCTGCCAGGGAGCTGAGGAAGGTTGCATAGAGAGGGGAAATGCTAATTGAATAACTACGTTTATTAACTATCTCGTACAATAATATACTCTAGTTCCTTCTTAATGTGGATTATGCTGGGTCTTTTTTTCCTTTCTGTCTACTCTTATTGGTGACATTAACTAATTTTATGACTTCTTTTTTTTTTTCTTTTTTTTAGAGATAGAGTCTCACTCTGTCGCCCAGGCTGGAGTGCAAAGTGCAGTCTCAGCTCACTGCAACCTTCGCCTCCTGAGTTCAAACAATTCTCTTGCCTCAGCTCCTTGAGTAGCTGGGATTACAGGCATCTGCCACCACATCTGACTAATTTTTGTATTCTTAGTAGAGACGGGGTTTCACCATGTTGGCTGGTCTCCTGACCTCAGATGATCCACCCGCCTCGGCCTCCCAAAGTGCTGGGATTACAGGCATGAACCACCGCGACAGCTATGACTTTTAATATCTAAATGCTGGAGACCACTCGGAGCTCCAGATTCCTCCATCTGATTGCTTACTTGTCACCTCTGTTTGGATGAACATCCCTAATATGACATGTCCAAAGCAGAACTCTTGGGTTTTGCCCCCTTCACTTCATTTCCCCCAAGTCTTTCCCAGCTCAGTAAGTGATACCACTGTCTATCCAGTGGCTCAAGTCAGAAACCTGAGGATCATCTTTTCCTCTATCTCCTTTACCTCCTTCGTCAACTCATCCTTAAGTCCTATTGGTTATACTTAGAATTTCTATCCCAAATCCCTTCCTCTTCTTTCCACGTCCAGCGTCAGCACTCTAATCCAAGCCACTGTCTCATCTAGACTGTCACAATAGCCTCCTAACTGATCTTTCTGCTTTATTTACTCAACACTTATTTATGGAGTATCTTCTATTTTTTTTAGAACAGGAACCAAACATTAACCAATAGTCACCTAAAGAAATGTAAGATCTCATATTTGATAAGTATTCCAAAGGGCTGGAGTTGCAGTGAGAATCAATTATAGCACAGTTTGACTTAGTAAGGAGAGGGGGAAGGGCTTCCCCAAGAAGTACTACCTGAGCTGAGACTTTAAGGATGATGAAGAGAGAAAGACTGAGGGTTCTAGGCAAAGGGCACTGTTAAATCCTGTGGTGGGAGAAGAGCAGAGCTGGCAAAGAGGCTGAGAGGAGGCACTTATGGGTGGAGCAGAGAGCACGAGGGAGGGCTGGCGCTGGAGGAGATTAGAGAGTTGATCAAGGTGGCCCACCAGGGCCTGCCTTGTTAGTCACGTTAGTGCTTTTACCACAGAAGCAGTGGAGAGCCATTGAAGGTTTTTAATAAAGGACTGTGACTCTCCCTCTCCCCACACTCTTGTCCCTTTCCCAGCATTTTTCTTCTTAATTTTCTTTCCTCTGCTGAGAGAACCATTTCAGACCTTTGCCTCTTTCTTCAGATTTCCACCCATACCCCTGTTGCTCACTTTAAACTACGCTACTTCACACTTAATTGAAAAAATAGCAATAAGCATACAAGAAATACCTCATCTTCCCATTACCAAACTACCCCCTACCTCCATCTGTACCAGCAAGAGTGAAGGACGCATCCCTCCTCCTATCCTGGTGTCCTGGATCCCATCCCTCTCATCTGCTCTAAGACTTTATTGCTTTGGTCATCTCCTCTCTCCTTGTCTGCAGCTGCTCCATCTAGATCATTCCCACCAGCCTTGAAACATGCCCATGACCGTCTTTTAAAAACCTTCCCTCTACCCCATGTCTCCCTGCAGGTACCATCTCATTTCTTTGTTTCTCTTACAGCCAAACTTCTCAAAAGAGTTATTCATACTCATTGTCTTCACTTGAGCTCATTTCACTAAAAAGGCCAATCACTAGCCACATGTGGTTATTGAGCACTTGAATTGTGGCTAGTGTGCTGAGGCACTGAATTATTAATTGCATTGTAATTAACTTAAATTCAGTAGCCCCATGTGGCTAGTGGCTACCATATTGGATAGCACAGCTCTAAAGGATTCTAATTGCATAATTAATGAACTTTATCATATATGTAAATATACCAATATAAAACTTTGCACATAAGAGTTCATATTCTTTTCAAACACATAGGGCAGTTATGAAATTCTCCTGGATCCCTGAGGTAAAGATACTACACAGTCTGTCCCTCCTGACCGCCTTCACCATCTTCTTTTCATGCCACTGTCCCTCTCATTCTGAACTTAAGCCCACTGGCCTGCACGAGCCTGCCAGCATGGGCAAAGAAAGGAGTGAAGGCATTCATTTGCTTCGGATCATCAAGGAACAGTGAGAAACTCCATGTAGTTGAACATAAACGTTGATTCCTTTTACTGCCCGAGCTGCTAAGTCTTGAAACTGAAGCCTCTGTTGTATGCAGTTAGAGTATCCAAAGCTGGGTTCTCAGCCAGTAGATTAGGATCTGGTTGAAAGCTAGGATTCTTGATGCCTTGTCTGGTACATTTCCAAGCTGTTTTGCTCCACCATGCTCTTCCCTCTGTGTTTGGAAATTCCCAGCCGGAGCGGTGGAAGCCACCTCCCTGCTCCACTTGGGCACTTTATTGTCAGCACAGCTCATGGGCCCAAGATCCATTCCTTACCCCAGAGTTAGCTCAAGCCTGCCAGGAGTCAAAAAATAACTCCCAGCAAAGCCTGGGTCCTTGGCCTAAGGCCGACGTTGACCTAATGACCTCTCCAGGTCAAGTCCCTTGAGCTAATAGGAAGTAAATGAGGGAATGGAGTTGGGCACTTTAAAAATCAGACAGTGTGTGAAGTAACAGTGACTCGTGGGGAGAAAGGTAGTCCCTTCTCATTTCAGCTTAAGAAGAGAGTCCAAGTTGGTGCGAGCATTTCGTTAAGCCTTCCTCATACTTCATAATCTTCCTTTATAGTAAGGACAGGCTCAGAGCCTTTGCAGGTAACAGTATCTAGTCAGAACTTTATAACATGATTTTATCATATTCTGTTTTACAGCCACCTTCAATATGTGGCAAGTGATACTGGTTTTCCATTTACAGTAGTGAAAGAAAGTTTCCTATTTCAGTGTGTTTACATTTTTATCTCTTTTTTCATACCTAGTATTATGGATATTTACATTTTTAAAGAGTCTATTTATTTTAGAGATGGGGATCTTGCTGTCTTGCCCAGGCTGGAGTGCAGTGATATGGTCATAGCTCACTGCAGCCTTGACCTCCAGGGCTCAAGTGATCCTCTCACCCCAGCCTCCCAAGTACCTGAGACTATAGGCACACACCACCGTGCCCAGCTAAAATTTTTTTTTTTTTTTTTTTAAGAGACAGGGGTCTTGCTATGTTGCCTGGGGGATTACTATGTTGCCCAGGCTGGTCTTGAACTCCTGGCCTCAAGTGATCTCCCACCTTAGCTCCCCGAGTTGCTGGGATTACAGGTGTGAGCCACAGTGGCTGGCTCTAAGAAGTCAATTTAGAGAAAAATATTAAGTAATAGTCCAAGTAATACCTGGATCTGGCACAAATCATGTGGTGATTTATGAATGACCAAAACTAGGAAATGCTGCCTTAGAAACAGCTTCTGTTTGACGGGTCCATATGTTTGCAAGACTGGCCACATCTTCAGCAAAACTAACCCTTCCTTGGAACAACTGTCAGGGTCTGGCACTTGTCTTCATCCTCTGCTTCTCATCCCAAAGGTTCGTTTACCAAGCAAAAGTTGGGGGTCGCTGGTTCCCAGCCGTCTGCGCACACAGCAAGAAGCAAGGCAAGCAGGAAGCAGCAGATGCGGCTCTCCGTGTCTTGATTGGGGAGAACGAGAAGGCAGAACGCATGGGTTTCACAGAGGTAACCCCAGTGACAGGGGCCAGTCTCAGAAGAACTATGCTCCTCCTCTCAAGGTCCCCAGAAGCACAGCCAAAGACAGTTAAGACGTCTACTTTTGGTGTCTTTTTGTTTGCGGGTGGGGGGGGGGTCCTAACTCCTCTCTAAATGGAGGTGGCTCTTGCTGTCATGCGAGTTATTCCTAGGCTTTACTCTTAGCCTCAAGAGAGCACATAACTGGGACACTAGATGTAAGAAGGAAAAGATGACTCACACGACAAGTAGAGCTTGATCTCCCTGCCCACGGTGAATATGGTGGACACAGCCTCAGCTTTGTGGTGCTGACACAGCCTCCTTTCCCCACAGCTCCCTCTCACTGGCAGCACCTTCCATGACCAGATAGCCATGCTGAGCCACCGGTGCTTCAACACTCTGACTAACAGCTTCCAGCCCTCCTTGCTCGGCCGCAAGATTCTGGCCGCCATCATTATGAAAAAAGACTCTGAGGACATGGGTGTCGTCGTCAGCTTGGGAACAGGTGAGTGAGGCTCTGAGACATGCCGCCTCCCGTGGCGCCTGAAAGTGGGTCCCTCTCATCCTCCCCTGGAGTCCATGCATGCAAGTCCAAGACAGGGAGAAGAGACTTCATTTTAGCTGCAGTAAATTCAGAGTGAGGAATGAGTTCTTAGTTCTTAGAGGAGAGAATATGGGAGTCTAGGATCTGAGAAATTGAGGCTGTTTCTGCCTTGAAGCTTTCAGAACAAATAGCCTTCATCCTGTTTGCCATCGATTTCCTTCCATTATTCTATTTCTGTTTTAAACACCTTCCTAGGGAATCGCTGTGTGAAAGGAGATTCTCTCAGCCTAAAGGGAGAAACTGTCAATGACTGCCATGCAGAAATAATCTCCCGGAGAGGCTTCATCAGGTGAGTGAGATCAGAGCTGTGGCCTGGCTGCCCGGCTGTGGAGAGCTCCAGTTCCCTGCCCCACATGGCTCCGACACGGCCTCTGAATCCCCCTCAGACAGATGGGTCATGATGTGGTAGTGGCAGCCTTTGCTTTTCACCCGTCCATTTGAACCTGTCTGATGGAATCCATCCCCTCTGTGACCTGAGCTGCTTCCCACTACTCAGCCTGTTTTTAAATGCTGTCCTTTTTTTCGGCTAACTCTGCTGCTTCATGTTCTTTTCTAAAAACACAAAATGACCTTTTAGTCGTCAGGGCCTTGGGGATGAGGCAGCTTTCCATTTCCGTTTGAGGACCTACACAACCTTGATGCCCTGCCAGCTTTCTCCTCTAGCTCACCTTTTCTTTAATTTATGAAGGGAGAGACTTGGAAAGGAGCAACAGCTTCCCGTAGTCCTTGAATCAGTTTGCTCTGCCCTAGAATCCCTGTAGCCGCCATAGCGAGGAGCCCTCAGCAGAAATGAAGGAGACCCAAAAGGCTAAGTATGCTTTATGAAATGCTGGGGTCTCCCCTGGAGAATTTCCACCTAATAAACTGTGAAAGGTCTGCAACATTGAGGCTTTTCCTTACTTGCTCATTTGGAGGTCAGATTATAGAAGCAACTGCTTTTCCCAGAATTGAACCTGCCTTCCTAACCAGACTTTCTTTTTGTAGGTTTCTCTACAGTGAATTAATGAAATACAACCCCCAGACTGCGAAGGATAGTATATTTGAACCTGCTAAGGGAGGAGAAAAGCTCCAAATAAAAAAGACTGTGTCGTTCCATCTCTATATCAGGTCTGTACAGTTCCTGTTGCTGCCAGGGTGGGCCCTGCCAGGCTGTTAGAATTGGGTATCCGAATGCTCTCCTGGCCTGTAAATCGGACCTCATACAATAAGCCACACTCCACTGTGGGTTTGAGGTCCATATTCAGGTGTAGAATGACCCACGTGTACTGCTATCCACCTTGTCTCCCATGGTAGGCCTTAGAAAACATCCCTTGCTTCTGTCACATCTGACTGTTTTGGAGCCCCACGAAATTGCAGATTTCCCACAGGTGAATTTTAACAGCCACCCCTGTTTTTCAGCACTGCTCCATGTGGAGATGGCGCCCTCTTTGACAAGTCCTGCAGCGACCGTGCTATGGAAAGCACAGACTCCCGCCACTACCCTGTCTTCGAGAATCCCAAACAAGGAAAGCTCCGCACCAAGGTGGAGAATGGTGAGTGATATATGCCCCCGCCTCCTTTCCGCAAAAGGTTCTGCAAGGTCCCGGGACCCCAAGTCTCTGCAAGGCTGCTAGGGTTTTACCATTAGTCACTGGGCACAGAGGTGCTGTTTACAGGAAAGGGAAGACCTGGGTCAGGGAGCTGTGTGGTAAGAACAAGGTTCTATTTTGAATGTGTTAGTTTGGGACACCTGGGAGATCCCCAAGTCAAATAGGAGGTGGGGGTTCCCATGTGGAGCTCAGAGGAGGGAGCTTGGCTGGAAATAGAAATATGGGAGTCATCCCCCTATAGGGTCTTCACGGCCACGAGAATGCATAGGATCACCTCGAGAAAGGAGGGAGGAAATGAAGAGTGCAGCCCAACCAAGCCCTGCGGAGTTGACAGATGAGGGTGCCAAGTGCCAGGGTCCCCTCCTGTCTAGCTGGCAGTTGACTCTGCCTTGTCCACTGGCTCCTTCTCTCCTGTCCTCTCCTGTCTCCTTACCGTCTCTTCGCATCCACTCCGTTGCGTTCAGGCCACGTCAGCAGTCATCATGGTGGTCCTGAAACCCTGCTAAATACCCTAAAGTATAGACACAGTTACCATGGAGCCAGTGCTCCACTCCTAGGTATATGCTCCAGAGAGATGGAGATCCGTGTCCACATGGAAACTAATATGTGAATGTTCATGGCAGCATTACTCACAAGAGCCAAAAAAGTGGAAACAACCCAGACGTCCATCAGCTGATGGATTCATAAATAAAACATCAAATATATCCATAAATTGAATATTATTTTGGCCATAAAAAGAAGTGAAGTGCTGATACATTCTTACAATATGGATGCACTTGAAAACTTGATGCCAAATGAAAAAAGCCAGTCACAAAAGATCACATGTTGTATGATTCCATTTATATGAAATGTCCAGAATAGACAAATCCATAGAGACAGAAAGTAGATTAGTGGTTGTCAGGGCCAGGAGTGGGAGAGTTGGAGAGATGAGGAGTGACTGCACCAATGGGTAGAAGGTTTCTTTTTGGAGCGATGAAATGTTCTAAAATTGACTGTGGTGACAGTTGCAGAACTCTGAATATACTAAAAATGACTGAATTGTATGCTTTAAATGGGTGAACTGTATGGCATATGAACTGTATCTCAGTAAAGCGTTTTTTTTGTTTTGTTTTGCTTTTTTTAAACCCTATAGTGGTTTCCCACTGCACCGCATATACAAGCAACACCTGCTGTGATCACCCGGCCTCCTCTCATGCCACTTTCCCCATCCCTCGCATATGCTCTGTCCACACTGGCTCTCTGTCAGGCCCCCGAACAGCCAATCCGCTGGCTGCCTTGGGGCCTTTGCTTTTGTCCTGTGTGCCTGAAACACTCTTACTCCAGCTGTCCTCCTCCATGTCTGGGCTCCCCTGCTGCTGCTGTCCCAGGAGGTGTCCCCTGTGGTCCTCTGTCATAGCTCCCTCAGAGCCTTCAGAGCACTGTCAGCATTTGGAATTCTTCCGTATGTACTGGCTACTGGTTTAGTGTCTATTCTCTCCCCTTTCAATCTCCTCACCACCATAGATGTTTTAGGAGGACAAAGATCTTACTTGGTTTTGCTCACCGTTCCTTCCCAGCACCAAGCATAGCAGGGGCTGTGAAATATGTGAAGAATGAATGAATGTAGCCTGTGGCCCAAGCTTAAGGAGGATAGAAACCACGCCAGGGAGTGGTTTGGTCCATTGGCGCCTGTGGGTCTGACCCAAGTCTCTCACACAGGAGAAGGCACAATCCCTGTGGAATCCAGTGACATTGTGCCTACGTGGGATGGCATTCGGCTCGGGGAGAGACTCCGTACCATGTCCTGTAGTGACAAAATCCTACGCTGGAATGTGCTGGGCCTGCAAGGGGCACTGTTGACCCACTTCCTGCAGCCCATTTATCTGAAATCTGTCACATTGGGTAAGGGGCCTGCCTTGGGATCTGGAACTGGTCTGTCCTTCTTGTGCCCAGATCCCAAACTGCATGTTTTGTTGCCAGGTGTTTTGTCTCCCCTATCAAAGTGAGCATGAGTCTCCTCAGTAATTGATTGAGTGTCCAGTCTGCTGTGGTAGGAAGATCCTGGTAGCCCCAGTCAGAAGGTGCTTCCTAACAAGGCAACTGTTTCTCTTTCTTGACAACCGTATCTTGTACCTCCAAAATCCCCACATGCCTCTGCCTCTTAACAGCATTTGGTGCAAACACAGGTATATACATTTCTCTTTTTTGTACTCAGGTTACCTCTTCAGCCAAGGGCATCTGACCCGTGCTATTTGCTGTCGTGTGACAAGAGATGGGAGTGCATTTGAGGATGGACTACGACATCCCTTTATTGTCAACCACCCCAAGGTGCTATAATCCCCTTCTATTTTCCCTGACATTTTCCTCCTTTTCAAGCAGTCATGTAAACAGAGGAAAAATGTACACTGTGGGCAAGGGGAACATTGCTCACAGTGGTAACCCACATTGGAACATTGCCCCCAGGGGAACATTGCCCACAGTGGCCCACCACCAACATTGGTTGGTGTCCCAAGTACTTAAACTTTCTTCCTTTTGGATGCCAAGGGCTTTTCTTCTCTTAGTCTAGAATTAATCTGAATTGAGGTGGAGTTAGTATGTCTAGAGTGTGCTCAGTCTTAGCCAAACAGAACCCTAAGTACATAGGAAAGATCATGACCCCACACTTCCTCTCTCCTATGAGTCTTGAGTCCCTGCTTCAGAATCTTATTCCTGAAAGGTTTCCATCTTTCTCCCGTTGCTTCTGGGATTCCTAGGTTGGCAGAGTCAGCGTATATGATTCCAAAAGGCAATCCGGGAAGACCAAAGAGACAAGCGTCAACTGGTGTCTGGCTGATGGGTATGACCTGGAGATCCTGGACGGTACCAGAGGCACTGTGGATGGGTAAGGAGACAGGAGCGCGCAGTGAGGACCAAGCCTCTGCCCTGACTTGCAAGGGTGCATCATACCTCTGCAGTCTCAGGGCTTGAGAGCCGCCTCCCCTCCCACAGTGTCTCCACTGTGAGCTCCTCATCTTACAGGTCCCAGGTGAATAATGAGTGCTTTTGTTTCTCTAGGCCACGGAATGAATTGTCCCGGGTCTCCAAAAAGAACATTTTTCTTCTATTTAAGAAGCTCTGCTCCTTCCGTTACCGCAGGGATCTACTGAGACTGTCCTATGGTGAGGCCAAGAAAGCTGCCCGTGACTACGAGATGGCCAAGAACTACTTCAAAAAAGGCCTGAAGGATATGGGCTATGGGAACTGGATTAGCAAACCCCAGGAGGAAAAGAACTTTTATCTCTGCCCAGTATAGTATGCTCTAGTGACAGATGGATTAGGGTGTGTCATACTAGGATGAGAGAGAGGTAGGTCGTAGCATTCCTCATCACATGGTCAGGGGATTTTTTTTTCTTTTTAAGCCATAATTGGTGATACCGAAAACTTTGGGTTCCCATTTATCCTGCTTTCTTTGGGATTGCTAGGCAAGGTCTGGCCAGGCCCCCCTTTTTTCCCCCAGGTGAAGAGTCAGAAACCTAAGAAGTTCTTTTCTTTCTACCCAAAGCATACATAGTCACTGAGCACCGGCGGTCCATTTCCTCTTAAAAGTTTTGTTTTGATTTTTTTCCATTTCCTTTCCCTTTGTGTTTGCTACACTGACCTCTTGTGGTCTTGATTAGGTTTCGGTCAACTCTGGACCATGTCAGGGACTGATAATTTCATTTGTGGATTATGCAGACCCCTCTACTTCCCCTCTTTCCCTTCTGAGATTCTTTCCTTGTGATCAGAATTTCTCCTTTTCCCCCTCAGAGGGCAAAGAGGTGAACTTAAAGGATTTGGTGAAACATTTGTAAGGGTAGTAGTTGAAAACTGCAGTTACCAGTGCCACGGAAGTGTGATTGGAGCCTGCAGATAATGCCCAGCCATCCTCCCATCCTGCACTCCAGCCAGCCGCAGGGCGGGCAAGGCAAGGCAAGCTGCTTCCCTGGAAGTGTATCCCTTTCCCTGGCAGCAGGGAAGTCTAGAACCAGCCAGACTGGGTTAAGGGAGTTGCTCAAGCAATAACAGAGGTCTCACCTGGCAGATGACACAGAGCACTTCCCAGGGAGCATGGGCATGCCTTGGAATATTGCCAAGCTCCCAGCTGCCTCTTCTCCTAAAGCATTCCTAGGAATTTTCCCCGGCAATGCTGGGCGTACACCCTAGCCAACTGGTAGGAAAAAATCCAGGACAAATCCTAGAGGGTATAAAATCATCTCTGCTCAGATAATCATGACTTAGCAAGAATAAGGGCAAAAAATCCTGTTGGCTTACGTCACTGTTCCACCCAGCATAAAATCTCTCATGACAGTGACACCAAGGGAAGTTGACTAAGTCATATGTAAATTAGGAGTATTTTAAAGAATGCCATAGATGTTGATTCTTAACTGCTACAGGTGACCTATAATTGAGCAGATTTAAAATTCAGGCATACTTTTCCATTTATCCAAGTGCTTTCATTTTTCGAGATGGCTTCAGAAGTAGGCTCGTGGGCAGGGCGGAGACCTGATCTTTATAGGGTTGACATAGAAAGCAGTAGTTGTGGGTGAAAGGGCAGGTTGTCTTCAAACTCTGTGAGGTGGAATCCTTTGTCTACACCTCCATGAACATTGACTCGTGTGTTCAGAGCCTTTGTGGCCTCTATGTGGAGTCTAGCTCTCTGGCTTCTGTGCATTCTTTGAATAGTCGCTCGTAAAAATTGTCAATGCTTGAAACTATTTCCTTTACTCACGTTGAAGGGACTTTGTTGGCTTTTAGAGTGTTGGTCATGACTCCAAGAGCAGAGCGGGGAAGAGCCCAAGCATAGACTTGGTGCCGTGGTGATGGCTGCAGTCCAGTTTTGTGATTCTGCTTTTACGTGTCCCTCGATAACAGTCAGCTAGGCACACTCAGGAGGACTACTGAGGCTCTGTGACCTTCAGGACCTGAGCCTGCCTCTCACCTTTAGATGACAGACCTTCATCTGGGAACGTGCTGAGCCAGCACCCTCAGATGATTTCCCTCCAAACTGCTGACTAGGTCACCCTCTGTCTGGTAGAGACATTCACATCTTTGCTTTTATTCTATACTCTCTGTACTTTTGACCAAAAATTGACCAAAATAAGAAAATGCAAATTCTAAAAATAGACTAAGGATTCCTTTGCAGAACACCAAAGCATCCCAAGGAACTGGTAGGGAAATGGCGCCTGTCTCCTGGGGTGGAAGAGGCCTGCTCCCTGGCTCTGGGTCTGCTGGGTACACAGTAAATCAGTCTTGGCACCCACATCCAGGGCAGAGAGGTCTGTGGTTCTCAGCATCAGAAGGCAGCACAGCCCCTCTCCTCTTCAGGCTACAGGATTGTCACCTGCTGAGTCCTCGGGTTGTTTGGCCTCTCTGGTCCATCTTGGGCATTAGATTCTCCAGCAGAGCTCTGGCCAGCTGCCTCTTCTTATAACTGGGAACACAGGCTCTCACAAGATCAGAACCCCCACTCACCCCCGAGATCTTATCTAGCAAGCCTGTAGTATTCCGTTTCTGTTGTAGGAAGAGAGCGAGGCATCCTTGAATTCCACACATCTGCTGGAAATGAGCCGTGTCAGATCGCACACCCCCGCGCCCCCACGCCCCTCTGAGTCACACAGGACAGAGGAGGAGAGCTTCTGCTCACTGTTACCTTCACTTTCTTTGTCCAGTCTTTTGTTTTTAATAAGCAGTGCCCCTCCCTACTCTTCTTTTTAATGATTTTTGTAGTTGATTTGTCTGAACTGTGGCTACTGTGCATTCCTTGAATACTCACTTGTAAAAATTGTCAGTGCTTGAAGCTGTTTCCTTTACTCACATTGAAGGGACTTTGTTGGTTTTTTGGAGTCTTAGTTGTTACTCCAAGAGCAGAGTCAGGAAGACCCCAAGCATAGACTTGGGTACTGTGATGATGGCTGCAGTCCAGTTTTATGATTCCGCTTTTATGTGTCCCTTGATAACAGTGACTTAACAATATACATTCCTCATAAATAAAAAAAAAACAAGAATCTGAATTCTTAGAAAGTTTTAAGTCCTGGTTTCTTGGGGGAGGTGAAAATGGGAACAAAGGGACCTGTGGCCCTGGGGTTTCTGACTAACAGCACCAGTGGCATCTGACATGAACCTGTGGGGGACAGGGCTGTCCCTCAGCCTTTGGAAAGGAGCCGTTTCAAAGAACCTCCCTTTGTGGGTAAGTTTGCGTCTGGGTGGGGTGGGGTGGGGTTCATCAGGCACCTTTTGATTACTTCCCCAGCAGGGCCCTTCCCCAGCAGAGCCCACTATTGATTGATTTAGAGATGGAGTATCACTCTGTCGCCCAGGCTGGAGTGCAGTGGCGCGATCTCGGCTCACTGCAAGCTCCACCTCCTGGGTTCACGCCATTCTCCTGCCTCAGCCTCCCGAGTAGCTGGGACTACAAGCGCCCGCCACCACGCCCGGCTAACTTTTTTATATTTTTAATAGAGACGGGGTTTCACCGTGTTAGCCAGGATGGTCTCGATCTCCTGACCTCATGAGGTCCACCTCGGCTTCCCAAAGTGCTGGGATTACAGGCATGAGCCACCACACCCGGCCAGAGCCCACTATTAAATATCTTGTCCCACAGGACTTGAGACGCAAGATTTCAAGGCCCAGAGTAGGAAAACGTCCCTTGAGAGAGGATCACCTATTACGTACATAATTCCAGCTCTCCTTCAGGGGTGTTTCCTACCTCCTCCAAACCCCACTACTACCAGCTGTTTGACTTCCAGGAATGTGCATATTTGGAGTAAAGTTGCAGCCAGGACCAGGACAGGCTTGGCTATCGTTTTAGGAGACAGACCATTTTCTTTTTACATCATAGATGACATCCAAATTCTCCATCTTGAATTTCAGAGAGAATGTACCTTTTTTCACATTGTAATTTACATCAGAATTTCTAGAAGACTCATCCTGGACCCTTTAATAATATACCAGAGGATCTGGTATATTATTAAATATACCTAATATTTAATAATACCTCACTGGTACCTAACAGTGAGGCTAAGTCCCAATTAAACCTGCCTCATCCATTACACTGAAGGAACAACTGAAGCTAGAAGGGCCAGTGACATGTTGTTTGTGGGCATATTTCTTGAGGACCAGAACACCACAACACCACAGGTGTCATTCATCGTCTACTGAGATACATTGCTGGGTAAGCTGAACAGTTGGTTTTTTGTTTTGTTTGAGACAAAGTTTTGCTTTTGTTGCCCAAGGTGGAGTGCAATGGCACGATCTTGGCTCACTGCAACCTCTGCCTCCCAGGTTCAAGCGATTCTGCCTCAGCCTCCCGAGTAGCTGGGATTACAGGCATGCGCCGCCACCATGGCCAGCTAATGTTTTGTATACCATGTTGGCCAGGCCGGTCTCAAACTCCTGACCTCAAGTGATCCACCTGCCTCAGCCTCCCAAAGTGCTGGGATTACAGGCGTGAGCCACTGCACCTGGCCAACAGTCTTAAATGGAAAGACAGTGAAGGCTGTTGTCTCTGCCTGCTGTGATGTACCAGGAACCTTGAGTGCCTCTGTCCTCTCTGTTCTCAGCTCCGGTTCCACATGGACGGAAATGTAGTGCCAGGTCTTTTAAAAAGTGGACAGTTTCCTCATAGCCTGAGGCAAGTGCCCAGCCACTTTGTGTCCAGAGGGAACAACACTGTCCTCCCACAACGCTCCCTGAGTGGGCTGGGAAGTAGGGCTGCCCTGAGGGAGCGCAAGAGGGATTTTCTTCAGCTCATTTCTGTTGCTGTCCACCCTGCATTTCATTTAGGGGGCTCACAATTTAATACTGTTTCCAGGATGTAGGCCCAGATCTGCAGTCTGGCCTTACGCAAACTGCAGCCTTGACTTCCCAGAGCACAGGGCCTGTGAGAGGAATCCCCAGCCATCCCCGCCTCCAGGAGAGTGGTCCTCACCTCCACCCAGCCCTTTACAAAGGACTCCCAGGGGCCTTTTCTGGACTCTGCCTACTCCAGGCCCAGTCATTTGGCCATTTCTTTTCCATCTGAGTGGATTTGTAAAGCAACAAATCACAGTGATTCAGCAGACTGTCACCACTCACCTTTTCTTTGGATTCTTGTGATGTCTTTTAAGCTCTCACAAGTCCAGTTTCTCCAGCATTCTCCCTTTTTCCTGTATTCGCCAACGCTGGCCCCCGCGGGCTCTCTCCCAACCCGCAAACAGAGTGACAAGACAACTTCAGAAACAACTTCTTTACGAGAATCTTGAGTTCCTAATGAGTCTGACCTGAAGTGGGCTAGACCAGTGCAAATACTCCAGGAGTGCAGATGGGGGAGGCCAAGGGCAGTGTGGGGAAGATGGGGGCAGCGAGGGTGGCCGAGTGAGTGTCCTAATGATTCCTAGACCTACAGTCCCTTAGGAACTGCGTGGCTATCACACTGACCGCTGCCTGGACCTGTTGGGATGAATACTAAAAGGTGGCTGTTCACTGTCTAGTCAAGGCCGGTGAATGGGAGTCTGGCCAGCACTGGTCGGGCAGGGAGGGATGGTATGACACCTGCCTGACTCTGCCCGGAAACGGGGACAACTGGAACCGGGTCTACTCTGGCTTGGGGAGTGGTTCAGAGAAGGCCCTGAATGCCCCTTAATTTCCTCCCGAGGAGCTCTTCTGCCTGCCTCAGCGGCTATAGCAAGAGTGTGGACTTTGGGGTTCAGGCCCAGCACTACTCACTAGCTGTCACTTGGTCTCTCTGAGCCACGTTTCTGTTATGTAGGTGGAGGCCCCTTCTCATAGGATTGTCGTGAGGAAAAAAGACAACGCATGCTGAGGACCTGGCGCAGAGCAGACCCTTAGTAACGGGAGCTAATACTGAGATACAAACAGCTCCGGGCCCCTAAACCACCCAAAGAGGCCTCCCTGTTTCCTCTTCCGGTTTCAAGACCATTAGGGGGAAACGATCTTGCCCTTCCTCTGCCGTAGCCTTCCTCAGCAGAACACACCACCTGGGGGCTGCTGTGTCTTGTTTGCTTTTAAATTTTCAATAACTTGGTACCAGCTGTTCTAGTATTTCTATCTCCCTGCCAGGAAGCTGCCTTCCTCCCACCACAATGCCACCTGTCAAAAGCAGAGAGCCTGTGCATGCCTTCTTTTCAGACAAAAATAGTTCTCAGATCACCTGTGGCCTTGCCATCTCTGATGGAGATAATCTCAACCTGTTCCTCACTTCCCCCTCCCAAACCCTTGCTCCAGGTTTCCATCCAGTGTCTCTGCCGCCTCCAGATCTGGAACTTCTTCCAGTCCTTGCCCAGCATTAAGCTGGGCACCCGATTCTCTGCAGAGATAGCCCCACCACGGGAAGGAGGCATAGGGGCTTCCCTGACATCGAGAGAAGAGGACACACGACCCAAGGGTGGAAGAGACTGTGGTTCCCCAAAGCTTCCCCGTGCACTTGAGGGTTCACGCTCTCCCACCACATGGTAACACCTTGCCTGGGCACTGGAGCCTTCACCTCTGCCCTCACCTCTTCCTTACTGTGATGGTCCCCAAAGGGCTGCATACAGAGATGGAGGAAATGACACTGCCCAGGTAACCCTTTCATGTACACTGACCCCTTTCTTCCTTGCTGAAGACCTCAGCTAGCTCTGTCATCTTCATTTTGTAGATGCAGCACAGCTGGTTCTTATAAGAGGCCAAACAGCAGACAACCTCCAGGCCTGTTCTCTCGTGTTAACCGGGTCATGGAGAGGAGCTGGACAAGCTGCTCTCTGCCATCCCCTCTAGCACCATTTGGTGACTTAACTTGGACAACAGTCATATATGGGAAATATTAAAAGCAAGTACAGCCACAGCAGCAGCTGCTGGGGCCTCAGGGTAGCCCAGGCCCTGGGAGAGGCAAGAGGGAGGGCCTCAGGTCGGCATCCTGCCCTTCAGAGGGAGGCTCCTTTCCTGTTGCTGTTTCTGGTTCCAAGACGCCTTCCCCGGGACCATGAGTTCAAGGAAGGTTCAGGCATAATACAGGCAACTCCCAATCTGCTCTAGAAGAGGGGAAGTTTCCATAGTGCAGAGACACTGCCTGCTACTAAGAAAAGGTGTCCGTGAGCCCATCCTGACAGACAAGGAGATGCGCTGAGGCCTGTCTCCTGCAGCCACTGGCTTCCTGTCCCAGTGATGTGCTTCCACAGCCAGTACAGGACTAGAGCCTGGGATCCCTGAGCACACACCTGTGTCAGGAGGTGCTGACCCAGAAGGGAGGCAGGACAAGGGCAAGGGTTCAGCCCAGGAATGGAATGAAACTGCTGAGGGGGCTGCAGAGAGAAGCCTGCCCACCCGCTAGACTCCCTCTGGTGTTCCTGTAATGTTCCTCCCAGCTCCCCCAGCTCTTCCTGATAAGGGAGACTTGGTTTCCTCAGGGAAGAGGGGCGAAGAGTGGGCCTGGGAGGGAGGCTGGCATGACAGGGGACCCCATTCTCACCAGCTCCAGTTGCCTCTCAGACTCAACATTCATGAAGCATCTACTCTGTGCCAGGTACAGTGCTAGACTTTTTCACAAGCACTGCCTTATCCTCACAGCAACCTCAGGAAGAGGGCATTACCACCCACATTTTATAGGCAAGGAAGCTGAGCTCTAGCAAGATGAAGGGACTTGCTCAAGCTGGCTCATGTGAGTTACTAGCAGGGCCAGGACTTGAATCCAGACTCAGGGGTCCCTGTCCTATGCTCTATGCCTGTGCTGCGTCTCCTCCCTCCTCTGCCCTGCCTAGAGAAGCAGGAGTCCCAGCTGGGCTCTAGGGACAAAATGGCTTGTGTCAGGTCCCTCAGGTGCACTTGGCAGGCTGATCCCTCTGTAACCCACCATCTGCTGGCCCAGCATTGAGCCCAGGCTGGGACCACAAGCAAGCAGGAGATCCCTTAAGAGGTCTGTTCCCTGGGCTACCCAGCCAGGTGGCCTCCAGCTGGCCTCTGGGAGCAGAGTTGGTACAGCTTCCAGGGACACATGGGACAGGAAGCCGAAGCTCTGTCCTTCCCAAGTTCTGCTTCAAAGCTGCTCAGGTTTGGTTAGGAAGGGGAAGAGGAAGAGTGACAGCCAGAAGGATGGAGCCATGAGCAGAACAGACTGGAGCAGCACGGATGTAGCAGGGTTCCTTCCAGCTGTTCACCTCAGCTCTGCTGTGGACAAAGGCTGGGTTGGCTTAAAGCTAACATCCTTAGTTCACTTCCTTCGAGTAACCAGTCAGTTCAAAGTGGGGAAGAAACAGGGCACTTGACAGATGGATCTCAGGGCAGGGAGGAAGAGTCAGACCCACCTGTGCTTGTCTCACCGTGTGGGTCAGTTTCTTCATCTGCAACATGGCTCGTGTTGGAATCCATGGCTGTACAAAGTTCTTCCAGTTCCAAAAGCCCATGAACTTGGACTTCTCACAGAGTTCAAGTATTTGGACCTGAGGCTCCAAGCAGGTCACCCAAAGATTCAGAACTCAGAAGCTGCCCTAATACTCAGCCTTGCCCACCACACTTTGAGCCTGAGAAAGGAAGGAAGGAAGGAGAGGGAAGTCCAGAGGGTGCAGAATTCTTCAGTGGGGAAAGAGGATCTGGGGCAGGTCTCTGGACCCCTTAGAAGCAAGGGGCTGTGGGACTGAGCTGGAAGCCTCCCCCAGGGGTCTGTGACCATGGGGCCAGGCTAAACCCTACTTGGCAGGAACCGCTGACCACTGTGGGGCCCACCCAGTCCAGCTGCTGTCCACTCAAGCAGCGGCAGGTGTCAGGTCACACCCAGGCCTCTCTCCTCTTCCCCTCACTTCAGAGCTACCATTGTGTCAGGTCAGCCCGGTGCAGTCTGAGCTCCTGCCCTTCCACCCCTTGTCCTATACCCCTCTTCTCCCATGACTTGGAGGCAGCAGACAATCCTGTTCCCTTCCTTGCCCCTTGCCCATCACTCCTCAAGGTGGATGGCTCTGCCATCTCTGTCTTCCACTTCTCAGCAGCCTTGCTCCCCTCCTCAACACTATTGCCTGGGCTGGTACAAGAGGAGGAGAGCGGCCAAAACAAAGCAGCTGGTCCAGCCTCCAGGTTGGAGCTGCTGTGTGTGGATGGAGGTGTGGGGGAGGAGGGGCTCCAGATGAAGCGAAAGGATGGATCTGTGGGGGCAGTGGCCCTCTTCCTGGTAGCTCACTCGTCCATCCTCCACCCAACACTACTGTGCAGCAGAGGGTGGTGGAGTGAAGGAGCATGCAGGTGAGGAAGGGCCTCACTTGGAGCTGGGGGCTGAGCGGTCTGAGTGGAGGAAGGTGGTGGTGGTGTAGTTCTGGAAGAGAGGCTGCAGGAACATGCCGACGGTGCCAAAGACACAGACAAAGACGAAGATCCAGAGGAAGAGGCGGTCGATGACCATGGCGACGTACTTCCAGTCCTCACTCACCTGGATGGAGGAAACGGAGGCGGCCCAGGTCACATGATGCAGGATGGGAGGCAAACGAGTATAAGCGGGTCCCACCACATAGATACACAACCCACTCCTCTCCTGCAGTGATCCCAGAATGATCTTGCTAGAGCATGGCTCTGATATTAGTAAAAGCCTCCAGTGGCCCCACTGCCTTCAGGGCCCATCCAAACCCCCAAGTCTGGAATCAAGACCCACCCATGACAAATATGAGCCTATCTCCTTCTTCTCCCACCCCATAACATACCCCTACCAAACCCCAGTGTGTCCTCCCAGGTCTCTGTGTCTTTGGGTTTCCTTTGTGTCTGGAAATCCTGAGCTCCCTTTCTCTACCTGGTACACTCCTACATATCCTTCAAAGCCCAAATCAAACATCATCTTCTCTGAAGGCTGCCTCGACCCCCAGATCAGCATGAACTGCTGTCTGCTCTGGGTTCCCTCTGCGCTGTGTACACGTCTCCATCAGAGTATATTTACTGTGCTGTATTGTTTCAATTTGCATGCCTGTTCCCCTACTAAGCTACAAGTTCCCAAACAACAAGGACCCTGATTCATCTTTGTCATCTCAACATCTGGAACACAGAGTGTTGACTAAATGGCTGATGCTTTAGTGAGTAAATGGCTGCCTCATCTGGCCTGGCTCCTTTTATGATCACACACTGAGCCCCATCCAACCACACCACGTCCCCAGAGGGTGAGGACCAGGTCCCAGATGTGAACAAATCGGTCAAAAAGATAATCCTGTCTGTGGGTTTGAGAGCCAGTCACAAGGCTTGCACAAAGGGCCAGCATCTCCTCAGAGCTGCTCCACTCCAGCCTGAGTCTGGGCCTTTGTGCACGTGTTTATCTGGAGCCAGGCCAGCTCAAGGGGGTGGGGAGACGGCCACTGAGCATCTTTATTTAGTCAGCAGCTGAAGAACTCATTCGCGTGGCAACTGTGCCTGTTATATACCTGGCACCATGCTACACACTGGGGATGCAAATGAGCAACAGAAACGCATCCAGTGGTTGACAGTCTACTGAGGGAGGTGGAGCAAAAATAAGCACAAATTTAAAAATTCCACACTGGCAAATAAAGGATTGAGATAAAGAAGAGGAGGAGATATCATTGAGAGTGTGGTCTGGGAATGCCTTTTTGAGGAGGTGAGATTTAAGCTAAGGTCTGATGAGTGAGACAGAACCAGCTGCATGAGGAAAAAGTTGAAGAAAGAATCAGACAAACCCACATGGAGGGACATTCAGCAGGCCTGGACCCTTTAAAAACGTTTATGCCGTGAAAGACAAAGCTGAGGAACTGTTCCAGATTGAAGGAAACTAGAGACATGACAACTAAATGTAATTTGAGACCCTGGATTAGGACGAGGGTGGGGGGGTGATGCTACAAAGGACATCACTGGGACAATTGGGAAAATTTAAATGTGGAATTTATATGAGATACAGATATCAATGCTAAATTTCCAGCAGTCGATCACTGAACCTGGGTTATGCAAGAAAGTGTCCCTGTTCTTAGGAGAGACACACTGAATTATTTGGGATAAAGGGTCACAGTGCCTACAATTTACTCTCAAATAGTAGAGTGAAAGTTAATAATTGTAATAATTTTTTTTAAAAGAAAAAAACAGGGCATCCCAGGCAGAGGGACCCATGCTTGCAAAGGTCCTGAGGCCACGAAAGAGCTTGGCTTGCTTAAGACAAGATAAGCCAGGCCGGGCGCAGTGGCTCATGCCTGTAATCCCAGTACTTTGGGAGACTGAGGCGGGTGGATCACCTGAGGTCAAGGGTTCGAGACCAGCCTGGCCAACATGGTAAAACCCCGTTTCTACTAAAAATACAAAAAATTAGCTGGGCGTGGTGGCGGGAACCTATAATCCCAGCTACTTGGGAGGCTGAGGCAGGAGAATCGCTTGAACCCGGGAGGCGGAGATTGCAGTGAGCCGAGGTTGCACCATTGCACTCCAGCCTGGGCAATAAAAGCGAAACTCCATATCAAATAAATAAATAAATAAAAGATAAGGCAGTGACCAGTGAGCTGGGCAAGGAGGGAAAGGCATGAGCCGAGAGGGAGATGTCTATTTGGATGCAGGAGCACAGGAGCTGAATCGGGGAGACTATTAGGAGACTCTTCTGCCCTAGGCCAGGCAAGAGCTGATGATGTCCTAGAACCAGGGTGTTAGCATGGAGATGTTGAAAAACAGATGAAGCTGAGAATGACTTTGGGGTTGTGACAGGACAAGACTTCTGATGACTTGGACAGAGAGGGAAGTGAGAAAGGACAGGATCAAGGATCACTCCGGGTTTTCAGTCTGAGCCATTGAGTGAATGGTGACGCCGTGTACTAAAAACTGGTGGAGGAGCAAGTTGGTGGTTAGGATGTAGACCAAATACTCAGTTTTGAGCATGTTGAGTTTGAGGTGCCTGTGAAGCATCCAAGTAGGTCACCACATCCTCAGCACCCAGCTCGGTAAATGCACAATACATACGTGACTGCAGCAGGAGAGGTGGAGGCGGTAACCGCAGCCTGCTGAGTCCCTGAATCCCAGCATCTCCCACTTGGCCTCAGCTGGCTCTACGGTTTCGACCCCATCTCCTCTAGTGTTTGCCCCCCTCTTCTTACATCAAGACTGTAAGATGCTCCCTGGTCCAAGCTTCAGCTCCAACCCATCTCCTGCTGTCCAGGGAACCAGATCTCTGAGGCCCACACCGCAGTGCCCTTCTTCATCCCCCAGCCGGAATGGCAGCTGTCCTAGAGGAAACCTGGCCAGTCACCATGGCAACAGCTGAGCCTCAGCCTGGAACCAGCCAGGTAGCCAGAGACTGACCACAGGGTGGGGCCGGCCCCTGCACAAAGTGCAGGGTCGGAGGGGATGTCAACCTATCATATCTCCCCCCAACTCTTGGCTCAGTCTCAAGGAAGCTCTCAGGGAACCCTGTAGAAGAAGCCAAAAGCCGGGTGTGCAGAAAGCCTGGGGAAGGGGCCAAGGAGCCCTCTCCTTCACCCACCCCCATCTCCATAAATATTTCAGGAGGCCACCCCCTGGGACTCAGAAGAACAGGGATATTGATTTGGGACTCCATGCTCTCCGCCACAAGCAGGCTCCTGGAATCTCTAACCCTGCCACCAACACCACCCCTCCCCCAACACACACCACTCCTACTGTCCTCAATTTTGCCCCCTCCTGCCTGTGGGGTGCACAAAAGACTCATCACTTGTGCTAAGAGCTGCAGGTTAACAACTTGGATGTGGGCATGCAAGCAGCGGGGAGGGACTCTCGAGGTCACGGCCACAGGCTGGCTGCCAACCCTAAAGGGCCTCCTCGTGTTTCAGGCCTCCCTGTCCATATAACGATGCCCCAGCTCAGGCATTTTGCCCTGGGTGCTAGCCCTCAGGAAGCAGCAAGGTCATCCTCCACCGACTCCAATTTAGGCCACACAATCTCCGGAAGCCAACCCAGAAGGGCCCTAGCCAGCACCCAGGCCCGCAACACAGGCCTGACTCACAGTTCCCTCTCCTACACTCCTACTAGCTCTGCATGTCTACAGAACGCCGTTGTTTTCCAGATACCCGGGCCCTGGCAGACCCCATATCTCACGCCCGGGGTCCCAGCCTGCGGCACTCACGCTCTGGTCGTCGTCCTCGCTCCGCATGTGGTCTGCGATGAAGCGCACGCCGTCCACCGCCTCCCGGAGGCCACAGCCACACGGCTCCCCTGAGCGCCCCGGGCCCACCACCGGTGCAGGCTCAGCCCCGAAGGCCCCGGCCAAGCCCTGCACCGACGCGCGGTTGACGAAGCACGTGCAGGAGTCGGCCCCCGGGGCTTCGCGGAGGAAGAGGGCTCCAGCGCCCTCGCGCTCACGCTGGCGTCGCCGCAGGCGCAGGCGCTGACGGGCGCAATGGTGGCGTGGCTGCTGCATGAAGAGCAGCGCGGGCAGCTTCTCCAGGAAGACGACCTTCACCCAGGGCGCCATGGTGTGCGTGGTGGGCGAGCGGTGGTGCACGTTGAGCACGCACACGCTGGTGACGATGGAGAAGGTGACAAGCACCATGGTGAACATGAGGTACTTGCCGACGAGCGGCACGTCGAGGGAGGTGGGAGGCACGATCTTGGAGATGAGCAGCAGGAAGACCGTGAGCGCCAGCAGCACTGAGATGCACAATGTCATCTTCTCGCCACAGTCGGATGGCAGGTAGAAGACAAGGATGGCTAGCGAGGTGATGAGCACACAGGGGATGATGAGATTGATGGTGTAGAAGAGCGGCTTGCGGCGAATGATGAAATCATACGTGATGTCCACGTACGTAGAGTCGTCGGGGTTCTCGTTGCGCCTGCCCGGCAGCGCCACGATGTCCCACTCACCACTAGGTGTGAAGTCGTCCAGGCTGGCCACGTCACTCTTCAGCACCAAGTCGATCTCTGTGCGGTCGTAGGTCCACGAACGGAACTTCATGGTGCAGTTCTGCTGATCAAATGGGAAGTGCTTTACTTCAATCTTGCATGCGCTCTTGTAGATGGCAGGCGGCAGCCAGAAGATGCTGCCATCATAGGAGACCACGGCATTGGAATAGAAGGACACCTCGTACATGCCGTCAGCACTGCCAAAGGATGGGCACAGTCAGCCCTGGCCTAAGCGTTCCTTCCTCCCCACCCATCAACCCAGCCCCTAATGGGAGGAGAGCAAAACCAGAGGGAGACATGGGGAGGGGACACCCAGATCTGAGAGTAACCATCCAGGAGTATAGAGAGGTGGAGCAGGAATTGAGCAAGAAGGGGATATGGGGAGGTGGGGGAAGGTTAGTGACCAGAAGAAGTGTCCTGGTCAGAAGGCCTGTGTGAGACCTCGCAGGTAGAAGGGGGTGGTGGGTGGAGGAAGGGGACACATCTGCTACTTGTCACACATTGTATAAGCTGGTTTGATCCTCATGAGGGTGAAGTTGGGGGAGCCAGGAGGCCAGAGTGAGGAGCCCCAAGCAATGGAAGGGGACAGGGCATGGTCCCATCAGTTGAGGAAGGTGGCTTTGTACCTTAGAGATAAGATGGATTATTGCAGGAGACAGGATAGAATCTGGAGGAGAAACTGGGACCTTAAGAAAAGTTCTTTGATCCTTCCCAGGCTTCCAGGAAAGCCTGTTCCTGAATCAGTTGAGGCGCTGGGGACTGTCAATACTTGTTTGTATTCCCACCACATCATCAAATACATACTGAGAGTCCTAACTGGCTGGGAGTGGGCTGGTCATTGCCCAGGTCACCTTGGCTGTCCACACTGTACCTCACTGGTCTGGGTCTGTCTGTCTAGGTAGTGACCGCATATCTATTATAAGTCCCTCCCCTCCCACAGCATAAGTAATTCCTCTTATTTTCCCCATAACCTCTTCCCTCCCTGAGCCCTCCAGTGGTCTCCCCCAACCTTCCCATTGCACCTACTTGTTGTACAGGACCACATCTGGGAGCCAGATGTGTTTGGAAGGGAGCCGAACTTTCTTCATATTGTCAAACTCTTCAGGCTTCCAGGTGAGGCGATAATCTTCCCACTCCTGGGAAATGAGAGAGGGAGGCAGTACCAACTCCTGCCCTGGGCGGGTCTCAAGGTTAAGGAAACGAACTAGAGGGGGCCCTTATGGCTTGAGGGAGCTTTTAAAAGCCAGCCTCTTCCCCACAGTGACTTCTCTGCCCATCAAGTGTGGCTCACGTGGTACTTTCTCATTTAATTTGCACAGCTAGGCCAAGGTACAGTATTAGAATCTACATTTACAAATGAGAAAATCAATCTTGGAGAGTTTAATATATGTTTAAAGTCACAAGGCTGGTGAGTGCCAAGATTCAAATCCAATTATTTAGGACTCCAAACTCTATATCTTTCTGCCTGTTTTGAGAGATTAAGAAAGAAAAAAGCACATGGGGAAAAAGGAGGAGAGAGGAGGCCAGGGGTGTGGGTGGAAGAGAGCACTTACGCTTACCTGGGTCAGCCAGACATTGGTGGTCATGATCTGCTCCCGCTCATGCTGCAGGGAGGAAGAGAGGCTGCCGAGAAGGTCCCTCAGCCTGTGAGCTCACTGCCACCACCCAGGGTCCCTCTCACACCTCCCCAAGCCTTGGAAACACCAGGGGAGGAAGCACACAAGTGTTAACACATTTTGGCGGGGCTGACTTCAGTAGCTGGGCAGAGAGCCTGGGACCCCCACTCACCACACTGATGAGCTGGGCCAGTGACACCATGAGCTGTACTGTCACCAGCTCAGAGCCATTGGTGGCTGGGCGGATAAGCTTGTTGTAGCGGGAAGGATCCAGGAGATGCTCCACCAGCCGCTCCTCTGTGTCCGTACCCCACACCCCTGGGCAGGGGAAAGGCAGGAAGAAAGTAAGCAGGCAAGGAGAGCCCACCCAGCATCCCACCCTCCCCAGGCAAATGGGACAATCCAGGCCCAACCAGTATCTCCCTACATCCCTAAGGATACTGCAAAACGCTTAGATTACCCCCAGGGAGGCCCCACATTAACGTCTTCATAGAAAAGCCCCTCTCTGAGACCACTGACCAAAGAGTCCACGCAGCTCCACAGAGATGACTTGAGACTAAGAACCCACTCTGCAAGGATTCATGGAGACCTGCTCTTCCCCCAGAATCTCAGAGGGCAGTTTGAGGTTTCTGCTTCCATGGCTTCCCCAGCAAATACCTATGACTCAAGGGAGGTTTTGCAGGGCGGTGAAGGGGAACAGTTATTTGTCCCAGTTATTTGTGTCCCACCACACACACCCTTTCTCCTGCCGACTGAGGAGGAGAAAGTGTATGTGTGGTGGGACACAAATAACTGTTCTCGTTCACCATTTACATGTGCAAATGACATTATGTGCCTCACGTAATGACACATGACTGTGGTCACGACGCCATCCTCCCCTCTCCCTAAAGGCACTGGGTTGGAGTGGAATAGCTGGGCTGCCTAAGCTGTGGGTCAGGCATATATCTAGCCCCAAGTTTCACACACACAGCAGCCCACCCCCAGAAGTGGCCTGTAGGTGTGGAAAGCTCATTAGGTTGTGCATTCCCTTTGTACCTGCCCCTCCCTGGCACACTGCATCCCCCTCTGCAACTCTGCACGAACACACCCCTCCCCATCTCCTCAGAGAGTTCCTTCCTAGTCCTCAGCCTGGCAGAGTTTCTTCCCTTCCAAGCCTCCTGTTCCACCCTACAAGAGGGTTGAAAAGTCTGTTCCGTTTTCTCCCCTTCTCTGCCCCTGAGGGGTGACGAGAATCTGGAGCCTAATGTGGGGGATGGGAAACGATGGGGAGCCCAGGGAGGGGTGCTGGTCCAGGTACCTTTCTTGAGATAATGTTTCACAAAAAGTCAGATGGCATCTTAGCGCCCTCAGAGCCGGCCCTCCTGCCACCCCAGAACGCCTGGGGAGATCCCCTGCCTCCTTGCTCTCTGTGCCTGCACCACCCCTACCACCGCTGGCCAGGTTTCCATCTCTTTCTTGCTTCACTTACTCCTTCGAGTATGTCTCCTTCCCAGTCCAGCCTCCCAGGTGCTCTCTGCAGTCCCGAGGGCTCTCCCCTAACCCCCAGCAGACTACCCCACCTCTAGGGAATCCCTCCTTCCACCTTCCGGCCTAGCAGGGGTGAGTCAGAGCGCGGCGAGTCTTGGGCTGTTGGCTGGGGTAGGAGAACCTGGCCAGTGCCCGTCTTTCCCTTACCTGAGCACAGCCGGAGGAGGCCGAAGCCAAGGAGCAGCGCCACGGGGCCGCAGCGCCGGGCCATGCCGCGGGCATAGCTCGCTGCCTCGCCTACACCGGCTGGAGCGCGCCGCCGGAGGGAGGGCCGCGGGTGGGGCGCTGTCCGTGGTGCTGAAGCCGCGCCCGCCTGGAGCTGGGTCCAGGTGGTGCCGGCCGCCGCGGTGGTTCCTGGGGCTCAGGGAGCCGGCTGCGAGGAGAAACCAGCTTCTCGCCTATCCTGGTATGAGCAGACGGAGGCTTTTCCGGCTGCTCTTCCAGGGAATACAATTGGGACGGTGAGGGGGAGGAGTCTGCGCCCCGGAGGCGGAAACGCTGGGTCCCAGAAAAAAAAAAGGGGGGTCCCCGGGTGGGATAGTCTTCGATTGGTTCTGCCCTGGTAGGGTGTGCGTGAGGTGGAAGAAGAGCTGTTCCTCCACGGCACGATGGAGGTGTTCTGAAGTCCTAAAGTTGGGGCAGGACCTGGAGCATGGTCGGAGAAGGGGCGAGAGGCCCGGCGGGAAGAAGCAGCAGGAGTAAGACAAGTAGGTCAGGGCCTGCTTAGTACTGAGGGCCAGAAGGCCAGAACGAGGGTCGGGAGACGGGAGGAGTGTCCGGGGTTTTCGCCCTCCTTTTTTCTCTTACCAAACCCAAATGATCCTGCTCCCCAGGTAGGCTGAGGATACAGCAGAGAAAATGCGTTTAAGCCCTTAAAGAGATAGGGGGCTGTGGGTTTGCTATTTTTAAGAAAGCAAACGGCTTTGGAGTCTAAAAGGTTAAGTTTCCTGCCCTCCCACTGAGGGTCTACCTGAGGAGGTCTAGACTTGCCTGCAAAGAAGGTAGCCTTGAGGGTAAGACTGGAAAGACAAGTAGCCCCTATTCATCGGCCTTCCTCACCCCCTTCTCTTGACTCCAGCTGTTGGCTTCTGTGTGACTAGGGAGATCAGAGACCACTCACAGAGGCCTGATCAAGAAAGAAGCTAACACAAAGGAGACCAAAGATGAGAACCCTGAACTCTTAGCCCCTCTTTTTCCTTCAGCGGGTTTGTTGTCACTTTCAACCAAAAGACTCCTGACTAAAGCAGACTTAGCATACAGCAAGGCTCTGTCCTGTTTTGTCCCTGCTTACTTCAACCTCATCTGGGTCACTCCACCCCCAGCTCCACATTCCAAGTATTGGCAAGGTCTTCAGGATCCTTGAACATCTTATCCGTCCCATCATCCCCCACACTTCGGGGACTTAAATGCATGGTTCTCTTTGGCTCTTTTATAACCCATGTTCCCCCTAATCGCCTTCTACTTAACTTGGAGCATTTGGCAGGAATGTCAATTCCTTAGGGAAGCTTCGCCTGACCAAGGACTAGATCAGATACCTTGTTATATATTTCCAGGGCATGTCCAATGAATAAATGAATCCACCTGAGGCAGTGGCTACCTCTCTAGATTATGAATCAACACAGTGCCTGGCATATTATTATTAAGGGCTCAACAGGTAAGGAAAAGGGCTACTACTGGACTGACACTTTTTAATGTGTAGGGAAAATTCCTCTCTAAAAGCTCAGCTAGGGACCAGGAGAGGTAACTCAAGCCCGTAATCTCAGCATTTTCAAAGGCTGAGGCAGAAGGATCACTTGAGCCCAGGCGTTTGAAACCAGCCTGGACAACATAATGAGATCACGTGTGTACAAAAAGTTTAAAAATTAGTCGGGCATGATGGTGTGTGCCTATAGTCCCAGCTACTCAAGAGGCTGAGGTGGGAGGATCACTTAAGCCAGGGAGGTCGGGGCTGCAGGTTAGGGCGTGATGGCACCACTGCACTCTAGCCTGGGCAAGGAAGCAAGACCCCATTTCAAAAACTAAACAAATAAATAAAAGCTCAGCTAAAAGCAACTTATTTACCATGTCCCCAGGTCATGGAATTAAGGGAAGAAGCAGAAAAGTTCTAGAAGAGGACTGGAGATGTAGGAGGACTACAGACCCCATGATGCATATGGAAATGGGCGTAAATCTGCACCACTTACTCCAGGGCATGTGCGTGTGTAAGCGCACAATAATCTCTTAAGAATTAAAGAAAACTTGGAACAAAGAAAAGGAGTGAAGAAAAGCCTTAAGGAAAAGGGAAAGAATGTGTGTAGTCCCTCTACTTAAGGAAAAGATAGAGGGTGGGAAGATCTTCCTTCAACAATTTAGATCAACATTTGTTAGGTATATGTGATTTCCCAGGAAACTGCATGTATATTGTGGACCATATGTGTTGAAGATGCAGTGGTCAAAAATACTTAGTCCCAGCTATTAAGGAGATCACAGTTTGGCAGCAAATTATTATAGAATGTGGTGGCTGTTCTAACAGACATATAAAGGAAGTGCTATGGATGGAAGCACAGAGGAAGAAGAGGTTAATAGTGTCTAAAAACCTAGAAGGGATGAAGATGAAAATTGAGATTTGAAAGGTGAGAAAGTCATTAAGACAAGGATGACTTAAAGGTATTCCAAACTCCTAAGAGATACAGGGAGTTTTGGTGGATGTATAATGATTGAGGAAGGCTGTGAAAGTCTCCTCTTATGAAAATCTCTTTCTGTCATGGTTGCTTGTTTATGGAATGAGAAACTAGGGGGTCATTTGCTTGCTTAAAGCCTCTGGCTTCTCCTGATGCAACTTCCAGGCCAGTCTACCTTCTCTTCTCGAATCCCCCAGCTTTTGCTTCAAGTTTACTTTCAGTCTGGCAAGGAGTGAGTCTTCTGAGCACAACCACCCAGTGTCCAAGCAGAGCTGGAACACCCTCCTTCCTCATCTCTCCCACACATACTCCTTCCATACCCACTAAGAAGAAAGGCAGCCAGGAAGAGTGGACAGGTCCAGAACCACAGAGGGTGATGAACAGATGCAGAAGTATCAATCCTGAGGCTAAAGAGTAATTGGGCAAAGTTTTGGTGAGACACTCCCATTGCCTCTGATGATAAGGAATGTTTTCTCTTGAAAGGCTTAAAATTGGTGGAAAGCAGTGGCTCATGCCCGTAATCCAAGCACTTTGGGAGGCTGGGGCATGTGGATGGACTGAGCTCAAGAGTTCAAGATCAGCCTGGGCAACATGGTGAAACCCTGTTTCTACAAAAAATTTAAAAATATTAGCCAGGTGTGGTGGCATGTGCCTGTAGTCCCAGCTACTTGGGAGGCTGAGGAGGGAGGATATCGTGAGCCCTGGAGGTGGAGGTGGTTGCAGTGAGCTGAGACTGTGTCACTGAACTCCAGCCTGGGCAACAGAGCCAGACCCTGTCTCAAAAAAAAAAGTCGGGGAAGGGAAAAGGCTTAAAATCAATGTTATTGTCCTTTATTTAAGGTGTTTTAGGCTGAGTGTGGTGGCTCACACCTGTAATCCTGGCACTTAGGGAGGCCAAGGCGGATCACCTGAGATCAGGAATTCAAGACCAGCCTGGCCAATGTGGTGAAACCCCGTCTCTACTGAAAAATACAAAAATTAGCCTGCTGTGGTGGCATTAGCTACTCGGGAGACTGAGGCAAGAAGAATTGCTTGAACCCAGGAGGCAGAGGTTGCAGTGAGCCGAGATTGCACCACTGCACTCCCAGCCTGGGCAACAGAATGAGATGCCATCTCAAAAAAAAAGATGTTTTAAATTTCAAAAATTTTATTACAAAAGTAATACATGTATTCATGAATACCAATTGGAAAACAAGTCAGCAAAACATAGTAAGTACAAAATGGATTCATACTCCTACCTCCCAGGAAAAAAATCAGTGTTCGCAGTAATATATTTCACACACACACCCCCCTCCAAATTTATCTATATGTACTTAGATATAACACTCATACAGCAAAGTATATACAAGTGTATAGCTAAATTTTCACAACATAAACACAGCCATATAGCTGCCATTTAGATTTTTTTTTTTTTTAAAGAAACACACATAACTAACATCCAGAAGTCCCCATGATGACTCTTCCAGTAGTTACTCTCTCTTCTTCAAAAGTAACACCTTGGGGCCAGGCGCAGTGGCTCACACCTGTAATCCCAGCACTTTGGGAGGCTGAGGCGGGCGGATCACAAGGTCAGGAGATCAAGACCATCCTAACACAGTGAAACCCAGTCTCTACTAAAAATACAAAAAAAATTAGCCGGGCGTGGTGGCGGGCGCCCATAGTTCCAGCTACTCGGGCAGCTGAGGCAGGAGAATGGCGTGAACCCGGGAGGCGGAGCTTGCAGTGAGCCGAGATGGCACCATTGCACTCTAGCCTGGGCGACAGAGCGAGACTCCATCTCGGAAAAAAAAAAAAAAAGTAACACCTTGGGAGGAGGGAGGAATGGGGGGTGGTGACTACTTACCTGGAACTAGACAGTAGTAATGGTTATACAACTTGTGAATGCACTGAATGCCACTGAGTCGTACACTTTAAAATAGTCAAAGTAGCAGATTTTATGTTATGTGTGCCACAATTTTAAAAAAAATGACTGAAGGTAAAATAAATAACTACTGTCCTGTCTTCTAATAGCATAGATCGACTTTGCCTGTGGAACACTGTAATATAGCTTTGTAACCACCTTTCTTTTTAAATTTTTTAAATCTTCAGCTCGCTTCAGTCTAACCTTTTTTAATTTACTATTTCTCAAACAACTCTCCATACCAATAAGTATTTTTGATAACTATTTTTCACAGCTACATAGTGTTCCCTTTTAGGCAAATTTGTGCACGTACCTTTTCTTTCCAAGTGTAATTGCTGGGTTAAAGTTTTAACGTGTTTTGAATATTAATTGCTAAACTGACTTTCAGAAGCATTGATACTACCAGGCTATCAGGGTTACCCTGGGATCTCAGGCGACAGCACCAATGACCAACACCTCTGCAACTCTTGCCTATGCTGAGCTCCCTCCTTGTCTCTTTCCCTTCCTTTTATTTGAGTTGGACTCTCACTGTCACCCAGGCTGGAGTGCAGTGGCACCATCTTGGCTCGCTGCAACTTCCGCCTCCTGGGTTCAAGTGTTTTTCGAGCTTCAGGCTCCCGAGTAGCTGAGACTATAGGTGCCCGCCACCACGCCCGGCTAATTTTTGTATTTTTAGTAGAGACGAGGTTTCACCACGTTGGCCAGGCTGGTCTCAAACTCCTGACCTCATGTTATCTGCCTGCCTTGGCCGCCTCCCACAGTGCTGGGATTACAGGCATGAGCCACCGCACCAGCCCCCTTCTTAAGTCATTCTTTCTTTTAGACCTTTCTTCCCAACTTCCTTCTACTTTAGAGCCCAGTTCTTTCAGAATGTTCTCCCATTCCACCTAAGAAACTCTTACTTTCACATTCTTTTTTGGGAGTTAATCCTATTAATAATATCACCCTTCAAGGCCCTTCCCCTTCTTGATCCCTATTATTGTGTTCATCATATTGTATTACTGTCAGTGAGATCTGGCTCCACTTCATCCATCACTGTGTGCTCCTAAGGGCTGAAGCAAGAATACAACAAAAGTAATGAGTAGGAACGGTCCTGTAAGGAGCCTCTCCTCTGTACCACAAATCACGTTCTCAAAGGGGCCATTATCTTCTTTATCTCTGCATCCCCAGTGCCCTCTACAATTCCTGCAAAGACCAAGTGCTTAGGACATTATTTGTTGAGTCAATGACAGAATTCTATGCTCAGGGAGCAAGCCAAAGGAGAAGATTGCTCACTCTACTCCAAATATGGGCACCTGTAATGAATGATTTTTTGGAGGAAAAAAAATCCCTACAATCCATTTTCCACAGAAGAGCCAGAGTGATCTTTTAAATTTGTTTTTATTTTTGAGACGGAGTCTCCCTCTGTCACCCAGGCTGGAGTGCAGTGGTGCGATCTCGGCTCACTGCAAGCTCCGCCTCCCGGGTTCATGCCATTCTCCTGCCTCAGCCTCCAGAGTAGCTGGGACTCCAGGCGCCTGCCACCATGCCCGGCTAATTTTTTGTGTTTTGTTTAGTACAGACGAAATTTCACCTAGTTAGTGAGGATGGTCTAGATCTCCTGACCTTGTGATCCGCCCTCCTCAGCCTCCCAAAGTGCTAGGATTACAAGCGTGAGCCACCGCACCCGGCCGATCTTTTAAATTTTTAAATCAGCTCATGCCACTCCCTGCTTAAAATCCTCCAGGGGCTTCCCACTGTGCTTTGAATAAAACCCAAACAATGTACTGTGGTCTCCATAATCTAGCCCCTGCTTTCTTCACTGGACTCATCTCCTACCCTTCTCTTTCACTAGACACAAGCCATGCTGAGCCCCGACTTTTAAAAAAATGTTTGAGTTCTTACCATGGCCAATATTTTATGCACTTTATGTGTGTTCTTACATAATCCTCCTAACAAGTAGGTACTATTATGATCTCCATTTTACAGGTGTGAAAACTGAGGCACAAACAAGCTAAGTAATTTCCCCACAGTCACATCATTAGTAGTTGGCAGAGCTGGGGTTCAACACACTAAAAAAGGCAAAGTGGGGTACAAGGGCATGGACTTTGGAGACAGGCCTAGGAACTCTGTTTACAGACTGTATATCCTTGCAGAGTCACTCCTTTTCCCCAGTTGTAAACAGGGGTAAAAATACTTACCTTGCAACGTTGTTGGGAGATTTAAAAATATTTGCACCTGGGCACAGTGGCTCACACCTGTAATCCCAGCACTTTGGGAGGCCGAGATGGGCAAATCACTTGAGCCCAGGAGTTTGAGACCAGCCTGGGCAACATGCCAAGATCCCTCTCCACAAAAAAATACGAAAATTAGCCGGCTGTGGTAGCATGCACCTGTAATCCCAGCTACTTGGGAGGCTGCGGTGGGAGGATAGCTTGAGGCCTCCCGAGGCTGCAGTGAGCTGAGATTGTGCCCCTGCACTCCAGCCTGGGCGAGAGAGCAAGACCCTATCTTAAAATAAATAAATAAATAAATAAATATTTGCAAAACACTTTCGCTCAGGAAATAATAAACAGGAATTCCTACCACAGCCTTTTATGCTATCAGCTTGCACACACAGACACAAAGTCAACATGTAGCAAACTCTTCAGGCTACCCAAACCAGATAAATGGCCCCAGGAAGACCAGGAACAGACTGTAATCATCTTTAAATATCCATACCCCAACTTGACCAAAGGAGGCCTCCGCAGAGGCAATTGAATAGTCTTCCGCAAAGGCTAGCTCATTTTAGTATAAGTGGGAGAGAAAGGGGGCAATCTGACCAGTGGTTTAAGGGCTGAGTTGGCCCAACAGAATTGACCAGGCCTTACCACAGGCTAATAACACCTGCCCTTGGCAAAACGAACGCCAGCTCGGGATTTCTGTAGCTTCAGCCAGCTTTGTCCTTTGTGATAGTGCCACCTAGCGAGGGTCCGGAGGCACTACCTACTCCTGGCAGCTGCCAGGACCACTGCGACAAGGTGTTAGCCATTTAGGCCTAGGAAGGGGAATGGGGTCCACCCGAGTCAGCACTCCTTCCATGACTCCGTAGAGGAAGCCCATGCTGTCCTTCCCCCAAGCTCGTCCAGACCCATGGGATCTGAAAAGCGCGAAAGGCCTGATATTGACTAACACTTGTACATAACACAGCAGTGATCTATTATCATTCCTCATTTTATGGTGTCCTCGCATCGAATCCCTCCCTGGGAATAGGAAAAACAGGCATCATCCTCATGAGAGCCATTGTACAGATGAGGAAACTGAGACTCGGCGGGAAAGTGGTTAACCCAAGGTCACAAAACGCCATAAAAGCCAGGGCTGGGACGAGAACCCACCCCTCTTGCATTCCGGGTTCCCGGCTCCTACCCCGACCACACACCCCAGTGTGAAGACACCGCATGCCCACCCCCACGGGGAGCAGAGGCTCCCGGATCCTGCGCCGAAGACCAGCATGTGGGCGCAGGATAAAGCCTGCACGGGGAAGACCGCACTTCTTTCTTTTCTGTCCATGGAGTACCGGGCACGCTCGCCACGGCTCGGGGGCGGGGGAAGCGGGGCCCGGGGCAGGAAACAGCGTCCTGCGCGGGTAGCCCCTGGGAGCACGCGGCGCCGAGTCACGTGAGAGGGGAGAACAGGCGAAGGGGCGTCGCGCGCAAGCACGCACGACGTACGCAAACACGCACTGAGGCGCTCACAGAGGCAAGCCCCAGGCCCCGGGTCACATGTGGAGGGTGGCAGGCGAGAACCAGGGGGCGGGAAAGACGGAGAGATCACGTGGAGGAGGCCAGAGGAGGGAAGTCACGTGAGGGGGACGGAGGCGGGGCCGCCTAGGAGGAGGAGGAGGAGGGGCGCGCGGCTTCCGGCGGCTGGGGGGCCAGCGAGCGGAGGGGGGGGCCTGTCCCGGAGGTGGCGGCGGCGCCATCTTGGCGAAGGGGGGATCAGGAAGTGCGGACCGCGGCGGCGGCGGCGGCGGCGGCGGAGCCCGGAGCGGAGGCCGGAGGCTCCCGGCCCGCCGGCCCCGGAGCGGAGCGGAGCGGAGGATGCAGCAGCCGCAGCCGCAGGGGCAGCAGCAGCCGGGGCCGGGGCAGCAGCTGGGGGGCCAGGGGGCGGCGCCGGGGGCCGGGGGAGGCCCAGGGGGGGGCCCGGGGCCGGGGCCCTGCCTGAGGCGAGAGCTGAAGCTGCTCGAGTCCATCTTCCACCGCGGCCACGAGCGCTTCCGCATTGCCAGCGCCTGCCTGGACGAGCTGAGCTGCGAGTTCCTGCTGGCTGGGGCCGGAGGGGCCGGGGCGGGGGCCGCGCCCGGACCGCATCTCCCCCCACGAGGGTCGGTACCTGGGGATCCTGTCCGCATCCACTGCAACATCACGGTGAGGACCCCCTCGCGTGCGCCTCTGTGGGGGCCCCTTGTCAGGGACCCAGGATCACTCCATCCAGCTTTTTGCTCTCGAAGGACCTGGGAGGCCGAAGCCCCTCTCAGGGCTCAGCTGTTTCTCTCCAGGTTACATTTGTTTCTGCTGCTTGAGGTTATGCAGTGCACCCAGAATCTCTACCATTGACCCCGATAGCGAGGGACACCCCGACATATGGCGCCTAGACTACCCGTTTCCACGAACCCACCCACATCCCAAGGTTCATGATTTTGGCTCTTTTTGGCTACTCCTCCACAACTTTACCTTGCCACCTAGGAATGCGTCTTTCTTCCCCTCGCTCTTATTTCAAGGTTTTAGGCCTCGGCACTGACCCTAACTGCAAAGACCTGGCCTGAAACTCTCTGCACATTTCAGTGATGCCCCCTTCTCATTAGTACCTCTGACTTAGGAGGTTGCCACCTGTGGGATCCCCGCCTAGGCATCCCTCATGCAGCCCCTCTTGCTCTCTCAACTTCACCAAGTGATAGTTTGCAATTCATTGACTCCTCTTCCTTCTCTCCTTTGGATTCTTTTTCTGGTATAACCTCTAACTCTCCTCTTTTTGCCTCAGCTGGTAGCAGTTCTGCCACTCCCCTCCCTGTTCCCTGTGGATATGTCCATTTGCCCTGGGTTGTTGCTTTTCCTGGTAATGGTAGTGATGTGATGTGCGAGGGCTACCCCCATTTATTCTAAGCAGTAACAGTTGCGTTTCTCCCCTGTGAGCGTCATTCCATCCTAGGCATACACCTTACAAGTCTCCTGCCTGGTCTACCCTCAGACATCCCTTGAACAGAGAATTGGCTTCTGCTAATTTGGGAATGTCTGGTACTGCATGCTATAGCACTTATATTGGTTGATGTTACCTGCTGTGATGGTATTCTCTCTACCGGAGCAGTAGCTGAAATGCTAGCAGACCTAATCGGAGTAGCCTGAGGAAAGGCAGAGTTGTGAATTCTCTGCTACTTGGGGGTCTGAATTCAACTTGCTGGTGTTTTTTGTCCGTTTTCTCAATCAAACCAAGTTAAGGTTTGGTGAGGTAAAGCCTCAGTTTGGATTGATTGGTGCCCCACCAAAACTCATTTGTCCCATTTCTGTTTCATTTCCTTTCTTTTTTCCTGCTAGAAAGTTAAAATTGAAGGACTAGGAGTGGCTTAGTTAAGTGAAGACTTGGGCATCTTTGATAATTATTTTTCCTCCAGCATTGAGGATTAGAGTCATGGCAATGCTAAGATACCCAGTAGAGGTGGGTAAGGTTTCCCTGGCTTGTGTGGGAACCTCAAGAGTTAATTTTGTTCCTGAATTAAGCTTCTAATTCCTTAAGTGTAGGTTTGCCCCCATCCAGCTGCTCTGTTGCCAGAGGCCATTTACTGCTTTTGTCCCTGGCAGGAAGTTAAATTTAGGGGGTCCTCAGCTAGACTCCCCATGGCTATAAAGGAGAGTTGTCCTAAACTAGACCCCTTGGTTTGGGCAGAGAGGGAGTCTGGTCAGGCTGCATTTGGCACCGTGGCTCAGGAATGCTGGGAATGTCAGTAGCGTAGGCTTCTTTTCCACCAGCCTGCCATGTGGAGCCCTACAGCCCACGCCTGGACTGAAAAGGTGGCAGGTTCCCAAGGGAGAGGTAGGGAGAATTGGTCTTTAAGGGGCTCTTCTGAGAGTGGTGTGGGTAGATTTTTGCCAGTATCCTTTTACTCTTGGGTTCTGGAGATACAGTCTAGTTTTTATACTTCCTTACTGAACTCTGCTTTTTTCACTTCAGTGTCATTGTGATGAGGTGATCCCTTCCTCAGCCGATTCTGGAGTTTGAAAAGCAAGCCTGGAGGACTGTTCTGGGTCCAGGGAGAACTTGAAGTCTAGAACTTGTATAGGCAGTGCAGGAGATGAGGAGTCCCCCTTCGCTGTTAGCCAAGTTTGGCTGTGCTAGGTTTCCTGGTTTGCACTCACGAGGAAAGAGAAAAGGTTCCAGTCTGCTTCTTGGAAAGGGTCCTCCCAGGGACTGTTTTTCTTCCAGTTTAGAATTTGTTGTGAAGCTGCTTGGTTAGATGCTGACCTGAGTTGGGCTTTTATGTGTGTGTAGGGGGTAAGGGGTGGGGGTGGGAAGCAAAGGGGCTAGAAGTCTTGGGGGGAAGAGGACAGGCAAAATCTGGCTTTTCCCAGAGTCACCCATTTTGATTGCTCTTGTTGCTCTTTTCTCTTCAGGAGTCATACCCTGCTGTGCCCCCCATCTGGTCGGTGGAGTCTGATGACCCTAACTTGGCTGCTGTCTTGGAGAGGCTGGTGGACATAAAGAAAGGGAATACTCTGGTGAGGGGGCCACAGGGTAGGGGTACATTTTGTTCCTATGAGGCCCATGCCACAAAGGCATCCTGTGAAAGGGATGTATACCATCCTGAATTAAGCTTCTATCCTGAAAAGTGGATGGTATACAGCTAAACATTTAGGGGACGACCTCTCAGGGGAGTTGCTTACTGAAGCCAGAGGGAGACCCCGCATCAGCCCTGGGATTGGTCCATCAGGAGACTCATTCCCACAGCCACATGGCCCATAACACTTAGAGAACTAGTTATTGGTGTGGGGCCTGAACTAAGAGCTCATTCATGCACTTATCCAGATTGGAGTGGGGAAGGACTATTTGATGTCTCTGTGCTCCCCTACCTGTAGCTATTGCAGCATCTGAAGAGGATCATCTCCGACCTGTGTAAACTCTATAACCTCCCTCAGCATCCAGATGTGGAGATGCTGGATCAACCCTTGCCAGCAGAGCAGGTGAGCAGCTGAGGAGCCTCAGGCCCTGTTGTGCAGAGTTGCCCCACAGAGTACTCAGTAAATAATTGAGACAAATCTGCAGTAGTTTCTCTCCATCCCCACCGGTTCCCAAAAACATACACGTCTTATGACTCTCACCCTCGTTCTTCTCCAGATGGGAATCTTCTTTTGCTAAGTGGGGCACTGGTAGCTTCATTTCTGATATCAAAACTCACTCTCATGGGCAGCATCCCAAATGTTGAAAGGGAGCGGGGGAATTTTTACCATTATCTTAGCAATAACAGTTGGTGGCCAGTGGGGACCCAGGCCCCTTGTTGAGAACCAAGAATGCAATATCAGTCTAAAGAAGATCAAGTAAAGGAGGGGTTCTTAGGAAAATTAAACTAGGATTTGTGAGGTGGGTGACAGAGACAGCCATTTTGCTTTTCTTTTATTCTTTGGCAGTGATAGGCGAAAAATAATGGGCTGGTAGCAAAGCCATTCCCTGGGCTCTTGCTTCCACTCAGATCTGGCTGGTGGAGAGACTGGCAGCATTACAAGCAGGCGCACAGCTTCCAGACCTGGAGGCTCAGGGGAGTAGGTTGGAGGCTGCATTCTAGCAAGCCACTGGGGCTCTGATCTCCATCTTTCCCCTCCCCGCTGCAGTGCACACAGGAAGACGTGTCTTCAGAAGATGAAGATGAGGAGATGCCTGAGGTAGGCTTGCCCCCTGAGGTGGCATTGGCTGGAAGCTCTTGCAGTCAGCAGTATTGGTACCCATATCCAGAATTCCAGTCTAGAACTGGAGAGAGAAAAATGTCAAAGGAATTGATCACCCATATCCAGAACTCCAGTCTAGAACTGGAGAGAGAAAAATGTCAAGGGAATTGATCACCCATATCCAGAACTTCAGTCTAGAACTGGAGAGAGAAAAATATCAAAGGAATAAAGACAGATTTACTAACCCGGAGGAATAGCCAGTGTAGTAGAGGAGACAGGGCACCCATATCCAACCACTGAAGACAGGTGCAACGCAGTTCAAACCAAATACTGGGTAAGTTAATTTCAAATGGCTTTGGAGCCCAACAAACCTGTGTTTGCATCCTAACTATCCTAATTGAGGAATTTTATGTAATCTCACTAAGCTACAGTTTTCTTATCTATAAAGTAGGATTATAATACCTACTGCATATGGTTGTCTTGAGATTAAATGAGGTGTTATATATAAAATGCTTCAGACGATACATGGTAAGTGCTAAACAATCTACCTGATATATTCTCTAAAAATTTACTTGTACAGAATATAAAATCATGGTTAGGAATTTGAGCTTTAGAGCTAGACAGAACTTGACTGAATCTTAGCTCTGCTAAGGGCTCTGTGACTTTGGGCATGATAATTGACCTCACTAGACTCAGCTTCCGCATCTGTAAAATGGATAATGATAGAATAATGAGTGGTGGTGGTAAGAATGAAATGAGCTAGTATGTGCGACACCTAGGACAGAATGTGGCATGTAATAAAACACTCAGTAGACATTACCTGCTGGTGTGATAATTAGGTATGTCCTGCCAGAAATGGGGAGATCACTCTGATTACTTTTGTTTCCTACCATTAGATTAATATCCCAGGTTCTATAACGCTGTAAGGTTCTTCAGACTGGCAAAGGGTTGATGACATGAAATTTACTCCTCCCAGACAGTAGACAGCCCTCTGGGCCACACCCCCAACATCTGGCTGAGGGGTTGAACCCTAGATAGGGTCTCCTCCTCCCCTATGCTCAGTGAGCTAGCTGCTTGCTCACTTACAGCAGGATGAATAAGGGGCTAATTCTGTTCTTGACCCCTTCCATATATCTCTCTGGCAGTGGGTGCCTTTCTCTTTTCCATCTGGCAGTGGGTGCCTCTGCATACCTGATTCATGCCCTGCATTTGTAGTGAGGAGAGGAGATTTAATGATCCAGGTTTCGCCTTTAGGCTTGGAGCCCTGAGAACTCCCGGGTGCAATAGTCACCTGGTGAAACATGAGCTTTGAGTCACAGGGTCAGGCCCAAGTGCTAGGAATTAGGGAAGAGTTTCTGCTGCCAAGGGAGTTTTAGGAACAGTTGGAGCAGGGTCAGTCCAGGAAACGAGGGCTAAGTCCCTGCCTCGGTCTCAGCTGCAGCTCTGCTCGCTTCCTAAGTCCTTGCTGTAGCTTGGGAGCTGAAGAAGACATTTGCCTCATCCTTTAGATTGGAGGGAATGGGGCTGGAAATTGTTCTAAAAACGGGAAGCACATTGCGTTTATAAGACTGCTAGGTGGACTGCCTCACTTTAACTTTTGGCTCTTCGCCAAATGGAACTGGGAAGGTGATGGTCATTCTCTAACCTGTGTTGGTTTTTGTCCTTTTCCTTTCACTCCCACCCCACACCTCCCCCAGGACACAGAAGACTTAGATCACTATGAAATGAAAGAGGAAGAGCCGGCTGAGGGCAAGAAATCTGAAGATGATGGCATTGGAAAAGAAAACTTGGCCATCCTAGAGAAAATTAAAAAGAACCAGAGGCAAGATTACTTAAATGTACGTGCCTTCTAGAGAGAGGCTGGTGAAGGGGTTGGTGGGAAATGGCTGGGAAGTAGTAGGCCGTCGCATCTCAGTATGGAGAGCAGACTCCTTTTTTGTGCCTAATCCTTCCTTAAATCCTGGGCAAGCTGTCAGACTGTCCCTAAGGTCTAACGTGTGTTTACAAACCACACGACCAAGGAATGTTCCTGTCATCCATCCCTCACAGGGTGCAGTGTCTGGCTCGGTGCAGGCCACTGACCGGCTGATGAAGGAGCTCAGGGATATATACCGATCACAGAGTTTCAAAGGCGGTGAGTTTGCCCCAGAGAGGGGCCTGTACAAGAGTCACCCATAAAGAAGGGTATGGTGGCAAGGGGCCCAAGAGGTTCTGGGGTCCGGGAGTGCTTATGAACTTTTCAGGCCAAGAATGGAGCAGCTCAAGCCAGTGGCTTGGTTGCATAGTCCATCTGTGGTGAACCTAGAGCTGTTGATCTTTTTCTCTCAGTCTGGGAAAGGGGTCTGCATTAGAGACCACTCACCACCTGGACCATCCTACTAACACCTATCTTTTCCCTCCTTCCAGGAAACTATGCAGTCGAACTCGTGAATGACAGTCTGTATGATTGGAATGTCAAACTCCTCAAGTGAGTGGGGACTCTGGGATTGGAGAGGAAGTTGAGGAGGAGTGTGAGTGGGGCTACTGTGGTGGGATCTCCAGGGAAGCCCCATCCAGCATTTTCATTCAGGGTCCCGGAGCGGGTGTGGGCAGTGGTTTGGTGGTCTGCTGCCGGCCAGGGCAGGGGAGCCCTTATGAAGCTCCTGAGGTGCAACCAGGCATCTGAACCCAGGCTTGTTGCTTCTTAGAGTTGACCAGGACAGCGCTTTGCACAACGATCTCCAGATCCTCAAAGAGAAAGAAGGAGCCGACTTCATTCTACTTAACTTTTCCTTTAAAGTAAGGCTTTTCTTTTCCAGTCTCTCCTCTGGCCTAGGCTGCCCAGTCTGCCTGACAGTCCTGTGGAGGATGCTGGCCTCCCTCCCCTGATTGTCGTCTCTCTCTCTCTCAGGATAACTTTCCCTTTGACCCACCATTTGTCAGGGTTGTGTCTCCAGTCCTCTCTGGAGGGTGAGTGGCTGGCATGCGGAAGAGGGCATCTCCTCTGGCAGAGGGCGGGGAAGAGACTTGGAGCTTTTGTCAGGCACAGCTGACTAACCTTTCTCATGCAGGTATGTTCTGGGCGGAGGGGCCATCTGCATGGAACTTCTCACCAAACAGGTGAGCCTGTCTCTCCTCCTTGGCCAGGCCGGCCTGGGCGGGGATTGTCTGAGCTTTACAGCACACACCCCTGCGGGCTGGGTGATAGGCATGATGTGGCACTTTCATTCTGCTGGGCTGGGTCTGCACCCACTGACCTAGACAGACAGGTGGTGGCAGTGCTGGGGGCAAAGGGCAAGGGCCCTCCTGTAGACACAGCTGATTGCCCAGAGGACAAGCATGAGGCTTCTCTGGAAGCTCCATCTGGACCTGCTTGCCTTGTCCCTCCCTTCACCCAGGGCTGGAGCAGTGCCTACTCCATAGAGTCAGTGATCATGCAGATCAGTGCCACACTGGTGAAGGGGAAAGCACGAGTGCAGTTTGGAGCCAACAAAGTAAGGATCCTGGCCCTGGGGCCGGCGGGGCTGGGTGGAGCCAAGTACACTTGGGGCCACTAGCAGGCCAAGGCTGCCTTCTTTAGAGGAATGAGCATAAGGCCCCTGGGCTGGTGGCATTGGATGAGAGGGCCTAGGGTGCCCACAATGGAACAACTGTGCCTTGGCCCCTAGGGGCACCCCTAGGACTTTTGGGAGGTTGCGGGTCTGGAAAAGGAAGACTATGGGATTATGCCCCCAAGGGACCTCGCAGGTGGAGGGTACTTAGTGTTTTACTAGACCACAGTGCTGGGAGCTGGGACTCCGGGGTCTCTGGGTGACAGCCTGCAGAAGGTGAGGGGCAGTAAGGCCACAGCTAGCAATGGCCTGATCTGGTGGCTTCTTCTCCCCAGTCTCAGTACAGTCTGACAAGAGCACAGCAGTCCTACAAGTCCTTGGTGCAGATCCACGAAAAAAACGGTGAGGCTGGAGCCAGGACTGAGGAGATTCGGACACTTGCCACATCCAGGTTTTCACTTCCAGCCACAGAGCAAGAACCCCTTCTTTTGGTTTCTGATACTCAACCACCCATTATTAGCACAGCACCTGCCCCAGTTCTCCCAGGAGGGACTGGCGGTGGCCAACATTCAGAACCTCTTCCAGAAACACACCAAAATGATCATATCACCGATAAACTTGGTGCTACCCCCTTCTCAACCACCTTTTGAAAAAGCTCATCTAACTCTCCCATCATCGCAGGTTGGGCACATCATTCCCCTTTCTTTCTCATCTCCAGGTATGCAGGCTCTCAGCTTCCCATACACCTCTCCCCACATAGCATAGCCCTCCCCAATACCCTCTTACCTCTGACACTGGAGACATCTTCAGGGATTGGGGCAGGACAGGGAGGGTGGGCCTGAACCTCCACCTCACTGACCATTCCATTTCTTTGCAGGCTGGTACACACCCCCAAAGGAAGACGGCTAACCCTGGAGTATCACCCTTCCTCCCTCCCCAGGCACCACTGGACCAATTACCTTTGAATGCTGTATTTGGATCTCACGCTGCCTCTGTGGTTCCCTCCCTCATTTTTCCTGGACGTGATAGCTCTGCCTATTGCAGGACAATGATGGCTATTCTAAACGCTAAGGAAAAAAACAAACACAGAACTGTTTCAAGTACTCAAGACTGACTTACAGACCAACCAACCACCTTGCTGGAACCCTTGCTAGCAGGCATTCTTATAAGAGAAACTTTCGAGCCTCCTTATATTGCTGGAAACTCAGCTGTGCTCCAGACTAGAGCCTCCTTACCTATGCTATGGATTTTTAATTTATTTTCTCTTATTTCATGTACACTGCTTTTTTTGGTTACAGTGTATGATGGATGTGTATGAAAAAAATGTATCTTTGGGAAAACAATTACAGTTTGTTAATTTGAAGATGCTGGTCTTGACTCATCTTTATTTTTATTCGCACATCCCACCCCATCCCCTGAACTACTTGGGAGGTGGGGAGGGGTACGAGTCCACTGTTGCTTTGGTAGAGATGAGAGGCTGCGTTTTGCTGCTAAAGCAAGAGAAACATGGAGCTGAAGCACACACCTGGTCCGTCCCTAGATTTCTCCTCAAGGCCTCTGGAGCAACCAGCACTTGCCCCCTTGGAATGCAGAGCCTGGCCTGCCAAACTACAATGTGGTAGGCTGAAACGATGGTGTTAATTCTTAGGACTACTTTTCTAGTCACTGATGTTTTCAAATTTCTAAGAAAAAGAAAATGAGGCTCAAGAGGCTGCTTCGTAGAATTCCTTTTGAATGAATTGAGTGGGGATGGGGACACAGTCTCCAAGTGTGTATGTGGTCTTTTCTGATCTCAGCTGTGTGGCTGCAACTCTTCGCTGTTCATTGGTTCCTCTCCTGGAAAGTGGCTTCTAACCAGCACCGGATGGTGATCATTGGTAAGCTCTGCTCACCTCCCTCTCTCTTGCTTCATTTGGCTTTATCAAAAAGAACTGGCGTAGCTCTGAAGTTGTTTGGCTTGGGAAATTATGGATTCTTTCAAGCCACTCCCCCAAGGTGGGTCCTACTAGAAAGAGTTAGCATTTTAAGGGGGGGTTGTTCTATACATCTGTGTCCTTACCCCAGGTTCAGGAACTGCCAGGGAGGGAAGATGAGGTGGGGAGTCTGTACTGAGATGGAACTGTCAGTGCTGTGTTGTATGTACTTGCTGTTGTAAAAGTTTGGGCATGACTTTGCATCTAGCGGGTGCTGCCTGCATCTCTTTGTCTGTAAGCTTGCTCTGGGATTCAGACAGCCTCTTAGGACCTACGATGCCAGCAGCTCTCATTAAGAGTGAAATGACAGAGGCCAAGGATGGCCAAGTGAAGACCCAAGTCTCAGAAAACCCAGACTTGGGACAACTGCCTGGGAACTGTAGGATGCTAAAGCAGTTCTGTAATGCTTTGAGACACAGCAATTTTCACATTGGCCATTCTTTCCCCTCCCCCACCCCTTTTCTTTTGAGGGACTTTTAATGTTTGCTGCTTTAGGTGGATGGAGAGTCCACCAGTCCCACTCAATGCTGCTCTAATTCTACCCACACCCACCTAATTAGGGGTGCTAATAAAACATATGCTGAGGTTGAGATAAAGATGGGACATAAGGGGAAAATTCATTCCATAGAGCTGAAATCTGGTTTTCAAGGCCTCTGTGGCTTTCTTCTGAACTTACCACCAGCCCTGGCTGGAATGTAGATTGTGTTTTTAGTAATGTGTACTGTGAGCTGTCTTCTGTATAATGTATTTTGTAATGTATTTTTCTCATCTACCAAAGGATGAAACAAATAAAATTATTTAAATAGTTTGGCTCTAATAGAATTATTCGAAGAAACAGTGGGGTTCATGTTCACTTGACATAGAGGGAAATGCCTGCCCCTGTGAGTTGCATAACACTAACTAACTCTAAGAGAATCCTCCATTTTTCTTGCCAAACCCAGCACTCCCTTTTATGACCTTAAGTAAGTTTAGGGTTCTAATAAAGTACAAAGTATAAAAAAGAATCAAGGCCATATCATCATGAAACAATTTTCTTCTCTCCACTTAGAAGGCAAGGAGAAATGAAACTAACTCTTAGGTCGTTTCCCTACACTTCAAACATGTATCTATATCCCAGGCAGGGTTTGCATGGCCCAGAGCCCACACTGGCAGGCTCTAAGCTCACTGCAGCAGTTTTAGAGGGCACGGCAGGGCAGTGGAAGGGTGGCTGGAAAGAAGTATCAATCACTCCAAACTCATGAAACATGCCAACATTTATTTGCTCATTGGTTAAATATTCTCTACCTATTCTACATGGAATGCCAGGAAAACTAGCAGAGGGCTTCTCCATTATCCAGAATCTGTTAGGACCACTTATATCATGCTCTGGGGTGCAAAGAAAAGACACAAGAAAGACCATCCCAGCTGCCTCAGGCTTTCAACCTAATGGTAGTTTCCTATGTTTGGTTCAAATGTTCATGCCAAGTTGGGGAACTGAAGACACATGACAAATGAGACTTCACTCTCTTTTGAGAGGGAAGCTGGGAGTAAAAGCAAAATGGAAATAAATCCTGGGCACAGTCTGGCCTTTTTCACCTCCCAGGCCTCAAGAGTGAAAGGGGTACGAGAAGACAGGGCAGGTGGCCTCTGGATCCGTGGCAAACAGGAGAGGGAACATGCTGAGGGAAGCCCCATTATTTAGACTCTTCAAACTTTAGGATGTGCGACTGAAAGAGAGAGACAAAGCCTTGGTGGGAAGGAAGGCCCACTGCAGCCAGTTCACCCAGCCCCTCAGATAACCAGTTCGTTTGATCTAAAAGAATGCCAGGTAAATATTGTGTCCAGGCCTAGGCAGCAGCCTGCTGCAGAGACCCTAAGGGCAGGAGTGGAGGGACAACAGCCAAGTTAGATGCAGGGGCAGTTACCTCCGAGTTCAAAGCACCAGTGATTTTCCCTTTGAGGATTCGATGGACAACCTCATACGAACTCAAAATGTCTGCAAAACAAGACACAACAACAAAACCTCAGTGGCACGGGGTTGGGCAGGAGGAGCAAAGGAGGGAAGCAAAAGGCGGGGGCTGCAGGGAAAGTGCTCTGGCTGCCAACCAGCTCTAACCAGCAAGTCTCTGCTAGTTCCTGCTAAATCCCTGCTGCCAGGATCAAATGAGATGATAAATGCTGAAAAGGTAGCATAGAGGGAGGGCAAAATAACAGCAGATAAAGGGAGGAGGCACTTGTTAAAATAATTACAGGGATCTGAGATTTTTAATGAGAAATTCTACTGGGGACAGAAAATCGTGTTCACTGAACTCTGCTCTGAGAGTTCCGGCTGGATAGAAGAAGGTTGAAACCAGAGAGGGTTTCACCATGAGACGCAAGCACTCTTACATGCTGGAACCAGGCAGGGGGCTCATGAAAAACCCACCTTTCCCCAGGATGTCGTCCCTCACGCAACTCCCACCATCCCGCCAGAGTCCCCAAACTCTGGGACTGTTTGTATATATGACACTGAATCACTAAGAGTCAGACCTAGGTTTCATCCCCAGCTATGCCATTTTCTTGCTATTAAGTATGAGTTCATTCACTTTTCAGAGCCATATTTTCCTCATCCATAAAGGGAGGAAAACTGACGCTTGTCTGACTTATCTCTGGGTTGGGGACTCTGGCCCTTCTGACAGGCTGGGAGCTGTACTTTGAAACAGGAAGCTCCTCTTCCCTGGGTCACCTGAAGAAGCTCCTGATGCCTGGCTATTCCCAGCCTGGGCAGCAGGGACCCTCTTCATGCAATGACCCAAGACAACCTCTGGGTGGTGCTCCCTGCCCAGTGGGCACAAGCCCCACCAGCCTCCCAGGAAGCCTTGGCCCTGCACAATTGGGAGATGCCTTTCCATCTTTAAATATATATATATCATATAATATGATATATATTATATGATATGATATATTGTATAATATGATATATGATATATTGTATAATATGATATATATTATATGATGATATATTGTATAATGTATGATATATATTATATATGATATATTGTATAATATATCATATATATTAAATGATATGTATTGTGTAATATATGATATATATTATATATTATATATATTATATATATATATTTTGGCCTGGTGCAGTGGCTCACACCTGTAATCCCAAGACTTTGGGAGGCCAAGGCGGGCAGATCACAAGGTCAGGAGTTCGAGACCAGCCTGACCAACACAGTGAAACTCCATCGCTATTAAAAATAGAAAAATTAGCCAGGCATGGTGGTGCATGCCTGTAATCCCAGCTACTCAGGAGGCCGAGGCAGGAGAATCGCTTGATCCTGGGAGGCGGAGGTTGCAGTGAGCTGAGATCGCGCCACTGCACTCCAGCCTGGGCGACAGAGCGAGACTCCATCCCAAGACTTAGTTTGTCTGAGGGCCGGGCACAGTGGCTCACACCTGTAATCCCAGCACTTTGGGAGGCCAAGGCAGGCGGATCACGAGGTAAGGAGTTCGAGACCAGTCTGGCCAACATAGTGAAACCCTATCTCTACTAAAAAAAAAAAAAAAAAAATTAGCCAGATGTGGTGGTATGTGCCTGTAATTGGGAGGCTGAGGCGGAAGAATTGTGTGACCCTGGGAGGCGGAGGTTGCAGTGAGCCGAGATTGCGCCTCTGCACTCCAGCCTGGGTGACAGAACGAGACTCCATCTCAAAAAAAAAAAAAAAAAGACTTAGTTTGTCTGTAAAATGTTTCCATCTCAGCTAAGCGCAGCAGCTTATGCCTGTCATCCCAGCACTTTGAGAGGCCAAGGTGGAAGGATCGCTTGAGCCCAGGAGTTTGAGGCTGCAATGAGTTATGATTATGCCACTGCACTCCAGCATGGGCAACAGAGTGAGAACCTGTCTTTGAAAAAAAAATTTTTTTAATAAAACTTTTCCATCTTACTTCCTGTGTATGTGTATGTATGCTTCTTCACCTCCACTTCTCCTGACTGCCCCCTAAAACATTCTTTCATCCTTTTACATTTCACCTAACTTCGATCTTGAGAAAGGGCCTCTTCATTTCCACCTATGGAGAAACCCACAGGGGTCTGAGGCTAAATGAACCACATTAGGAGAGTGCAGTACTAAGTGCTGTGCTCTGGCCTCTAGCACTGGCATTCAAGTGCTAGTTTTCTTCTACGGCAGAATCCTTTTCCAGTGAAATCTGAAGCAACACACAAAGTATGTAAAACAGATGAAAGCTGAGCAGCTCTGGTGGAAGCAGGGGTGGGAAATCTGCCCTCTTCTCTCCCCTTCCAGAGAACTCAGCCTTTGGGCAGCATCTGAGGTCCCTCTTGGGATCTTGGGCTCCAGATCCCAGGCATGAAAACCAACACTTGAGAGGCAGCTTTGCCGGGGTCAGATGCTGAAAACCGGGGTTGGGTGGAAAGAGAGACTGAAGCACCTTGGCCGCCCACTATGCTGTTTCCTGCTCAGGTCCCAGAAGCAACCATGGCTTCTCCTGTCCCTGAAACCCTCAGGAGGAAGGTAGATGTCTCACCTTTCTCCAGCATGAATGGCTGAGTCAGGGGTGGGATGGTCCAGAAGTCGTCACTGTCTAGGCTGCGCAGAGACTGCACAGGGATGGTGGCCAACTGTCCAAAATCAATGAACATGACCACAGCCCAGGTGTCCACCCTGTCCAGCACCCAACACCTGGCAGAGGAAAGGAGAAAGACAGAGGAAAATCATTCCGCCTAGTACCTGCACAGCAGTCCTCAACAAAGCGGATGTGAAAGTGGAGGTAGGAGGGAGGAAGCACGAGTTTGCTCTGTTTCTCCGCAATCCTTGAGTGAGGAAATAATGATAAAGATGATTTTGAGAGAAGAAGCCACAGGAAAAAAAAAACAGAGCCCAAACGAAGAGAATGCAAGAAGGGAGCATTTTCCCTGCACGCCTCTCTCATAGCCTCTACCCCTGCCCAGGCACACACCTGTTCCAAGCGTGTCCATAATCCCCCAGGTGGTACTCTGCCAGACAGCGAGTCCCGCGCTTAACGGCGGAGCCCTCCAGGTAGGGCTGCTGCTCCTCCGCCTGAGCCAGGGTGCTAAACAGCGCCTGCATGTTCTGGTGCAGAGCCTGTGGGATGCAAAATGCAACGGCCCCACTGCCTGCACTGCATTACAAATCTGCCTCTGTAGATGTCACCTGTTACATTAGAACCGCTAATCTGTCCCAAGGCCATCAGGTACGAGGTGGGAGAGAGAATGAGACTGAACCCGGGGATCAGACTGTAGTTACCCTGCATCTCCACCACTGACCGGCCCCATCACCATGCCCACCCTAGGGAGGCCACGCAGGAAGGCACAGGAGCCTGAGGGGGCCAACAACCAGTCCATACCTCAGTGATGTGCATGGCCCAGAAAAACGGGGTCTTCGGGACGATACTGGTCACCAGCAGCCCTGCCTCCCCACGGACACTGTGAATGAGTGCCAGCCAGCTCAGGTCTCGGAAGCATTCCCTCAGGAGCAGCACCAGGAAGGACCCTCTGCGGGAAGAGCAAGGGGAGCAAGGAAAGGAACGACTGGACCAACGCCTGTCCTGCAGGAGGCTGAACTGCCTGGGGGATGAGTCCCCTAAGCAGAAGGGCTGTGCCCACCCCCTCTAGGGTGGGAGCTAAAGCCAGTTCCCAAGTAATCCCAGTCCACGGCAGAGGAAAGGAAGGGCCATTCTGGGGGCGTAGGGGCTGAAGAGTTCAGGAAAAGGAAGCAGCAGAGGGAAACAAAAACACATTGAGAAACTCCGAGAGAGGTGGACAAAAGTCCTCAATGGGTAGATTTGGGGCCTCCTAAGTGATTCACGAGCCTCTAAATGATGCAGGTGTGGACTGTCCACCAAGCAGGATATGCCTTCCATCCCAAAGCTGCTCCTCCCCTGCGTCTACGCACATTCCAAATGTCACCCTGCTGCTCCACAAACTCAATCACTTGCCTAAACCACACGTGGCTAGTGACAAAAACAAAGCCACAGACCCTACAGCATTTCAAGTCAAACTGAGTATTCTGGCACTCCTGACATTAACAACGGTATCCGCTGTTAAAGCAAAGCAGGGGACGTGGTGGGCATAATGATCTCATGGCATCCAGGGCAGGGGACGGTCACAGGCCTTTGCTGTACATAAGTGGAAGCTGATTTTATTATTTTGTTTTATTTATTTATTTATTTATTTATTTTGAGATAGAGTCTCACTCTGTCGCTCAGGCTGGACTGCAGTGGCACAATCTCAGCTCACTGCAACCTCTACCTCCTGGGTTCAAGCGATTCTCCTGCCTCAGCCTCCCGAGTAGCTGGGACTACAGATGCCCACCACCATGCCCGGCTAATTCTTGTATTTTTAGTAGAGATGGGGTTTCGCCATGTTGGCCAGGCTGGTCTTGAACTCCTGACCTCAAGTGATCCACTCACTTTGGCCTTCCAAAGCGCTGGGATTACAGGCATGAGCCACTGCGCCCGGCTGGGAAGCTGATTTTCTAAGTCAGTGTGGGTCACAGCCTTACAGCCTGGGTCTGACACAGGAGTTCCCAAAAACTATCCCCCACCCCAGTACTATCCTTGTCCCCACTCTCTGGGGAACAGAGGATGTCTGTAATTGCCATTTGCCCTGGTGGTCTTTCTATACGTTGCTCACCTCATTTCCAAGGGGACTGCAAAGACGGCTGCCCTCAGTTTCTCTGTCTCACACAGGTCAACAGGAGCTTTAGGAGAGAGCTGTATAATAGCTAAAAAGCAGAAGACTAAGTCCTGGAGGCACCAGAACTACCCAGAGAGGAATTGCTCCCCTAACCCAAAAGAGACCTTGGCCCTGCCCTCCAAGGAAGCATAAAATGGACCAAGAAGCTGCACCCCCCCACTTCTCAGTCTCTAGATTCTCATCTGGGTGGGAAGGGTCAGTCGGATAATATTCTTTAATTAAGAAAGCATCCTAGGGCTGGGTATGGTGGCTTGCACCTGTAATCCCAGCACTTTGGGAGGCTGAGGTGGAAGGATCACTTAAGGCAAGGAGTTTAAGACCAGCCTAGGCAACATAGCAAGACTCCATCTCATAAAAAATTTTAACAATTAGCCAGGCATGGTGATGCACACCTATAGTCCTAGCTACTGTGGGGGCTGAGGAGGGAGGATGGCTTGAGCCCAGGAGTTTGAGGCTGCAGTGAGCTATGACCATGCCACTGCACTATAACCTGGGTGACAGAGGGAGATCTTGTCTCAAAGAAAAAATGCAAGCAAGCAAGCATCCTAGAGGAAGAAAGGGAAAAGGGATATTTATACACTAAGGGTCATCAGGGGACTGAGCTGGAAGGGAGGCTGCAGAAGGGGCTGGAAGAGGTCCATTAGGAGCTGCAAAGCCACATCCTGGGAATGGATGGCAGCGCAGAATCTCACCGGCGGTTTTGCCAAATCCTTCACCAGAAGCCTTCTCCAACACCTGGGAAGAAAAATGAAAGGTCTCACTCAGCCATGGTGGCATTTGTTTTATTGATTTCTATGTTGAATCACTCCAGGTAGACTGGGAGACAGAGCATTGGCAGCCCCTATTCTGACTCCAACTTTAGAGCTGACTTTTGAGACATCCATCCACTTTCTCCATCCTCACGGCATCCTGAGCCAACCCAAAGAAAAGACAATCAGAAGCAGGGAAGGCAGGGAGCAGGGCTGCTGCCAGGGAGCACTCATCAGGAGCTACAGTCACAGAACGAGCTGCCCAGCAGCCTTCCCCAGACAGCGGCAGAAAACACCACCAGGACGCTTAGCCTGGTGCCCTGCTGGCACTACCTGCAGGGAGGAAAAGAAGAGGTAGCAGTCACACTGATGCAGGGCTGGGTGGGGCAGTCACACTGATGCAGGGCTGGGTGGGGACAGAAAGGCCTGGGTGCCCTGCCACTCCCCACAGCCTTGCAGCCCCCAACCCACACTGGTCTCCCTCTCCCCACTGTTCTCACCTGAAAAACCCCCAACCCTGGGGAAACCCAAGTATCTATCCCCCTGCCCACTGCCCTGCATCCAGGCCTTTTCATCCTACTACCACCACCACCCACGCGCCTTGACTTTCCTTCTCTCCAAAGGACCTCACGTCCTCTCCTTTCTTCAAAACGCCCACAAACCCCGCCCATTAACTTGCCTCTTCATCAGAGGGCAAACAGAAAGCAATGAGACAGGACGCCCTCTTCTCTCCACCCCCACCACCAACCCCTCTCGCGCTCCTGCCCTCCCCACCATCCCTCCCCTGCATGGACCTGCTGCCTCCCGCTCTGGCTCAAGCCCTCACCCTGCAGACCCACCCTGCTGCTCCTCCAGCACTGTCTCCCTCCTGTGTGAGCCTTTTCCACAGGAAACAAGCAGGCTCTGACACCCATTTGGAAAGACCCTGACTGACCTCACAGCTCCTCCAATTCCTGCTTCTGTGCTCCTCTCACTGCAACTCCACAGTTTCACGGTCTCTGTGCAACAGTTTACCTCCACACTCACGTCTCCTCTCAGGCTTCCCTGAAATGGCCCTGCACAAAGTCAGCACGAACTGTCAGGCTGCCAAATCCAACGGTCACTTCCCTGTTCTGAATCCACCTGCAGTATTCTCTCTGCTCCCTCTTTGCAGAAACGCATCTCTTGGCATCACATGTATCTGGTTCTCCTTCTCTTTCCCTGGCTGGCCTTCTCAGTTCAACTGCTCAACACTGGCACATCCCAGGACTTGTCCTCTCCCCATCCACCTTCACTCCAAGGCCATCTCCAGTGCAACGGTTTTAGGTATCAACAATGTACCACGGACTCTCAAAGCTGCAGCCCCAGCCCTCATCATTCTCTGGAATTCCACTCACATGTGATGTCCACTTGACAGGACAGTGAAGAGGTACACAGACTTAGCATGTCTGCAACAGAACCCCCCAAGGAGCCTGCAATCACGAACAAATAAAGTAGACCCTCCCCAGCCTAGCTTTCTCCATTTGAGTGAACGGCATCTTTTTTTCTTTTTTTTTTGGAGAGATGGGGTTTCACCATGTTGCCCAGGCTGGTCTTGAACTCCTGGGCTCAAGCGATCCGCCTGCCTCAGCCTTCCAGAGTGCTGGGATTCCAGGCATGAGCCACTGTGCTCAGCCTACCGCATCACTATCTACAGAGCAGTTCACCCAAGTTCTCTCTCCCAAGTTCCCTACATCAAATTCATCAGCAAGCCAAGCTACCACCTCCTCCAAGACACACCCGAGGCCATGAGCATTTTTCTCTGTGTCCATACCCACCACTGCAGTACTCGCCATCTCTTACCACAGTAACAGCGACAGCAAACAGGGAGCTCTGCTGCGGCACCTGCCCCCACAATCCAATCACCTGAGGACTGTGATCCTTTTCAAACAAAAAGTAGATCACATGACATCACTGGTTAAAATCTTCCAACATCTCCCCGTCATGCTTACAAATAAAACCCGAAGTCTTGACCTTGGCTCTCAAGGCTGTACCAATGGATGCCCCTTCCCAGTGACCTCTCCGCCTACTCCCCTCCCCTTCACCCACCAGGCTCATACCTTGGGCCACTTGCAGGCCTCCCTCTGCCTGGAAGGTTCTTAGTCTGGTCTTCCAAGTGGCTGGCTCTGAGCTGGCATTCAGATCTCAGTAGAGATGTCACTACCCCACAAAAGGGGCCCCCCAAGAACCATCTAAAGAAGTGACCTCTCACTCTTCATCACATCATCATATTTTAGTTCTCCAGCTGCTACTCATTATCTGGTATTTTCTTGTCTCTTTTACCACTGGAATGTAAACATCACAAGAACAAGAATGACAAGTGTCTTCCAACAATTAACTTGACCATGGAGGTAACACCAGGGCCTAAGAAATGCCTGGTGCATATTAAGCTCTCAGTAAATACGTGCTGAATGAAAGAATCAAATAAGAAATGATCTACGGGCTGGGTACTGCAGCTCACGCCTGTAATCCCAGCACTTTGGGAGGCCTAGGTGGGCAGATCACATGAGGCCAGAAGTTCGAGACCAGCCTGACCAGCCTGGCTAACATAGCAAAACTGTCTCTACTAAAAATACAAAAAATTAGCTGGCCGTGGTGGCGGGTGCCTGTAATCCCAGCTACCCGGGAGGCTGAGACAGGAGAATTGCTTGAACCCAGGAGGCGGAGGTTGCAGCGAGCCGAGATTGTGCCATTGCACTCCAGCCTGGGTGACAAAATAAGACTCTGTTTAAAAAAAAGAAAAAAGAAAAGAGAGACAAGAAAGAAAGAAACGACCTAGGGCAAATTCTTCACTTTCTAAATCTTGGTTTCCTCTTCCACACCAGGAATCCCACCTGTCTTGATGTGAGGATTTAGTTGGGCTCAAGACAATGACATGCAGTTGGTACTAAGAAACAGAAGCAGCACAACACAGCAGTTACAAGTGCAGATTCAAGAGTCAGGCTGTCTGGACCCCAATCCTGGTGGGGAGATTGGCTGCTTAAGTCTGGGTGAGTTACTTGGTGTTCACATCTGCGGAACGGGATAGTTAACAGCACCTACTGCTGTAATTAAATGAGTTCATACAGTAAAACAATTACAGAGTGAGTCCTCAGTGCAAGTTAACTACTGCTGTCAATCAATGAGACCCAAATTGATCCTTTCCTCACTAAACCAACCACGTTCTGCCTCTCTTCTTTACCCATAACAAAGCCAAGCCACGGTGCTAAAAATTGGTCCCCTGTAGGCAAACACATAAGGTGCCTTTTTATTCAGAATCTCCTAAGGCAGTTTTTTTTTGTTTTTTTTTTTTTGTTTTTTTTTTGAGATGGAGACTCGCTCTGTTGCCCAGGCTGGAGTCTCGCTCTGTTGCCCAGGCTGGAGTGCAGTGGCGTGATCTCAGCTCACTGCAAGCTCCGCCTCCCAGGTTCATACCATTCTCCTGCTTCAGCCTCCCAAGTAGCTGGGACTACAGGTGCCCGCCACCATACCCGGCTAATTTTTTGTATTTTTAGTAGAGATGGGGTTTCACCATGTTAGCTAGGATGGTCTCGATCTCCTGTTCTCGTGATCCGCCCACCTTGGCCTCCCAAAGTGCTAGGATTACAGGCGTGAGCCACCGTGCCTGGCCGTTTTTTTTTTTTTGAGATAGAGTTTCGCTCTTGTTGCCCAGGCTGGAGTGCAATGGCACGATCTCAGCTCACCGCAACCTCTACCTCCCAGGTTCAAGCAATTCTCCTATCTCAGCCTCCTGAGTAGCTGGGATTACAGGCATGCGCCACCATACCCAGCTAATTTTTTGTGTATTTAGTAGAGACGGGGGTTTCTCCTTGGTGGTCAGGCTGGTCTCGAACTCCTGACCTCAGGTGATCTGCCCACCTTGGCCTCCCAAAGTGCTGGGATTACAGGCGTGAGCCACCGTGCCTGGCCTCTCCTAAGGCAGTTCTAAATACCAACCCCACAAACCAATTATCACTAGCGATTTCAAGCTAAAAATGATTATTAATACAGAAGCACTTCACATCATTTTTGGTCTAATTATTATTCCCTAATGATTTAAGTGATAAATATAACAAACCCGTTCTGACAGTTTGTAAAATTAAGTTCCAGAGGAAAATCTACATAATTATCCAACGGCCACAGCAGGCACGTCACCTAAACACAGACCTCCAATTTCCGATGTGTCTGTAATACAAAGGTGGCCACATGGAAGCCACAGAGATCAAGGCAGCACCTCAATAGCTGCAAGAGCAGCTAATTTTAATTAAGTTCCATTGTTGCTTATAAGCATGGTCACCCTCATGCCCAGATCAATCAACAGCTGTTAATTATCCCTTTACTTTGTTCTGGGACATTTCTACCAGGTGGTCAAGTGTTCTAAGAGGTGTGCCTGCTCCAGAGTGATGCTGGGGAGTCCGTGCAGTGGGAGAGGAGAAACAAAAATACAAAGGTTGGTGGCCAGAAGGCTTGGAGGTGGGACCATCCTTCCAGTCCCCTCCACACACCAGGGAGAAGTTCTTGTGTACACTCAGCAGGGTACAGCCTCATGACACCCAGAACACAGGCAGCTTCCCAACCTGCAGCCTCCAAGTCTGCTCACTGCCACAACCCTGGGCCATCACTCTTTAAGTGCTGTCTACTCCCACCCTCACCTCCACCAACCCGGGGAACTGCACCTGGGAACACCTGAGGGACCCATCCTGGTGGAAATTTCGCATGTGCAGCTTTAACCTCAACTGCTTCCCTCTCATTCTTTAATCACTTGCACTTCTATGTGCCACACACAAAAAGACAAAGATGAAAGACAAAGACTTTGCGTGGGCTCCTCAGGGAGCCCCCCTTTAGTCACCCACAAATATAAAACGCCACCACAAAGCTCACGTTCTGGTGGGGGCAGAAGACACTAAATAAGTATACAAAGAGGAATAATGTCTTTGGCTGGCAGTAAGAGGGATGAAGAGACACAAGTCAGAGAGAGGGGATGAAGGGCGCCGGGTGGGGGGTGCTGTCTCATGGAAAGTCCTCCTGAGGTGGTGACTGCTGAGCGGAGCCCGGAATGAAGGGAGACAGCAAACCCTATAGACACGTGGGAGAAGAGCCTTCTGGGCTGACAACAGTAGGTCCAGAGGCCCTAAGGTGGGGATGCACTTGGCTTGTTTGGGGGGTGGCCCCAGGGCTGGTGTGACAAGATATTTTCATCTCTTCCCTGGACTGCCAGAAACAGGTCTTCCTGCCTCCATTCTGGCCTCCTCCAGTGGGTTCTAGAGGGTCCCTTTAAAAGTTAAATCTAGGTGAAAGGACGAATAAATGGTGGCACATGATACAACAGAATATCACTCAGCAATAAAAAAAGAACTGCTGATGATGCAACCACATGGATGCATCTCAATAACATTCCACTGAATGAAAGAAGCCAGACACAAAGAAGCACGCACAGCCTGATGCCATTTACAGGACACGCTGGAAAAGCTCCATTTCATTGAAGGGATGGACAACAGCTGAGGGCTGCTGGGGGCCCTGAAGGGGGAATCTTTTGGGCGACTGAAATGTTCTCTATCTTGATTGTGACAGTGGTTACATGCTGCACGCACTGGTCAAAATTCATCAAGCTGTACACTTAAATTTACACTTTAAGTAAATTATACTTCAGTAAGTATATTGAATACTTCAACAAAGTTGATTTTCTATCAACTTTGTGATATAGGTTATATCTGGCTATGTCACCCCGTGCTCAAAGCCTCCAGTGTTCTCATTATTATGTGACTGCAAATCCTATTGAATCAAGTTATGTGTTATTTTTATTCTTAAGCAACTTTTTTTTTTTAAGATGGAGTTTCACTCTTGTTGTCCTGGCTGGAGTGCAACAGCACAATCTCAGCTCACCGCAACCTCTGCCTCCCAAGTTCAAGCAATTCTCCTGCCTCACCCTCCTGAGTAGCTAGGATTACAGGCATGTGCCACCACGCCCAGCTAATTTTTGTATTTTTAGTAAAGACAGGGTTTCACCATGTTGGCCAGGCTGGTCTCGAACACCTGACCTCATGATCCACCCGCCTCGGCCTCCCAAAGTGCTGGGATTACAGGCGTGAGCCACCGCACCTGGCCTGCAACCTTTTCTTAGGCATTAACTGCTGCTTTTTCCCCAGTCCATTTACTTGGATTTCCTTGAATCTTTGGCTAAGTTTTCCTATAACCTCCAGTGGCTCTTCATAATACCGCTCCTCTCAATTTTACATTTTTCTTCCTGCCAACGTCACCCCTGGAGTCTCACCCTGTCCTGCTCTGCTCTGGACTGCCTGCTGCACAGCGACTGTTCCAGGACTGCCTTTGGCCAATCTGGGAAGCCTCTCATCTCTCTCCTCTTGGATCTGGGTTGGATACCAGATCCTGTCTTGTTTTGGCTTACTGATTCATTTTTGTTGGAACACACTCCTTCGTAGCTTTCTGAGAACAGGTACATGGGGCACACATTTTTTGAGACCCTATCTTTCTGAGCAAGTCTTTTTCTACCTTTTTTTCAAAGTGACAGTGTCTTATTTTGTTACCCAGGCTGGAGTGCTGGCACAATCATAGCTCAGTGCAACCTCAAACTCCTTCAGCTCAAGTGATCCTCCCATCTCAGCCTCACCAGTAGTTGGGACTACATGTGTGTGCCACCACACCCGGCACATTTTTTGTCGATAGGGTTGCCCAGGATGTTCTCAAACTCCTGGCCTGAAGCAATCCTCCCGCCTCAGCTTCCCAAATCCCAAATCCCAAAGCACTGGGATTACAGGTGCACGCCACTGCAGATGGCTTACCCTTATATTCTCTTCCTTTTTTTCTTGAGATGGAGTCTCGCTCTGATGCCCAGGCTGGAGTGCAGTGGCATGATCTCAGCTCACTGCACCTCTGCCTCCCGGGTTCAAGGGATTCTCCTGACTCAGCCTCCCGAGTAGCTGGAATTACAGGTGTGCACCACCACACTTGGCTAATTTTCGTATTTTTAATAGAGATGGGGTTTCACCATGTTAGCCAGGCTGGTCTCAAACTCCTGACTTCAAGTGATCCACCCATCTCGGCCTCCCAAAGTGCTGCCCTTATTCTTTACTGACTTGTTTGGGCTTGGATATTATTTTCCTGAAGAATTCAATCACACCACCTGATTCCATATCCTTCAATGTGGATTCTCTTCCTAAAGCTTTATCCCTAGTATTCTAAAATACTTCTGTAAAGTGCCTTCATGTAGTTTTTTATTTTCTCATTCATTATCCTGGGCACTCATTGGCTGCCTTGTATCTGAAAACTCACATCCTTCCCCCAAGGGAAATTATCTTATATCATTTGATAATCTCTCCCCCACGCTGACCTGAACTCTGCCTGGATGTGTGTTGTGCCATGTAAGCTGATCTTCTAATTTTACTTTTTCTTTTCTTTAAAACAATTTTACTACAAAATATTTCAATCAACAAATCCTCTCCCCAAAAAGCAATAACAAATCTTGACAAATTGTCAAAAACAACACTTCAGGACTCTGGAAATTGACTGAAGCATACAAGAAATTGAAAACATCTATTAAAAAGAAAACAGTAACAACAACGACTGACCCTTGTACAAAAACAGCGGGTATCTGGGGCTTCCCCTCTCCCCGCTCCTTCGGCGGATAGTTCTACCAGGATGGGCAAAGCCATGGAAACCAGGAGCATCGAAGGTGGCTGACTTGATCGGAGCAGGCTATGGAAAACCACCAGGTACCTGGGTGTTGTCAGAAACTGCCACCTCGTGGTAAGCAACGGGAAAGTTGCAGCCTGGCTTTTATGCCTCTTCACCTACAAAAGGTGCCTATTCCTAGCTCTTGCTCATTTTTCTATTAGGTTGTTTCTTTCTTGCATTGATTTCCAGGCATTTTCATCCTGTTTTTTTATTTTTGTTTTTTTAAAAATAGCCTATATCTTAACTCAGGAACTGGCAAACTTTTTCTGCAACGGGCCAGATAGTAAATATTTTAGATTTTGGGGGCCTGTCTGTCATGAGTCCACTCTGCTGCTGCAGTGAGGAAGCAGACACAGGCAATCTGTAAACAAATGGCTGAGGCTGCATGCCAGGAATGCTTCATGGACACAAACTGAATTTCATACAATTTTCATGTGTCATGAAATAGTCTTCACTTTTTTCCCATTTAAAAATACGGCTGGGGGTCTCACGCCTATAATCCCAGCAGTTTGGGAAGTGGAGACAGGAGGATTGCTTGCCAGGAGTTCAAGACCAGCTTGGGCAACATAGTGGGACCCCATCTCTACAAACAATAGAAAATTTTAAAAAATATATATATATGGCTGGGCACAGTGGCTGCCCTGCAATTCCAGCACTTTGGGAGGCTAAAGCAGGAGGATTGCTTGAGGCCAAATCAGCTGGGCATGGTGGTACATGCCTGTAGTCCCAGCTACTCACGAGGCTGAGGCAGGATTGCTTGAGCCCAGGAGTTCGAGGCTGCAGTAAGTTCAGATCACGCCACTGCACTCCAGTCTCGGCAACAGAGCAAGACCCTGCTCTAAAAATATAAATAAATAAAAAAACATTCTTAGAACCTCCACTCTGAGAAGATGAAATATACATACTTCATCTTAGTTCTGTTAAACACAACTAAGAGCCCAGGACACTACACGTAAAACAAACATAAGAAGACTCTGAAAGGAGGAGAGAAGGGAACAGGCTGACCAGAGACCTTGGAACCCAGGGTACAGCGTGGTGATGACTTCTCTGGGTTTTCCTTTTGCTTTATATATTCCAAACTTAGAACTGAAGAGGCCAGCAACCCAGAAATACCAATAGGCCCAGAAAAAAAAAAAAGCCCCAACAAAAGCCTGCTCTTTCTAGCCAAAGCACCAGAAAAGAGACAGGCTAGGAAGACAGAAAGCTTGTAGATAATAACTCCTCTACTCCAGCTAAACGCCACCAACAAGGCGAGCCCACCTCCACGCACGCCAGCAAAGACAGCATGCAGGGCCCAGACTTCTGTCCTCATGGAGCTGGGATGAGTTGCCCAATACCCCCATCCAGATGGTATCACAAAGGGCCAAGCAGGCAGCCAGGAATTTCATCCCCCACCCAATAATGAAACCGGTCTCTCCCTACTGCCACCCTGCCTGGGTGTCAATAGAAACCACTTGGGAATCCTGGACTTCCATATCCACCTCACAGAGAGAAAGCCCCCTCTCTCTCCCTATTGGGGTGGTGTCAGAAGAGGTGTAGTGGAGAGTCAAGACTTTCCCCAGCGGTAATGAAGCCATCCACGCCAAGATGTCAGTGGAGACCACAAACCAGAACTGGCAATAACAAGGGACTCGCTGCTGCCTTAGAGGCTGAATAGGGAGCCTGACTCCCACCCTCACCTGGCAGCAGCAAGGCAGTACCATGTTCCCCCGTGGGAGCAGCGTCAGAGGAAGCCAGTTAAAACACAAGGTTTACACAAAATCTAGTCTAGCAACGTAACAAGAAAATGTCCAAGTTTCCAGTGAAACTCACTCATCATATCAAGAACCAGGAAAATTTCACATGGAATGAAAAAAATGAGAGGTGACAGCGTGCTGGCAGCCCTCGCAGCCCTTGCTCGCTCTTGGTGCCTCCTCGGCCTCGGCACCCATTTTGGCCTCACTTGAGGAGTGCTTCAGCCTGCCGCTGCACCATGGAAGCCCTTCTCTGGCCCTTCTCTAGGCTGGCCGAGGCCAGAGCCGGCTCCCCCGGCTCACAGGGAGGTGTGGAGGGAGAGGCACGGGTGGGAACCAGGGCTGTGCGTGGTGCTTGCAGGCCAGCTAGAGTTCCGGGTGGGCATGGGCTTGGCGGGCCCCACACTCGGAGCGGCTGGCTGGCCCTGCCAGCCCCGGGCAGTGAGGGGCTTAGCACTCTGGCCAGCAGGTGCGGAGGGTGCGCCAGGTCCCCCAGCAGTGCTGGCCCACCGGTGCTGCGCTTGATTTCTCACCAGGCCTTAGCTGCCTCCCCGCAGGGCAGGGCTCGGGACCTGCAGCCCGCCATGCCTGAGTCTCCCCACCACCCCGCGTGGGCTCCTGAGCGGCCTGAGCCTCCCTGACGAGCGACGCCCCCTGCTCCACAGCGCCTGGTCCTATCAACCACCCAAGGGCTGAGGACTGCAGGCACACGGCATGGGACTGGCAGGCAGCTCCACCTGTGGCCCCGGTGCGAGATCCACTGGGTGAAGCCAGCTGGGTTCCTGAGTCTAGTGGGGACTTGGAGAACCTTTATGATGAGCTAAGGGATTGTAAATACACCAATCAGCGCTCTGTCTAGCTCAAGGTTTGTAAATACACCAATCGACACTCTGTATCTAGCTAATCTAGTGGTGAGGTGGAGAACTTTTGCGTCTAGCTCAGGGATTGTAAATGCACCAATCAGCACCCTGTCAAAACAGACCAATCAGCTCTCTGTAAAATGGACCAATCAGCAGGATGTGGGTGGGGGCAGATAAAGCAATAAAAGCAGGCTGCCCAAGCCAGCAGTAGCAACCTGCTCTGGTCCCCTTCCACACTGTGCAAGCTTTGTTCTTTCGCTCTTTGCAATAACTCTTGCTGCTGCTGACTCTTTAGGTCCACACTGCCTTTATGAGCTGTAACACTCACCGCGAAGGTCTGTAGCTTCACTCCTGAAGCCAGTGAGACCGCGAACCCACCAGGAGGAATGAACAACTCCAGACGTGCTGCCTTAAGAGCTGTAACACTCACCGCGAAGGTCTGCAGCTTCACTCCTGAGCTAGCGAGACCACGAAGCCACCAGAAGGAAGAAACTCCGAACGCATCCGAACATCAGAAGGAACAAACTCCGGACACGCCGCCTTTAAGAACTGTAACACTTACCGCGAGGGTCCGCAGCTTCATTCTTGAAGTCAGTGAGACCAAGAACCCACCAATTCCGGGCACAAAAAGACAATTAATACCTGCCAACGCCGAGACGACACTGGTGCTGGCACTACCTGACAAACATCTTAAAGCAGCCACGACAAAATGCTTCAAGGAGCAATGACAAGCACCCTTAAAACAAATGAAAAAATAGAAACTCTTGGCAAAGAAACCAAGTCTCAGCAAAGAACAGTATTTAAAAATGGAAATTTTAGACCAGGCGTGGTGGCTCACACCTGTAATCCTAGCACTTTGGGAGGCTGAGGCAGGCGGATCACTTGAGGTCAGGAGTTCAAAACCAGCCTGGCCAACATGGTGAAACCCCATCTCTACTAAAAATACAAAAAAATTAGTTGGGCATGGTGGCGGGTCCCTGTAATCCCAGCTACTTGGGAGGCAGAGGCAGGAGAACCGCTTGAGCCAAGATCATGCCAATGCACTCCAGCCTGGGTGACAGAGTGAGACTCGTCTCACAAAAAAAAAAAATTTTAAACTGAAAAATACCATAATCAAAATAAAAAGCTCAGTGGGTAAACTCTACAACAGAATGGAGGGCCAGAAGAAAAGAACTGGTTCCTGGAAGGCACAGCAATAAAAATTATGCAGTCTGAACAACAGAAAGACGGTAGACTGAGAAAACCTAGATTCAAAAAGGCAAGTGAACCCAGAACAGTAAAAATACAAAGAAATGCCAAGACATATCACAATTAAACTCTGAAAACTAAAAACCAAGCAAAAATCTTGAATGCAGAGAAAAACCATTTGAATGACAACAGATTTTTCATTAGAAACTATGGAGGCTCAGCTGGGTAATCTCAGCACTGTGGGAGGCTGAGGCAGATGAATCACTTAAGTCCAGAGGTTCAAGACCAGCCTGAGCAACATGGTGAAACCCCACCTGTTTCAAAAGAAAAAAAAAATTTTAATGAAAAAAACTTAAAAAAAAAAAGGAAACCATGGAAGTCAGAAGAAAGTGGTACAATTATGTTTCCAGTGTTGAAAGAAAAAACTGTTTATCTAATGAAAATGTTTTTAGGCCAGACACTTCATGCTTCTAATCCCAGCACTCTGGGAGACAGAGGAGGGCAGATCACCTGAGGTCAGGAGTTCAAGACCAGCCTGGCCAACATGGTGAAACCCTGTCTCTACTAAAAATACAAAATTAGCCGGGCATGGTGGCAGGTGCCTGTAATTCCAGCTCCTCGGGTGGCTGAGGCAGGAGAATCACTTGAATCTGGGAGGTGGAGGTTGCAGCGAGCCAAGATTGTGTCATTGCACTCCAACCAGCCTGGGCAACAACAGTGAAGACTCCGTCTCAGAAAAAAAAAAAAAAGAAAAAAAAATATTCTTTAGGAATGAAGGGGAAATTAAGACATTCTCAGATGAAGGAAAATAATTTGTTACTAGCAGACCTACCCTAGGAGAACAGCCAAAGGAAGTTCTCTAAACAGGAAAGAAACGATAAAAGGTAGAACTTTGGGACATTAGAAAGTAAGAAAGAAGCTGGGCGCGGTAGCTCACACCTGTAATCCCGGCACTTTGGGAGGCCAAGACAGGCGGATCACCTGAGGTCAGGAGTTCAAGACCAGCCTGGCCAACATAGTGAAACCCCGTCTCTACTAAAAATACAAAAATTAGCCGGTGTGGTGGTGGACGCCTATAATCTCAGCTACTTGGGAGGCTGAGGCAGGAGAATCACTTGAACCTGGGAGGCGGAGGTTGCAGTGAGCCGAGACCGTGCCATTGCACTTCAGCCTGGTCAACAGGAGCAAAACTCCGTCTCAAAAAAAAAAAAAAGAAAATGAACACAGAAAAAATATGGGTAAATATTAGGTTGGTGCAAAAGTTATTGCGGTTTCTGCTATTACTTTTAATGGCAAAAACCACACTTTTGCACCAACAATACATCTTCCTTCTCCTCTTGAGTTTTTGACGTTATATTTGACAGCTGAAGCAAAAATTATAATGTTTTCCAGCCAGGCATGGTGGCTCACGCCTGTAATCCCAGCACTTTGGGAGGCTGAAATGGGTGGATCACCTAAGGTCACGAGTTCGAGACCTGCCTAGTCAACATGGCGAGGTCTCTACTAAAAATACAAAATTAGCTGGGTGTGGTGGCGCATGCCTGTAATCCCAGCTACTTGGGAGGCTGAGGCAGGAGAATTGCTTCAACCTGAGAGGTGGAGGTTGCAGTGAGCTGAGATTGCGCCACTGCACTCCAGCCTGGGTGACAAGAGCAAAACTCCGTCTCAAAAAAAAAAAAACCATAATTCTTTCTGACTTGGATCTAAATGTATATAGAGTAAATATTTAATTTCAAATACAACTGCATTATTAACAGGGAAAGGTAAAGGGAAGTAAATAGATGTACTCAAACTGGTAAAACCAACAAGAGTAGGCTATAAGTTATGTGTATACAATGTAATAAGGTAACATCTAGCACAACTATTTTAAAAGGTATACAAAGAGATGCACTTAACACTATAAATAAAAATGTAATTCTATTTCTCTTTATTATTACTTTTTTTTGAGACAGAGTCTCACTCTGTAGACCAAGCTGATGTGCAGTGGTGCGATCTCAGCTCACTGCAACCTCTGCCTCCTGGGTTCAAGTGATTCTCCTGCCTCAGCTTCCCGAGTAGCTTGGATTACAGGCGTGCACCACCACACCAGGCTAATTTTTGTATTTTTAGTAGAGACAGGGTTTCACCATGTTGGCCAGGCTGGTCTCTGCCTGCCTCAGCCTCCCAAAGTGCTGGGATTACAGGCATGAGCCATTGTACCTGTTCTATTTATTATTTTTAGGTTTAAAAAAATTTTTTTGGCAGGGTGCAGCATCTCACACCTGTAATCCCAGCACTTTGGGAGGCTGAGGTGGGCAGATCACCTGAGGTCTGGAGTTCTAGACCAGCCTGATCAACATGGCAAGACCCAGTCTTGACTAAAAATACAAGAAAATTAGCTGGGCGTGGTGGTGCACGCCTGTAGTCCCAGCTACCAGGGAGGCTGAGGAAGGCGAATCTCGAACACAGAAGGCAGAGGTTGTCCAGCGAATGAAGATCGCGCCACTGCACTCCAGCCTGGGCAACAGAGCAAGACTCTACCTCAAAAAAAAAAAAAATTTTTTTTTTTTTGAAGAGACGAGGTTTTCCTATGTTGACCAGGTTGTTCTCAAACTTCTGGCCTCACCTTGGCCTTTCAAAGTGCTGGGATTACAGGCATGAAGCCACTGCACTCAGCCAAGAAATGGAATTCTAAAAAATGTTCAAGTAAGCCTCAGGAAAACAGAAACAAAAACTATAGAACAAACAAAAGACAAAAAGTAAAATGTTCTGTATCTGGACTGGGTCAATGTTACTATCCTAGTTGTGAGTTTTTGTAAGATGTTACCACTGGGGAGAAACTGGATAAAGAGTATACCGGATCTTTCTGTATTGTTGTTACAATTGTATGTGAATCTGCTATTAATCTCAAAATAAAAACTGTAATTAAAAAAAAACATTTTTAGCTTGCCAGCAGTATAAAAATGGGCAGTAGGCCATATTTGAATCACTGGCCAAAGTCTATGACACCTTTCCTGATCTTTGTTAGTTATATTATTGCAAATATCTTTTCCCAGTTCTTGGCTTGAATTTATCTTTCTTTATATATCAACTTTCAAAGAGTTGGTCTTTATTTTAACTTATCCATCTTTTTTTTTCACCTGATGCTTTATGCCTTGACAAATCTCATCCTATCTGAGATCATATCCGGTAGGACATCTGATAAGATCATCTTCACTGAGATCGTAAAGATATTCTACTACGTTTCTTCTAAAAGTTTTTAAGTTTTGTCTTTCACTGCCAAGTTTATAATCCACCTAGTATTTTTGTGCATGGGATAAGGTAGGGATATAATTTCATAGTTTTCTACATGAATAAGCAATTGTCCCAGTTCAATTTACTGAAGTGTGTATCCTTTCCCCAGAGATCTACCACTCTACCTGAATAATAGTTTCTGCATACAAATGAGCCTCTTTTTGAGTTCTCGATTATATTTTATTGGTCCAACTGTCTGGCCTTAAGCCAATACAATTGGTCTTCCGTATCTGTGGTTTCTGCATCCATAGACTCAACAAATATTTTTAAAAATTCAGGGTCAGGCGCAGTGGCTCATGCCTGTAATCCCAGCAGTTTGGGAGGCAGAGGCGGGCGGATCACCTAAGGTCAGGAGTTCGAGACCAGCCTGGCCAACATGGCAAAATCCTGTCCGTACTAAAAATACAAAAACTAGGCAGGCATGGTGGTGGGCGCCTGTAATCCCAGCTACTTGAGAGGCTGAGACAGGGAGAATTGCTTGAACCCAGAAGGCAGAGGTTGCAGTGAGCCAAGACTGTGCCACTGCACTCCAGCCTGCATGACAAGAGCGAGAGACTGTCTTAAAAAAAAAAAAAAAAAAAAAAAAAAAAAAAATTCAGGCCAGGTGCGGTGGCTCACGCCTGTAATCCCAGCACTTTGGGAGGCTGAGGCGGGCGATTACTTGAGGTCAGGAGTTGCAGACCAGCCTGGCCAACATGGTGAAACCCCATCCATACCAAAAAAATACAAAAACTAGGCAGGTGTGGTGGCAGGCGCCTGTAATCCCAGCTACTCGGGAGGCTGAGGCAGGAAGAATTGCTTGAACCCAGAAGGCGGAGGTTGAAGTGAGCCAAGACTGTGCCACTGCACTCCAGCCTGGGTGACAAGAGCAAGACTCTGTCTTAAAAAAAAAAAAAAAAAAAAAAAATTCAGGCCAGGTGCAGTGGCTCACACCTGTAATCCCAGCACTTTGGGAGGCCGAGGCGGGCGATTACTTGAGGTCAGGAGTTGGAGACCAGCCTGGCCAACATGGTGAAACCCCATCTATACCAAAAAATACAAAAATTAGGCTGGGCACAGTGGCTCATGCCTGTAATCCCAGCATTTTGGGAGACCAAGAAGGGCGGATCACAAGGTCAGGAGTTTGAGATCAGCCTGGCCAACATGGTGAAACCCCATCTCTACAAAAATACAAAAATTAGCCAGGCGTGGTGGCGTGTGGCTGTAATCCCAGCTGCTTGAGAGACTGAGGCAGGAGAATCGCTTGAACCCAGGAGGCAGAGGTTGCAGTAAGCTGACTCCAGCCAAGTGACAGAGAAAGACTTTGTCTCAAAAAAAAAAAAAAAAAGAAAGAAAATTTGTGAAAGTTGTTTTGGGTTTTTTTTTGTTTGTTTGTTTGTTTTTTAGAGAAAGGGTCTCACTCTGTTGCCCAGGCTGGAGTGAAGTGGCATTATCATAACTCACTACACCTCCCAGGCTCAAGTGATCCTACCATCTCAGCCTGCCAAAGTGCCTGTAGGCCTGGCTAGATTTTTTTTTTTTTTTTTTTTGAGATGGAGTCTCACTCTGTCACCAGGCTGGAGTGCAGTGGCGCAATCTTGGCTCACTGCAACTTCTACTTCCCGGGTTCAAGCAATTTTCCTGCCTCAGCCTCCCGAGTAGCTGGGACTACAGGCGCACGCCACCACGCCTGCCTAATTTTTGTATTTTTTTTATTAGAGAGGGGGTTTCACCATATTGGCCAGGGTGGTCTCAAACTCCTGACCTTGTGATCCACCTGCCTCAGCCTCCCAAAGTGCTAGGATTACAGGTGTGAGCCACCGCGCCCAGCCTCTTTTTTTTTTTTTTTTTTTTTTTTTGAGATGGAATCTTGCTCTGTTGCCCAGGCTGGAGTGCAGTGGCACAATCTTGGCTCACTGTATAACCTCCGCCTCCGGGGTTCAAGCAATTCTCCCTGCCTCAGCCTCCCAAGCAGCTGGGATTACAGGCACCTGCCACCATGCCCGGATAATTTTTGTATTTTTTAGTAGAGATGGGGTTTCCCCATGTTGGCCAGGCTGGTCTTGAACTCCTGACCTCAGATTATCTGCCCATCTTGGCCTCCCAAAGAGCTGGGATTACAGGTGTTAGCCACCCTGCCCGGCCATTAATGTCTACTTCCTATTCGGATGTTAAAATGTTTTTACCTACTTCTTCAATCAACTCTTAGCTCATTAATATTCAACCTTTCTTCTTTGCTCATCTAAGATTGGATGAACCTCTAAATATTGCCTTCACTATATCCCAAAACTTTTCAGGGGCAGTATTTTCCTCATTATTCAATTCTAAGTGTTTTTAAGTTTCTTTATAAATTCTTCTTTGACCCATCTGTTGTTTACATAGGAATGCTTTTAAATGTCCACATTTATGGGGATTTTGTGTTCAGCTTTTGTGTACTTACTTCTAATTTAAAAGCAGTGGGAATACTGGGAAATCATCTTTATCCCAAGAGAAAAAAAGGGGAGAGCCATGATTCTCTTTCCCAGTATCTGGTTCTGGCATGACACAACTTAATTCTCACGCCAAACAACTCTAAAACTGGACAAAATACAGGAACTCACCATTTCCAGCACAGGACTAATGAGAGTGAATGGCAGAGGGCTGTTTCCTGAGCAAAGGAAAGCACGTGAGTGCCACATTCACCCTGACCTCCTGCCTGGGGGCATATTCCCAAACCACAGCAAAGGGAAACAGAGCCCAAGCAGAAAGCGGCAGTCTCACTGGGCAGCAACAGAGTTTAAGTGACAGGAATTTGGGGACAGAGGACCAGAGAGGAAGGAGCCACACATAAGTCCAAGGAATCTAGGTGTCTGCCTCAGGTCCTTGGTTGAGGCCTAAGCTGTCCGTGGTGCGGGACAAGTACCGGGAGGCCTTAAAGAGAACAGTTGCTATGAAGGTGGGGGAGAGGGCTCTGAGAGAAGACACAGATGCTGGAGGTCTCACAGTGCTGGAGACAATGGAGTTCCAACCTGGCAAGGGGGACAGACCTTGGCAAGCACCCGGAGCACTCACCTGAGACCCTACAAAAGCCAAGCCTTAGGAAAAATGATGTTACCCAAGAAAAAGGCTCAAAATGAAACATTTCAATCCTAACTATGACACACACACAAAAACCCTTAATAGGATAAAAGATCTGCTAGTAATTTAATCTTTGCTAGAAAAATTTCAACACCATTTAGAGGACAATAACAGAAGCCTCCACGATATAGCATCCATAATATCCAACATACAATAAAATATTACTATAGGCTGGGTGCAGTGGCTCAGCTCATGGCTATAATCCCAGCACTTTGAGAGGCCAAGGTGGGCAGATCACTTAAGCCCAGGAGTTCGAGACTAGCCTGGGCAACATGGCGAAACCCCATTTCTACAAAAAATACAAAAATTAGCCAGGCATAGTGGTGCATGCCTGTAGTCCCAGCTACTAGGGAGGCTAAGGTGGGAGGATGGCTTGAGCCCAAGAGGTGGAGGTTGCAGTAAGCTATGACTGAGCCACTGCACTCCACCCTGGGTAACAAAGCAACACCGTCTCAGGAAAAAACAGAAAACTATTTGTAAAGGGGCCTGACAATTTTACCCATAATCAAGGGATAAATGTCAACAGAAGCAGATCCACAAATGACTCAAATATTGGAATTAGCAGAAAATGATTTTATAATAACTATTAGAAAAATGTTAATCTTAAAAAAAGGGACAAAATAGGTGAAAAGATGAAAAAGTCCAGCAGAGAAATGGGAAAAAAGAATAAAATGGAAGTTGAAAAATATCTAAAATAGAAAATTCATTAGATGGGCTTAAGAGCAGATTGGACATAGGAGGAGAAAAAATCAGAGAATTCCAAAACAGGTCAGTTTGGAAGAGTGGGAAAGCCTGTGACCATACACATATACTGAGACCAGTTAGCAAGGTTGTGTGAATGTCTTCAGGGGCTCAGAGGGTGGGTTCAGAACAGGCAGAGGGCTGGGTTCAACTAGGATTAGTGTTCTGCAAGCTATAACCTAGTGAGAAAAGGGCAATGGAGTTAAAGATGTTTGAACTAAGGTGGTTATTGACTATAGAATCTAGGCTAAGAGGGAAATGAGAGAACAAAGAGAATATTGAAAAATGAACAAATGGTGGGGTCAGCAGACTTTGGGTGCGTATGTGTGCCAATGCATCAACTGTTAGACTGAGGCTGTAGAGCCTTGCTACTAAAATGTGGTCCCAGGGCCAGGAACATCAGCACCACCTGAAGCTTGTGCAAATTCCCAGGCCCTACCCTACATGTACTGAGTCAGAATCGCTGGGGCTAGGGCTCAGAAAGCTGTGTTCACAAACCCTTTTGTTGATTCTGATCTTGTTAAAGCTTGAGAACCACTCTTCCAGAGTAAGAGAGCTGCAAAGACTGGGGGACAGCACAGAGTGGGATGCTTGAGATGGTTACAGCAATGACAAGGTCTGAAATACGGCTAGGGGAATGAGAAACTGTGACCAAGTGGAAGAAAAGATCATTAAAGACACAACAATCCAGGTGGGGTGCAGTGGCTCATGCCTGTAATCCCAGCACTTTGGGAGGCTGAAGTGGACGGATCATTTGAGGTCAGGAGTTCGAGATCAGCCTGGTCAATGTGGTGAAACCCTGTCTCTATCAAAAAAATATAAAAATTAGCCAGGCATGGTGGTTCACACCTGTAGTCCCAGCTGAGGTGAGAGAATCCCTTGAACCCAGGAGGCAGAGGCTGCAGTGAGCTGAGATCACTCCACTGCACTCCAGCCTGGGCAACAGAATGAGACCCTGTCTCAAAAAAAAAAAGATACAATGGTCCAGGAAGTAAGTGACTGGACTCTTAGACGAATCACCCACATGGATGCTAAATTTGCATGATAATAAGACAGAAAGATAATGAGCCAGAAGCTGAAGTTTTCAGTGAAGGGCATAACACAGAGAAGAGCAGACAACTGCTGCCAGGAAGGTTCCTAAGCAGTATAGTCTGACAGTCTGCCCTTTCAAAGAGGGCTTAAGAGAGAAAGGAAGAGAAAGAGTTTGAAATTAGCAAAGGGAGTCACCTCTGACAATCTTTTTTTTTTTTCCCTGTTTATAGAGATGGGTCTTGCTATGTTGGCTAGGCTGGTCTCAAAGTCCTAGCTTTAAGCCATCCTCCTGCCTCGGTCTCCCAAAGCATTGGGATTATAGGTGTGAGCCACTGCGCCTGGCCCACCTCTGAAAATCTGACTGTAGTCAATAATTCCAACTCATCTCTCAGCTTCCACCTCCAACCTCTCCAGCTTTGTGGCTGACCTTAACTGCCAGCCATACGCATGCTCTGCTTCCTTGCTGACAGAACCCCAAGTTTAGCAACAATGTGTCTATCTTTTAAAACTACATCTCTCAGTATCTGTGCACTTAAGGCCATGAGTTACGAGGACATCCAGTGAAACACAAGAACTGTGGTCATTGAAAGAGGCCGGGCAAGGATCAGACTATACCAGTCGCGGTCAAGAGATCTTTATTGGAGGTATCGAGCGGAGAAGGAAGAGAAGGGACGAGAGGAGAGGAGAGGAGAGGAGAGGAGAGGAGAGGAGAGCTGCTGGTGTTCTGGGTTTTATATCCCTTGGGCCTACGTGGGGTGGGCCCAAGGGAAGGCGGGAGATGCTTCTTTCTGATTGGCCCTCCTTTGGCGGGTTCAGACAGTGCCCAGTCAAGGAGGGGAGAAGAACCCGGAACCGGCGCCATTAAGGTACCCCTGTTGCCTAACAGTCAGGGCTTCTGGGAAATGCACCTTTTAAGAGGACACAGGCCCCTTTTGCCCTCTGTTTCTCCCCTTCTTCCTGCCTAGAACCCTGATACAACCATGGAGGCCCCATAGCAACCCTGGACTCCCTACCTCCTGACTTCTATAGGAAAGAAAAACAAATCGCTAACTTGTTTAAGCTACTATTGTTCCGATTTCCTCGTATGTGCAGCCAAGTCGGCTGCTAGCACTAACACTTCAGGCTCTGGAATGGGATCTTTTTCTCCTGGTTCACCTCTGCGTACAGAGAATGGGCCCTCCTCCTTTTGAGGGAAGCTCCCAGGGGTTAGTTATGGACCTTATCTTCTCTGCCTGCAGAGGCAGCCTCCACCATTAACTGCCCCCCATACCTCATATTTGGCAATATTTATCTTCCTGCCAGGAAGAGCTAGATTTTATTGACTTTTGTCTTACACTTCACACCAGCAGCCAGAACAAGGCTGTACAAACAGTAGACACTCAATGCCTGCTACATTAACAAGGAAAACCTAAGTTTCAATATTCCAGGTTGAAAAAGCCTTGACTGAATTGCCTAATGACCCTTTTTATCCTTGCCAAAAATATAGTCTCCTTAATTTACAAATTCCAAGTTTTCTGCATCTGACCTTACCTCTGACTGTTAAAAGGTCATAAAAGTTCCCTGATTTCACCCGAGACCCTGCCTTCTTCTCCACAGTCAGACTGGACTGGAGGAGGATGAAAGCACTGAAAGCAAAGTCAGCCACACTCTACAGGGTGAAAATGGAACGCCCCAGAGCAGAAAGGCCAGAAGACATACCAGCGGCGCCCAGGGCTGCTGGATCACATCAGGGGTCCTCTTGGGGGGCCTTTTGCTTGTATTCACGAACAGTTTTCGCTTGTGGAAGAGTTTGCCATTCAGCTCCTGGATTGCAAGTCTCACTTTCTGCATGGAGCCCAGATCTACAAATGCAAAGCTGAAAAGGGAAGAGAGAGAGGGCGGCTTTGAGCACATCTCCAGAGAAGCCCAGAGCTTCAGGGAGGCACCAAGCCCGAGCTGGAAGGGCAGTGTCCTCTCTCTCTGCAGTGACAGATGAACTGTTCACAAGCAAGCTACGAGTATGTCCAGACTTGGGGCTGGGCCAGTGTGAGATACTGTCATGGGCCTCTAAGGAGCAAAAGAAACGAGCGGACTTTCACTATGCATCGTATGTCTATGACTTTGAGTTTCTTTAATACTACTGCCCCAAAAGTTCAAAGCAAGCCAAGTGTGGTGGCTCATATCTGCAATCCCAGCATTTTGGGAGGCCAAGACAGGTGGATCGCTTAGGCCCAGGAGTTCCAGACCAGTCTGGGCAACATAGCAAAGCCCCATCTCTACAAAAAAATACAAAAATTAGCCGGATGTGATGGTGTACACCTGTAGTCCCAGCTACTTCGGAGGCTGAGGTGGGAGGATTGCTTGAGCCTGGGAGGCGGAAGTTGCAGTGAGCCGAGACTGCACCACAGCACTCCAGCCTGAGCGACAGAGCAAGACCCTGTCTCAAACAAACAAACGTTCAAAGCACTTTTTACTGCCTTGAAAATAAAATAGGGAAAATATAAGTAGGTCTGGTTTTCAGGAACAACTAAGGCTTAAGGTGGTATAGTAACTTATCTCAAGTCAGAAAACACAGCAAGGACATGACCAAAAATATACTCAGGTCTCTGGACTTCTAAGCCAGGGTTGTGTTGATAAGACAGTATTCGCTGCTGGGTCAGAGGGTTAAATATGGAAAGGGGTTTCCCAAATGTTCCTTTGCCAAGTCACAGTGGGTGTGGATGTGGCAGTTGCTGGGCTATTCTGCAACATGAGTGCATCAGCAAAATGGACAGGGAGGAAAGGAGCTGCTTCCCAAAGAAAACAAAGAAAGAACAGTCATTACCATTTGCAGCCATTCTGGATTTTGTGGACATCAAGAGGGTTGAAGTCCTTTAGAAGGTACAGAATTTCCTCCTACAACAGCAGGGTTTAAAAGAGAGAGACCCAGAGACATAACTTACAACCACTTCTCAAGGTTTCAGATCCCCAGCCAGCTAGGCTGGCCCCAACTTAACTCATACTTAATGAGGATCTATTATGTGCTGTATGTGCCAGGTTTTGTAGGATAGACAAGAAAGGCCGCAGCCCTGTCTTCAGTAGAAGCTCACCAGTCAAGCAGGGATGCAGACAAGACAATTAAGTAAACACACCGTTTCATCACTGCACATACGGCCTGTCGTTTAATCCAGATTTGGAGGGAAAGGAGGTGGTCAGGGTATGCTCCCAGGAAGAAGTGACTTCCGCAGCTTTGCGAGTACCTCCTCCTCACTGCTTCTCAACCCTGCCTGGCCTCTGCCCAGCGATATGGTTCCCTTCCTCTTCCCCGGACATTTCCCTACACCCTTCTTATCTCCTCTCCTAGTCTGCCCTCAGGCCGTCTTCCTCACCCCATCCCCTCCTCCCCATCCTGCTCCACGGACTTGAGTTGCTGTCTCCCCAAAGGCACCAACCTCCCCTGCTTTATGATAACGTCTATGCCACCCAGAGGCCTTTTTGAACTACACCCTATTTTTTCTCTTTTCTGCCAAACCTGTAGAAAGAGCCGTGGCCACCTAATGCCTCCGTTTCCTCCCTGCCCACTCCCTCCTGACTGCCTGCACCAGGCTGGTTACAGCCCTACTGAAATGCTTTCTTTCAGGCCACAGACATGCGCTCGCTGCCCACTGTGATGGATTTGCTTCAGGTTCAGCTCTTTCACCTCCTGCCTGCACCCCTCAATACTTCCTCCTTCCTTGGCTTCCCCACAAGAGTGTTAATGATTATAAAATTTCACAACCATGATGAAAACCAATTTTTCTCTGGAAAACTCTATTTTGGAAAAAATTTATATTTATACCATCTTCCAAAGTCACTTTGTTGACTTAGGAAAATAGAAATGCATTATGTATAACTCATTTTTCTCAGTCTTCATGTTTATATTACATTTACATTCAAATTTTCTAATTGCTTTACTCTTAAATATTTAATGTTTATTACACATGAATGTAAAAGATGCTGAGTAACAAGCAATTTGTGAGAACGAGCAATGTGTGCTTAGCATTTTCAGTTTACCAAGCACTTTCATATCCTTTATTCCATCTGGTTTTCACAACCACCCTATAAAGTACACATTATTACTATACTCATTGCACAGAGGCATAAAATAAGGATCAGAGAGGTTAAATGACGTCTCTATGGCTAGGACTTGAACTCCAGACTCTTAACTTCAAATCCTACATTTTTTTTCCATTATATTGTGCAAAACCATAGTTTTCTTCTCAGATTTTACCATTACTAAAATAAAATAGAAAACTAGTATTTTGGCAGTTATCAGGAAACCATAACCTTGGGCCAAATCCAGTCCACCACCTTTTTTTGTAAATAAAGTTTTACTGGAACACAGCCATGCACATCCATTCACTCACTGTCTACAGCTGCCTTCAGGCTACAATGGCCTTCAACGCATAAAGTATTTACTATGTCGCTGGGCACAGTGGCTCACATGCTTGTAATCCCAGCACTTTGGGAGGCTGAGGCAGGCAGATCACGAGGTCAGGAAATCGAGACCATCCTGGCTAACATGGTGAAACCCCATCTCTACTAAAAATACAAAAAAAATTAGCCGGGCATGGTGGCGGGCACCTGTAGTCCTAGCTACTCAGAAGGCTGAGGCAGGAGAATGGCGTGAACCCGGGAGGTGGAGCTTGCAGTGAACCGAGGTCGCACCACTGCACTCCAGCCTGGGCGACAGAGCAAGACTCCGTCTCAAAAAAAAAAAAAAAAAACAAGTTTTGATCAATTATAAATTTGAAAGGAGGCTTGGTACATTAAGCTAAAACTGCCTCATGCACATCTCATTTTAAATCATAAAAGTAACATTAGGATTTTTTAAATTACAAAGACATTGAATGTTTATTGTAGAATATTTTTAAAAACTCAGATAAGCAAACTAGAAGTATTGTCCATAATTCTGCCACCAAAACATGAACACTGCACATCTACTATAAATATCATGAAATCATACTGCACCTTCTGCTTTGTAACCTATTTCACTTAAAGACACATCCCTTCCAATCAATCACCGCCAACCACATGGTTTATGGGATCAATAGCCTGCTATTAGTTAAGGCAGCAGCATTTATGGACCACTGACTTTGTGCCAGACAGGCAGGAGGTTACCGCACTCACCTATGTGCTAAGTAATTTCATGCCCATCCAACTAGCAGCAATTTAACAGTTGGACAACACCAAACATTCATGATAGAGGAACCCTGTGCTGCTGGTGGGAGTGCAAGTCAGTCCCCTTCCTGGTCCAGCTGTGAGGACCATGTGGCCCTGATGCCCCACACCTAGGTACAGGTCCCAGAGGCACTCGCACCTCGCACACCGATATGCGTACAAGCCAGTTCACTGAAGCTCTGCTTGAGGAAGCAAAAACTAGGAAAATATTAGTGTGAGCCATGTGAAATTGATGATTTTGCAGATTAAAAAAATGGTCCAAGTCAGGCGCGGTGGCTCACGCCTGTAATCCCAGCACTTTGGGAGGCTGAGGTGGGCAGATCACCTGAGATCAGGAGTTTGAGACTAGCCTGACCAACATGGTGAAACCTTGTCTCTACTAAAAATACAAAATTAGCCAGGCGTGGTGGCAGATGCCTGTAATCCCAGCTACTTGGCAGGCTGAGGCAGGAGAATCCCTTAAACCCTGGGGGGCAGAGGTTGCAGTGAGCCGAGATCGCACCATTGCACTCCAGCCTGGGCAACAAGAACGAGACTCCGTCTCAAAAAAAAAAAAAAAAAAAAAGGTCCAATACCAGCTATTTCATATGGTACAACCTAAGAACTGGAATGTCTATTTGCAGGTAAACACACTGTGGTAGGTTCATACAAAAGAATATTGTCACAGCCGAAATTACTGCCTAGAGCTGCACATGCCAACACGGACATGATCAAAGCAAGCCACAGACAAATACACAGACAGAAGGTGAGGGATCAACAACCACCTGCCCAGCACCTCAGCTCCCTGCTTTTCAGGGTACACCTCAGACATGGTCATTCCCAATGCCTACCCCCAAACGACAGCTTTGAACCCTGCACTCTCTGACCCCCTCCTATCTTTCCTACTCACACCTCTGGTTCTCCAACTACACTCCCCAGTACTGTGACCCTTCAGACTCCACCGCTTTCCACCCTCCTGCAAACTCCTGATTCTGACCCTTTTCTCCTAACCATCCTGCCCCACTCAAACCTACAATGTCCTTGCTGTGCTTTTTTTTTTTTTTTTTTTTTTTGAGTCAGGGTCTGGCTCTGTTGCTCAGGCTGGAGTGCAGTGGCATGATCTTGGCTCACTACAGCCTCTGCCTCCCAGGCTCAAGCCAACCTCCCACCTCAGCCTCCTAAGTAGCTGGGATTACAGGCATGCGCCATCATGCCTGGCTCACGTCTGTATTTTTCGTAGAGATGGGGTTTTGTCATGCTGCCCAGGCTAATCTGAAACTCCTGAGCTCAGGCAATCCACCCACCTGGGCCTCCCAAAGGGCTGGGATGACAGGCGTGAGCTACCATGCAATGCTCCTGGCCCCTGCTGTGCTCGTTAACCAGCTTAGGTGCCAGGGTCTATCACTGCAATCACTACCTAGTGTCCAGTACTTCATGGCATTCCTACTACCTATTCCTCATCATCAGCCCCTCACTCTCCCAGAAAAAACTACCACACACTTTGCACATCCTTTCTATTCAGCAGAGAACCCTGATTTTTACTTCGCTGAGAAAAGAGAAGCAACCAAAGGGGAACTTCCATTCTCCCACCACCCCTGTATCTGTACTCATCCCTCTAAGTGGAAGATCTGTCCCTGCCCCGATCCCTTCCTTCCCACCTTCTCGAGGCCTCTGCCGCTAAATCAGCTCCTCTCTTTCCAGCATCAGTTTCCCTCTCCACTGGATGGGCATACAAATTGGCCATGTTAATACTTATTACACATAACGCCTCAGACCCCATACACCCCTCCTGCTACGACTCCATCTTCCTACTCTTCTTTTTGACTGAAATCCTTGAAAAAGTCATCTATGCTATCTTCACTTCCTCTCACTCTTTCATTCAATAGATACTTATTAGGTGCCCACTCTGTGCTAGAAATGTGTTAGGTGTAGAAAGCAGAGCCCTCCTGGGCTCATCTTTTATGGGGAAGAGATCATCACTAAGGGGAGTAAGTAGCAGGTGGCCAGGCATGGTGGCTCACGCCTGTAATCCCAGCACTTGTGGAGACTGAGGCAGGCAGATCACCTGAGGTCAGGAGTTTGAGATCAGCCTGGCCAACATGGTGAAACCCCGCCTCTACTAAAAAAAGACAAAAATTAACTGGGTGTGGTGACGGGTGCCTGTAATCCCAGCTGCTCAGGAGGCTGAGGCAGGAGAATCACTTGAACCCAGGAGGCAGAGGTGGCAGTGAGCCAAGATCACGCCATTGCACTCCAGCCAGGGTGACAAGAACGAAATTCCATCTCAAAAAATAAAAAAGAGGAGTAAGCAGCAGGTGTGGTGAGTTCGATGGTGGAAAGTATTAAGGAGACACAGAGCAGGAAGGACAGGAAGAATGGGGGCTACAACTGAGGGAGAAGAGCCGGGGAGGGCCTCTGAGAAGGCCACCTCCGAAGCAGAGCAGTGAGCAGAGAAAACTGCAGGTGTAAGGCCCCATGGCAGGTTCTGGGCTGAGCAAGGAGGCCCGAGAGCCTGCCGTGGAGCAAACAAGGAAGAAGGCAGGAGTGAGGCGGGCACAGGGAGTGGTTCATGCAGGGCCGCAAGGGACTCCGCTCTTCCTAAATAAGAAGGGAAGCCACTGGAGGCTTCTGAGTGGAGGGGGGCCAAGACCTGCTTGCCACTTTATGGGGTCACTCTGGCTGCTATGTTAAGATTAGACTGCAGGGGAGCAGGGCAGAAGCGAGAAGAGCTGGCTGGGCGCGGTGGCTCATAGCTGTAATCCCAGCACTTTGGGAGGCTGAGGCAGGCAGATCACTTGAGCCCAGGAGTTTGAGACCAGCCTGAGCAACATGACAAAATCCCATCATAAAAATTAGCCAGAGGCTGAACGTGGTGGCTCACTCCTATAATCCCAGTGAGAGGTGACAGCGTGCTGGCAGTCCTCACAGCCCTCGATCGCTCTTGGAGCCTCCTGTGCCTGGGCTCCCACTTTGGCGGCACTTGAGGAGCCCTTCAGCCCACTGCTGCACTGTGGGAGCCCCTTTCTGGGCTGGCCAAGGCCGGAGCCCACTCCCTCAGCTTGCAGGGAGGTGTGGCAGGAGAGGCGCGCGCGGGAACCGGGGCTGCGTGCTGCGCCTGCGGGCCAGCTGGAGTTCCGGGTGGGCGTGGGCTTGGCAGGCCCACACTCGGAGCACCTGGCCGGCCCTGCCGGCCCCAGGCAATGAGGGACTTAGCACCTGGGCCAGCAGCTGCGGAGAGTGTAATGGGTCCCCCAGCAGTGCCAGCCCACCGGCGCTGCACTCGATTTCTCGCCGGGCCTTAGCTGCCTTCCCACAGGGCAGGCCTCGGGACTGCAGCCCGCCATGCCTGAGCCTTCCCCCGCCTCCGTGGGCTCCTGTGCAGCCCGAGCCTCCCCAACGAGTGCCGCCCCCTGCTCCACGGCGCCCAGTCCCATCGATCACCCAAGGGCTGAGGAGCGCAAGCGCGTGGCGCGGGACTGGCAGCCAGCTCCTCCTGCAGCCCCGGTGCGGGATCCACTGGGTGAAGCCAGCTGGGCTCCTGAGTCTGGTGGGGCCTTGGAGAACCTTTAAGTCTAGCTCAGGGATTGTAAATACACCAATCGGCACTCTGTATCTAGCTCAAGGTTTGTAAACACACCAATCAGCACCCTGTGTCTAGCTCAGGGTTTGTGAGTGCACCAATCGACACTCTGCATCTAGCTGCTCTGGTGGGGCCTTGGAGAACCTTTGTGTCAATACTCTATCTAACTGATGCGATGGGGAGGTGGAGAACCTTTATGTCTAGCTCAGGGATTGTAAACGCACTGATCAGCGCCCTGTCAAAACAGACCACTCGGCTCTACCAATCAGCAGGACGTGGGTGGGGCCAGATAAGAGAATAAAAGCAGGCTGCCCAAGCCAGCAGTGGCAACCCGCTTAGGTCCCCTTCCACACTGTGGAAGCTTTGTTCTTTCGCTCTTTGCAATAAATCTTGCTACTGCTCACTCTTTGGGTCCACACTGCCTTTATGAGCTGTAACACTCACCGCGAAGGTCTGCAGCTTCACTCCTGAAGCCAGCGAGACGACAAGCCCACCGGGAGGAACGAACAACCCCAGACGCGCCGCCTTAAGAGCTATAACACACACCACGAAGGTCTGCAGCTTCACTCCTAGAGCCAGCGAGACCACGAGCCCACCGGGAGGAACGATCAAACTCCAGACGTGCCACCTTAAGAGCTGTAACACTCACCGCGAGGGTCCGCGGCTTCATTCTTGAAGTCAGTGAGACCAAGAACCCACCAATTCCGGACACACCAGCACTCTGGGAAGCCGAGGTGGGTGGATCATTTGAGGTCAGGTGTTCGAGACCAGCATGGCCAACATGGTGAAGCCCCGTCTCTACTAAAAATACGACAATTAGCCAGGTGTGGTAGTGCACGCCTGTAACCTCAGCTACACAGGAGGCTGAGGCAGGAGAATCGCTTGAACCCAAGAGGTGGAAGCTGCAGTGTGCCGAGATCACGCCACTGCACTCTAGCCTGGACAACAGAGTAAGGCTCCATGTCAAAAAAAATAAAAATAAATAAATAAATAAGCTGGGTATGGTGATGTGTTCCTGTGGTCCCAGCTACATGGGAGGCCAGCATAGGGGGCTTTTGTTTGGGCCCGGGAGGTCGAGGCTGCAGTGAGCCATAACTGCACCACTGCACTCCAGCCTGGGTGACAGAGCAAGACCCTGTCTCAAAAAACAAACAAACAAACAAAAAAAACAAATGAACTAAGATCCCTGGCAGTAATACAGGTGGGACAGCAGTGGGTTGGCCAGGGTGCGAGCAGTGGCGTGACAATAGGTGCCAGATTCTGGATGTAGGTAACTTTTTGTTATAAAATAATTCCAAACATACACAGAAGTAGAGAGTACAATGAACTCCCACAAGCCCATCACCATGCTTCAACCAGCACCCCCATTCCGTGTGTTTCCCCTGTCTCTCCACCCCTTGTTCACCAGTGTCTTAGAGAATCCTGGGCATTCTGTCATCTCACCCTTAAATACTTTAGCCTACTCCTCAAAGAGGCATTTTCTCACTAGACACATCATTATCAAACTAAGAAAAACAATAATGTCTTACTATCAACAGGTAAACCTCACCAATTGTCTCAGAAATGTCTTTTTGTGGTTGTTTTGTCCAAAACGGGATCAAGACAAAGGCTACCACTGTATTCCATTATCATTTCTAAGTCTCTTCTATTTTATTTTTGAGACAGAGTCTTGCTCTGTCACCCAGGCGGGAATGTAGTGGCGTGACCTCGGCTCGCTGCAACCTCTGCCTCCCCGGTTCAAACAATTCTCCTGTCTCAGCCTCCTCAGTAGCTGGGATTACAGGCACCTGCCACCATGTCTGGCTAATTTTTGTATTTTTAGTAGAGACGAGGTTTCACCACATTGGCCAGGGTGGTCTCAAACTCCTGACCTTAGGTGATCCACCCGCCTTGGCCTCCCAAACTGCTGGGATTACAGGCGTGAGCCACCAAACCCAGCTCCTAAGTCTCTTCCAAATCTCCTTAAATCTCTATCAGATCTACTTTAATTTTTCCGTGACTGACTTGTTCTAGAAATCAGGTCAGCTGTTCTATAGACAGGAGTGCTGCTGCTTTATGGCAGCATTATTTTGGTCTTCTATTCCCTATATTTCCTTTTGACTACAAATCTGCTATACAGCTTGACTAGTATACGTGTTTTTTGGGCAGAATACTTTAAAATGCTGTGGTCGCCTTTATCTTGCATCACTTTTTAGGGGGCTCATATCTGGTTATCTCATTTTTAGTGAGGCTAAAATTAGTCAGCAAGTTCAAATGGTTACCTCCTAATCCATCCATTGTAAAACTGCCCATCAATATTTACCTAATGAATTAAGCAAGCTCAGATAACCATTGTCTGAAACAGGTATCTTACTGGGGTTTGCACAATGGTTATTTTCTAATTCTATCATTTCTTCTGCATTTATGAGCTAGAGTTCTTCTGTAAAGAACTTTCTCTCATTCACTAGGGTTGTTTGCTCTGAAAATGCTATTACACTGGTGGAAAAGCACAATAAATACTTCTCTTTAATTATCAAGTTTTATGTTAATGAACCATTATCTTTCCATTTTCAGTTGTGTCCAGTGTTATTTCTTTCTTTAGATACCACTACAAATTAATGCTTTTTTCAATCATTGGTGAATTTTAATCAAATGTAGTACTTGATGCTCAAATTGCTCCGTCCTTGGCGCATGGGACACCCTCTTTGCTTGCTCTTGTGTCTTTTTATTTGGAAACCTTCGAATTGGAATAAAAATAGATAAAATAGTATTACAAATCCCTATACGCCTATCACTCAGTAGCCTCAGAAATTCTCAATTCATGGCCATTCCCATTTCATCATAACATCTCTCCCGGCCACTAGGCTATTCTGAAACAAATCTCAAACACCACATTTCTTCACATGCAAACACTTCAGCACAAACTCCAAGAATCAAGAACACCACCTCTAAATAAACCACCTCTGAATAAAACCTCCTCTGTCTTTTCATTCAAACTTCAATAGTCTTTGATAGCTTTCTGGCATAACAGCTCCAGATCTGGAATCAGCCATTTCTCTAAGAAGGACTGGTTCTCTTTAGCAGGAAAGAACACAATCTATGGGCCAGGAGTGTTACTGCTACTGGGTAATCAGAGCTCCAATGTCTCTCAGTAGACATAGCTAGAAGATATGCACCTTAAAAGAGGAAAAAGTCACCAGGCGCAGTACCTCACACCTGTAATCCCAGCACTTTGGGAGGCTGAGGCAGGCGTAACACCTGAGGTCAGGAGTTTGAGACCAGCCTGACCACCATGGAGAAACCCTGTTTCTACTAAAAATACAAATTTAGCCAGGCGTGGTGGCGCATGCCTGTAATCCCAGCTACTCGGGAGACTGAAGCAGGAGAATTTCTTGAACCTGGGAGACAGAGGTTGCAGTGAGCCGAGATCGAGCCATTGCACTCCAGCCTGGGCAACAAGAGCAAAACTCCGTCTTAAAAACAAAAACAAACAACAACAACAACAACAAAAAAGGAACAAAGTACTAAGACACACTCTAACACAAATGAACCCTGAAAACATGCTTAGTGAAAAAAAACACAAAATTCCACATTGTATGATTCTATTGATATAAAATGTCCAGAATAGGAAATCCTTAAGCGACAGAAAGTAGATTTGTCGTTACCAGGGGCTGGGAGGGAGGGGGAAGGCAAAGGACTGCTAATGAGTATGAGGTTTATTTTGGGGGTGATGAAAATATTCAGGAATTAGGATTGATAGCCGCACAATCTTGTGAATATATTAATAATTGAATTGTACTTTTTTTTTTTTTTTGAGACACAGTTTCACTCTGTCACCCAGGCTGGAGTGCAGTGGCATGATCTCGTCTCACTTGCATCCTCTGTCTCCTGGGTTCAAGCGATTCTTGTGCCTCAGCCTCCTGAGTAGCTGGGATTGCAGGTGTGTGCCACCACGCCTGGCTAATTTTTATTTTTTGTTTTTTGTTGTCATTGCTGTTGTTGTTTGAGATGGAGTCTTGCTCTGTTGCCAGGCTGGAGTCCAATGGCGCAATCTTGGCTCATTGCAACCTCCACCTCCCAGGCTGAAGTGATTTCCCTGCCTCAGCCTCTCGAGTAGCTGGGACTACAGGCGCGTGCCACCACGCCCAGCTAACTTTTTGTATTTTAGTAGAGATGGGGTTTCACCACGTTGGCCAGGCTGGTCTCGAACTCCTGACCTTGTGATCTGCCCACCTCGGCCTCCCAAAGTGCTGGGATTACAGGTGTGAGCCACTGCACCTGGCTAATTTTTGTATTATTAGTATTATTTGTATTATTAGTAATTTTTAGTATTGTTTAGTATTAGTAATAATTTGTATTATTAGTTAATATTTGTATTATTAATATTATTAGTTTCACCATGTTGACCAGGCTGGTCTCAAACTCCTGTGATCCGCCCATCTCGGCCTCCCAAAGTGCTGGGATTACAGGCATGAGCCACCACGCCCGGCCTGAACTGTACATTTTTAAATAATAAATTTTCCAGACTGGGCAACATGGTGAGACTCCGTCTCTACTAAAAACACAAAAAAATAGCCAGGCGTGGTGGTGCACAACTGTGGTCCCAGCTGCACAGGAGGCTGAGGTGGGAGGATTGCTTGAGCCTTGAGGGCAGAGGCTGCAGTGAGCTGAGATGGCATCACTGCATTCCAGCCTGGGTGACAAAATGAGATCCTGTCTCAAACAAACAAACAAAAAAAAAAGTTAATGGTAAATTTTAAGATATGTAAATATTATATATATTTAAAATTTTTTTTTTTTTTTGGAAACAGGGTCTCACTCTGTCTCCCAGGCTGGAGTGCAGTGGTGCAATCTCGGCTCACTGCAAGCTCCGCCTCCTGGGTTCACGCCATTCTCCTGCCTCAGCCTTCTGAGTAGCTGGGACTACAGGTGCCCACCACCACACCCAGCTAATTTTTTTTGTATTTTTAGTAGACACGGGGTTTCACCATGTTAGCCAGGATGATCTCGATCTCCTGACCTCATGATCCACCAGCCTCAGCCTCCCAAAGCGCTGGGATTACAGGCGTGAGCTACCGCGCCCAGCCTGAAAAGTTTTTTAAAAATACCGGCTACTGTAGTAGATGATCTTTCAACTCTGACCCAAGATTCTTGTGTCTTCTACCAGAAACCTGGAAACTGCTGCAGGCCAATTTGTTAGTTTGTAATCAGGGTAAAATCTCAGACGTTTCAGTTTTTTTGTTTTTGTTTTTGTTTTTTTGAGATGGAGTCTCGCTCTGTCGCCCAGGCTGGAGTGCAGTAGCACGATCTTGGCTCACTGCAAGCTCCACCTCCCAGGTTCACGCCATTCTCCTGCCTCAGCCTCCCGAGTAGCTGGGACTACAAGTGCCCACCACCATGCCCAGCTAATTTTTTGTATTTTTAGTAGAGACGGGGTTTCACTGTGTTAGCCAGGATGGTCTCGATCTCCTGACCTTGTGATTCGCCCGCCTCGGCCTCCCAAAGTGCTGGGATTACAGGCGTGAACCACCACACCCAGCCCATTTCACAGTTCTTGACAGGGCATTAATGTTACCATCCGAAATTTCTTTTTCTCTTTTCTTTTCTTTTTTTTTAAGAGATGTGGTCTTGCAATGTTGCCTAGGCTGGTCTTGAACTCCTTGGGCTTAAGTGATCCTTCTGCCTCAGCCTCCCGAAGTACTGGGATTATAGTTGTAAACTACCATGCCTGGTCTAGAAATTTCTTTTGAAAACCCTACTCCTTCTCTAAAGCACAGCTCAAATCTTTCTTATAAGGCTGGTCCGAGTTTGAGTTGAAAGAAGGCACTATGGGGAGGGCTGCTGCTTTCTGTGAAGGGGACAAGGATGAAATGTTCCCTTACCATGGTGTGGGACAGTATGGCCAAGCAAGCCCCAGGTGCTGGGCTCTGGAATGGGGTCTACTGGGGAGTGGGGAAGAGAGAGGTGGCAGAACTGCTCAGCATCTTACCTCCCCAGGCCACTGCAGGAACCACATGTAGGGCTCCTCTGCCCACTGCACTGTCAAGTAACAGGTTGGACCAGCCTGCCAAAATGGGGGAGGAGAACCAGCCCCAGTAGGTTCGTCTATCAGGTGCCAGGAATCCCCCAACCTGCCCCTTTGATTGAATATGATTTCTTTTATTGGATCACAATGACTTACTATGCTCCAATACCATTTTCTTCTCTCTGTCACACAAAACATAATGGTCCATCTTTTATTTGGTGAGTTATTTCCACATCTTATCGGTTACATGATTTGGCACAAAGCAAAGAACATGGGACTTGGGAGCAACTGAGCATGGATTCCACTCCTGGCTGACCACTCACTAGGTCTGTGTACTTAGCTGAGGGACGTGACTTCTCAGAGCCTTGGCTGCCTCATCTCCAAGATGGGGGCATTACCACCACCCAGAGTTACAATAATAATTTAATAAAACCACATGAATAAAGCATTTAGCTTATTTCCTAGAGCATGCCTGACAGTTAAAATATAGTAAATAGCGTAAAGGAATAAGGTACAACTGGGCAGAGATGATTGAGTGGAACTGGTTAGCAAGGGAAAATGGAGACCAAGAAAATTTTGAAAAATGTCTGGCATGCTGCAGGGGTTCCACAAAGGTTAGTTTCTCTCATCCTTCTTCTAGGACTGAGCTCCTTGAGGGCAAGGACTAGGTTGTTTATCTTCAAGCATGCCAAACTGCAGGCACAATATTTTGCATGTAGTAGATGCCAAAAAAAAAAAAGTCAGGGGGCGCTTCAATTCAGTAGATCACGCTTTCATTTTCCTTTCATCTGTATTTCAAATACACTTACTACAAAATTTAAGCACTTATATTGTTTTATAATTATTTCAGGTTTGTTGGTCTGGCCTCTTCAAATAGTAAGGTGCCTGGGGTCAAAAAGACGATTGCTTACATTCTACTCTCTAAGTCCCACTAACACAGCACTGACAGAACCAGCTCATTCCAAAGTCAAATAGGTGTCATTTTTTTTGGCTGAAATCAACTGCTCCCCATTACCACAGCAGCTGAGCCCTAACAAGGTCCCTTCCTAAAAAAAAGCTACCTCAACCCAAAATGACAAGAAGGCTGACCAGCCATCCAGGTCAGGGATAAAGAGTGGGACTAACTGTCCGGGATGCCAGATTAGAATTTCAGTGCTAAAACTGGGAAAGTCCAAGGCAAACTGTGATGCATTGGTTACCCTAGCCACCAACAAGTGACTGTCTGCACTATCATAGCTCTCAAACGTCTTTTAAAACTGGGGAAATTAAGTTACTAGCAGGTTACTAAGTCATATGGGAAGGCCAAGGAAGATAAGCAGCCTATTGTGAAGAATAAATACCTTAGAAATATCCAGTGGAAGATTGCCAACATACACCTCTGTCTCTCTTTTCTTGAATCCTAAGAAGAAAAACAGCATTAAATGGCAGGCATACATATGGTTAGAGGATTCAGAGGAGTCAGAACACATAAGTCACTTTTTGTATTTCTTCCTTTTTTTTCTTTTTCTTGAGACAGAGTCTTGCTCTGTCACCCAGGCTGGAGTGCAGTGGTATGATCATGGCTCACCCACTTGACCTCCCAGGTCCACGCAATTTTCCCACCTCAGCCTCACAAGTGGCTGGGACTACAGGCACATGCCACCATAACTGGCTAATTTTTTTTTTTTTTTTGGTAGAGACAGGGTCTCTCTATGTTGCCCAGGCTGGTCTCAAATTCCTGGGCTCAAGCAATCCTCCTACCTCAGTCTCCCAAAGTCCTGGGATTACAGGCGTGAGCCACTGTACCTGGCTTCACTTTTTCTTCAATGTTAAAATATTCTCATGCACATACACCCCTACAAACATCCCCCCACCCCCGTGAACACTGAATGGCTATACTGTACCCAATCATTCAGCAATACTTATCAATATTAAGGAGTGGTCCATGATAAGTGCTGGCCGTGCATATCCCTGCCTTCCCAGCAGGGGATCACTCTGCAGGGACCTAGAGCCATGGGCACACCAGGAATCCAGCACTTTCAACGAGAGAGGTATTATGAAGTATTTCAGGACCCATGGGGTTGTGCTTCCCGAGTTAACACTAAGCTGAGCGTGGAGAGCATGCAGGGGCCCAGGGAAATGCAGGAGGGAGGCTGAAGGGAATCCAGGCAGAGGGAACAGCCCATGCCAGGACATGGAGATACGAAAAAGCTCAGCACATTTGGGAAATTGCTCATAGCCAGGACTAGGTGCCAGGTGGATTGCACACTGCATGCAGTGAGCAGTGAGAGAGGAGGCTAGAAAGGCAGGTGAGGCCAAACTATGAAATAATGAAAGGCTGTACCACAGCAGTCACAGTTTATTCCACTGGCTGGGTGATATGGGTGAGGGCTGTAACCAGTTGGGGGGTGTCAATAGACCTGGGTTTCAGAAAGATCACTTTGGAGATGGTAGAGGGAAAACTGGAAAAAGGCACAAATGAAACAGAAGCACGGGGTTAAGAGCAGCAGGTGCACCAGGGAGTAAGGGTCTGCATCGCAGCAGTGGCAGGCGCCACATCCACTATGAGACAGGAAACATGGTGGCTGACTGGAGGAAGAGCAGAATCTAGGCAGATCCCAAGTTTCACATTGAACAGAAACTGGGCAGACTGGGAACCATTAACTGGAATCCAAGTTGTAGGATGAGAGTCCCAGCACCAGTGAATCCCCCAGCCTAACTTACCTGGAGATTTCTGCTCCTCCAACACTCCATTCCTCCCAAACAGTTTAGCAGAGAGTTGGGTGTGACTACTGTTCCAGGACCTGTCAAACACAGGCGTCAGCATCGAACCTCCCAAGCTCAGACTCCAACAAAAGGAAACATGTGCCAGGCATAAGCAGATGGGCCTTGCATAAACCTCTATTCCCCTTCCTGACCAAGGGTTTCCCTTCCTCCTCCCAGAATCAGTTTCCAAGCCAGGAAGCCCTCCACTGGACCTTTTAAATCACTAACAGTTAAAGTATACTCAGGGTTAGGATCGACTGGCAAGAGATGCCAGGGGTGACTCTTAAGACCGGGGCATGGTGAGGCAGGAATGGGAGAAAGAGAAGGCTGGGGGATGGAGCGAGACCTGCTCATCAGCAAAAGGAAGGGACTTACATGCTGCAGTTGCTTTCCAACGGGATCTCCTGCAAAGCCAACCGGCCAGTTAGAGGAATGCCAGGATAGTACACCATCATATAACCACTGAATAGGTACTGTGGTAAGCAGAATAATGCCCCCCCAACTAAAAGTGGTCCACATCCTAATCCCTAGAACCTATATTTGATTTCACGGCAAGGTTGCAGATGGAGTTAAGGTTGCTCATCAACTGACTAAAACGGGGCTGGCATGGTGGCTCACGCCTGTAACCCCAACACTTTGGGAGGCCGAGGCAGGTGGATCACCTGAGGTCAGGAGTTCGAGACCAGCCTGGCCAACATGGCGAAACCCTGTCTCTACCAAAAATACAAAAATTAGCTGGGTGTGGTGACAGGCACCTGTAATCCCAGCTACTCAGGAGGCTGAGGCAGGAGAGTTGCTTGAACTCAGGAGGCAGAGGTTGCAGTGAGCTGAGATTGGGCCACTGCACTCCAGCCTGGGCGACAGTGAGACAACGTCAAAAAAAAAAAAAAAAAGAGAGAGAGAGAGATGTGACAACAGAAACAAAGTTAAAGTGATGTGATATGAGAAGGACTCTACTACTGTTGTTGGCTTTGAAGATGGAGGAAAGGGCCCCAAGCCAAGGAATGCTGGCAGCCTCTAGAAGCTGGAAAAGGCAGGGAAATGGATTCTCCAACTAAAGCCTCCAGAAGGAACACAGCCTTGTTGAAACCTTGATTTTAGCCCACTGAGACATGTGTCAGACTTGTGACTTACAGAGCTATGGGATAATATTTGTGTTGTTCAACCCACTAAGGTTGCAGTATTTTGTTATGAAAGCAAATCGAAAACTAATACAGATAGCATGGGCAACTTTAAAACCACACACTGCTCTGCACAGTGGCTGGCCTGTGGAAAGAACAGAACTTTTGGAGTTAGATGCATCTGTGAGTCCAGCCCAGAGACCTTGGGCAAATTTCATCTGTCGAATCAGAATCAAAACACCCATGTCATAGAGCATGGCAGTGAAGTGAGATACTGCACTTAAAGTATTTGCCATGTGTCAAGAACTCAATAAATGGTAGCTATTGTGTTTATTTTTATGGTTTTTATGGGCACTTTCCTACAATTCTGTGAGTATCATCTTCCCATTTTACAGATGAGAAAACCAAAGCTCAAGGATATCAGGGGATTTTATAAAATTATAAAAGACACTGAGGTAACTCAGTCCTGTGATTCCAAAGCATTGGTTCTCTTTCTACAGATAACAAGGCTGTCAAAGTCATTTCAAAGGGATTTTTTTTTTCTATACTTTAGGGAAAACATAAATTAAAACATTAAATTTTAAAATAAAACAGTAACTCTTCTCTAAATTATTCCCAGCTGTGGGAGGGAACAACCATTTTAGCTGCAACCAATTCTAAATAGAACTAAAAGTAGTTCAGATAATTAAAAGACAGGTATGGATGGATAAAAATGGAGAGGGAGGTTTATGGGCAAAATCAGAGATACAGGATGTTAGTCCCACTTCCTGGTAATCTCTGGAAAAGCCTATGGGATTCTGAAACAGAACAGGCACTGAGACCTCCCAAGCCAAGGCCCGGCATAAATCTGTCCAAGATGCCTTTAAGGCCTGCTGGGTACTATGCTAAGCAGCTAATACACATTCTCATTTAATCCTCACTCAAACTCTAAGAGGGAGACATTGTTAACCCATTTTACAGATGAAGTCCCGGAGATGCAGAGATGATAACCTAGTATTTGGCCAAGATCACTTAGTATCCATGCTCACAAATGGGAGAAGCCTGTTTTTGTTAATCCAAACTATATGACCATATGATTCCAAAGTCCTGAGTTTCCTTCCAATCTATTGTTTAGTCTGGAGAAGTAACCTATTTGTGTAGGTTTTTGTTGTTGTTGTTGTTTGGGTTTTTTTTGTTTTTGAGACAGGGTCTCACTCTGTCGCCCAGGCTGGAGTGCAATGGTGCGATCTCGGCTCACTGCAACCTCTGCCTCCCACATTCAAGCAATTCTCCCACCTCAGCCTCCCAGATAGCTGGGACTACAGGCACGCGCTACCACGACGGCTAATTTTTGTGGTTTTAGTAGAGATGGGGTTTCACCATGTTAGCCAGGCTTTGTGTTTTTAAAAAGACCTAAAGAATACATAAGGAGCTCTTACAACTCACCAACGAAGACAACAAATAAACCGATTAAAAAGTGAGCAAAGGATCTGCTAGACATTTCTCTGGAGATATACAAACGGCCAATAAGCACATGAAAAGATGCTCTGCATCTTTGGCCATCAGGAAAATGCAAATCAAAACCACAATGATAACACTTCATATCAATCAGGGTGGCTAAAAGCAAGAGATACAGATAACATCCTCTATCTCTAACAAGTATTGAGGACATGAAGAAACAGGAGCCCTCATATTGCTGGTAGGAATGTAAAATGGTGCAGCTACTTTGGAAAAGTTTGGCAGGCTCTCAAAAAATTAGACAGGGAATTACCATATGACCCAGCAAGTCCACTCCTGGGTAACTATTCGAGAGAAATTCAAATATGTGTCCACACAAAGACTTTTCCACAAATATTCATAGTAGTGTTGCTTATAATAGCCAGAAAGTGAAAACAATCCAAATATCCATCAACTGATGAATGAATAAAGTGCAGTATAGCAATACAATAGAATATTATTTGGCAATATAAAACGAATGAAGTAGTAATACATGCTATACAACCTGGATGAATCTGAAAAATGATGCTAAGGGAAAGAAGGCCACATACTGCATGATTCCACTTCTCTGAAAAGTCCTGAATAGACAAATCTACATAGACAGAAAATAGATTAGTGGCTGTCTAGGATTGGGGAGGCGGAGAGGGAAATGAGGAGTGACTGCTAATTGACGGGAGATTTGGGGGTGATGGAGATGTTCTAAAATTAGATTGTTGCGATGGTTGTACTGTAAACACACCAAATATACTGAAAACACTTGAGGTACACACTTAAAACAGGTGAATTTTATGGTATGTGAATTATATCTCAATAAAGCTTTAAAAAAAAGTCAACACGCATTTTCAAGAACGTCAGTATGAGCACGCATTTCTTTATTTTAGCTTTCCCACCTCACAAACCACCACCCACACAAATGAGGCCGTCCACAGTTGCGATCATTCTGTTTCCATTGTATATGAGGACTCAGTGTTGGTCAGCCCCTGCAGCACATTCAGTTTGCTGAACTAAAAGATTTCCGTTCAGTAAACTAAGTTTAAATTTCTTTTTTTAAACCAGAAAGGTGTTTTTTTTTTTTTTTGTCTTTTTAAGAAGGAGTCTCGCTCTGTTGCCCAGGCTGGAGTGCAATGACTTGATCTCAGCTCACTGCAACCTGCGCCTCCCGGGTTCAAGCGATTCTCCTGCCTCAGCCTCCTGAGTAGCTGAAACTATAGGCGCGCAACACCACGCCCGGATAATTTTTGTATTTTTAGTAGAGACCAGGTTTCACCATGTTGGCCAGGCTGGTCTCGAACTCTTGACCTCAGGTGATCTGCCCGCCTCGGCCTCTCAAAGTGCTGGGATTACAGTCGTGAGCCACCGCGCCCGGCCTCAGAAAGTTTTTAAAGGGCTTTGAAGAGAGGGAGGAATGGCAGAGGCGTCTTTTCCCATAAAGTGGCCACAGTTCTGCATACGGCGCTCCCCGCCTGCACAAATCCGGACTAGGAGGGCCGCTCTCACCCGGCGCGAGCTAGCGAGGGCCCCGCGGGAACAGCGACCCCTTTCCCTCTTCCATCGGGACGAGGGCGTTTTCCATGGCTGCCTGCCGACGCCCCTCCCTCCCTCCCAACCCTCGCCTGGCAGCCCGGGACCTGGGGCCGACAAGCCATACCTCGTCTCGCGGGCCACGCGCGTCCACCTGCGATCGCGACGCCCAGCCTTCGCGCCTTCTCCCTCTGCGCTCCGCCCCCTCAGAGCCTGGGGGCACGGGGCGGGGCTTGCCAGCAGCCAATCCCCGGAGGCCACGGCGGGAAGAGCCTCGCGGAGCCCAGGACCGTGTGCCAGCGAAGAGTAACGGAACTAGCGCAGAAGCTGGCGACCGTTGTCCCTGCACCCGGACCTCGGCCCGCAACCTCTGCCCTACCGCCAAAAATAACGTTTGCAGAAAGAGTGGAGCGGAGTGGGTGGGCGAGGGGCGCCTGGCGCTGTGCGGGACAAGGGGCTTCCTTCCTGGGGGTGAGGGGCACACGTGACACTCCTGGGCGCGTGTGAAGGCAGCGCCCGGCCGAGACCCGCTCCGTTCAGACGCGGGCTGTCGGCGGCAGTAGGGTGCTCTCTGCTCAGTGGGGCGCGGCCGATCCGCACGTGCGGCCGCCGCCCCTTTCTCCCGAGCTCGCAGCCCGGGACCCGCCTCTGCCATGGCGCTCACCCCGCCGCCCCCAGCTCTGGGCAGGAGGTGGCGGAGCTGGGAGGCGCCAGCCGCGGAGGGGAGGGGCGCGCGGCGTTGATGGGCCGCCCGCCGTCCGTCCACCGTCTGTCGCGGCGCCGGGGACACTCCCGCCGCCTCCGCTCGGTCCTCTCTGGTCCCTGGGAGCGTGGGCTGGGCCGCAGGGGGCTTCCGTGGGCCTGGCCTCTCCCACCGCGGGAGGAAAGAGCAGGGGGAAGCCCCCAGCGCCCGCCGCCTCCGAGAGAGCCACGGTGTCCTCGGGCCGGGCAGGCGTTGAAGACGAGCCCGGGCGGGGCCCCCTGCGCGTCGTGCCTGTCGCCTGCCGTGTCCGGAGCAGAGGCTAGCGCCCGCCCGCTCGGCGCCCCGAGCCGTAAGAACCCCACCCTGCCGGGCGTGGGCGACGGCCGGCCGGCGGCGAGCGGTGCAGCCGTCGCGGGGCCTCGCCGCGGCCTCCAGCGCCCCAGTCACGGGGAATGCAGTGGCCCCCGACCCCTGGCGCCTCTGCGTGTCTGGGCTGGACCTCCTCGCTCGCCTGCTCCACGGCCGCGACGCTCGTGGGCCGAGCCGGCCGGGGCCCCCTCATGGCGGCCAAGTGGTTCAAGGAGTTCCCCCTGAACCTGAAGACCGTGTCGGAGCGGGCCAAGCCCGGGGGCGGCGGCGGCAAACTGCGCAAGAACTCGGAGGCGGGCGGCGCTGGGCCGGGTCCTGGCAAGGGCCGCAAGAACTCGGCGGCCGAGCTGGGGAGCGGCAGGGCCGGCGTCGGCCCCAAGGACAGCCGGCTGTCCCGCGACAGCCTGCAAGGTCTGATTCAGGCCGCCGCGGGCAAGGGCCGCAAAAACTCCCGGGCCATGGAGGAGGAGCCCCACCGGGGTGCGACCAAGAGCTCGGGCTGCAGCACCTACATCAACAGGCTTATCAAGGTGGACACTCAGGAGAAGAACGGGAAGAGCAACTACCCCAGCAGCAGTAGCTCCAGCTCCAGCTCCTCTTCCTCCGCGTCCTCTTCCCCTTCCTCCCTGGGGCCCGAGCTGGACAAGGGCAAGATTATTAAGCAGCAAGACACGGTAAGAATACAGCCTCCCTTGGACCACCTCTCAGTCGGAGGGGAGCCCTGGGCACCTGCTAAGCCCTAGGCTTCTCTAGACCTAAGAGGCAGTGAGGATAGGTTTCCTAAGGTCCTTTCTCCCGCCACCATTTGGGAACTCCTAAGTGACCATTTAAAATTCTTAGACTGTTTTTTAATTCTTGAAAAATTCTTATTCTAGAGGTGGGGAGCTTTGCAGAAATGTACTAGCCATTAAATTTTGTTAGCAGTTTAGAAGAGTCGTTGAATGAGATATTCCTGTTTGGTTACATTTGACCCGTTTATAGATGTGGCTCATTTTAATTTTGATATTCAGGGGAATTGCAAAGCTAGACTTGTGTGACTTTTATGCCTCTTGAGCATAAAGAATGATAACCTCTCAAGTGTATAGGTATGCATTTCAAAGCTTCAGGAAATGAGTTGATCAACAGTCTTCTCCACTGATTTGGAAGTTCCATCATTTTCTGCAGTTCCACCGAGTAAAGGGCTCCTCGGAGCTTCAGCAAATCTCCAAGACTGCTGCCCTTTCATTCATTCCATGGGCATTTGTTGTGCAGCAGCCATATGAGAAAAGGGGCACAGGGCATTAAGGGCTGTGGAGGATACAGAATATGACAAGGAAATGCTCTCAAGGAAATTACAGATGAGAAGAGAGGGTGTTTCCTGCGACGGACACACTGGAGGTTTTATGGGTGCTGTCCAATGTGGAAAAGTTAAGAAAAGGTGTGTGAACATAGGAAGGGACTCCCTCCATTCTTGCTGAGATGAGTTGGTCTGATCTGGTTGTTTTTATCTTCTCTCCGATGTGAAAGGGGGAGAGAGAAGAGCTCAAATCGAGATTTCAGACTCTGGTCCAGGCAATCACCTCCTAACATGGGAGCTTTAATTTTCTCTTGTCAAGGCTTCAAACATGCTACCTCCCTGGTTGAAGTCAAGAGCCCATAATACATGCTATGTATGTCTGCATTGGGCACTTCTGTTCATTCTTCCATTCATTTTTTCATGCTGTAAATACGGCATGCCTACCCTGAGCCAGGCACTGAGTGGAGAGCTGTGTAAAGATGGACGGGGACCCAGCTCATATGTTATTCAGTGGTCCACCTGACTGTGTGACTAGATCACAAGCACCTTGAAGCCAAGGGCTCACTGTATCTTGCAACTGTGGTACACATGGTGGGTAGTCAAAAATGGATTAAGTGAATGGCAGTCGCAGTCACAGTCCCTTGCAGTGGTTGTCTGGTTATTTTTATGGTTGTCACTTCTGGATGTCTGAGGTTTCTGAGGCTATTTCCAGGCTGTTTCCTCCGCTTCGCTTCTCCTCATGTATCTGAATTCTCACCAACTCCAGTGTTACTTCTAAAGTCTTTGGATAATGTAACGGAGATTGTGGAGCAAGGCCTGGAGCTTCCTCCCTGAGAAGGGTCCCCTAACCTCTGGTGTTGTCACCCATATTGTCACATACCACCTCCTCAGGTGCCTTCTATTTTTGGAAAGACAGATACTTTCTGACACAAAATAGGGGATCCCAGATAGGGATCAAAACCCTATCTGGTCTGTAGCCTGTGACAGTCAGTTCGCCTGTGAATTACTGAACGTAGAACACCTACAATACTGTTTAGTACTGACCTACTTCTCATCTATGAAGCCTGTGTCTTTGGAGCTGTGATCCACTCCTTGAGGACAGGAAGCATGTCTTGGGTTTATTTTGACTCTCTCACAGTGCCTAGCCAGTACTGGTGGATGACTGACTGACTCATTATGACTGTACTGCTCAGCTGATTGGAGTTTAAAAAACTCAATTCATAAAGGGTATGTGGTAAAGCCACATACCCTTTATGCTGTAAAGCCACAGGTACCCTTCACTCCCCACATCCACCCCTGCCACCTTCTAACCCAGAAAATGTTTTATTGCTTGGAGAAATAAAGGGAGGTATAAAGAGCCTTGGGGATAAGTGAAAGAGTTTAGATGAGTTGTTGCAAATCAACTATACAACCAAAAAAACACAGGTGTTTGTCTAACTGGGACACATGATCAAGTGCAAAAGCTATCTGGAACTGGTTATAGAGATTTTGACCTCTTTGGATGTGCAGGAGATGTCAGTAGCCATTTTGATACCATTGCCATTTTGGTATATCGTGGCCCTTAGCAACTGCCCTCTCTTGTTCTTTTACAGGTCATCATTTTAGAAGACTATGCTGACCCTTATGATGCCAAACGGACAAAGGGTCAAAGGGATGCAGAGAGAGTCGGAGAGAACGACGGTTACATGGAACCATATGATGCACAGCAAATGATAACAGGTTTGTAAGCAGGCTCTGCAGAATAGAGACTGAAATCTCACACTCAGTGAGTGTTGTAATATAGTAACTGGTGTCTATTGGGGAAGAGGGATAAAGCAATTTAACCAGATCCTGCTGACTTGAAGAAACAGAAATTAGACCCCAAACTAATGTCGGACTATCTAGGTAATTTCCTGTATGATTTAGTATCCTTCAGAGTTTTAGAATTTACAGGAGTCTTCAAAGTTTTTCTAGTTCTATGCAAGATGACATTTATGAGTGCAGATCTGCTCAGAATATGATGTTCAATTTTAACATGATTATATACATTTTGGGGCCACTTTCAGATGCTTTAACATTCATAATGGGAGTCATACATCTTACCAAGAAGCAAATATATACTTAAGGGATTTTAATCTATTAAAAAATATAAGCATTGCCAGGCGCAGTGGCTCATGCCTATAATCCCAGCACTTTGGGAGAGAGGCGGGCAGATCACATGAGGCCAGGAGTTTGAGACCAGCCTGGCCAACATAGTGAAACTCCATCTCTACTAAAAATACAAAAATTAGCCAGGTGTGGTGGTGCACACCTGTAATCCCAGCTATTTGGGACGCTGAGGCACGAGAATCACTTGAACTAGGAAGGAGGAGGTTGCAACAAGCCAAGATTGCGCCACTGCACTCCAGCCTGGGCAACAAAGCAAGACCCTGTCTCAAAAAGAAAAAAAAAATAAAGGCCAGGCGCGGTGGCTCACACCTATAATCCCAGCACTTTGAGAGGTCGAGGTGGGCGGACCACCTGAGGTCGGGAGTTCAAGACCAGCCTGACCAACATAGAGAAACCCTGTCTTTACTAAAAAATAAAAAAAATAAAAAAAAACAAATTAGCCAGGCATGGGACGCACGCCTGTAATCCTAGCTACTCAGGAGGCTGAGGTAGGAAGGAGAATTTCTTGAACCTCGGAGGCGGAGGTTGCAGTGAGCCAAGATTGTGCCATTGCACTCCAGCCTGGGCAACAAGAGTGGAACTCCATCTCAAACAGAAAACAAACAAAAACTGCAAACATGATGTGATTCTGTATTTTGTAGTAGAAGACTTTCTCAACAAGTTCTACAATATTGGAGCCAAAAATTTAATTACTAAGCAGTAATTATCAATTACTGCTGGCGGGGTACAGTGGCTCACACCTGTAATCCCAGCACTTTGAGAGGCCTAGGTGGGCAGATCACCTGAGGTCGGGAGTTCAAGATCAGCCTGACCAACATGGAGAAACCCCGTCTCTACTAAAAATATAAAAAATTAGCCGGGCATGGTGGTGCATGCCTGTAATTCCAGCTGCTCGGGAGGCTGAGGCAGGGGAATCGCTTGAACTCGGAAGGCAGAGGTTGTGGTGAGCCAAGATCATGCCATTGCACTCCAGCCTGGCCAACAAGAGGGAAACTCTGTCTCGAAAAAATAAAAAAAAAAAAGAAAAGAAAAAAATCATTGCCATAAACCAAGCCATTCAAGGCAAACCACCTAAAACCAAAGACTAATCTTGTGACTTTTCAAGTCAGAACAATTCCAATTTGTGAGCTAAGCAGTCACTTTGTCATTCTTAGTGTCAAACTTTTCCCTTTTAGTCATAATTCTCTTACGTTGATGTAAATGATACTTAAATAAAAATAATATAGATTTATTTGTGAACTTTATGTATTCACCTAGTTTTCCTTAAACAGTCTTCCATCCATAATGAGAAATGTAATTGCTGAGTGCTGACTCAAGGGAGCCTTATTTGAATCTTGTGGGTTTCATGCCTGGGAGGAGTAACTGGTCCCTCATGAAAGACTTTGTCTCTTCTGTTTAGAACAGATTGAAGAGCTGTCAAGCTCAGGTTCTGTAAGTATAGTCTCAGAAGAGTTGAGCAGAGAGTAGCGGCAGCACACTGGAAGGGCCAAGACAGTCTTCAGAATGAAAACGAGCTGGAACAGGAAAGCCTGGCTCCGCTTCCTGCTTCTCTGCTTACAGAGATAAGGCCCTCGGTGTGGGGAGGGTGTACCCTGGCCAGGCTGTGACCCTGAAGGTCACTGGACTGTGACCCCTAATGAAATCTGTGAATGAAAGGAAGTGAAAATGAACTGTCAGAGTTTTAAAAAACATCAGAGCCTTGAAAGGAATAGGGAAAAAGATTTACTTTTACATAAAATTGAGGACAAGGATTTTCTTAAAAAAAAAAAAAAAAGTTTTATGCTTAATTGTGATTCACCTTTCTTTGTCCTTGGGTTTTTATTCTTATATTTCTCTTTAACCAAAGTAGGTAGTGTTTATACTGTACATCTGTTTATTTAGAGAGCTGCACTGATAAAAGGGAATGTGCTGTGATTTTATAAAAATGAATATAATTTTGGGGTTTTTTTTGTTTGTTTTTTTCATGTAATTCCCACAAGAGCTCTGTAAGCTAGGGGACTACAGTGCTGTCCCCCTTGTGACAGGGTGACAAAAAACAAGATCAAAGGGATTTGGGCTTGCCTGTGTTAAGGAGACGTTTTAAGAGACAGAGCAGGAATTAGCACCCGGATCTCCCACTCCACATTGAGTGGTCTGCCCCTGACACCACATGGCGTTCAGGACACACTTGAAATGCTGTATGCAAAACCACTGTAAACTTCACCCGTAAGTGAGGCACCTTTCCACTCAACCAAGAATATTATCTTCAAAAGTCAAAATTGTCCAACATGGAATAAATGTAATAATAATCGCTAGCATTTAATATTTGAGTGTGTATTAAGTTCCATGCTCTGTTTTAAACAATTTCTGAAAATAAATTCATTTAGGAATACAAAATTAATATATTCAGTTGGCAAATAAATTCAAATTTATTAAAAATTCAAATTACTGACTTTACAATCTAGTGATCTAAGTATACTTTGCTCTTAACTTTAAAAAAGTTGTATTCGTGGATTTTAAAGTTTCTTCATGTAGAATATATATCACAAAGCACCTTCTCAATCAGTGTAGAGACTCTACCTCTTATTCTACCGGTAGGTTACAAGCTGGACAGAATAACAGGAAGTGAGTTTATCGGAAGCTAGAAATAAAAGATTTGCTCCTGGGCTTTTGTTTTTTGTTTTTTAAACCTTTTACTTTTTTATTCAGTTTGATCCTTGTGTACCTGATTGTCAAATCCAAGTTCGGAAATTTCCCGTCTTTCTTGAGAAATGATAAGAGTTTTTTTTTACTTGTTTCAGCATTTCTGAAGATGGAAAGGATTTTAATGAACACAACTGAACTGTGGAGTGGTTAAATCTGTGTTGCCATTCTCTGCATTGCCTTTTTTCTACCGGTGAAATGGGAATTACAGGCCTGGTTTTAACAATATCTTGGGCGTGTAGAATACTGCCCATATGTTGTTTTAGAATACCCAACAAATGTTTCTTGGGGGTTTATTTATTATGTACTAGGCCCTGTCCTGAGCTCTGGGCATACAGGAAACAAGACCCACATGATTTCTGCCCTTGGACCTCACAGCCTAAGGGGGAAACAGACCTAACACCAGCAAAGAAGATAAGTCATTGAAAAGCATGATAAGTGCCATGAAGTTGAGAATAGGAGCCAGCATCTACCTCAGGGGCAAAGGAAGCTGAGAGAAGCCCATGGCTTTCCTGTGGCCAAATCGCTATAGGACCCAGGCTTCCTGGGTCCCCCCAAAACTTTGCTCTTAACTTTTAAAAGTTAAGAATTTATGAATTTATGAGTAAATTATCACTGAGATTTATCCAAAGGATTGTTCATAAAAAGATATGACTGAATACAAGGCAATATTAATATAAACCTCTGTTGTTTTTCTGCTAAATTCACAGGAACATTTTAACTAAATATTCTAGCTAAAATATTTAGCTAAATATTTGGCAGAAATATTCTACATAATCTAGCATTAGGAGTTTTAGCCACTGCTTTGGAACGTTAGCATCGGACAGGTCTTTAAAAGTTCCCATTGGCTAGTTAGCATGAGGATTCTTTCTGCAGCTGACGTCATACAGCTGTAAACTGAGAGCTTACTAGGTACCAGCCTGGCCAAATTACCTCACTAAATCTTGCAACAACCCTGTAAAGTGTTTTGTTTGTTTGTTTTTTGTTTTTTGAGACAGAGTCTCGCTGTGTCGCCCAGGCTGGAGTGCAGTCGTGCAATCTCTACCTCCCGGGTTCAAGTGATTCTCCTGCCTCAGCCTCCCAAGTAGCTGGGATTACAGGCACCTGCCACCACACCTGGCTAATTTTTGTATTCTTAGTAGAGACGGGGTTTCACCATGTTGGTCAGACTGGTCTCGAACTCCTGGCCTCAAGTGATCCTCCTACCTCAGCCTCCCAAAATGCTGGGATTGCCAGCCACAAAGTGAGCCACCATGCAAGTGGATTTCTTTATACAGCTGAGGAAACCTAGGTTCAGAAAGATTAAATAATTTGTCCAAATTACACAGCTGAAAATACCGTGTCATTCAGCAAGCTGTGGTTTTAGCTTTTGAGCTCCAGTCAAAGATTATTTTTAAAATTTTATTTTTACTTCCAAATGATTTTGTTGGTTTGTTTAAATAGTCAGATCTAAAAGAGAACCTCACTGTTCGAGTCTCCATTTAAAAAAAAAAAAAAGAACTATTGTCTCCATCTGGCCAGGCCCAGTGGCTCATGCCTGTAATCCTAGCACTCTGGGAGGCCAAGGTGGGAGGATCCGTTGAGGCCAGGAGTTCAAGGCCAACCTTGCCAACATAGTGAGACCCCATCTCTAAAAAAAAAAAAAAAACTATTATGTCCATCTTTGCCTATGATTTAAACGGAAAAAACCTATTATGGAAAAAAGTGCAAATGAAGACTGGTTTTGATTTAATTTGTCTTTATTCTCCTTGCTAAATTTCAGGGTTTCTGAATTGTACCTGCTTCTGTTCAGATGTTTAGATTTATTCAATAAGAAAACATTAAAGTAATTTTAAAAGCTTGAGCACTGATCAAAGATGTGAGTAAAAAATTGCCAAACAGCCCTGTTTCTGATTCCAGGAGGAAAACAGAGTTTAAGAGGCTCCAAGTTTAATGTTTTGGAAACATGAAGTGGGTTAAAATGGATTAGGGGAAAAAGCACATTATTTGGAAATTGGAATTAACATTTTACATGAAATCATTTGAGCATAAAGCATGGACTCTGGAGTTGGTAATAATTGGCCTCACCATAACTACTGCATGACTGTGGCTTCCGTGTATTCACCTGTGAAAATGGGGTAACACATCTGTCACTGCCTTAGTGAGACATCAGTGAGATTCTGGGCATAATACACCTAGCAGGTGTATACCTAGTCAATACAGCCATGAGTTAGACACTCCAGAGACAATTCTATTTCCAGAGAGCATTCTGGACCATATAGGGCAATACTTATTGCTAACTACAATTAATTTAGTAAAAGAAAATCTTAGTCTTCTGCTAAGACTTTCTTGTTTTTGTGTTTTCATGTGAATGGCATAATTACCTGCAGCGAGTTGGGGATTGAGAAGGGAAAATTTTTGGCCCCTATAATGTTTCACACTAACCGAGTGTTTTTAGTAGGTGCAGGTCAGCCCTGAGCTTCAGCCCCAGGCTGCAAATGAGTGTTTATCTGCTGCCGGTCCCCTGCATTCTGTTGTCTCCTGTGGTAAATGGCCTCTATCGGCAGCCAGGGTGTAGCTTCCTCTTGCCATTTCCTCCTTCTCAGGCTCGTTTCCTCTTGGAGCCAGCTCTGCACGTCAGGGGCTATTCTCCCTGCAGGAAGGGTCGGCTTGCAGCCCCACGATTGTTTCTGTTTCTATGGCGCCTCAGGTTTGGGGGCAGCCAGGTGTTGGAATGGACTGGAAGGTTACTCCCCTTGAAGGGGTGGTGGTGGTGGGGAGGGGAGGCCTGTGCTCAAGCCCTTTCTTCCCCTAATTAAACATTGTTTCAAAAGATGATGGCAGTTTGCAGATTTTGCCTAATCCCAGGACCCTGCAAGAAAGCATTCTCAACTCTATGCTTTGTGTATCTCCCAGAACTCTAAGTGTGGGGAGACTGTCTCAATAGAAGGACCTCATTGCAAAAGTAAAAACTCAAACGCATGTGTAATAAGAACTCAAGATTCTAATCACTATACATCATTTTATTTTATTTTATTTTATTTTAGGGGAGGTGAGCTGGAAGGCCCGGTGGGAACACTGCCCGTCCACCCTGTACATCATTTTAATCCAAATGTATTGAAATGTCCTTGTGAGCAGGGCTCCTTCTGTCTTAAGGTTGGAATCACCTCTTTTTCCTTTTAGTTTAGCTGGGGCAGAATTGCAGCGAGGACCTTGGGAAAGGGTTTCCCCAGCCTGTGCCAGATGGTCTCAACTGAGTGTAAACTATGATTAGAAACCTAAAAATTCTATTCTATATTCATCCTTTGAACTCCTTTGTGTTTTCTGCTTCCCTTTTCTTAGTTCTTTAGAAAAGTTCCTTTTAAAAAAATTACAGCCTTGTCTTAATTGAACCAAGAACAGAGTATGTTTTTGTTTACATAGCTCTGTTTGAGTAAGGAATGAAGAAGAAAAGCTGTAGGATTGAGAGTCCAGGGACTCAGGAGATGCAGCTCTGACCTCAGACAACCCCAGATACCTGGCCTGGCCTGGGGGGTGGGGGCCAAGGACAGTTCTTCCGACTCTACATTCTGATGTGGAAGTTGTAGACACAGGCAGTACCTTTCTCCTCAGGATGGGGCTAGCAATGACAGATAGGCTCCGGAGCACAAGGAACCAAGATGGAGACTGTGGGCACCCAGGAGGTGTGGAAGTGGTTCTCAGGTTTAGCTGCTCTTTAGAATCATTAGCTGCTCTTTAGAATCACCTGGGGGATTTTTACACTCTGACTCCCACACTGCACCCCAGACTAATCCAATCCGAACCTCTGGTGGTTAAAGCAGTGTGTGTTAAAGCCCGCGAGTGATTTCAGTGAGCTGTCCCTGCACAGAATTTGAAACAGCTGCTGACAGCCCCTAGTCAGCAGAAAACTATAACCTCAGCCTATACCTAAGTTTTGCACTTTTGAATTTGGTGTCCTGATTTTAATAACGTTTCCCTTATTTGTTGCCCTCTTTTTGTTATAGAGGTCTTAATGAGTCAGTGGCATTTCTCCACGGACCATCCCCACACCTGTTTTGAAGTTACAGATAGAAAGTTTTTCCACCCATTGTGTCTGTGGCCCTGCGGTCTCCTGAGCCTCTTCCTCTTCACCTGACCTCTCAGCCTTCTTTGCTGGCACCTCCTTCCAGCCACCCTTAACTGAAGGAGTCCCAGATTCTGCCTTTGATCCTCTCTCGTTTTCAATCTGCCGTCCTTTTCTCTTGTGATTGCTTTCATTCTCACAGTATTCACAACGATCCATTTGTTAACCCCTTGACATATTCCTCCAGATCCACACTGTCACTTCCCTGGAGACATTCTAGCATTCCCTCCCCTCCCTCTCTCCTCCCATCCATCCATCCAATCATTATTTAGCACAATGATATGTCCTACAGTAATAAACAAGATATGGTGGTCTCTGCCCTGGCAGACTCCATCAAATTGAAAATACAGACGCATCAACATATAAATGGATGCAGTGGGAGAAGAGCAGGGTGAGAGTGGGTTGGTCCAGCCGTGGCACCTGATTAACTCTGTGGGGCATCAGAGAAGAAGGTGGGCAAGAAAGGCTTCTCCGGAGAGGAGAAGATGCTGAGTTAGACTGTAAAGGATTGCAAGATCGCCAGGATACCGGTGGGCTCAAGACAGTATAGTATGCAGGGAACTGCAGAAGTTCCACTTGGTCAGAGCAAACAGTTGGATTATGGGGAGATGGGGCAGGGTAGTGTTGAGAAATTGGGAAGAAAGCCAGTGACCTTCTCGTGTAAGCCTCCCATGCCGTTCTGAGTGTTCTTCACTTCTTAAGCAGACAGTCGGGAGCTTATGAGGTGTTAAGAGATGAGATATCTGCACATAGAAAGTTCCTCTTTGACTATGACCAAGTAGAGGATGGCTTGAAGGCTTCCTGATGGGCATTTAGAAGAGCCACAAAATGACGTTTCTGTTGGTCTATAATATAGACTCTATATCACCAGCTCTGGTTGTCCAGACTCCAGCCATCCCTAACTCTACCTGGCAAGGCTCCTTGACCCCAGGCTGCTCACCACCCTGTACCGCTAGTTTCTTTCACTGTGGCTGGTTGGCTGGTTAGCTAGCTAGTGGTTGGTTGGTTTGCATATGGTTTTTTCCATCTATTTTTATGCCCCATTTCAGACTATACCTTTCTGATTTACTCTATCCTGTACACCATGGTTAGAGTTATCTTCCAGTGAAACACAAATATAATTGTTATTCCCTACTAAAATAAATAAATAAATAAATAAATAACCTTATAATGGTTTTGTTTTACATGCACAACCATCTAAACGTTGTGTTGTTACTTTTAAAACGTCTACACCTTGGCACCTGGCTTGCCTATGCTTCCAGCTGCTTCTCCCATTACCCATTGCCTCTCTCCTTTGTGGCCTTCTGGCCTTTAGACTCATCTCTCAGCTCCCCATTATGGAACAAGCCCTCTATCGTTCCCACCTCCATATCTTCACTCATGCAGCTTCCTCCACTGGAAATGACCTTCTCTATCAAAGTCAACTCATCTTCCATTTCTCTTCCACTTGGAGTCAATCCAAGTGTAGTGGCTAAGAGTATAGCTTCTAGAGTCCAACTTCCTGCTTGTGAATCCAGGCTTTGGCACTTACTGGTTTAGACAATTTCCTTAAACTCTTTGTGCTTCAGTTTTCTCTTCTGTAATAATGGGGAAATAATGGTATCCCATAATCTTAGAGTGATTGTGAAAGTTACTAGACACTTAGAATAGTGCTTCACACATGGTAAGCCATCGATAAATGTTAGCTGCTGAGTTGTTATTATTGGTTTTCCCTATAACACTTCTTTTACTTTGATTTATCCTGGAGTTATTAGCCCAATACATATTATTTGTGAATGTGTCTGGCTTCCCCCAATTTATTGAAACTGCATAGGAGTCAAGAACTCTGACTAATGCACATAAATGCTTTCCCTCAGTATATATGCAGCAATGCTTTGAATATCCAGACAGTCCCTGACTTACTGTGGTTTGGCTTACGATTTTCAACCTTCACAGTGGTGCAAAAGTGATATGCATTCAGTAGAAATTGTACTTCGAGTCACATACAACCATTCTGGTTTTTACTTTCAGCATTCAGTAGATTACATGAGATGTTCAAAACTTTATTACAAAATGGGCTTTGTGTCAGATGATCGTGTCCAGCTGTGGGCTAATGTGTTCGTTTAAGGTGGGCTAGGCTAAACCATGATACTGAGTAGGTTAGATGTATTAAATGCATTTTTGACTTGCAGTGGATTTTATTACAGTTCTTTTATCTGGGCTTCCTGACAAGATGTAAAAACTTTGAAGGTGAGCTATACTCAGAGCAGACACCAGAACCTGGAAATGAAGCAGGTTACCCTGAGGCCACTACTTAAAAACTGCAAGTGGCACCCCGGAGGTGTGCTTGTCTTCAGATGTAATCTCCCATCTTAAATGTGGATCCCATTATCTGACTCAGGCAACTGGAGGGAAGAAGTTGTAGGCACCTTCATTTTGCTTTTGTAACACAGCTGAGAAGTAATCAACCTATCAGGGAGCAATCTTGGAGTTATCTGCCACCTTCAGCCAGAGAGACAGAGGTACTGAGGTAATTGGGTTAATGACCAGGCTTTTATGGCATCTTTACTTTCAAGACATTGTGTGTGGTGTGTGTTTTTCAGAAATGGTGTGTGTTTTTCAGAAATTAGACGACGGGGTTCCAAAGATCCCCTGGTGAAGGCTCTCCAGCTGCTTGACAGTCCCTGTGAACCCGCAGACGGTGGCCTGAAGTCAGAGACCTTGGCCAAAAGACGGAGTTCCAAGGACCTCTTGGGGAAGCCGCCACAGCTGTACGACACTCCCTACGAGCCTGCAGAAGGGGGGCCCAGGGCAGAGGGGAAGGCGCGGTCCCCAGACAGCCGGCTGCCCGAGAATGACGAGCGGCCCGCGGCAGAGTACGAGCAGCCATGGGAGTGGAAGAAGGAGCAGATCGTGCGGGCTCTGTCAGGTGAGGGTGCCAGGCCAGGCCCGCCCCAGTGTGACTTCAGTCTTCTGGCCACCGCATCGGCCCCACATTTGTTTTTTCTCTTGTGGGTACCTTTATATTCCTTTCTCTTAGTGTGCAACTGTTTTCGAAATGCCTGAAATGACCATTGAAAGAACACACCTGGCTGGGCACGGTGGCTTGCGCCTGTAATCCAAGTCACTTTGGGAGGGCAAGGCAGGTGGATCACTTGACCCCAGGAGTTCAAGACCAGCCTGGTCAACATGGCGAAACTCCATCTCTACTAAAAATACAAAAATGAGCTGGGCCTGGCGGTGGGCGCCTGTAATCCCAGCTACTGGGCAGCCTGAGACAGGAGAATCGCTTGAACCCAAGAGGTGGAGGTTGCAGTGAGTCGAGATTGTGCCACTGCACTTCAGCCTGGGCGACAGAGCGAGACTGTGTCTCAAGAAATAATAAGTAACTAAATATATAAATAAATTAAAGTATAACCAAGCCGGGCACAGTGGTTCACACCTGTAATCCCTGCACTTTGGTAGGCCAAGGCAGGCGGATCACTTGAGGTCAGGAGTTCAAGTCCGGCCTGGCCAACATGGTGAAACCCTGTCTCTACTAAAAATACAAAAATTAGCTGGACATGGTGGCATACGCCTGTAGTCCCAGCTACTGAAGAGGCTGAGGCAGAAGAATAGCTTGAACCTGGGAGGTGGAGGCTGCAGTGAGCCGAGATCATGCCACTGCACTCCAGCCTGGGCGAAAGAGCAAGACTCTGGCTCAATAATAATAATAATAATAAAAGAAAAGTATAACCACACCGGGTGTGGTGGCTCATGCCTGTAATCCTAGCACTTTGGGAGGCCGAGGCGGGCAGATCACGAGGCCAAGAGATGGAGACCATCCTGGCCAACATGGTGAAACGCCGTCTCTACTAAAAACACAAAAAATACCTCAGTGTCGTGGCACGCACCTGTAGTCCCAGCTACAGCTCGAGAGGCTAAGACGATAATTTCTTGAACCCAGGAGGCAGAGGTTGCGGTGAGCCGAGATCTCCCCCACTGAACTCCAGCCTGGGTGACAGAGCGAGACTCTGTCTCAAAAAAAAAAAAAGTATAACCAATGTAAAGGGTAAAGGGAGAAGGTAATATATTTGATGGCAAGCATTTGAGTCAGTTTTTTTCTTTTTTTTTTTTGTTTTTCAAGACAAGGTCTCACTGTGTCACCCAGGCTGGAGTGCGTTGGTGCGATCATGGCTCACTGCATCCTCAGCCTCCTGAGCTCAGGCAATCCTCTCACCTCAGCCCCCCGAAGAGCTGGGACTACAGGTGTGCACCACCACTCCCGGATTATTCTTTAATTTTTTAGAGATGGGGGTCTCACTGTGCTGCCCAGGTGGGTCTTGAACTGCTGAGCTCAAGTGATCCTCTCACCTCAGCCTCCCAAAGTGCTGAGATTACAGGCAACAGCTACCATGCCCAGCCTGGAGTCAGTTTCGTTTGATTTGAGTTGTCATCTCTGGTACCTGCTCATCTCTCAGTCCCGTGCCAGGTGCTGCCATTTCATCTCCTTCTGTCCAGCCTAGGTGTCATGGCATCTCAGTGTATTATTTGGTAGTCTTTGTGTTTCTGAGTTGTCTTTTCTGTTTTATTATTTCATATTAAAAACTGTTGGTTTGATTTTATAGGATGATACACATTCTTGCAAGGATTCATTGCCTGTAACTATGTTTAATCTTTTATCCTAAAAATAGCAGAACGGAGTCTCGCCCTGTCGCCAGGCTGGAGTGCAGTGGCGCAATCTTGGCTCATTGCAACCTCTGCCTCCCAGGTTCAAGTGATTCTCCTGCCTTAGCCTCCCAAGTAGCTGGGACTACAAGCACGCGCCACCACGCCCAGCTACTTTTCGTATTTTTAGTAGAGATGGGGTTTCACCAGGTTAGCCAGGATGGTCTTGATCTCTTGACCTTGTGATCTGCCTGCCTTGGCCTCCCAAAGTGCTGGGATTACAGGCATGAGCCACCGTGCCCGGCCACGAAACCACAAGTTTTTTAAAAGTCCGTGTTGAAATATATTAAAGTAGTTTCCTCTCATAATCTAAAACTGTTTTATACTGATGAATATTTTACAGAAAAGGTATCTGTGGGATGCTAGCAGTGTGATCAGATATCAAAGACAGCAGGAGCTCAGCTAGCCAGGGTATTTTGCAGTATATTATAGTTCATGTTAAAGGGGGAAAATGCTGCTTTCCTGAGTCAAGGAAGGCAAGGAGGTTTTTTCCTTTTGAAGTTTACATGGATCACCCCAGTGGCATGTGATGTTAAATGGAGTCTTCCTTCCAGTCCAGTTTGAAGGAGCTGAGCGACCTTCCGTCAGGGAGGAGACAGTGAGGCAGCACCACCGGCAAAAGAGCTGGACCCAGAAGATCCTGAAGCCAGCCCTCTCGGACCACAGTGAGGGAGAGAAAGTGGACCCGGGCCTGCCCCTGGAGAAGCAGCCGTGAGTCTCCCCCTCAGATCCTTGTAACAGACAACAGCTGGGAGCTTACTGACAGCTTTGTATCAGGGAGCACATTGGTCCATTTCACATGATTATTTTTGTTAATGAATACTTGCCTGGATGGGGCTTTTAATGAAAACCCGTCTTCAAAGCCCAGTGCATTGTGCAAAATGGAAAGTGCACTGCATCTCAACAAGTTCATTGTAAGTCTTATTATTCTGTAGAGAGTGAAAACTGTTCAAATGACACTAGCACCGTTAACTCACTCTTGTATGATTGATAGGCTTTGTGATCCGGGATCACCCAGATCTGCATTTTGTCTGTTCTGAATGTGAAGCAGGATCTAGTTCAGGCTGTTGCGTCTCTGCCAGAAGTTCATTTCAAACAACGCTTTGTGGAACGATGCCCAGTCTGGATTTGTATTTTGACACTCACGGTGCCTTCCCCTCTTCCACCCCCATTTTTCAGCTGGTATCATGGTGCCATCAGCCGTGCTGAGGCTGAGAGTCGACTACAGCCCTGCAAAGAAGCTGGTTACCTGGTTCGAAATAGTGAGTCAGGGAACAGCAGGTACTCCATTGCCCTAAAGTAAGTAAGCCCCATGGCTTTCCTCATCTCCAAGGGGAAGGAACACTGTGTGACAGTCTTCTAGTAAAAAAAAACATACTGTGAAGGTGGTTCACAGGGGTGTGCACTGCAGAAAATAAGAGGCATTTGTTTGGACAATGGAACATGAGACACTTGGATGAGAATGCAAAATTGGTATTGGGTAAATGCCTCCATTATCTATTATGATAATGAAGGTCTTATTGCATTATCTTTGTGCATTAGTCAATTTCTACCTTACATTACCTAATCTGGAGCAGGCCCTCTCAGTAGAGAAATAATTCCTGATGAAAAGAATTATTTCTAACGTAGTACAGTCATTCTTTTATTCCCTAGTATTGGGGACTTTAATAAATCAAGATCCCCCTGATTGTCAAAATGCCAACTGCAATTTTGACACCAGTTTCTTCTGGTGAAGAAGGAAATGCTGACTTGCCTGTTGCTCCCTCTGTCTGATCGTACACAGAAAATTCACTTTTGCCTGGTAGGCCTGGTGGAGTGTGTATCATGGAAATTCTCACTGCTCTGTGATTTCAGTGGCCCTATATTGGAGGATCATTGTCAAGAGCCCTAACAGCATTTCCTTCCTGAGGAAGCTGAGCCCCTGCAGCTGAAACAATCAGGCTGGAGGAGAACAGAGTGGGGCGGGGGAGTTGAGCAATATGGCTCAGAAAATGGGATAGGCCACCAGATATACAATACCAGGAATAGCTCAACTGTGTTCCTGAAATTGGTGCTTGTGGATTAAATCTTTGAGCTTTCGGTGCCAGCTTTCATTTTATACAACCAGGAATGGTCTTTCCAGATGCGAGGGGAGGAAATGATTTTTATTATTATTTTTGTGTTCTTTTTGGAAAAAAAGGGAAGAAGAACCCTTACTTATGTCCTTTTAGCTGTGGTGAGGAGGATGAGTTTTTTGGGGTTTTTTGTTTTTTTTTTTTTTTGAGATGGAATCTCACTCTGTCGCCTAGACTAGAGTACAGTGGCATAATCTCGGCTCACTACAACCTTCGCCTCCCGGGTTCAAGTGATTCTCTTGCCTCAGCCTCCCAAGTAGCTGGGATTACAGGTGCCTGCCACCACGCCTGGCTAATTTTTTTGTGTTTTTTAGTAGAGATGGGGTTTTACCATGTTGGCCAGGCTGGTCTTGAACTCCTGTCCTCAAGTGATCCGCCCACTTCGGCCTCCCACAGTGCTGGGATTACAGGCATGAGCCACCGTGCCCAGCCGAGGATGAGTTTCTACCTCACCTTAGTAGCCTCGTGCTTGGGCGTAAGCACTGGTTTTGCAATTTGAAGGCTAGAAGGGACTTGGCATTCTTTTTAATTGTTTTCTTTGTTCCAGTACCTGATGACTCATATATAATAAGGATAAACCACTCAAGGATTACATGCATTTAGACTGAAATTTCTGAGAGCACCACTAGAGTGTGGAATGCATTTCTGGGTGTGTAGAACCATTATGAGACGGATGAGAACCTATCAACCTAGTGTGAATCTGGCTGCAGTTGTTTTCAGTGGGGAGGGATCCTCTGCCCACTCATTCATGTCTCCTCCTTGATTTTCATTGCAGGACTAGTCAAGGATGTGTCCACATCATAGTGGCTCAGACCAAAGACAACAAATACACACTGAATCAGACAAGCGCTGTGTTTGACAGCATCCCTGAAGTGGTACACTATTATTCCAATGAAAAGTTGCCTTTCAAAGGGGCAGAACACATGACTTTACTCTACCCAGTGCACAGCAAGCTTCACTAAGATTCAGCCACTGCAAGCCCTGGGCCTCTGGCACCTGCAAGGGCATCATCAGCACACAACCAGCATCTCAGAGGACAAGGCTGGACTAGCAACTGCTAGAAAATGGGAGTCTTCCTTGAAAAGTCAGAGAGTTGTTTTGTTTTGTTTCGTTTTGTTTCGTTTTGTTTGAGACGAAGTCTCGCTGTGTTGCCCAGGCTGGAGTGCAGTGGCGCGATCTTGGCTCACTGCAACATCTGACTCCTGGGTTCAAGCAATTCTCCTCCTTCAGCCTCTCAAGTAGCTGGGACTATAGGCGTGCGCCACCACTCCCGGCTAATTTTTTTCTTTTGTATTTTTAGTAGAGACGGGGTTTTGCCATGTTGGTCAGGCTGGTCTCGAACTCCTGACCTCAGATGATCCACCCACCTCAGTCTCCCAGAGTGCCTGGATTACAGGCATGAGCCACTGCACCCAGCCGTGTCTTTGGTCTTAAAGTGATTCCATGACACTTTGTGACCCTGTCCCTTGTTTCCTTGCTAAGTAGTTCTACAATAAGAAATCATGATTTAGCTGTTGCCTCCAGCTCTGGGGTAGGGTGTTCTTTTTATGGTGTGACCCTCAGGAAAGTTAAGTCAGGAGTTCAGGAGCATCAGAGTTCTCCAGAAATGTGCCTACTTGTTACCTGGAATACCTGGTCTCTAAACAAACCAACAAAAAACCCACATGGCTTTTCCACATGATGGTGCAGACTGGAAGAGGATGTTATATTGGACTCGTTATTGGGGAAATGAATGAGCGGGAGACAATGTGAATGACGGGCAAGAAGGTTGTCTTTCTCCCTCAGAAGTCCTAATTCAGCTCTGGAGTTCATGGAAATCCACAACTTCAGAGTGTGACCTAAGGATTATTTTGTTGGTCAGCCTTTCCAAGAAAAGTGTGTGTTCTCTCTATCTCTGTGGATTTTCTCATTTTTTAGCAAATCAGTGAGATAAGCATAAATAGGAAGGAAGATACCCCAGGTTTATTTTATTTTTATTTTTTTTTTGAGACGGAGTCTCGCTTTTTCACCCAGGCTGGAGTGCAGTGGCGCAATCTCAGCTCACTGCAAGCTCCGCCTCCCGGGTTCAGGCATTCTCCTGCCTCAGCCTCTCCGAGTAGCTGGGACTACAGGCGCCCGCCACCACGCCCGGTTAATTTTTTGTATTTTTAGTAGAGACGGGGTTTCACCGTGGTCTCGATCTCCTGACCTCGTGATCCGCCTGCCTCGGCCTCCCAAAGTGCTGGGATTACAAGCATGAGCCACCGCGCCCGGCCGATACCCCAGGTTTAAGAATCACCAATATCATTAGGCATTGGCATCATTGTTAGAATTCTGAATTATAGAATAAAAGGTACAACAAAGATTTCATTTCTGAATTTTAAAATTCTGGAAATTTGCAAAACTCCACAACTATTTTTTTGCTGAATTAATTACATAGAACTTCAGTGTCTTTTGTTTCATCATCGTTGGGCATTTTAGTTGCTGTGGAATAATTTTTAAATTTTGTCTCTAAAATTAGATTTGCTTTGTGTTTGTAGTAAATTTTAAAAAAATGCAACCCTGAGATCTGATTGTATGAACTGGGTCTCTAAAGCCCACAAAGATTCTCTCGTTCTGTACCAAGCGGACTGCCTTGTACTATACAAAAGTGTTTGAAAAGACCTAGAGGTTTTCTCTTAAATACCATTACTTAAGATTCATAGTATTAGGATCTTTATGATTTATCATGAGCTTCTATCACCAGTTTATTTACTGTGAAAAAAACCATGGGAATGGCATACTGTGAGAAGAGTACTATGGTGAGTGGCTCCAGAATTAAAATTCAGCAGATGTGTCTGTATTCTGGAGTTGGTCATTTGGGTCTCAAAACTGCCCCAGATGCAAATGTACTGACTGTCATCAATGAAAAGTTAACCTTTGTAGCTTATAAATACACACAAAATGTTGATTTGGTTAATTTTTTAGGAAAGTATACCTTTCTAGTTACTAGTTATATTTGACTATAAGATTTAGAGGTTAGTAAATTTTTGCTTCTTTATTCAGATAAGATCTCAGCTAAAAGGTTGTGTGATCTTTGAGTTTAAAAATTTAAGAGGAACTTTTCCTCACTGGAACACAATGATTTTATTAATAAATAATGTAGGCTGGGTGCGGTGACTCATGCACGTAATCCCAACAGTTTGGGAGGCTGAGGCAGGCAGATCACCTGAGGTCAGGAGTTCTGACGCCAGTCTGGCCAACATGGCGAAACCCCAACTCTACAGAAAATACAAAAATTAGGCCAGGCGCGGTGGCTCACGCCTGTAATCCCAGCACTTTGGGTGGCCCAGGTGGGCAGATCACATGAGGTCAGGAGTTTGAGACCAGCCTGGCCAACATGGTGAAACCCCGTCTCTACTAAAAATACAAAAATTAGCTGGGCACGGTGGCGGGCACCTGTAGTTCCAGCTACTTGGGAGGCTGAGGCACGAGAATCACTTGAGCCCAGGAGGTGGAGGTTGCAGTGAGCCAAGATCACGCCACTGCACTCTAGCCTGGGTGACAAGACTGAAACTCCATCTCAAAAAAAAAAAAAAAAAAGCCTGGCCTGGTGGTGGATGCCTGTGGTTCCAGCTATTCGAGAGGCTGAGGTAGGTGGATCACCTGAGCTCAGAAGGTCAAGGCTGCAGCGAGCCGTGATCGCAGCACTGCACTCCAGCCTGAGTGACAGAGTGAGACCCTGTCTCAACAAGCAAACAAAAAACCAAAAGGAATTTTTTCAGATACTGATAGAATGTTTTCAGTGTGTATTGGTTCATTTACTATATCTTTAGTGTAAGATTTTATTTTTTTATTTTTATTTTTTTTTTAATTTTTTTATTTTTTGAGACGGAGTCTCGCTCTGTCGCCCAGGCTGGAGTGCAGTGGCGCAATCTCGGCTCACTACAAGTTCCGCCTCCCGGGTTCACGCCATTCTCCTGCCTCAGCCTCTCCGAGTAGCTGGGACTACAGGCGCCCGCCACCACGCCCGGCTAATTTAGTGTAAGATTTTAAAAGGTTTTTTCAGCATCCATTCAACAAATATTTATTATCTTTATACAAATTATTCATTGTGTTAAACTTATTTTTAGTTTAACATTCTAGAAATGAAACCTTTTTACTTAACCTTATTCTACAAAGGGAATACAGCAGTTATTTTAATTTTAATAAATGCTAAAAGCTTTATACAATTTTTCTTTGTGCACTAAATGATTTTTGGCCCATACCCAGCAACTGTGATGAATGTATAATGAAATAACATTTTGAAAACAGGCCAGATACATTAAGTATTTATTGAGCTTCTGTCATATGCCCAGTATTGTGCTGCTTCTATACTGTTTCTCTGTGACAAGTCATACTATATTCTTTATAGAATTAAAAGTAGAGGAGAGGCAGAGTTTATATATTGTCCAGTTGCTTTACAGTTGTACTGGAGGTTATAAGAAGAAATATAGTAAATTAGTGGGAAGTCGGAGGTGGGGGGGTTAGTGAGCTACTGTTTTCTTCTTGAGGTTGTGACACAAGCTGACAAAAGCCAGGGAGTTCACAGCTGTGTGGTGGCACAAAGTTCCATATGTTCTAAAAACAATTAGGCCCAGCAGGGTGTCCCTAATGGCTTCCTTGTTAAGCCTCCCTGGCCAGCTGATCTGAAGCTCTGTGACATGTTCCCTGATCTCTGAATGCTCTGGCTTTTTGTCATTTTGTCTTGAGACAAGTATTTTCTTGTAGTCCTCATTCCTTTGAGTTATTCCATCTCCCAGGATATTCTCTGGGAGAAGAATGTCTTTTAGTGAATTTGCCTTGAATTTAGCATCCATAGAGCTGTGTCAGTGTTCTTCTTAATCACACCTTCTTTAAAAAAATACTCTGCTTGGGATGACTGGACAAGTTCAGTTGGTTAGTTTCAGGCCTATAAGAATAGAGAGTAAAGGACCTTTCTATTTACTTTGATACCATAGTTGTATCTCTTAGGATGGCCTGCAAACCACTGGCCTTGTGTGTATTTAAGCTAGGAATAAAATAATGGAGAAATGTTAATATGTATACAAAAAGGTAAATATTGATATACTTACTCTCTGTTGGGGGCAGAAGTGTCATTTTAAGTTATTCAAAGCACTTTCTTAAGCATTTTAGAAAGCCCTTATTCTTTGCTGTTGGAAGTCTCCGTACTTTGCAGAATTGGTATTTGTGTACTAGCCTCTGCCACAGGATGGGGAGGTGGGCAGGTAGTTGATAGGGGCAGCCAGGAGTTTTTGAGGCAGGTGGTGGGAAATTGTCCTAATTTGTTAATTGGATTATGTAACTCTGTTACTAGTCTGTTGTTCGCTGTTGTTATTGGATGCATCTTGATATTTAATTCAGAAGAATAACTGTGAGGCATTCTTCAGTTGCTGGTTAAGTGGGATTAGTTGCTGTTCTATCAGATGCCCTTTTTCAGTCAAAGGTTAGCCCTTTGTTGCTCCCTCCTTCCAGGGTCTAGGGAGTGCAGTGATGTCGATTTCATTTCCCTTCCCTGCACACCCTTGACACTCAGCAGGATTGCACTGAAACCCTTCTCAGATCTCTTGTTCATTAGTTGTCTCCTATTTTTCCATAACCAGCACTAGTTTGGCCTTATGACCTGGTTAGAATCACTCTTCTGTATTCTCATTTCCAATTTTTGTACCCCACTAACTTGGACTTAGAGAAACTTGGCCTGCTGTGCAGTGGGCCTTCTGTTCAACTTAACCTCCACCGCTGACCCTGTGTGAAGAAAGATGGTGCGTTACTGCCATCTAATGGAAAAAGAGAAAACTGCAGTTGGGAAAAACAGCTGTGCATTTAAGGTAGGGTTTTCTGAAGCATTTCTGATACAGTCCAGAAAAGGGAAAATGATGACACAGCAGTTGCCATCTTGAAAAATGCCCTTTCCTGCGGAAAGGGTGCTTTGAAGCCTAATACAACTATCATCACAAGGTCCCTGGACTAAGGCTGGATCGTGTAATTTAGAATCTCAAATTGTATTTTAAGTAATATGCTGGCAACAGAATCATTGAGACAGGCATCTCATTTTGTCAAGTTCTTAGCCATTCAGTTTGTTAGGGGCTTTAATATTTTAGATATCAACTAATACATAGTTTCAACTTTTAAAAATATTTGAAGATTGTAATATAGATGCCTATCTATAGTGCCTTAGTAATTTATATCAGAAATATTTTATAAAATTTCTGGTTGTTTTGCAGTACCCAATATAGGCTTCATGCCCTCCTGAAGATGGTTTCCTCTGAAATGTAACGTTAAATAAACATTATTCCAAGAAAACTACAGTGGTTTTGCTTAATTCAGTTAGCTCTGAGAATCATCTTCCTTCAGAAAAATACTTCCCATGGTAATAGCTACAGCAGAGTTTCATTTGCAGTCACCATTAATGAAATATAGAAACACTATGATGGAACATAACCAGCAGATTCTATCTTTTATTTCTTCTGTTCACACATTTAGAGTCCTTCTATTATGTTTTTCTTCCCAAGTAAAATGGTAATACAGTGACGTTTTACTCCCATTTCCTGGCCCATGTCTTCCTGAGTTGAAAGTTAGTGCACTGGTTCTCATCCCTCACTAGATAGAAGATTTGGGCTCTGCTTCTGTTTTTATCAGTTTGTTATTAATACAAATGTCCCATGCCATCTGTGGGATGCCCTAAGTCTGTTGAAAAGTTCAAAAACCTATTTAAAAAAAATTGTACCAGGTGATTTGGATACACAGCCAATGGTGGAGAAGCCCTGTTGGAAGCTCCTATTTGGAAATGCACAAATAAATTCACGTGAGGTCCTAGAAGGGCATACTGTTGAGTCTGCTATCAAAATGTTTTCCCCTTGAAAATTCCTGCTTAGCATTGTCTCAAGTTTTTAACTTCCATTAAACATTTATATAAATTGCCACCAGGTGGAACAAGTGCCTATTGTTTTTCCCCATCTGTGTTTAAGAGAAGAGGAAGTTTGCATTAAGAAATGCTCCCACCACCCACCACCCGAGCAATTAGAACACATGTTTACAAGCACCCGGGGTTTGGGTGTTGAATGTTGGATTCTGACCCTGTGAAAGGCCAAGATGTAAGTAGTGAGAATAGACACTTTCTCCGCACCAGGTGTGCTGGTGAACAAATGCTTTTCATCATACAGCGTCTCATTTTAATCTGCCACAACTCAGCCAGGTGGGAACTTCGTTTTTCAGATGAAGACACAGGTGCTTAGAATGATGAAATAACTTGTCCTGGGTCAGTCATAGTAAGTGGTAGAGCCCAGATTGCGGCCCAGGTTATCACTCTAGAGTGCCTTTTTTTTTTCTCTTGCACTTTTCATAATTTCATTTAAAAACAAAACATGGACTGGCCGGGCGCAGTGGCTCACGCCTGTAATCCCAGCACTTTGGGAGGCCGAGGCGGGAGGATCACGAGGTCAGGTGATCGAGACCATCCTGGCTAACACAGTGAAACCCCGTCTCTACTAAAAATACAAAAAATTAGCCGGGCATGGTGGCGGGCGCCTGTAGTCCCAGCTGCTCGGGAGGCTGAGGCAGGAGAATGGCGTGAACCCCGGGGGGCGGAGCCTGCAGTAAGCCGAGATTGTGCCACTGCACTCCAGCCTGGGCGACAGCGAGACTCTGTCTCAAAAAAAAAAAGCATAGACTGAGCTGTCTGTTCATTTTCTTCGCTGCACAGCCTGGCCTTGGGAGTGGTGACTGATGGCCCATGGGGCTGCTCACTCCACAACGGCCTTGTGGTTCTGGAGGAAACATTGTGAGCAATCTCAGCTCAGTTTTGTTGCACGTCAGCAGCACTTCACTTCCAGCTCCTTGACCTTGTAGACCAGGAACTTCTGGAAGCCACTGGGTAGGGTGTGCTTCATTATCTTGCTACTCCCATAACTGATGCTGGCAATACAGGGGAGTATCATTCAGCCTCAACAAGGAAGGGAATCCTGACACAGGCTATAGCATGGATGAACCATGAGACCATTATGCTGAGTGAAACCCGTCAGTCACAAAAAGACAAATACTGTATGATTCCACTTACATGAGATACCCAGAGTAGTCAAATTCATAGAATGGTAGTTGCCAGGGGCTGGGGAAAGAGGAAATGGGGAGTTGTTGTTTAATAAGTGCAGAGTTTCTTTTCTTTTTTTTTTTTTCTTTTTTTTTTTGAGACAGTGTCTTGCTCTGTCGCCCAGGCTGGAGTGCAGTGGTGCAATCTCAACTCACTGCAACCTCCACCTCCCAGGTTCAAGCAATTCTCCTGCCTCAGCCTCCCAAGTAGCTGGGACTATAGGCATGCGCCACAATGCCCAGCTAATTTTTGTATTGTTAGTAGAAACGGGGTTTCACCATGTTGGCCAGGATGGTCTCAAACTCCTGACCTCATGTGATCCACCAGCCTTGGTCTCCCAAAGTGCTGAGATTATAGGCATGACCCACCATGCGCAGCCCAGAGTTTCTGCATGAGATAATGAAAAGTCCTGGAGATTGGTTGCACAACAATATGAATGTAGTTAACACTGCTGAACTGCACACTTAGAAATGGTTAACATAGGCCAAGCGTAGTGGCTCATGCCTGTAATCCCAGGGCTTTGGGAGGCCAAAGTAGGCGGATCACTTGAGCAAAGGAGTTCAAGACCAGCCCGGGCAACACGGTGAAACCCCATCTCTTATAAAAAAATTAAAATAGGTGGTTAAGATGGTAAATTTTATGTTAATGCATTTCTTACCACACACACAAAAATGCCAGTCTATTATCTTAAAATGGAAATGCATCTAGCAGACTGGACATTCAGGTCACCTGTGTGATCAATGTGCTCTCTACCCATAGAGGGGCCACATGGACTCAGAGCAAGGGAAATAGGAATTGGGTTTTCGGTATCCACCTCCACCTCCAGGACAATCCTCTGCTGGGTCTGGCAACTTGTGCCCATGGGCCTAGGCAGCCTTTCCCCTGCTTGGGAGAGGCTCTGCCTGTAGAACTGGGTAGTGTGAAGTCCTGAAGGTCATTTAAGCTCTGATAAACATACCTTGAGGAGATTCAGTGTGAGGCATGAGGTTATCATTTCCAGAATCCACAGGTAGCACCAGAATTACTTCCCCTTTGTGAATCATGTAGTATGAATCACTGTAATATCTTGATTCAAACTTAAAATACTTCCTACATGACATTTTTAAATGATTGCCTTCTAATTTATGTGCATAAATAAACAGGTTTACTAATTTGGATTGAGGGAAAGATAAATTATTACTTGATGAGCACATAAAAGCCAATTTGTTGACCAAGCTATCAACCAGCATGTTGTTGGCAAGAAACATATTTTACTTAAAAGATAAAAAAGGTGTGGATTATTTCAGATTGCTTTATTTTATTTTACTTTTTTTTTTTTTTTTTTTTGAGATGGTGTGGATTATTTTGGATTGCTTTACTTTTTTTTTTTGAGACAGAGTCTCACTCTGTCTCCTATGCTGGAGTGCAGTGATGCAGTCTTGGCTCACTGCAACCTCTGCTTCCCAGGTCTAAGCCTCAGCTTCCTGAGTAGCTGGGATTATAGGTGCCCACCACCACACCTGGCTAATTTTTGTATTTTTAGTAGAGACGGGGTTTCACTATGTTGGCCAGTCTGATCTCGAACTCCTGACCTTGTGATCTGCCTGCCTGACCTCCCAAAATGCTGGGATTACAGGCATGAACCACTGCGCTCGGCCTTATTTTACTTTATTTCTGAGACAGGGTCTTCTCTGTTTCCCAGGCAGGAGTGCAATGGTGTTACCATGGCTCACCACAACCTTGACCTCCTGGGCTCAAGCAATTCTCCCACCTCAACTTCCCAAGTGGCTGGGACCACAGGTGTGCACCACCATACCTGGCTAATTTTTTGAATTTTTGTAGCAACAAGGTCCCACTATATTTCTTAGGTTGATCTCGAACTCCTGGACTGAAGCAATCATCCTGACTCAGCCTTCCAAAGTACAGGGATTATAGGTATGAGCCACTGCACCGTCCTGGACTGCTTCAGATGGTGTACTTGCAAGTGAAACATTCTTTCAAAAACCCTTGCACATTTTAAAATGGAGAATCTCAAGCTTTTTTAGAAACTAATACGCTGGACCGGGCACAGTGGCTCATGCCTGTAATCCCAGCACTTTGAGAGGCCAAGGCAGGCAGATCACTTGAGGTCAGGAGTGATCCACCTCCAACCGGGAGGTGGAGGTTGCAGTTCGCTGAGATTGTGCCACTACACTCCAGCCTGGGCAACAGAGTGAGACTCTGTCTCAAAAAAATGAAATGAATACAATGAACCACCCTGTCCCATCACCCAGCTTCAACAATTATTGTCTTACAGCCAATTTTATTGTCTATGATCCCCACCTACTTCTTGTACACGTTAATAAACAATTTTTTGTAGGCAGTATAATATGATTGGACTATTCCAAAATAGAGGGGTTATAATTGTTTAATAAAGCTATCTTTAATTCTAAAAACAATGCTCATTTAAAAAAATTAAATATGTACACAAGAAAAAAGAGCAAATCTGGTCTTTAGTGACTTCCTAAATGCACTTAGAACATTGCAGAGGTTTGGCCGGGCACGGTGGCTCACACCTGTAATCCCAGCACTTTTGGAAGGCCGAGGCGAGTGGATCACCTGAGGTCAGGAGTTCAGGAACAGCCTGGCCAACATGGAGAAACCCTGTCTCTACTAAAAAATACAAAATTAACCAGGCATGGTGGCGCACGCCTGTAATCCCAGCTTCTCAGGAGGCTGAGGCAGGAGAATCGCTTGAACCTGGGAGGCAGAGGTTGCGGTGAGCCAAGATCGTGCCATTGCACTCCAGCCTGGGCAAAAAGAGTGAGACTCTGTCTCAAAAAAATGAAATGAATACAATGAACCACCCTATCCCATCACCCAGCTTCAACAATTATTGTCTTACAGCCAATTTTATTGTCTATGATCCCCACCTACTTCTTGTACACGTTAATAAACAATTTTTTTAGGCAGTATAATATGATTGGACTATTCCAAAAAAAGAAAAAGAAAAAAGAACATTGCAGAGGTGCTCAACATAGTAGACATCCAAGGCGGCCTCCCTCCCACCTGGCCCCTGTCCTCAGCCCTTCCCTGCACCCCCGGGCAGGCCTCCCCCTCCCCAGACCCTCCTACTCTGCTCCCTCACTCCCTAGACCAGATTAGTCATTTGCTCGCAGACACAGCGTTTGCTTGTTAATTGTGTGGCTGACCAGGCATACTGCCAACTCCTGGAGGAGGACATTGGTTCCTCTTGTACCCCACACCCAGCACAGTGGCCTAGTAAACATTCCTTGAATGAATTCTTGCACCCAGAGAGCAGCTCCACTCACAGAGTGGTGACCATTCATCCTTTCAGAGGGAGTGGATGTAATAAGGCTTCCACACCATCAATAAAGCACAATTTGGCTGGGCGTGGTGGCTCACGCCTGTAATAGCACTTTGGGAGGCTGAAGTGGGCAGATCACTTGAGGTCAGGAGTTCAAAACCAGCCTGGCCAACATAGAAAAACCCCATCTCTACTAAAAATACAAAAATTATCCAGGCATGGTGGTGTGTGCCTGTAATCCCAGCTACTCAGGAGGCTGAGGCAGGAGAATCGCTTGAACCTGGGAGGCAGTTGCGGTGAGCCAAGATCAGACCACTGCACTCCAGCCTGGGCAACAGAGCGAGACTCTGTCTAAAAAATAATAATAAATAAATACATAAAGCACCAAATCAAAGTTTATACCAAGGAACCAACAAGAGAAAACCAAACCACGCAGTGCAGAGGTGTGGCTAGGTATAGATGGAGGGGAAGTGGCTTGATTTGGTCCCTGATCAGAGAGAGTTAACTATGTCAGGAACTAGTTTTGCCCCTCTCCTTTGAGACCCATCTCTGGCTGCCGCTGCCTTAGGGTCACCTATGGGAGCCCCCAAGCCATGCCTTTGTATGTGTGCTCAGACTCCCATGGATCAGCCTCCAGCCCCAGCTCACACTGATAAATGTGACAAACCACATGAGGATACCAGGTCCATCTCCTCCCGGGGCGAGTGGGTCAGGACCCACCCTACACAGGGTGAGGGCACCTGGCCTGAGAAAGGGCTTGGTAAGAGAAGCCCATGAGGTGGTCACCAGTGGCTGGGGGCCGGAGCCCCATGGCAAAAGCAAAGAGCACCAGCCTTCCAGTCCAGCAGGCACAGGTTTGGAGTCTAGTTCAGCCTCTTAACTAGCGTGGGCATCTTGGACCACCATCTTCAATATAAGCCTCAGTTGCCTCATCTGCAAACAGGTGAGAATACTTACATTGCAGCCACATTAAGGAAGAATATCCTGTTTATAAAGCACACGGTGGAGAGGCAGTAAATGGTAGCCATTATTTACTTTTTTATTTTTTGAGGCAGGGTCTCACTCATCACTCAGGCTGGAGGGCAGTGGTGTGATCACAGCCCACTGCAGCCTCACACTCCCAGGCTCAGGTGATCTTCCCACCTCAGCCTCCTGAGGAGCTACAACTACAGGCACATGCCAGCATGCCCAGCTAGTTTTTTGTATTTTTAGTAGAGACAGGGTTTTGCCATGTTGGCCAGGCTGGTCTCAAACTCCTGGGCTCAAGCAATCCATCCACTTCAGCCTCCCAAAGTGCTGGGATTACAAGCATGAGCCACAGCGCCCAGCTGCCATTATTTTTTTTCTCTCTTCCCCTTCCACCCCTGCCCCCCCAACACACAGTGTCTCAACCTGTTGCCCAGGCTGGAGTACAGTGGTACTATTACAGCTCACTGCAGCCTCCAACTCCTGGGCTAAAGGGATTCTCCTGCTTCAACCTCCCAAGTAGCTGGGACTACAGGCACGCACCACCATGCTCGGTTAATTGGTTTTTTAAAAATTATTTTGTAGAGCCGGGCACAGTGGCTCACACCTGTAATCCCAGCACTTTGGGAGGCTGAGACGGGCGGATCACCTAAGGTCGGGAGTTTGAGACCAGCCTGACCAACATGGAGAAACCCCGTCTCTACCAAAAATACAAAAAATTAGCCGAGCATGGTGGTACATGCCTGTAATCCCAGCTACTCGGGAGGCTGAGGCAGGAGAATCGCTTGAACCCGGGAGGCAGAGGTTGCGGTGAGCCGAGATTGTGCCATTGCACTCCAGCCTTGGCAACAACAGCAAAACTCCATCTCAAAAAAAAAAAAAATTATTTTGTAGAGATGGGTCTCACTATGTTGCCCAGGCTGGTCTTGAACTCCTGGCCTCAAGCCATCCCCCTGCCTTGGCCTCCCAAAATGCTGGAATTGCAGGTTTGAGCCACTGTGCCCAGCCAGTAGCCATTATTATTAGGTAATTTTAGTAGATATCTCTAACCACAAAGGGCCTGTGAACTTCTAGGTAACCATCAAGGCCAGTGGTGTACTGCTTTGCTGCCATAGATTTTTGTTTCCTAGTTAGTACCCACTGAAACATGTTGCTGTGAATCTTACCTCTAGCCCTGCGGTCCCCAGCACAGAGATCTTCAAAGCTGGCTGTACAGCAGCATCGCCTGTGGAACTTACACTCATGCTACTGTGATTGCCCAGGTCGAAGGTTGGCACCTGGCCTCCTTCTGATGCACAGGCCCACCCACAGAAGGGATCCACTGAAGCCCACCAGGTCCAGAAGTATGAGGAACCCCCAGCATCCACCTCATTGTGGAATTCACGGTCCAGCCACTCTCAGGATGGATCACCACCTTCATCAGAACCATCTGGGCAGCTTATATACCTTTCTGGGGGCCCAGCTCAGAACTATTGAACTGGAATCCCTGAGGGTGAAGCCAGGAATGGGGTTCTAACAAGCTGGCCGCATTGCACGCCGAGGTGCATTTATGTTCTGAGTGGTGCATGCAGGTGCTGGCTTCCTCTGCTTTTTACTTCTCTCTTCATCTATCTCTGGTAACAGACCCTACCACACCGTACCTGTCTCCATCATTAAAAACTCTTATAGAGCAGCACACAAATTTGAAAACCAAAATAGAATAAAGTTGCCCTTCTGATAATTTTTTTTTTGAGACAGAGCGCTCACTGCAACCTCTACCTCCCAGGTTCAAGCGATTCTCATGCCTCAGCCTCCTGAGTAGCTGGGACTACAGGCGCCTGCCACCAAGCCCAGCTAATTTTTGTATTTTGAGTAGAGATGGGGTTTCACCGTGTTGGCCAGGCTGGTCTTGAACTCCTGACCTCAAGTGATCCACCCACCTTAGCCTCCCAAAGTGCTGGGATTACAGGAGTGAGCCACTGTACCTGGCTTCGTGATACATTTCATTCTTTAAAAAATCATACTGACATATCAAAATGCAGCTTCCCATGATGCAGTGAGCTATTTTTTTTTTTTCAGGACATTGGGCAGCTTTATTAAGCAATTTGAAGTTAGAATAAAGAACACCCTTAATTGAATAATGCATACACCTATAGTGTGAATGCTTACACACACACACACACAGAGTACTGAAAAACTTTATTCAAGTTGTGGATTGTCATCAAAAACTGGGTATGAAATAAGACATGGCTGAACTGGTGTTGTTTTGTTTGCTTGTTTCTTTCTTTTTTTGAGACAAGGTCACCCAGGGTGGAGCACAGTAGCACAATTATGGCTCACTATAACCTTGAACTCTGGGCTCAAGCAATCCTCCCGCCTCAGCCTCTTGAGTAGCTGGGACTACAGGCAGGTGCCACCACACCTGGCTATTTTTTTTTTCTTTTTTTGTAGGTATAGGGAAATGTACTTCCTCTTTTCTCATTTTTCTTTTTTCTTTTTTTTTTTTTTTTTTTTTTTTTTTTTTTTTTTTGAGACAGGAGTCTTGCTCTGTCGCCCAGGCTGGAGTGCAGTGGCGCAATCTCGGCTCACTGCAAGCTCCGCCTCCCGGGTTCACGCCATTCTCCTGCCTCAGCCTCTCCGAGTAGCTGGGACTACAGGCGCCCGCCACCACGCCCGGCTAATTTTTTTTTGTATTTTTATTAGAGACGGGGTTTCACCGTGGTCTCGATCTCCTGACCTCATGATCCGCCCGCCTCGGCCTCCCAAAGTGCTAGGATTACAGGAGTGAGCCACCGCACCTGGCCTTGAAGGCCTTTCATCTCGCCAGCACACCTCTGCTACTGGAGGATGGCAAACACTGTTTCCTGCCCCTGCCCTGTAATTCTCACAGATATGCAGAAAGGTTTGGTTGCCCTGTGCCTCAGTAAATAAGAAAAATGCTTTCTTAGGAGGCTGTTCCAATAACTGCATGTTCCTTGCCGTCCTCTACAGAAATCACCAGCTGCTCTCCCAAGTTCTTCTGGGAGATGCCATGAAGAAAGGGAGGCAGCTCCCTCCACGTCCTGGCTCCAGTGCCCACTCCTGTGCCCCCTCCACGGCCCATGCAGCCTGGCCTCCTGGGTGACATCTGGTCCCTGTGTCACTTTCTGCAGACAAGGACTAGCCTCAAAGAGGAGAGCATGGTGTCCTGAAGGAGATGGCGGCCGCCATCACCTGTCCTGGGGCTTTCCTCTGACTGCCCAGGTGGGGGCCCAGAGGCGGCGCCTCTCACTCCGTCTTTGAGTGGAGTTACATAATTTCCAGGCTTCCCTGCAGTTCTCTCCTCCACATCCCTGAGCTGTTTACACAGCAGCTCTCACCCACAGAGTCCGCATGATGGCTTTTCCTCTGTTTGGAAGATGTGGATGGCTGTGTCCCAAGTTTTTCCTACCTAAGATCCTTTTCAGTAGGGGATGGATTCGGTCTATCTGATGATCAAGAGTTCAGGGTGGCCTTTGTGATAGTGTTACACCCCCTCCCAGGTCCAATAAACAGTCTTCTGACAAATAATGGCCCTTCCTTTTCCTTCCCCACCTGTCCACCACCTGGTAATGTGATGTAAGCGTGGCAAAATCCCGCACACCCCTTCCAGAAATCCCAGGACTCGTGTGGGAAATACTTTCATAATTAAAGCCTACTGAGAAATTGCTGCTTCTTCCTTGAACTTACCTACTTTTGAGCGGTCCTTTAATCCTGCATTAAGGGGATACCCCCCAAAAATGGTTCTACTTAATTGCCCACCCTTCCTCACTCCTTTCTCCTCATGAATCATGCAAGCCTTTTTTTTTTGGATGACCCAGGTGCCCAAAGCAATAATTACATTTCAAGGGTATTTTTTAAAAGTATTTATTCCAAACATTTACAATGTTCACTTTAAATGCAAAATAGCTGGTAAAAAGAAAAAAAACACTGAAAAATATACTGACCCTTTGCCCCATATACAGACATCAGCCTTTGGTATTTGCTTTCAGGTAATTAGGTAAAACAAACAAACAAAAACTTGAAACTATTATTTATCTCCAAGAAAACAACGTAGAGTTGAGGTATTCTATTTAACAGATGTGATCTCCATCCAATAAGGTCTCTCTTTTAATTAACAGCCTTGCAACATGCTGTTCCAATCCTTTCCTCCTAAAGTAGAATTTCATTTGAGCATATGTTCATAAAACTGACAATGTTCCTTAATAATCACTAAGGTTGCCATAGAAACTCCCTGGTGCTGGTGCCCAGCCGCACGGAGGACAGGAGGCCTTCACAGGGCACTGAGGAGGGCCTGGCACAGACCCTGAACTGGCCCGCCTGCCCCTCCATGTGCAGCCCCTGCCCATGGCTGCACCGGACAGCCGGGTGCAGGGCTCTTGCCTCAAACGGTCACGGGTTGCCCCTGCATCTCCAAATTAAGACCACCAATTCCACCTGGAGCTGGTGTCAGCATCCTCCCCACCTGGGTTAGCCTTCAGGACGTGCTGTGAGATAATAGAGCTCAGCACCAAAGCAGCCGGGAAGACATTCCTGAACATTCTCCAGGAAACAAACCCATAGACCACAACACTCCCAGCCTGCCCCGCTGGGCCCTGTTCACTACCAGGTGGGCTTCCAGCCTGGTTCCAGCAGCAGATTCCACAACCTGCCGCGGCAGCCAGTTTCCTTTCTCCCAAGATAGCAGGGAAATGCCAGAGGCTCCGTGTGAGCTCAGAGCCTGATAAGAAAGTGCAAGGGCAAGTCTCCATCAGGGCCAAGAGCTCTCTGAGTTACCAAAGGCCTCGTCAACATAGCCAGTGCTACCCCCGGACACATTTCTTGAAAATATTTCATTAATGCTACAAACATTATTCATCATTTTACTTTAGGCCTTGAACAAGCATATTTTTTACTTTCCCCACCCAGCAGGATAAGCTGTCGTATTTAACCTAAATGGTCTCTGTCCCAGCGTTTCATGTCTGGCTGCGTGGCAGATGGCTACAGGTGTTAGGCAAATAACAGCACTGCTGGGGACTCAAGGCAGTGGGGGTGCTGCAGAAACACAGGTAGAAATGCCCCGTGGATTGAGACACATGTTCAGTCACACAGATTAGCGAACAGAGAGAGCTTAGGATGTATACCTGTGTACACTGAGCCAGGCCTACAGCCCAGAGAAGACATTTTTTCTTCATTTACATTAGCTTATGAAAAATAAAGGGAAAATAACCCTCTTCAATACAGAAACAAAAAAACAAAACAAAAAAAGCAGTTCCATTACAATAAAAATGAAAGCAGTAACAATTCGGAGATCAAAGCTGCCTAGCTCTTGGCAATAATGAGCTATCTGGATTTCACATCTTCCGCTAGCATGGTTCTGCCCGGCTTTGGTAACACCACATGTGGGTAAAACGGTATAAAGAATTGAAGAACTGTGGGCACAGAATCACCCTTGCTGCAGATTCTCATTCTTAATTATTTCCCTTTAACAGCATTTTTGCTGTTCTCAAGTCTCAGAAACTTTATGTGGCGGGATGGGAGGGAACCACCATAATTAAATGTTATTGTTTATAATAGAGATGGTGTCTCACTATGTTACCCAGGTTGGTCTCAAACTCCTGAGCTCAAGCAATCCTCCCACCTCGGCCTCCCAAAGTGCTAGGATTACAGGCGTGAGCCACCGTGCCCGGCCATCCTGCCTTTTTGCCAACCTAAGATGAGTTGCCTCAAGCAGCAATAGGGTCTAAAATCTACAGACAAGCCCAGCAATGAAAGTCACGGCTTACTGAAGACATTAACAGCTTAAACCTGGAACACCATAAACAAAACATGGTCACTTTCATCCTTTCGCACCTGTCTGGTGATGGTGGTGGTTTTTCTAAGAGGGTAGAGTATTAGAAAAGTTTTGTGGTCTGGTAAATTTTGGGTCCATGGTTACACGGCTGATTTAAATCATATCCCCACTCTGGAATACCCTGATAACTTGAGAGCTAACTGGGTAACCACTAACACCACTGAATTTTCAAAGCTCAGACAGAAAAGTCAGCTTAAGTGGTTAATCACGGTGTTACAAGTAGACATTTAGTCCTGCTTCAATTCTTGCAGAGCTTAATCAACTCAAGGAACTAAATAAAAAGAGGAAGGCACTGAGGTAAGGGATTTTTTTTAAATGGGATTTTTTTAAAACCTCCTCTTTGATAACAGAAAGCTCAGGGCTTTCAGGGTGGGGAATTTCTAGGACCCTGCCGGGTAGTCGTGGGAGGCTTCCTTCTCAGCACTGGGACAAGGACCGGACACCCTCTCCATAACCGCCTGGGGGAGTAGTCACATGCTGGTTTTTCCCTCGAGTAGAGAAGAGGCAGGCTATTTTTCCACTTTTTAAGACAAAAACAAAATACAGAATGAATGAAACCACAATCTCTTCTCTAATAGGGAAAACGTTTTTTCTTTTCTTTTCTTTTTTTTTTTTTTTTGAGACAGGGTCTCACTTGCTCTGTCAACCAGGCTGGAGTGCAGTGGTGCAATCTCGGCTCACTGCAGCCTTGACCTCCCAGGCTCAAGAGATCCTCCCACCTCAGCCCCCCAAGTATCTGGGACTTCAGGCGCACTCTACCACACTTGGCTAATGTTTATGCTTTTTGTAGAGATGGGGTTTTACCACATTGCCCAGGCTGATCTCAAACTCCTGGACTCAAGTGATCCTCCCGCCTCGACCTCCCGAAGTGCTGGGGTTACAGGCGTGAGCCACCATGCCTGGCAGGAAAAATATTTTTTCTCTTCCTCCTTTTTCACTTGACTTGGTTTTGGGCTAAACAAAGTTATGGTGCTTCCCCCACACCTAAGTAAGTTACTTCTATGCTGACACAGCAAATATTGGATATTCCACCCTCTCGAGAGAAAACAGTCAGCAGTTTTTTAAAAACCAAGTTTAAATGCATTCTTGCCAGGCTCATTTTTCTTTTCACATTGTCTTCCTTAATATTATCTTCCCTAGTTACCCAGGTTCGGCTGACAACAAACAAAGCTGCAGTAAAACAGTTTTGATCTCAGCAATGGCAGAAGCCCTCCCTGCTGCTAGCTCTCCTTTGTGGGAGGTGGAGAAAAGAGAACATTGGTTTTCAGAGGCTGTGATCCCCCGCTCAGCTCCCACTCTACAGGGGATGGTAGAGACCCTGTGCCCCTCTCCTCTCCTTCCTGTGCTTCTCACCTGAGGTCCTGCAACCCAAAGCCAATGCAGTTGCCTGTGTATTCAGCAAATGCCTAGGATCATCATTCACATTTAGCAAAATGCTAATGAGGAACTAATTATAATTCTGTTGAAAACGACCAGGCCCTGAGATACTGTATTATTCACCCACTCACCCTCAGCTGTTTTTCAACTGTGGGGAAGAAAGGGAGGAGAGAGCTTCTTCCCCCAGCCTTGGCGGTTTAAGTAAAAGCCGTCTCTCCAGCCTTAGAAAAACAGAATTTGCAAAGGCATTTGGGTTTTAAGAGTTTGAGCTGGAAGACGAAACGATGCAGTGGGCCAGGAGCATGGCGGCTGGAGGAGGCTTTGGCTGGAAATCCATCCCACCTGCCTGAGGGTGCAGCTTGTGCAGAGGTGTTGCGGGGTGGGCTGCCAGCAGCTTCTCCACACTGAGGCCCCCACCAACCTGCCCAGCTTTTGAGTGTCCGTGTGAGTGTCCAAAGAGTCTTGATACGGTTCTCTTCACAGTGGCCCAAGTTCACTCTAACCCCTTTAAGCTGGGCATTTGGAAAGGGAGGTTTGAAACCTCAACCAGCTGAACAGCTGGAGCAGGCTGATTTTCCCCTGGCGTAGAACCTTCTGCAAGGCTCTTCCGTGAAGCCAAAGGCCGCACGCCCCGAGATAAGCTGGCATGGCAGTGAGAAGCATCTTTTGCTGAGCCCGTTTGTGTTCTGCCATCCACAGCGTCCAGGCTGCTGGTGCCACCCAGCCAGCTATCTGGGGAAGAAGTAGTCTGTATTGCTGATGTCATAAGGGCTCCGTGGGTCCCTGGCATCTGGTCGGTTGTGGCTCGAGGTATTGTCACACCCCAGGCTGCTGGGGGACACCGGTGGGGAGATGAGAGGAACAAGCACTGGGGTGGGTCGAGGCCTCTCCGGGACCAGCTGCCCCAAAGAATACGGCGGGTGCATGCTTGTCTTGCCTTCCTTCAGAGCCCGCAGCTTCCACGTCTTCTTGAACCTTCACACAAACACACAAAGACAAACCACACAGATGTTTACCTCCCCCTGTGACAAGCCCACAGTGGAAAACACCAACCGCTGGCTGCCCTGGTGGCCTGGCACTCCCAGGTTTCAGCTCAAAGGGGCAATAACTATCAGCTGTCTTTTCGTTTTTTGTTCATTTGTTTGTTTTGAAACAGGGTCTTGCTCTGTTACCCAGGCTGGAGTGCAGTGGTGCAATCTCAGCCCATGGCAGCCTCAACCTCCTTGGGCTCAGGTGATTCTCCCACCTCAGCCTCCTGAGTAGCTGGGGCTACAGGTGTGTGCCACTACATCTGGCTGATTTTTGTATTTCTCATAGAGACAGGGTTTTGCCATGTTGCTCAGGCTGATCTTGAATTCCTGGGCTCAAGCGATCCACCTGCCTCAGCCTCCCAAAGTGCTAGGATTACAGGTATGAGCCGGCACACCCGACCCGACTGTTTTTATCACCAGGGAGTTCACCATACTCTGAAGAGTTGGTGAGTTTCCAAAACACTCCCAAGGAAATAGATGTGTATTATTGGTCCAGTTTACAAGTGAGGAAACTGAGGCACTAAAAAGTCACTTAACAGTCCCTTAATTGTCCCATTCCAGAGGCTGTTCATTAGGTACACACCATCAGTCCCAAATCCATTTACTTGAAAAAGAGAAAAATAGGCCGGGCGCGGTGGCTCACGCCTGTAATCCCCACACATTGGGAGGCCAAGGTGGGCAGATCAACTGAGGTCAGGAGTTCAAGACCAGCCTGGCCAACGTGGTGAAACCCCGTCTCTACTAAAAATACAAAAATTAGCCAGGCTTAGTGGCAGGCACCTGTAATCCCAGCTACTTGGGAGGCTGAGGCAGGAGAATCGCTTGAGCCCGGGAGGCAGAGGTTGCAGTGAGCCGAGATCGTGCCATTGCACTTCAGCCTGGGCAACAAGAGCGAAACTCTGTCTCAAAAAAAAGAAAAGAAAAGAAAAAGAAAGTATTATTTTAGTAGGGAAAGAAAATGGGCCTCTCAGTCAAAGTAAGGCTGGCAGGGGGCAGATAATTTGCAACCGCCATGTAATAGCAGGAAAAGGGTCCCACTGCTCCCTCAACTGCCCTCCTGTTCCTCTTGCTCCTAATGTTGCCGACCTCCCCAGTTCTCCCTGCGCCTCTGGGTCCACTCCCACCATGCTGGTGAGTTCCCACAGACTCAACTGTGGGCACCACTGGCCACGATTTGACTCATCTGACAGGAAAGTCAATGCTACACAGGAAGGAGATAGACATCTCTCTGATCACAGCTTCGTTCACAGTGCTCCACTCTGGGCCCAAAGCCAGGGCTCAGTAACTGAGAAAAGTCACTTGACAGCTCAAAGAAAGATGAAATGGTGACATGGATCTTCAAAAGCACAGTCACGTCCCCTTCCTGAAGGGGCCCTTCAACTGTGCCAGGGTGGCCAGTGCCCCAAGCCTCAGCCCCTCCCTCTTGCTTCCCACTTTGTGACTGACATGCCTACTAACCCCAAAGTGGGAACAAGGTGGCCTCCCTCAGTTCCATGGAAGATCAGTTACTCCAGGAAGGGCTGGGAAAGAGGAGGGGAAACCAATGTCAAAAACAAGATTTGGGGATTTTCCTTGGGTTTCTTTTTATATCGACAGGTTATTCCTGTCCTTGTTATGATAAATAATTAATAGTTGGCTCCAAATCTGCCACTGGCTTTTAGCTTGGTATCCAAATGGAATAAACAATCTGCAGAATGTTATTTAGGGCTTCACCATGTGGACACCACACAGGAAGAGAGCCCAGCAGGCTGCTGACTGGAGCTATGCTGAGTCATTGAATGGAGTTCTCCTGTAGGAAAGGACTGAGGAGAGAGTCATTACACTTTGGATTTCAAAGAATTCAGACTCTCTGACCCAGGAATTCTACTTCTGGGAAAAGAAAGAACATAGCTTTAAAAAAAAACCTTTATGCACAAAGATGTTCAACACAGTGTTTTTTATAAAAGCAAAATAAGGCCAGGTGTGGTGGCTCACGCCTGTAATCCCAGCACTTTGGGAGGCCGAGGTGGGTGGATCACTTGAGGTCAGGAGTTCAAGACCAGCCTGGCCAATGTGGCAAAACCCTATCTCTACTAAAAAAGAATTAGCCGGGTGTCGTGGTGCATGCCTGTAATCCCAGCTACTTAGGAGGCTGAGGCAGAAGAATTGCTTGAACCCAGGAAGCAGAGGTTGCAGTGTGCTGAGATCGTGCCACTGCACTCCAGCCTGGGCGACAGAGTGATATGTCTAAATAAATAAATAAATAAATAAAATAAAAGCAAAATAACACCCAAATAATTGGTAATGTTTGGGTGCCACCAATTAGGAGTAATAGGAGGTTGATTAAGAGAAATTGGTATATCCACCTAATAGTACAGCTAATGAAAGTGAGATTTATGGCCAGGCACGGTGGCTCACGCCTGTAATCCCAGCACTTTGGGAGGCCGAGGCGGGCAGATAACGAGGTCAGGAGTTCGAGACCAGCCTGACCAACATTGTGAAACCCTGTCTCTATTAAAAAATACAAAAATTAGCCGGGCATGGTAGCAGGCGCCTGTAATCCCAGCTACTCAGGAGACTGAGGCAGGAGAACTGCTTGAACCCAGGAGGCGGAGGCTGCAGTGAGCTGAGATCGCACCATTGCATTCCAGCCTGGGCAATAAGAGTGAAACTCCGTCTCAAAAAAAAAAAAAAGTGAGATTTACAAAGAATTTGTACTAATGGGAAAGAATGCCTAGGCTATAGTGCTAAGTGTGAAAGGCAGGATGCAGAGCTGAGGATACAGAATAATCATGGCTGTGTAAAAACAAACAAGAAACTAGGCAGAGGAAAAAGACTCAGGAAATTTGTCTAAATATTAAGTGTTCTTGATCTGGGTGTTGATTGTGAAACCATCTCCACAGGGTTGACAAAAATTGCATGCTGGGTTCTGGACAGAAATATATTAATAGTTATAATGAAGCAGTAATCAGGCTGCACTTTGGCCCATTTCCTTATGGCAAAAAGTCACGTAGCCCTAGACACTGACCATCTGCATCCCTGTTGTTTCTGTAGATATGATTTCTGACACTAGCATCCTAAGACTTTTGTTTAAGGATCACTTAAGATGTTTTACAGACCCCGAATTCCAGCAACCAGTTTGAAGACCCTCACAGAGGAATGGGATTGGCATGAGAAGACAGCTTCTTCATCTCCTTGTCCCAGGACCTCACCCTACACCCTGCAACCAGTCAACCATCCCCACACTTTGGCCCAGTCCAACATTTTTACAACCCTAGCCCCAAATTCCTTGGGGAGATGGATTTGAGGTGTGGGCGGAGGATTACCTAGGTGCCAAGGCAAGACTGAAGGCACAAACTGTTTCAGTATAATACATAAAATAGTTAGAATAAGAATAGTCATAATACAAATTAGATATAGAGATGATCATGAACAATTATCAATCATTATTCTAAACATTATTAACCATTAGCTTTTAATATTACTCTTTGTTGCATTACTAATATAACCTAGGAATAACCGGCGGGTATAGGGTCAGGTGCTGAAGGGACATTGTGAGAAGTGACCTAGAAGGCAAGAGGTGAGCCCTCTGTCATGCCCGCATAAGGGCCGCTTGAGGGCTCCTTGGTCAAGCGGCAACGCCAGTGTCTGGGAAGGCACCTGTTACTTAGAAGACCACGAAAGGGAGTCTCCTTTCCTTGGAGGAGTCAGGGAACACTGTCCTCCACCAGCTTCTTGTGGGAGGCTGGATATTATCTAGGCCTGCCTGCAGTCATCCAGAAGCCTAAACCCCTCCCTGCAGTGCTGTGCTTCAATGGTCACGTTCCTTGTCCACTTTCATGCTCCTCCCGCCTCCTGCTTCCTCTTTGAAGTTCATAGTAGATACGGTAGAAGAAATAGTGAAAGTCTGGAAAGTCTTTGATCTTTCTTATAAGTGCAGAGAAGAAAACGCTGACATATGCTGCCTTCTCTCTGCTTCAGCTACCTAAAAGGGAAAGGCCGCCTATCCTGCAATCACATGACTTGCTTCACCTTGTCAATCACTTAGAAGATTTACCCTCCTTACCCTGCCCCCTTGGTCTTGTATGCAGTAAATAACAGCGAGCCCAGACATTCGAGGCCACTACTGGTCTCCGCATCTTGATAGTAGTGGTCCCCCAGGCCCAGGTGCTTTCTCTTCATCTCTTTGTCTTATGTCTTTATTTATTACAATCTCTCATCTCCGCACACAGGGAGAACACTCGCTAAGCTCCGTACGGCTAGACCCTACAGAGGTTTCCTCCCATCTCCTCCTTAGATGACCCTCTGATTAAACCTCTTTCTCTGCTGCAACCTGGTGTCTTGGCATCTTGACTTGCCACGTGCATCTCATTATAATTATAATGACATGGGTGTGTACACTTCATGGCGCTGTACACATGATGTGGGAACTTTTCTGTATGTTTGTTAGACTTCAGTTACATTTACATTTTGAAAATTAACAGTGGCTCTCTTTGGATGACATATATTTTTTTCCATTTGTCATTGTTTAGCAAATCTCCGGTAATAATCACATATCACATACATATGTATGTGTGTATGTATGTATTTTTTAAGTCCCTATTGACCTAATATGGAAGCAATCTCTGTCCTCAGTTTTTTTTCAAAGTAACTGAATGAGTAGCAAAGAAAGGTGAGCTTTCCTTTTGAAATATTCTAAGGAGAGTATGAATTCTTTTCTGAAAATCACTAAACTCAAAGAGGACTTTGAAACCAGCCAACCTGATGGTGTCCAGAGCTGGCCTGGATGGGTGTGAGCAGGGCCTGGGGGCTGGAGAGGACACGGGGCGGGCAGAAAGAAGAAACAGATGAGCTCTCTGCTGCCTCCTTTTGCACCTTGACCTCCACCTTTCATCTATTTTACATATTTGGGCTTCAAAAAGTTTTGTTTAAAGAAAAGATTCTGTAGCTAAAAGAAGTTTTTTAAAATGCTCAAAACTCTCACTCTTTTTTAGAAAGATATGTAGAAACCAAGGTGCCACCCCTTTTACCCCAAAGGCCACAGACAGTGCCCACTGCACCCAGCCACCTCCATGGCCCAGAACACCATGAAAGTCCCTCTGCTCGTCCCCCAGCTGTGGAGGTAGCAGAAGCTCTGATTTTAAAATACCGGAATGATACACTACATTCAAAACAAAATGATGTTTAAGTCATAGGCATACACATAGGAAGTCCTCACTTAATGATGTAAGTTCATTCTAGATAAATATGCAGAAAAATAATTCTCTGCTAGAAGAATTCTATTTTCCCAGTGCCTGATAACCTAAAATACAGAGAATCAGTGGGGGACAGGGAATAGGGTGGGAGGAATTGGCCCCTGTAAGATGGCAAGCCTTTTCGATAGCATATTTAAATTTTAAAAAATCATCTATGATTCAGAAAAAAAGAATGAGTAATAAAAAACAAAGAAAAAATTCACTGATATTGCTGGAAAAATATTTAGGGCCATACAAAAAAATATAATACAGACTGGCAGGATGAAGTCAACCTTCACCTACTGTAAATGTGGCCATCCCACGGTAACCATAGTTCAGCCATTTTGGCAGCCGAGAGCCCCACGGTATTTCTAAGTTTATACTCTTTGCTAGACAGAGGGGATTTGGGGAATAGAAGGCTTCTTCATCACTTGAAATAATTGGCCTCTTTCCATACAAATTTGCCTTATACAGAAGAAAATGGAAACTCACTAGGCTAGGAAATAAATTCCTGGCATGTTCTCAGCACAGGGCACTGGCCCTGTCTGTGCCTGCAGGGACTCTGGTTGTTGAGCAACCAGCCAGTGTCCAAGCATCATCAGCAGAATAGCAAACCAGGTCTGTTATCAACCTAATACTCCTGTATTAGCCGTTACAACACACCAAGATGGTGCTGCATGTTAAGGGCCAGTGGTGGGCCAATGGGACCAGCTGGGCCCAGCTCTTAGCCAATAGCAGGCAGGGACCACAGGCAGGGACTCTCAGGGCGTGTGTTCCACTCCTGGCTCTTGCTTGTCCTTGGGCAAGTCATTTTACCTTTGGGGGCTGTTTCCTCATTTATAAAATGAAAGAGTTTGACTAGATGACCCCTAAGGCCCTATAGAAATAGCAGGAGTTTTTGGTTTGATTCTTGGCCTTCTTTTTCTTCTTCATCTTTTTTTTTTTTTTTTTTTTGAGATGGAGTCTCCTTCTGTTGCCCAGGCTGGAGTGCCAGTGGCGCGATCTCGGCTCACTGCAACCTGTGCCTCCTGGGTTCAAGTGATTCTCCTACCTCAGCCTCCCAAGTAGCTGGGATTACAGGTGCACAGCACCATGCCCAGCTAATTTTTCTATTTTTAGTAGAGACAGGGTTTCTCTACATTGGCCAGGCTGGTCTCGAAAGCCTGACCTCAGGTGATCCACTCGCCTTGGCCTGCCAAAGTGCTGGGATTACAGGTGTGAGCCACCACGCCCGGCCTATTCTTACTAGCTGTTATCACACCATCTCTTTTAGCTTCAGTTTCCTCCCCTGTCAAATGGATATCATATCTACTCTACTCTATAGGGCCTGTGGTGGGTTATGAGAAAAGTCCGTTGAAGCCCTAATGTAGACACAGAGCCAGAACACAGCAGGATATACCTAGGGTGAGGCAAGGAATCCTTTGGTAGGCAGGAGGTAGACCCGTGGATGCTGACATGGCCCCTCACTGGCCAAAAAATATAACAGGCTTTGTGTCCTCCAAGGAGCTACCTCCACTCATTAAGAATCTCATCTTCCACACACCCTTTAGACGGCTTGTTCTCTACTTCATTGAAAAAGCAAAGTGAAGGCCGGGCACGGTGGCTCACGCCTGTAATCCCAGCACTTTGGGAGGCCAAGGCGCGTGGATCACGAGGTCAGGAGATCGAGCCCATCCTGGCTAACACAGTGAAACCCTGTCTCTACCAAAAAAAATACAAAAAAATAGCCAGGCCTGGTGGTGGGTGCCTGTAGTCCCACCTACTCGGGAGGCTGAGGCAGGAGAATGGCCTGAACCCGGGAGGCAGAGGTTGCAGTGAGCCGAGATTGCGCCACTGCACTCCAGCCTGGGCGACAAAACAAGACTCCGTCTCAAAAAAAAAAAAAAAAAAGAAAAAGAAAAGTGAAAACAACCCTGAACCCAATTTGAGTAGTCATCTTGCTAATCTTTCAACCCACACCACACTCGATAGTCAAGCTAGATCAGGGCTACTGGCAGGGTCTGATGAGCTAACGTGTAGAAAGCTCTCTACAAGTAGAAAGAAGGACAGAGTGCAATGTCTCCTCCACTTGTAGATCAGCACGATTAACCGCTGCCCAGAAGACCCAGCCTGACTTCTTTTAGGGTTTCAGCTTATGAAAAGCAGCCAGTTCCTGCAGTAAAATTGTGAACACCGAAAAATTTCATTATTGCTTGTTCATTGAAGGCACTGTTGGCTGACTTTTCTGCAAACTTGGAAATGAATGACAAAACCAATGACCAAATGGAACGAAGATGATTGGGATGAAATGGGCATGATGAGACAGCAGCCAGGGTGCAATTCAGCCTGAATGAGTATTTCCTAACCATGGCTGGAAAAGAATACTAGGGCAGAGCATTTAAAGGTGACCTTTAAGTTCCTAGATTGATACATGGAATATTCCTAAGGAGGTCCTGCTTGGGGGCCTTGGATTTAACTGTGTGGTGCTTCTCAAATGTTACTTTATTTTTTCTTTTCTTTTTTTTTTTTTTTTTTTTTTGAGACGGAGTCTTGCTCTGTAGCCCAGGCTGGAGTGCAGTGGCGCAATCTTGGCTCACTGCAACCTCTGCCTTCTGGGTTCAAGTGATTCTCCTGCCTCAGCCTCCTGAGTAACTGAGATTACAGGCATGTGCCACTATGCCCAGCTAATTTTTGTGTTTTTAGTAGAGACGGAGTTTCACCATGTTGGTCAGGCTGGTCTTGAACTCCTGACATGAGGTGATCCACACGCCTCGGCCTCCCAAAGTGTTGGGATTACAGGCGTGAGCTACCATGAATACCTTCACATGGTATTTTCATCATTTGAGTATGTGGTTCTCGGAAGGGCGGAAAGGTCATATTCATATTGTAATTCCAGCACCTACTGTGTTTCTTCAGTGTCTAATGCACACTCCCTCCCTCTGGTTCTTACAACACCAGAATCTCTTGGTTCCTGTCAGCCTCTTTCCCAGCACTTCCTTCTCTACAGAACTTTTCACCTTGGATCCCCACAGGGTTCAGCCCTATCCCCAACCCCCACCCAATGACTCTTATTGCCATCTACATGCTGGTGACGATCTGTGTTGTCTGCCAAGCATGTCCACTTGAGGTTCTTGGGGCATCTCAAACTCAGTGGGTCCCAAAGCGGAATCACCACTTTTCACTGAGACTTGTCTATCCTCAGGTGTTTCCAGTCTTAGTGAATGACAGTACCATCTGCCGAACTGCTGAAGCCACACACAGGAGGATCACCCCGGACTCCTCCCTCTCCTTCATCCTTCTCATCTAATCTGTTGTCAAGCCTTGTCAATTCTACCTCTAAAATATATCTTGAGGCCGGGTGCAGTGGCTCACGCCTGTAATCCCAGCACTTTGGGAGGTGGAGGCAGGTGGATCACCTGAGGTCAGGAGATCAAGACCAGCCTGGCCAACATGATGAAATCCCATTTCTGCTGAAAATACAAAAAATTAGCCAGGCATAGTGACATTCACCTGCAAGCCCAGCTACTCAGGAGGCTGAGGCACAAGAATTGCTTGAACCCAGGAGGCTGAGGTTGCAGTGAGCTGAGATTGCACCACTGCACTCCAGCCTGGGCAACAAAAGCAAAACTCCATCTCAAAAAAAAAAAAAAATCTATTCATGGCTCTCCAACCCATTGCCACCATCCTAAAACAGTTTATTATTACCTCTTGCCCAGACCCTGGGCTATTGCATCCATTTTCACTCACCCCATTGAGAGTGACTTTTTGGTTTTCTTTGTTTGAGATGAGTCTCATTCTGTCACCCAGGCTGGATTGCAGTGGCGCAATCTCGGCTCACTGCAACCTCCGCTTTCCGGGTTCAAGCGATTCTCCTGCCTCAGTCTCCCGAGTAGCTGGGATTACAGGCACGCACTACCATGCCCAGCAAATTTTTATATTTTTAGTAGAGACAGGGTTTTATCATTTTGGCCAGGCTGGTCTCGAACTCCTTACCTCAGGTGATCCACCTGCCTCGGCCTCCCAAAGTGATGGAATTACAGGCGTGAGCCACAGCGTCTGGCCCAGGTTCTTCTTGAAACTCCAACAGGCTGGGCACGGTGGCTCACGCCTGTAATCCCAGCACTTTGGGAGGCCAAGGCGGGCGGATCACAAGGTCAGGAGATCGAGACCATCCTGGCTGACACAGTGAAACCCTGTCTCTACTAAAAATACAAAATATTAGCCAGGCGTGGTGGCGGGCGCCTGCGGTCCCAGCTACTCGGGAAGCTGAGGCAGGAGAATGGTGTGAACCCAGGAGGTGGAGGTTGCAGTGAGCTGAGATCACGCCACTGCACTCCAGCCTGGGCGACAGAGCAAGACTCTGTCTCAAAAAAAAAAAAGAGAAAGAAAAAGAAAAAGAAAAAAAACTCCAATAGATACTCATTAGCCTTAAGAGAAGGCCTAAAATCCTCCCACCTCTTTCAAGGCCTTTTATGACCTGGTGCCAGCCTACCTCTCCACTCTTCCCACCTCATATTGCCCCAACCGTGCTGCCCCCCTGCCACAGACATGTGCATGAACACACTGTCAACCATATTACATCCTGGGCTTCTCTCCTAAGAACCCTCTTTGGGCTGGGCGTGGTAGCTCACACCTGTAATCCCAACACGTTGGGAGGCCAAGGTAGGTGGATCACTTGAGCCTGGGAGTTTGAGACCAGCCTGGGCAACATGAAACCTCATCTCTACAAAAAATAGAAAAATTAGCTAGGCAGGGTGGTGTGCACCTGCAGTCCCAGCTATTCCAGAGGCTGAGGTGGGAGGATCACTTGAACCTAGGAGGCAGAGGTTGTCCTGTGAGGCGAGATTGCACCACAGCACTCCAGCCTGGGTGACAGAGTGAGATGCTGACTCAAAATAAGAACGCTCTTCTTTATCAGAACAATTCCTCTTCCTCCTTAATGCCAGGTCAGTTCTCCTCACCATGTCATGCCTTTTGTAGCTCTTACCACAGCAGTGATTACCTCTTCGTGTCTGGCTTCTTCCTGAGACTGTATCTGTCCTGCCCAGCATTGTCTCCTGCAGCACCTAAAACAGGGCTTGGCATAATAGTAGGTGCTGTGTGTGTTGTGGTGTGTGCATTCATTTGATGAATGGATAAATGAATGAATAAATGCACTGTAAATTTCAGAATGGGCAAAGGAAAGCTAGATAAGAAATATGAGAACACCACAGGGCCATCCCCCAGGACCCATCTCACCTCAGAACAATGGCAATGCAGAGGAGCGTTCCAAAGGCCAGGCTCCCTCCAGCAACCAGGAATGTGGGCAGTGGTACCGAAGAAGAATCTTGCACTAGGTTAAAAAAAAAAATGAAGATAGAAGAGAAAGAGGAGAATATGGAGAAAAAGGAACAGGAGGAGGAGAAGAAAACCACTTAGCTGGTGCTGTCAAAAGCCTCAAAGGAACCTTCCCCTCCAACCCCCCTCCCAGAAATGAAACAGCTCTGCCAACCAACAGGCCATTTAACAAGCTTAACTGTTTTTTTTGTTTGTTTCTTTTTTTTTTTTTTTTTTTGAGACTGAGTCTCGCTCTGTCGCCCAGGCTGGAGTGCAGTGGCGCAATCTCAGCTCACTGCAAGCTCCGCCTCCCGGGTTCACGCCATTCTCCCGCCTCAGCCTCTCCGAGTAGCTGGGACTACGGGCGCCCGCCACCACGCCTGGCTAATTTTTTTTTGTATTTTTAGTAGAGACAGGGTTTCACCGTGGTCTCGATCTCCTGACCTTGTGATCCGCCCGCCTCGGCCTCCCAAAGTGCTGGGATTACAAGCGTGAGCCACCGCGCCCGGCCTTGTTTGTTTGTTTCTTAACAAAGCCCACTGTAGATTCCAGGATTCCACCACTTGGCAAGAGAGACACCTCAAGCTCAGGGTTTCTGAGCGCCTGTGGCTAGCCACGGACTCCTACTCACTTTCAGAGTGGCTTTTCTGGTGGCATTCCACCTGCCCCCACAAGGCACAAAGAGGATACAATAAACGGAAGGCTTTGGGGACCTCCTTGATGGCAGTTCCTTTGAGGACAATGTCAGAGAGGACTGGATGCTTTAAATCAAGTATTTGGAAGCAGTTTTCTCCATGGGGGTGTCATCTCTTGCCTGGCCCTGCATTTGGTACTCAAGCCCCAGCCATATGAACTTCATTCAGTTCCCCAACAAGCCGTGATCTTTTTCCTCCAGGGCTCTCCACACACGTTCCCTCTTCTCTCCTGTCTGCTTTCTCTACCTTTGCTGCACCCTTTTGCTGTCTAGTCCCTACTTGGCCTTTGGATCTCAGACGAGGTGATGTCACTTCTTTGAGAACTGACCCCACTCCAAGCTGACCAAGTGCCCCTCCCAGTATTTCTCCATTTCCACCTCTAGACTGAGTTCCCTGAAGGCAGGGACCACATGTGTCTTTTTCACTGTAACACTGCCAGCTGCTTACACAGTGCCGAATACAAAGTAGGATCCCCAAAATATTTCTTTCAATGAAGGAAAGAACAATCTAGCTTTTCAAGCAGCCATGTCTTCCCACAGAAAGGCTCTTCCTACCACTGCCAGAGTCTCTGGACTGGACAGAGGGCACATCTAAACAAAACCATCTCCTTCTGCTGGGAATGCAGTCATAATTGTATGGACCCAGCATTCAGGCTCTTCTACCCAAAATGCAATCCACTGCTGATGAAGAGGCTGCCTGCCAGCCATCACTTCAGATGCCTACTGGAGTCAGGCAGTGCAGCGAGCCCAGACTGGTGAGTGGGCACTGGCTGCAAAGACAAGTTTCTCTGAGCATGTCCCATGTCTCTTGAGAGATGCAACTGTGTAATGAAAGCAGTATGCTTGGCTTGTCATTTATTAATATTTCATCATCTTTTATATTTGTTCCTTCTTTTTTTTGAAATGGAGTCTTGATCTTGTCACCCAGGCTGGAGTACAGTGGTGTGATCTCCACTCACTGCAGCCTCCGCCTCCTGGGTTCAAGCAATTCTCCTACCTCAGCCTCCCAAGTACCTGGGACAACAGGCACACGCCACCACGCCAGGCTAATTTTTGTATTTTTTGTAGAGATGAGGTTTTGCCATGTTGCCCAAGCTGGTCTCCAACTCCTGACCTTAGGTGATCCGCCCACCTCGGCCTCCCAAAGTGCTGGGATTACAGGCATGAGCCACGGCGCCCGGCCATATATTTGTTCCTTCTTTCATCCAACAAATATTCTTTGAGTGCCTATCATGTGTCTAAATGGATCTTACATCCAATCAAGGGAGACAGACAAACGAATTTTTTTTTTTTTTGAGACGGAGTCGCTCAGTGGCGCTCACTGCAACCTCCGCCTCTCAGGTTCACATTATTCTCCTGCCTCAGCCTCCTGAGGAGCTGGGACTACAGGCATCCGCCACCACGCTCGGCTAATTTTTTGTAGTTTTAGTAAAGACGGGGTTTCACCGTGTTAGCCAGGATGGTCTCAATCTCCTGACCTCGTGATCCGCCCGCCTCGGCTCCCAAATGCTGGGATTACAGGCGTGAGCCACCGCGCCCGGCCAAACACATGTTTTTTTAAAAAATTATCAGGAAAAGCCTCCCAGAGAAGGGTGCATCTGAGCAGAGACTTGAGTGATAGGAAGGAACTGGCCAAGTGGATGTCAGAGGAAGCCTATCCAGGCAGAGCACACAGCAAGCGCAAAGGCCCTGAGGTAGAGCATGTGTGGAGGAGCAAGGAGGGCAGTGTGGCTGGGGCAGAGCGAGGAAAGGGAGAATGGGGAGGCAACGTCTAAAGATAGGGGACCACATGGCTTCGCGGGGACTCCCCGTAGAAACTGGGGACATTGTCAAGACTTTGACTTTTACTCTGGTGGAGATGGTACTGAGCCAGAGAGAGCTTGGATTTGTGTTTTAAGGGATACTCTAAGTGCTGCTTGGAAAAGAGTTGGTTAGGGGTTAAGACTAGAAGTTGGTAGACCAGTTGGCAGCCCAGGAATACCTGCTGGATGAGAGGTGGCAGGGGCTGGACTGGGTGTTGGCACTGGAGATGGTGAGGAGTGGTGAACTCCTAGATATGTCTCAAAGCGCAAGCACAACGCTTGCTGAGGGACTGGACACAGGATGAGGAGTAGGGAGGAAACGTGCCCGATCCCCCGCACCTGAGCAAATGCGGTACCAGTTACTGAGATAGGGAAGATGGAGAAGAACAGATCTGGGTTGAAGAGGTGGGGAGGCGTCAGGTGTTCTTTTTTAGACATGTTAAATTTGAGAATGCTGGCGGGCACGGTGGCTCACACCTGTAATCCCAGCACTTTGGGAGACCGAGGCAGGCAGATCACCTGAGGTCGGGAGTTCGAGTCCAGCCTAACATGGAGAAACCCCGTTTCTACTAAAAATACAAAATTAGCCAGGCGTGGTGGTGCATGCCTGTAATCTCAGCTACTCGGGAGACTGAGGCAGGAGAATCGCTTGACGAGACTCTGTCTCAAAAAAAAAAAAAATTATCAGTGAGGGTGGACGAAGAGGACTGGAGGGTCTCCTCCTCCACAGCAGCTTTTGTTTTTGTTGTTGTTGTTGTTTTGTTTTTTTGACATGGAGTCTCACTCTGTGGCCCAGGCTAGAGTGCAGTGGCTCGATCTCAGCTCACTGCAAACTCCACCTCCCGGGTTCAAGCGATTCTCTTGCCTCAGCCTCCCAAGTAGCTGGGATTATAGGCACCTGCCATCACGCCCGGCTAATTTTTGTATTTTTAGTAGAGACAGGGTTTCACCATGTTGGCCAGGCTAGTCCTGAACTCCTGACCTCAGGTGATTCTCCTGCCTCGGCCTCCCAAAGTGCTGGGATTACAGTAGCGTAAGCCACTGCGCCAGGCCCACAGCAACCTTTGAACACCCAGCCTCTTGCATCCCACCCATACCATTCAAAGCCCATTTCAAATGGCACCGCCTCCATGAACTTTCTGTGACTGCTCAGCTTGATACACTCTCTCAATCTCTAAATTCCACTTTGCTTTATCTGTGCCTCCCTTTTGGCCCATCTCACATTCTGGTCTTTGTCACAGCTACCAGTTTACTCTTTGTCAGAGCCTGGACTGTAGCCTCCTTGAGAACAGGGATGGCTCTAATCCTCTCCGAGTCCCCAACCGTGCAGAGCTCAGCCGCAGGTATTTAGCAGGTCCTCCACAGGTGCACTGCACCATGGTAGGGCTTTGCACCTGGGCTGTTGTAGCAGAGGCAGCCAGCATCAGGTGCAGGCAGGAATCCACCCAGGGATGGAGAATGAGGGCAAGGACTGCCTCACAAAGCCCAAGAGTCATCAGCTGGAGCTGCTCAACCACTGAACCTCTGGAGTCTGGATTCCGTAAGTCCCACATACCTAGTCAAACACAGGACTTGTGATCTTTCTTGATTCAAATACTGGTAAGCTTTCCTGGTCTTGCAGGGATAGGGAATTAAAAGCATTGAAATCAAGGGCTCCCAAAATAAAGATTTCCCTCAACAGGTATTCCATTTCAGACTCCAATAATCTTGTTTGCAGCACATTGGTTTGTATTGTGGGCCAATTGTGAAATATCTCACTGATTTGTCCCACTTTTCTTACGGTCTCCTCATTATATCCTAGCTAACAATATCAAAGTTCAACACATAAAGTAATAAAAGAACATTTCTGGCCAGGCACAGTGGCTCATGCCTGTAATCTCAGCACTTTGGGAGGCCGAAGTGGGTGGATCACAACGTCAGGAGTTCAAGACCAGACTGGCCAACATAGTGAAACCCTGTCTCTACTAAAAATACAAAAATTAGCTGGGCATGGTGACATGCGCCTGTAATCCCAGCTACTTGGGAGGCTGAGGCAGGAGAATCGCTTGAACTTGGGAGATGGAGGTTGTGGTGAGCCGAGATTGTGCCACGGCACTCCAGCCTGGGCAACCGAGCAAGACTCTGTCTCCAACAACAACAAAAAAAAACAAAAAAACATTTCTGCGATTGATCTGTGATTGATCCTCTGATGACATGTCCAAATAAGAAAGGACTTTCTGCAGAGACAAATCTTCTGTCCCTCAGACCCTGGGAATATGAAAATACCCAGTCCTTACCTGGGAGGCTTGTCGCATTTGCAGAATCTCTGAAGAGAATATTATCATCATCTTTATTAGTAGTAAGTGCCTAAAAGAGACATTCCTCACCATCAGCCTGTTTCTGCAGATTGCACCATCATTCAGAACCAGTTCAGGAGTTACCTCCTCCTCAGAGCCCTCCTTGATTCACCCAAAGCATTCCTTTCTCCATTTCATTCATAACAGTGGAAAAATCAATAATACTATTATTTGCATTTTTTCTATCCACACCATGCCTGCTAAAGGTGGGGCTTTCTTTCCACCTGCCTCTCCACCAAAAGCTTAAGGGCACGGCACCCTGCGCAGAGAAGATGCTCGGTGGATACACTGAAGCAGCTGTTGTCCTTACAGGTCCGATGCAAGGATGCACGTACTACCGTGACTGGAATCCTGGTTCCACCACTTACAAGCTATGTCACCTTGGACAGACTTCTTTTTATTTTTTTGTTTTTTTTGTGAAATGGAGTTTCACTCTTGTCACCCAAGCTGGAGTGCAATGGCATGATCTCAGCTCACTGCAACCTCCGCCTCCCAGGTTCAAGCGATTTTCCTGCCTCAGCCTATCAAATAGCTGGGATTACAGGCATGCGCCACCACACCCGGCTAATTTTGTATTTTCAGTAGAGACAGGGTTTCTCCATGTTGGTCAGGCTGGTCTTGAACTCCCAACCTCAGGTGATCTGCCTGCCTCGGCCTCCCAAAGTGCTGGGATTACAGGTGTGAGCCCTGGCCTCAGACTTCTTAACCCATGTTAAGAAGCCCTTACAAGCACTCCCTTGTAATGTTAACATAAGGAGCCAATGAAACAGCAAATGCGAGGCTCACAGTTTAGCAGGATGTGGCCAGTCCTCAGTCGGTGTCAGTTTCCCCAGAACCCGTGTTGGGAGCACTCTAGCCCCATGGGTAAGGGCTTCACCTGCAGCTGTTCCTACATGGAACACAGATAAGGGTCAAGAGCCCCAGGCTCCTTCCCTGTGCTGCACAGCTCCAGAAGTGGCTATGCCTCCCAGCTTAGCATTTAGGGAATTGAGGGCCACAGGAGGAGACACAGTTGGATAGGAAATTGGATTACTCAAGGAATTTGTTAAGCAGCTTCAGAGGTAATCCTCTTCCCAGCAAATTATGACACCAGGAGTCCACAGGGGAAGGACACAGATAAACAGAATCCAATCTCAAGCTAAGCTGTTAGCGGTGTCCAAAAAGCTCAGAGATGAAATAGCAGCCGCTAGACGCAGAGCAGTTCTGCATGCCAGGCCAGCGCTGCTCCACTCCTTACAGTCCTGGGACAAGATAATTTCTATGATTCCCTTTCACAGAGGTTTGAAAAGCGCAGGTAACTCACCACAACCACATTTCTACTAAGTGACAGAGCTGGGATTTAAGCCAAATTCGGTCTGGCATCAGCCCACACTCCTAACCACGAGGTGCTGCAGCCCTGACCCTTTTACAAGAACAGGAGCTCACCTGCGTGGGGGCGGACACCTCGTTCTCAGCTGGAGGACTCCTGGATTCTGCAGACAGAAGAAAGGCTCGTTATTAGTGATTCATGGGCCCTGGAGTCCTGTCTCAGGGGCTTCAGCATCAGAAAAAAAAAGTTCCTCTCAATGTTATTTAAAAGAACAGCATGGGCTGGGTGCGGTGGCTCATACCTGTCATCCCAGCACTTTGGGAGGCTGGGCAGATCACCTGAGGTTGGGAGTTCGAGACCAGCCTGACCAACATGGAGAAACCCCGTCTCTACTAAAAATACAAAATTAGCCAGGTGTGCTGGCGCATGCCTGTAATCCCAGCTACTCAGGAGGCTGAGGCAGGAGAACCATTTGAACCCGGGAGGCAGAGGTTGCAGTGAGCCGAGATCATGCCATTGCACTCCAGCATGGGCAACAAGAGTGAAGATCCATCTCAAAAAAAAAAACAAAAAACAAACAAACAAAAAAAAAAAACAGCATGCTGGAAATAACCAAATATCCAACCATAAGGGACTAGCTATAGAAATTATGACATAACTACATAATGCAGAAACTTTTAAAATTTATTTTATATATATATATATATATATATATTTTTTTTTTTTTTTTCGAGATGGAGTTTCACTCTTTTGCCCAGGCTGGAGTGAAGTGGCATGATCTCGGCTCACTGCAACCTCCACCCACTGGGTTCAAGCGATTCTTCTGCCTCAGCCTCCCAAGTAGTTGGGATTATAGGCGCCCGCCACCACACCCAGCTAATTTTTGTATTTTTAGTAGAGACAGGGTTTCACCATATTGGCCAGGCTGGTCTCGAATTCCTGACCTCAGGTGATCTATCTGCTTTGGCCTCCCAAAGTGCTAGGATTACAGGAATGAGCTACCGTGCCTGGCCAATTATTATATATTTTTTGAGACAGGGTCTCGCTCCATCACCAGGCTAGAGTGCAGTGGCATGACGATGGCTCACTGTAGCTTTAACTTCTGGGCTTCAGTGATCCTCCCATCTCAGCTTCCCAAGTATCTGGGACTACAGGCATGTGCCACCATGTCTGGCCAAAAATATTTTAGAAAAACATTGAAGACATGACATAATGCTGTATGAAGAATGCAAGACAAGAAAAATTCTATGTATTTTGATTCAAACTTTCTATAGAAATATATTTTTATGATTATTTATTGTGTAATACAGTATATATCATAATACTATATATTTGCACACAGAAAGAAGAAAATGGAAAGATACACATCACCAGAGATAAGCACTATTTCAATTTCCTTCTATGCACCTTTTTGCAATAAAAAATATATAACAAACAAACATTCATCTGCCTGTATGGGTTTAGTACACATTGCAGCAGCAGGGATGTGGACCAGGCACCCTCACGGCTCCCTCCCCCTCCACGGGAACAGTGTTTCTGCGGAAACCCCAAGGCAAGAGGAGGCTAAGTATCCAAGCGAAAGCCTGGGCCTTAACCGTAACAGGCAGTGAGTGGAATGCTCTGGATTTCAAAATATTTTCTTGTCAGCTCATCATTTTTCCATCAAGAATTCTAAAATTCCACAGAATGGTTTACACAAAAATCACAAGCCTCGCTGGGCCAGGAGTAAGAAGGACTAGCAAGGAGGTGGGGAGAGGGTGACCCTGCTTCTGCGTCGGGGAAGGTTTCCAGAATTCCTGGAGTATGGCGTCACCAGTAATGGGGAAACCACACACCAGCAGCACTAGAGGAGGTATAAGAATGCATCCACTCTTCCCATTGTACAGAGGGGAAACAGAGGCCCAGAGAGGGAAAGCGACTTGTTCAAGGCCGCACAGCAAGTGCGACCTGAATTGAACCTAGAATTCATGGGAGGGACCCAGTTTCTTATTCCTTTGTGTTCTTCCCAGCCCAGCAGAGAACAGTTACACACTCATAGCCCAGGGTATCTAAAGGATGACCTGAGGGCATGGAGGTGCTAGAATGAAAGCTAAAATCAGAAGACAAAGAAGACGGGGGCAGGCTGGACTCACACCTGTAATGCCAGCACTTTGGGAGACTGAGGCTGGAGAATCCCATGAGGCCAGGAGTTTGAGACCAGCCTGGGTAACATAGTGAGACCTCGTCTCTAAAAAAAAGAAGAAAACAAGAAGATGGGGCAGCCCTAAATAGAAAATATGGCTGCCCATGGATGCTCATGCAGTTCAGCAGTTTTCCAAACCCAGCCAGAGTCAGCTTTGTCTGGAGCCTTGAAGCCTCCACATTGCTTGTTGCCTCAGAACCATGGAAATGGGACTCAGTCATTAGGGCTTTTTTTTTCTTTGAGACCAAGTCTCGCTCTGTCGCCCGGGCTGGAGTGCAGTGGCGTGATCTCAGCTCACTGCAAGCTCCGCCTCCTGGGTTCAAGCCATTCTCCTGCCTCAGCCTCCCGAGTAGCTGGGACTACAGGCGCCCGCCACCGCACCCGGCTAATTTTTTGTATTTTTAGTAGAGATGGGGTTTCACCGTGTTAGCCAGGATGGTCTCAATCTCCTGACCTGGTGATCCGCCCGCCTCAGCCTCCCAAAGTGCTGGGATTACAGGTGTGAGCCACCGCGCCCGGCTGTCATTAGGGTTTTTTAAAGGCTCCCCATACTATACTCAAGACAGATGCTTCAGGAAGAAAGTTTCTACCCTCAGTCCTGACCCCCAACACAGCCTGTGGCCCAGAGAATGCCCAGTAACCTCTGGTGGCTCAGGTTTCTGGGGTTAAATTGGGAATGAACCACAAAGCCACAGGAAGAGGGGAGGAGAGACCGTGGGACCCACAGGCTCAGCAGTGCCAGGCAGCTCCTCCATGCTGAGCAAGGGGACCCTACTTCACACCTTTCCTCGCAGCCTTTAAACCACCCAACAGACAGCTCATCACTGCTCCTCTATTCATGTAGAAACAAATAAATAAACCTCACTGAGGAGCCTCCTGAGGAGAAATGACTCACCTCCAGCTGGGTCCCAAATGCCAGCCGGGATGGTCTGTGGAGAGAAGCCTAGTGGAGACAAGTAGAGAAAAGGCTGTGTGTACATCTCCACAGTGTCTGGGTGCCAAAAGTGCCCCTCATTTTGAGGTTTCACCCTTCCTCATTTCGGGGGGGCGGGTGTGGGGGCAGTTAAAGCAGTCTTTTTGTTGTTAAGACAGGGTCTCGATCTGTTGCCCAGGATGGAGTGCAGTAGTGCAATCATAGCTCATTGCAGCCTCCAACTGCTGGGCTCAGGTGATCCTTCCACCTCAGCCTCCCACTTAGCTAGGACTACAGGTATGCACTGCTATGCCCGACTAATTTTTTTTTAACTTTTTTTTTGTAAAGACAGGGTCTCCTTAGGCTGGTCTCTATGTCCTGGGCTCAGGCAATCCTCCCCCGTCAACTTCGTAAAGTGCTGGGATTATAGGTCTGAGCCACCATACCTGACCAAGCATCCTTTCTTTTATGAAATTATGGTGATGGTAAATGCTAATAGCTATTTATCACTTACTTGTTACATTTTATGTCCTTACTTAGCAAAATTAAAAGCTGGCAAACAGCCGGGCACGGTGGCTCATGCCTGTAATCCCAGCACTTTGGGAGGCCGAGGTGGGTGGATCACCTGAGGTCAAGAGTTAAGACCAGCCTGACCAACATGGAGAAACCCCGTCTCTACTAAAAATACAAAATTAGCCGGGCATGATGGCGCATGCCTGTAATCCCAGCTACTTGGGAGGCTGATGCAAGGGAATCGCTTGAACCCAGAGATCATGCCATTGCGCTCCAGCCTAGGCAACAAGAGCGAAACTCCGTTTCAAAAAAAAAAAAAAAGCTAGCAACTTTAATTGGTCCCCAGAATTGTTTTTGAAATTTTACCGACTCGTGAAATCCCAACGTTTAGGAATTGCCCAGTTGTGCACAGGGATGTCAGGCAGGTAGGCAAGGGGAGGGTGCGGGAGGAGGGTCGTGGAGAGGGGCACGAAGAATGGAGTGCAACAGAATGGCTGACTGCTAGATGCTACTGAAATGTGGCAAGAACCCAAACCAAGGCAGAGACATTTGGCGTGATGTGCAAGCTCCTGGCTGGGTGGCTGGGTGGGTGGGGTGTCCCCTGGACAAGCAGGGCAGGGAGATCTGTGAGGGGTGTGATATGTTTGGTTTGGGTCATGCTGAGCACCTGGCACAGGAGGGAGGATCTGGCCAGAAGTCTGGGCCAAGTTGAAGACATGAATCCAAAGCTCAAGAGACAGGCTTGGCAGGAGACACGGGTGAAAGGCAGTCATGCTGGCATTTATTGCACCCTTGTCATGTGCCAGGCTCTGTGCTAATTGCTTCTCACCTCACTGAAGCCTCACAACCCAGCAAGGCTGGGGTTTGGGTTTTTTGAGGCAGGCATTATTATTCCCACTTGACAAATAAGCAAACTGAGTCTCAGTGAGGTAATTCTCCAGGGTCGTGCTAGTCAAGGGCAAGGGCAGCAACTAGACCCAATGCTGCCTGACTCCAGAGCCAGTGCTCTGCACAAAGTGGCAGGTGATGCAGTGGAAGTGGGCGGGGTCCCCAGTGGAATGTTCCAGAAAGCTGCAGAAAACAGGGCAGAGAGGGAATTCCGGGATGCCACATGGATAAGTGAACAGGGCAAAATCTCTCCAGAAATGTGTAACCAAGGCTCTTTAACCCCAGAATGTCCCACTTGGGAGTGCTGCAGAGAGGAACAAAACAAACTCCTCCAGAATGGACGGCCAAAGAGTTTTGTTTTGTTTTTGAGACGGAGTCTCGCTCTGTCGCTCAGGCTGGAGTGCAGTGGCGCAATCTCGGCTCACTGCAAGCTCTGCCTCCCGGGTTCACGCCATTCTCCTGCCTCAGCCTCTCCGAGTAGCTGGGACTACAGGCGCCCGCCACCACGCCCGGCTAATTTTTTGTATTTTTAGTAGAGACGGGCTTTCACCGTGGTCTCGATCTCCTGACCTCGTGATCCGCCCGCCTCGGCCTCCCAAAGTGCTGGGGTTACAAGCGTGAGCCACCGCGCCCGGCCTGGACGGCCAAAGAGTTTGAGAAGGTAATATGTAGCTAGAGGCACTGACCACCCAGTCCTGGCTTCAGGGCACCCCCTCATGTGCAAATGCAAACCTTTGGTATCACCTCGTCCAACAGGTGTGATTCCCATTCTTGGGGAATAGGAGAGGGAGTTAAAGGGATTATTTGTGAGGAGCAAGGAATAACCCCCTTATACCTAATGGGCTTTTCCCAGGCATTTTGCCCCACGCCCTCTTTGAAAAAGGGCTCCAGCCTGGCACAGTGGCTCATGGCTATAAATCCCAGAGCTTTGGGAGGCTGAGGCAGGAGGATCACTCAAGGCCTGTGCAACATAGGGTGACCTCATCTCTGTAAAATATTTTTTAAAAAATTAGCCGGGCATCGTGATGCATGCCTATAGTCCTAGCTACTCAGAGGCTAAGGCAGGAGTTCAAGGCTGGAGTGAGCTATGATTATGCCACTGCACTCCCGCTTGGGCAACAGAATGAGATCCCGTCTCTGAAAAAAAAAAAAAAAAAAGAAGAAAATGATTTTGTGATTCCCTCAGACTCAATGTTGATGTGACAGGGAGAACTCCCATCAGGAGAGGATAAATTCAGAACTCCCGCTTGAGAGAAAGCCGCCGACCACGCACCCTGTCCACAGGTACCAGCCTGTTTTTCCTGCCCTGCACAATTTCCATGAGCCAGTGCTGCAGGTGCTGACAGACGTGACCTGGCCTTGCTGGCCAAAGCAGGGCTAAGACAGAGTGACCCTGAGACCCCCAACTTCATACAAAAGGCTGTCCTGGGCTACAGTCTGTGTGGGGGCCAGGCCCCAGCCTCAAGTGGGCAGCACCTGCTGAAGTCCAGGCTCCAAAGCCCCCTCTATGGCATTCCACTTCCACTCCTACAGGGGCCCACCAAGGCCGGCCTCCACCTGTCCCACTCAGACCACCACCCACATACATGTGTCAGCCTCACCAAGCAGCTCCCTGCCACACTCCCCTTGCTCACAGCTCCATGCCTTTGTACACTGCCTACAATCCCCACTTTCTGTCTGGGACCCTCCTGCACATCCTTCAAGACACAATTCAATTGTCACCTCCTCCATGAAGCTTTTCCTGCTTATCTCTGAACTGCCCCAACAGAACACGGCCTTATCACACTGTGAACACCATCTATTACATATTAGATATATTACGGTGGGGCATGTGCCCTCCTCCAACCCCCTCAAGCACATACTAAAACCACCAGGAAAGCTTTCTCAAACCACCCACTCTACTTCCTCCTCCAGATTCCAATGCAGTGAGTTCACGATGGCATCCAGGATAGTGATTCTGGGATGCCCCTGGTCCCACTCTCCTCCCAAGAACCAGCATTGCCCTGTAATTGCTGATCCCCTTACAAATGCAGTATGCTTTAGCATTTCTAAAGAATGTTTTTTCATCAGACTCACAAAAACTCTCTGAAAGGAACAAGATTGGTGCTATCATCCCTACTTTACAGATGACAAGACTGAGGCTCTGAGAGCTGAACTAACTTTACCAATGTCATACAACCTGACTCCCAGGTGCTTGCCAGGACCTCTGCGTCTCCCAAAGGCCAGCACTCCCACACCTAGGCTGGGAGGCAGGTGCATCCTGTCTGTCTGGGCCTTGAGAGCTGAAGGTCCTTGGGGTGGGTAAGCTCACCCCACACGGTGATACAGTGTTTAGTACACTGATGCGTCCCTAACAGCCAAACAACTGTGGTCCATAACACACACCTCACCTAGTGTTCTAACCTTCCTCTTATTTTTCAGAACTGCCCGCCAATTTCCAACCTGAATCCCCCTCTTGCGTCAGAATCATCCAAGTTCCTCTTGCTCTGCCCTCAGCAGAGAGGGAAACAGCAGGTTTCTTTCTTGGATATATTCACCACTGGGTTTTGAAGACTTCCCCTGCCTCAAACCACACATGTATAGGGTGGAGGGCTCAAAGTCGTCCGCTCCTTATGTGAGAAGAAACCGATTGTTCTGTCTGAGCTTCCACAGAAGCTGTGTCTATGCCAAAGAAGCACACCCACCTGAGGCTGGAAAGTGGAGACCGTACCCCGTGCTGGCCAGACAGCCCCCACCACACCATCTTCCAATAGAAGGAGAGTGTCAGCAATTTAAAGAGGGACATCCACAAATGAGACCAGATTCAGGGGAAGGGGGCCAGAAAGGTGAAGAATTCACAGACCATCTCATGTAACAGCCTGGGAAGAGGAGCCCAAGCAGATGCAGGTCTTGGAACTCCAAAAGAATTCAGAGAGAGCAGACTAGGAAATTTGTCATCGGTTATCCGATGAGAACAGAGCAAGGGCCAGTGAGGCCAGAGTTAGGTTCACATAAGAAAGAATTTTCTATTTGAATAGATATTTCTCCAAAGATAAATGAATGGCCAAGAAGCACATGAAAAGATGCTCAGCCTGGGTGTGGTGGCTCACGCCTGTAAACCCAGTACTTTGGGAGGCATACATGGGCAGATCACTTGAGGTCAGGAGTTCGAGAGCAGCCTCGCCAACATGGCAAAACCCCATCTCTGCTAAAAATACAAAAATTAGCTGGATGTGGTGGTGCATGCCAATCTCAACTACTCGGGAGGCTGAGGCACGAGAATCACTTGAACCCCAGGAGGTGGAGGTTGCAGTGAGCCAAGATCGCCCCACTGCACTCCAGACTGGGTGACAGGGTGAGACTGTCTCAAAAAAAAAAAAAAAGACATTAATCATTCGGGAAATGCAAATCAAAACCACAGTGAGATAACACTTCATATCCATAAGGAGGACTATTGCAGCAAAATGAAAAATAACAAGTGTTGGCAAGGATGTGGAGAAACTGGAACCCTTACACACTCTGGTGTAAGTGTAAAATGGTGCAGCCACTGTGGAAAACGGCACAGCATTTCCATGAAAATTTAAAAATAGAATTACCATATGATGCCACAATTATAATTCTGAGTATATACACAAAAGAACTGAAAGCAGGAATCTAAACAGATATTTTACACCCGTGTTCATAGCAGCATTATGCACAACAACCAAAATGGGGAAGCAAACCCAGTGTCCCCTGACGAATGAATCAACAAAATGTGGTATTTCTACACAATGGAATATTATTCAGCCTTAAAAAGGGAGGAAAGTCTGACACATGTTATACCACATGAATAAACCTTGAGGACATTATGCTAAGTGAAATAAGTCAGTCACCAAAGGACAAATACTCTCTGATTCCACTTATTTGAAGTACCTAGAGTGCAGCCTGGGCAACATGGTGAAACCTTGTCTCTCCAAAAAATACAAAAATTAGCCAGGCATGGTGGTGCACACCTGTAGTCCCAGCTACCTGGGAGACTGAGGTGGGAGGACTGCTTGAGCCCGGGAGGTCAAGGCTGCAGTGAGCATGATCACGCGCCACTGCACCCCAGCCTGGGTGACAGAGGAAGAACCTATCTCAAAAAAAAAAAAAAAAAAAAGAAAAAGAAAAGAAAAGAAAGAAAGAAAGAAGGACAGAGGGCCAGGCGCAGTGGCTCATGCCTGTAATCGCAGCATTTTGGGAGACCAAGGTGGACGGATCACCTGAGGTCAGGAGCTCAAGACTGGCCTGGCCAACATGGTGAAACCCCGTCTCTACTAAAAATACAAAAATTAGCCAGGCGTGGTGGCAGGCGCCTGTAATCCCAGCTACTCAGGAGGCTGAGGCTGGAGAACTGCTTGAACCCGGGAGGCAGAGGTTGCAGTGAGCCAAGGTCATGGCAGTGCACTCCAGCCCTGGGTGGGTGACAGAGTAAGACTCCGTCTCAAAAAAAAAAAGAGAGAAAGAAAGAAAGAGACAAAGGAAGGCAGGCAGGTAGGCAGGCATGCAAGCAAGCAAGCAAATGCAGTACTAGAGTAGTCAAACTCATAGAAAAAGCAAGTAGACTGGTGGTTGTCACGAGCTGGGGAAAGGAGTGGGTGAAAGGAGAGTTACTGTTTAACAGATTCTGAGTTTCAGTTTTACAAGATGAAAAAAGTCCTGGAGAAGTAAAGTGGTGATGGTTGCACAACAATACTTAATGCCACAGAGCTGTGCACTTAAAAATAATATAAATGGGCAGGGCACAGTGGCTCACGCCTGTAATCCCAGCACTTTGGGAGGCTGAGGTGGGTGAATCACCTGAGGTCAGGGGTTCAAGACCAGCTTGACCAATATGGTAAAACCCCATCTCCACTAAAAATACAAAAATTAGCCAGGCATGGGGGCGGGCACCTGTAGTCCCAGCTACTCGGGAGGCTGAGATAGGAGAATTGCTTGAACCCAGGAGGCAGAGGTTGCATTGGGCTGACATCACGCCACTGCACTGTAGCCTGGGCGACAGAGCGAGACTCCGTCTCAAAAAATAATAATAATAATAATAATGTAAATGGTAAATCTTATGTACATTTTACAATTTGAAAATTTTTAGAAGAAACTTTATAAAAAAAACAAGATCGCTTTTAAGCTGCTTGTCACAAGCTTTAAGCTGCTTGTGACTATCTGAACTAAGTGGTTGGAATAAAAGGTAAAATAGTGGTCAGCCTATATTTGGAATTCCTATTCCTCTGCACGATGTTAGAGCTGATTTTTCCCCCCTTAAAAAGGCCCCCAAAGCCATACTGATGCTCAGCATTCAGATAAATGAGTGTGTTTGGCTCAAAGTATACACTAATCAAAGAAAACCATGGACAGGTCAATACAATCTACCCTGAAGGATGCACTGATTTATTAAAATGGTCTCCCTAAGTAAGATATAGTAGTTAGACCCCACTCCTTGTCCAGGTCTGAGCAGGAAAAAACCTTTTGAAGAGAGGGCCCAATAGAAAGCTGCCTCCTGTCCTTGATGAACGGGGAAAGTGCCAACAAAGACGGAAGACTGCACTTGATATTATTGCATCCAACTAGGATTACACTCTAAGCCCCAGAATACTCCTCCAGCTCTCTCCAGGACAGGAAAGACAAGGGACAAGGACCCCGTAGTACAAAGCCAGCCAGGAGGAAGAGTCATCACCCCACACCATCCAATCTGGGGGAAGAATGTGCAGCCCATAGATAAAAGCCTTCTCTCCCTGGGGCCAGGGCTGGGAGAAAGTGGCAGGGGTAGGGATGGGACTGATGTCAATTCTACCTTTTCCTTTTTATCCATACTTACTCAAATAAATGGGTATCTTATTCTTTTTTTTTTTTCCTAACTGCCAAGTAATTAAGAATGATTAATTTGGTTCAGCTACGCCACAGGGCTAGAAACATTTGACCCCAAAGTGGGCCATGAAGCCATTCTACAACAAAAACGCTGGGAACAATAAAACAGATTGCTACAAGCGGTAGTAAGCTCTCTGTCTCTGGAAGCATTTAAGCAGAGGCTGGCTGACCACTCTGTGGGTTGCGGTCAGGGAGATTCCTGCATTCTAGGTCTGCTAAATTCTAACCTTTCATAGCAGGGTGTTGATAGATAATGTCTCAAGTGGTTTTATCAGGAAAAAAAAAGCCATATAAGCTTGTTGTTTAGAGGTAAGGAGGGCACGAACAGAGGAACTAGAAACAGAAAGAGTCAAGCAGCTTCCTTAGAAAGCAGGACTAGAAATGGAAGGCATGGGACAAGGGACCACTGCTCAGAGTTATAAGCTGTTTATTACTTCTTTGCCTCGTGCATGTATTAATTTGATTAAAATTTTAAAAGTTTAGGCCAGGCATGGTGGCTCACGCCTGTAATCCCAGCATTTTGGGAGGGCGAGGCGGGTGGATCACGAGGTCGAGAGTTCAAGACCAGCCTGGCCAACACAGTGAAACCCCGTCTCTACTAAAAAAAAAAAAAATTAACCGGGCTTGGTGGTGTGCACCTGTAGTCCCAGCTACTCAGGAGGCTGAGGCAGGAGAATGGCATGAACCCAAGAGGCAGAGCTTGCAGTGAGCCAAGATCGTGCCACTGCACTCCAGCCTGGGCGACAGAGTGAGACTCCATCTAAAAAAAAAAAAGAAATTTAAAGTTTAGTCAGGTGCAGTGGCTCACACCAGTAATCCCAGCACTTTGGGAGTCTGAGGCTGGTGGATCGCTTGAGGCCGGGAGTTCAAGACCAGCCTGGGCAACATGGTGAAACCCTGTCTCTACAAAACATTTTTAAAAAATTAGCATTGTGGCACATGCCTGTGGTCCCAGCTACTTAGGAGGCTGAGGCGGGAGGATTGCTTGAACCCAGGAGGCAGAAGTTGCAGTGAGCTGTGAGTGCACTGCTGTACTCCATCCTGGATAACGAGGAGAAACCCTGTCTCCAAAAAAACAAAAAAAAATTTAAGCTTAAAAAAATTTCCGACCGGGCACAGTGGTTCATGCCTATAATCCCAGCACTTTGGGAGGCTGATGCAGGCGGATCACAAGGTCAGGAGATTGAGACCATCCTGGCTAACACAGTGAAACCCCGTCTCTACTAAAAAATAGAAAAAATTAGCTGGGCGTGGTGGCGGGTGCCTGTAGTCCTGGCTGCTCCACAGGCTGAGGCAGGAGAATGGCATGAACCTGGAAGGCGGAGCTTGCAGTGAGCCAAGATCATGCCACTGCACTCCAGCCTGGGCGACAGAGCGAGACTCCGTCTCAAAACAAACAAAGAAAACAACAACAAATTTCCATGGAGTTTTAAAATATATATATTAATTAGGCAGTTACTAAATAATAAGTTTCCAAAAGTAATTGACAACATGGGGAATATTACATTTATGTATATACACACACACATATATGTACCTAGAAAAAGGAAAGCAGCATACCAACATGTTCTCACTGGTTTTCTCTAGGAAGTAAAAATACTGGTGACAATTATTCTTCATATTTTTCTGGAATTTTTCATGCTCTAATTTCAACAATCCCCAAATGGCAATTATTACTACCTTTAACATTTGAAAAAAATAAAAAGCCCTAGACTAAATACGGCTAACTTCTCTGCAGTGCATCCCTCCAGCTGTGGTGGGATCCCTACCCGCCTGCCCTGAGTCTGGGCTGGCAGCTGAGGATGAGAAGCCACAGGGAGAACCCAGGGCCTCGGCCACCAGCCAGCACCATCGTCAGACATGTGACCGAGGCCACCTCACACCATCCCAATCTGATGGCAGCTGCATTCCTGATTAAGGCAAGACCAGCAGAAGAGCTGCCTAACTGACTGTATTTTTGAAATTTCAAGCAGATAAATGATTGTCATTCTTAAGCCACTAGTCGTTTGTTTTGAGATGGAGTTTCATTCTTGTCGCCCAGGCTGGAGTGCAATGGCGCGATTTCGGCTCACTACAACCTCCGCCTCCTGGGTTCAAGAGATTCTCCTGCCTCAGCCTCCTGAGTAGCTGGAATTACAGGCACCTGCCACCATGTTCAGCTAATTTTTTGTATTTTTCATAGAGACAGGGTTTCACCATGTTGGCCAGGCTTATCTCAGGCAATCCACCCGCCTCGGCCTCCCAAAGTGCTGGGATTACAGGTGTGAGCTACCACACCTGGCCTAAGCCGCTAGTTTTGAGGTGACTTGTCACATAGCAATGGATACCTGATGCAGTGACAGTTGAAACATCCCTTCCTTCCTCAGTGCCCACCGCAGTACCTGTCCAAGGCGTGCCCATGGCCTCCGGGCTCCACTCGCTCCACTCGCCTTGCCCGAACTCCTCCTGGGCACGAAGCTGCACCACGTGCCTCAGGCCGCTCCAGGCGTCGTAGATGACACAGTGATGCTGGAGGTCCTTGACCTGAGGGCGGGGGCACAGTGACTCTGGGGAGGGGTCCAGGATGGTGCTCGGCAGGCAGCACCCCAGTGGGTTGGTGCCTTGGCCATCCCTGTGCTTCAGCTGGGAGAGGCCTCTAGAGGCTCCCACCACCCCAGAGGCTCTGCTAGAGAGGGGGTTGCCCTCAGGGGCCACAGAAGCTGAAGCAGAAAGTCCCTGCCCCACCCATGCACTATAGAATCCTGCAAGCCACAACCCTTGGCATGTCCACAGCCCAGATCTCTTCCCACATTGCTCTCCTCACAGACAAGCCTGGGAAGAGGAGACTGGCCTGGCATTATCCTTTTCATTTAATAAATGATATACCACCAAGGCTCAGAAAGCTTAAAACATTTATCCAAAGCAACGAAGGTAGCCAATTGTGAAGCAGGAACTAGAGCCTATGGTTTTCTTTTTAAGTACCCTTTCGATGTTTTTTTTTTTGACATGGAGTCTAATTCTGTCGCCCAGGCTGGGGTGCAGTGGTGTGATCTCTGCTCACCGCAACCTCCACCTCCCGGATTCAAGGGGATACAGGCGTGCGCCACCACACCCAGCTAATTTTTTGTAATTTTAGTAGAGACGGTATTTCACCATGTTGGCCAAGATGGTCTCGAACTCCTGACCTCAAGTGATCCGCCCACCTTGGCCTCCCAAAGGGCTGGGATTACAGGCGTGAGCCACCACGACTGGCCTCTAGTACCCTTTCTACTACACCTAAGCATCTAGGGGCACCTCTCTGACCAGAAGTAAAACATAAATTTACCATCCATGTTGTGAATGTCTTTGACCGTTCAGCCCGATATCTGAGCTCAAACCGTAGTCTGTAGAAAGATGAGTTCCAGGAGCGGGGGTCTTGCCAGGTGACACTGAGCCAGCGGGGGTTTCTGACCACGGCAGTGACTGTGATGTTGGCAGGCGGATCAGGCCGCACTGTGGGAAAAGGGAGCATGGCTCCTATGCAGCAGCAAATATAGTGTAGAGAAGCCCATGTAGGCTGAGATCCCAGCAGGCAGGGCCCCACCCAGCCCCGTTCACTCCCCATGCACAGCTCCACAAGGGCCTGCTTTATCATTGCCACACCTCCCAGCAAGCAACGCCCAAAAGGCACCAACTCACCAAACCCCTCAACCACCCCTTCCCTGCCACTCTGAGAAGTCGATAAGGAGTATTAAATCAAAAGAGAAGGAAACTGCTGGGGAGGGGGAAGAGCTTACGTACAGATTCCACAACCCTGAAAAGTTTGAGTTTTGCTGAACTTGCTCCCGACGCTACTGGCGACGCACATGGACACTATGTAGAAAGAGCTGTCTCCCTCCGGGACTGCCAACTGGCAGGAGAACTTCTGGGACTCCTGGGAATACTGGCACGGCTCCTGGAAGTCTTCGGCCGGACTGTTCTGACTGTTAGACACAAAACAAGGGCAGGGCTCGCCTGTCAGTTTCGCACAGACTCAAGAAGGGAGAGAAGGGGGAAGTGGAATCCCGGGGTTTGAATCCCAGCTCCAGACTTATGAGCCCTGTACCTCTAAGTCTCCTTTTCTCATTTGAAAATAGGAATATTAATACTACTTACCTAGTAGGGGTTAAGTTTTTGTTTTGTTTTGTTTTGTTTTGTGATAGAGTCTCACTGTGTCGCCCAGGCTGGAGTGCAGTGGCGCAACCTCGGCTAACTGCAACCTCCGCCTCCCTCCCAGGTTCAAGAGATTCTCCTGCCTCAGCCTCCCGAGCGTGCCCAGCAAATTTTTGTATTTTTAATAGAGATGGGGGTTTCACCATGTTGCCCAGGCTGGTCTCGAACTGCTGACCTCAGGTGATCTGCCCGCCTCAGCCTCCCAAAGTGCTGGGATTACAGGCATGAGCCATCACACCTGGCTGGTTCTGTTAAGACTGAGAAATAAAGGCCGGGCGCGGTGGCTCATGCCTGTAATCCCAACACTTTGGGAGGCCAAGGCGGGTGGATCATGAGGTCAGGAGATCGAGACCATCCTGGCTAACATGGTGAAACCCCGTCTCTACTAAAAATACAAAAAAATTAGCTGGGCGTGGTGGCAGGCGCCTGTAGTCCCAGCTACTCCGGAGGCTGAGGCAGGAGAATGGCATGAACCCAGGAGGCAGAGCTTGCAGTGAGCCAAGATCGCGCCACTGCACTCCAGTCTGGGCGACAGAGCAAGACTCTGTCTCAAAAAAAAAAAAAAAAAAAAAAAAAAAAAGACTGAGAAATAAGGCCGGGCGCGGTGGCTCACGCCTGTAATTCCAGCACTTTGGGAGGGCAACGCGGGCAGATCATGAGGTCAGGAGTTCGAGACCAGCCTAGCCAATATGGTGAAACCGTCTCTACTAAAAATATTAAAAAAAAAAAAAAATTAGCCTGGCGTGGTGGCGCATGCCTGTAGTCCCAGTTACTCAGGAGGCTGAAGCAGAAGAATCACTTGAACCCAGGAGGCAGAGGTTGAAGTGAGCAGAGATTGTGCCACTGCACTCCAGCCTGGGCGACAGAGACTCCATCTCAAAAAAAAAAAAAAAAAAAAAAGTGAGCAATAAATGTAAAATCTAGAGATGAGGAAACTAGCTGGATTTATAAATATATAAAAACATGTAGCCTAGCACCTGGCACGAGGGGTGAGGGGAGCTAGGCTGGAGGGCTCAGCTAGTCACTCAGGCATTGGTCGGCTGGCCAGCTCTGGTCTCCCACTGGGCCTGTGTTCTTGGCACTGTAGGGGATGTAGAAATGAATCAAGAGAGACCCCACCCTGCCTTCAAGGCACTAACAAAAAAGATCTGTCCTCAGATGACTAGACACCCAGCAGAAATGCCACTCCAGAGACACAAAAAGTGCTAGAGGGGTTCTGGCAGGTGAGTCCAGAAAAGAATTCTGGGTGACTGAAGACATTCCAGGTGAGTCAGCCACCATCCCACCTGGCCTGGAAACCTGAGGCTTCACCCTCTTATGACACATATGGGCATGTGAGGCCACGTCAACCACTCACCCTTCGGCTGGGGTGACGAGTCTGCCACCTCTGACTTGGGTTCGAACCCTGGGCTCCTGCTGAGTCCAGCACATGGGACAAACCCAACCTTTCCAGGCTGAGTTAAAGCCCCTTTCCTCCTTCCCCCAACACCACCCAGGCTTCCACCCAGCCAGGAAGGCAGGGTCACCGACTGCTTTACGTGTGTGCCTAGGTGGGGTCAGAGGGCTGGGGCTCAGTCTTGTTGGCCTGCTTCCTCCCACTGCCCCAGCACTGCGCCTGGTCCAAGGCAGAGGCTGAGCTCACCCATGCCTGTGGAAGAAGGAGGGAGCAGTGATGCAGTTGGGCAGGGGTGTGAAAGCAGACACACAAGAGAAAAAGCAGAGCTCCCAGTAATCCCTTTCCAGGGACCTGTCTCTCCCAGGCCCTGCAGTGGCCTGAGGTCTGGGTGGGGCCTCAGTGGGGGGCTGGGGCCCCTGAGGCTCTCGAAGCCACTTCCCCTGCTCTTTCCTCACTTCAAAGGTGCCCAGTGGCCATGCTGACTCTTCAAAGCAGCTGGAAGCAAAGGCACGAGGCTGCTGAGGAGAAGGACGAGCACTGTACTCTCTCCCACTCCCGCTGTCAACATGGAAAGTATTCCAGTCAAGCCAGGCACGGTGGCTCACGCCTGTAATCCCAGCACTTTGGGAGGCCGAGACAGGTGGATCACCCTAGGTCAGGAGTTCGAGACCAGCCCGGCTAACATGGTGAAACCTCATCTCTACTAAAAATACAAAGATTAGCCGGGCGTGGTGGCGTGCGCCTGTAATCCCAGCTACTCAGGAGGCTGAGGCAGGAGAATCACTTGAGCCCAGGAGGCGGAGATTGCAGTGGGCCGAGATCCTGCCACTGCACTGCAGCCTGGGCAACAGAGCGAAACTCCATCTCAAAAAAAAAAAAAAAAGTATTTCAGTTGAGGTGTCAGAAATGACAGACCTTTCCACAGGCTGGCCTGGGAAGCTGCCAGCCACCGTCTCTATCCTGCCTAATCCTATCTATGGTACAAGCCTTTGAGTTACAAACAAGGCGTATCCTTCGCTGGGCTGTGAAGCTATCCAGGCTTGGGGCATGAGCTGACAGTGCTAATGGCAGCTGCATCATTCACAGATGGGTAATCTGCACTTTTCATCATAGAGGACAGAACAAAAATATGACTGCCAGGCGGCCCAGTAACTCTATGGAAACAGACCCAAGTGAGAGTCGAACCACCCTGTTGAAGTCACTGCTCTGGCTTTCTGATACAGTAGTCCTGCCTTATCCGAGGTTTTGCTTTCCAAGATTTCGGCTACCTGTGGTCAACTGTGGTCCAAAAATATTAAATGGAAAATTCCAGAAATAAGCACTTCAGAAATTTTAAACTGCCCACTGTTCTGAGAAGTGTGATGAGATTTCACGCCGTCCCGCCCAGTACGTGAATCATCACTTTGTTCAGCATTCCTGCGCTGTAAAAGCTACCCATCACTCGTCCTGACATCCAACGCCATCATCATGGCTCGGTGACCCAGAGTCACCCAAAACAGGTGATCCTCCTTCTAACACATGGTCAGAAAGTCCTAGTAGCCTAACACTGAGTCACAATGCCTACATCATTCACCTCACTTCATCCCATCATGCAGGCATTTCACAACCTCACATCATCACAAGAAGGGTAAGTACAGTAATAAGACATTTTGAGAAAAAGAGAGACCACATTCACATAACTGTTATTACAGTATATTGTTATCATTGTTCTATGCTATTTTTAGTTATTGTTAACCTCTTACTGCACCTGATTTATAAATTAAACTATCATAAGTACATATCTATAGAAAAACATAGTATATATAAGGTTCAGCACCATTTGCGATTTCAGGCATCCACTAGGGGTCTTGGAATGTGTCCTCCTTGCCCTGTATTCTGATGACTGACAGCTCAACTGTAAACCTCTGGACTAGGGAGACTGTGGCTCTGGGATGGAGACCGGCAAAACTGCAGAGGCAGATTTGTTTTCAGCATCTTCCATCTCCTCTACATCCATGCCTGAACCCATCCCAGGCCTTCCCACATTAAGCCCTCTTCTGGTGATGATGCAGGGCCCCCAGGCAGGCGTGACTTCTCGCCCCACGGCCCCAAGCTCCCTCTCCCCCGCCCATCACCGCTTTCTCTCTCGTGCCTTTATCATGGAAATAGCCTGATATGCCCACAAGGGCCCAGACACTGATAATGGTCTGACTGTGCTACCCCCTCCCAGGGACATTTGCATGTTTTTCAGAGCAACGCCCATAATCTTCGGACTTTGAATGAAATCAGACAGCCTGGGATTGAATTCCCAGCAGAGCCACTTACTAGCTAAGTGACCCAAACCTGTTAATCAGTCTCTGGGCCTCAGTCTCTCCATCTGTTAAGTGAGGAAAATAACGCCCACTTCCCATAGCTGTTGTGATAACCAAGCTCAAGTGAATAGGACAAGGTTCCAAGCACAAGCACAGTGCCTAGCTCGGGGGGCAGTCAAATGTAAATCTCAGTTCCCTCTCATCTCCTCTTCCTCAGCCTGAGGGAATTAATTCCTAACGATAACGTTTTGAAATCACGGGAACCAGCCCCTCTCTGGGGGGCCTCAGGAAGGAGGGAGCCAACATGCACACAGCTCAGCCCAAGATACTTACAACTTCCTCACCAACAGCACAGCCTTGGTCGTCAGGGATGGGGTGCTCCGAGGACCCCACTCACAAACAACATTGCTGAGGGGGCTCTTCCGGAAGCAGGAGAGCTGGGGCTCCTCAGGGGGAACTGAAAGGAAAGCATTGCAGGTGTGAGCAGGCGGGCGGGGATCCTGGGGCACACCTGACCTCGCAGGCAGGGCAGCCTCCCTTGAGGGGAGCACGTGGCTAGGCCCCTCAGCCCTAGCCCTGGAGCCAGTCAGGACCCTGGCCACATTCAGCCACACATGAGTGGAATCGCAGTTGGGAAATCAAAGGACACCAAAGTCCTCCTGTCAGTCTGGGACACGGATCCGGGAGAGGGGAAGGGAAGAACCTCAGGGCCAACTTGTCTGAAGAGGAGAGAGGATGATCGAAAAAAAGGGCTTTGGAGTCACACAGACCTGGCTGTGCGGCCTTGGGCAAGTCCTAGCCGCTCTTCAGTTTCCTCATGTATAAAATAAACTGATGATAATGTAATGATGATGGAAATGATGATAAGCCTGCTTTCCCTGACAAGGCTGCTGAAGGATTACAAGAGATACAAAGAAGAAAGTGCCTTGGCATAGGGCTCGGCACATAGGGCACTGGTTCCAGGAAGTCTTTATCTAGGTATGAGGGAGCTAAGAACTTGCTAATTCTAAAAAAATAAGAATAGCTCATGTGAGAGCTTAGGATGTGCTATGCAGACTTTTTAGCAGCATACGTGTGTGATATACACACATACACACACACATACGCAAATTCACATACACCCCCTTTGCAACAACTCTAAGGTAAGATAATAAAATTAACCTTATTTTGCCAAAGATGAAACTGAAGGGCGGAGAAGTTAAGCTGTATGTGAAGGAGCACGATTCAAACCCAGGCTGCCTGACTCCGGGCCCCAGGCTATTCACCAGTTCACCAGAAGTCCTAACTCCCAAAGCCAATGTTCCCCACCAGTCAGACACTCCCACCCAGCAGCAGTCTTTGCTGGCATCTGGATGGCAGACGTTGGTGGGCCTTCCCCAAAATTCTTGCGCCAAGGAAATGGCGGGAGTTTGAAGGCTCAGACAGGGACAGTCTGGAATGCACAGAGCCTCATTTCTTACAGGACTATCTCCGGGAGCTCTGAGGCACAACTCACCATCCACCAGCAAGTGCACAGTCCCAGCTGGGCGGCCGGCCCGGTAGCATGAATAGTTTCCAGAGTCGTGGAGCTGCACCGACCTCAGCAGCAGCCTCCTTCCCATGCCAGCCCATCTGCTGGGGTGGGAGCCTGCAGCCGGCTTCCTGAGCACCCAGTGAACAGTGGCATTGTCTTCCGGCTCTACTCCTGGGCAGGTCAGAGTCACACTGTCTCCTGGAAGACTGGTCAGCACACCTCTCACCACCTCTGGAGAAGGGAGAAGACACTCAGTGAGCCCATAGCCACTGAAGAAGGGGGCTTCGTTCTAGTCTGAGGAAGCCACGAGAGGCCGCAGTGATAATCATGAAGTGGCCCAGGCTACCGTCACCTCTGCCAGGATTAGGGCAGCAGTCTCCTGGTGGCCTCCCCAACCTGGTCCTCACCATCCAGCTGCCTGGGAGAGCCTTCTGAAGCCACGATCCAACCGCCCCACTCCCTGGATTAGAAAACCCTTCAAGGGCCTGCCACCATCCACAGGATGAAGTCCGAGCTCCTCAGCATGGCCTGCAGGGCCCTTCTGTCCTTGGAGGCCTCATCTCTCCCCACTCCTTAGAAGGTGTGGAGCCTTCCCCTCAGCTCCCCTCGCTCTCCTCCTCACACTCGTTCTTCCTACATCATCCCCACGACAACTCCTCCTATTCCAGGTCTCGGCCTAAACATCGTTTCCGGTCGCTCAGCTGCACTAGGCCCTCATTCTGCACTACGTCACCCACACGCTGCCATGTAATTACCAATTCTGTGTCTCTTCCCCTCAAGACTCCAAGCACCACAGGAATAGGCACCCTGCTTTGTTCTCCGTTATATTCCAGTGCCCGGGACGTTGCCTGGCCCATGGCAGGAGTCTGCTGAGTACTGGATGAATGTGTGAATGAATGGATGCCGTTAGGAATGAATGCCAGGCACCCAAGTGCACACGTTTCCAAATCGCAGGGTTTGGTTTCCAAATCGCAGGGTATTATTCATGGCAGAATGTCCGTTGTACAGTTGGTAACTGAGGCACAGAGGAATCAGGAGACTGGCCCAGATGCACAGCTGGGGTAGGAACCAGGGCTTCTGGTTCCCTGTTCCATGCTCCCTCCAGTACCCTACTTCCACTACAGCAATGCTGTGTTTACTCTAGGGACCAAACTGGAAGGTTAAAAAAAAAATGCATTCTCTACCCCTCGAAAAAAATTGGGTGTGTTCTACTACTCAAGAAAAACGAGATTAAAGATTAAAGGAACAAGTGCACTTTTTTTGAGTAGCAGTTATAGAGTCATAGAATCTAAGATAAAAATTAGCCCAACCACCTTGGACTCATTTATTAACCAATCAATCAAATTAGTCCAACCAGCTAAGGAAACAGAGGTCAGGGAACACAGCCAGTTTTCATGTAAGCACACTTGGTCCTTCGAACCAAATGCATAACCATTTATTAGCAAGCAGTAGCAATAAATCTGGCCAAAGATTTCAGAAAGGACCAGCAGCTGCTGAGTGCCTGACCTCACCTCCTCGCCCATGCTCCTGGGACTCAGAAGCAGCACAAGGCTCTCTCTGCCTGGCCTGCAAATCCCTTCTTGTTTATGAGGCGTTTTTATCTCATACTTGGCAGGCTGTCCTTCCTTTCACCCCATCCAAGGTGGCTGTCAGAGGAGGGAGTAAGGATCAGTGACTCCCAGGCAGATAACACCCCTAAAGCTGGTGAGGTTGGAGTCCACACTGGCTGCTGGCCACAGTCCAGGGACCGAGACATAGACATCAAAGGGGCAGAGACAACTTTGCCTGGCACTGGGCCCTGTCTAGCTATACCGATACCCTTCACACTTCCCTCTCACTTTAACACCTGGAGCCAGAGTCCTCCTCCCTGGCACCCTCTATCTCGAGGCTGGCAGAAAAGGGACAGATATAAGGCCATCATGGTAGCCGGTCATCTAAGGTTTTCTCTGGTCACCAACAGAGCCCTGGACCTTGGGTAAGAAAGCTGGTTGAATTGTCACCGTGCAGCCAGGCGAGTTTGGGCAGCTTCCTGAGACACCCGTGGCCTTACTTGCTCCCACAGTGGGCAAGTCCTGTGTTTGATAAACATTCGAGGAGGCTGCAGCAGTCAGGCACTGGCGAGGAAGACACAATCAGGCATCCCAGAGACCTGCCCTTGAGAGACAGGAGACACATTCACTGCTGCAAGGCCAGGACACAACACACAGTACTCTCCTGGTCCTCAGCAAAATCTGAGTCCCAGCTGGGCCTCACACATGTAATCCCGGCACTTTGGGAGGCCGAGGCGAGGCGGATCACAAGTCAAGAGTTCGAGACCATCCTGGCCAACATGGTGAAACCCTGTCTCTACTAAAAATACAAAAATTTAGCTGGGCGTGGTGGCAGGCTCCTGTAATCCCAGCTACTTGGGAGGCTGAGGCAGGAGAATCGCTTGAACCCGGGAGGCGGAGCTTGCAGTGAGCTGAGATCACGCCACTGCACTCCAGCCTGGGCAAAAAGAGCGAAACTCCGTCTAAAAGAAAAAAAAAAAATTCTGAGTCCCTAGAAGGTGAAGTCCACTGAGGGCAATAAGGGGTGGACTGCTACTGCCCAGAGGGCTTGAAAGGGTTATAAAAAGCCGCAACTGCAGTATAGCTTTCACATAGAATCTTCAACAATATATTTTTAGCATTGCAAACATTGTTTTTAATGTATTACATAATATTGAATACATGCAAATTAATATATGTAATGTATGTAAAAGCTACATACATAAAAGTTAATTTATGATGCATAAAATACCCAGGAAAGCCCACCAACCTAACTTTCACTACCCATGGATCCCTACATTTTTCCTAACTTTGCTTCATTTTTGAGCTTCATATAAATGGTTTGAATATAGTCTTCTACTGTGATGTGCTTTTCTCTTTTCTTTTCTTTCTTTTTTTTTTTTAGACAGAATCTCGCTCTATCACCCAGGCTGGAGTGCAATGGCGCGATCTTGGCTCACTGCATTCTCAGCCTCCCGGGTTCAAGCAATTCTCCTGTCTCAGCCTCCCGAGTAGTTGGGACTACAGGCACACACCACCATGCCCGGCTAATTTTTGTTTGTTTGTTTGTATTTTCACCATATTAGTTAGGCTGGTCTTGAACTCCTGACCTCGGGTGATCCACCCGCCTCGGCCTCCCAAAGTGCTGCGATGACAGGTGTGAGCCACCACGCCCAGCTGGTGCTTTTCTTGAACTTCCTTTGTGTGTGTGTGTGTGTGTGTGTGTGTGTGTGTGTGTGTGTGTGATACAGGGTCTCAGTCTGTTGCCCAGGCTGGAGTGCAGTGGCACAATCATAGCTTTTTGCAACCTCAAACTCCTGGGCTCAAGCGATCCTCCCACCTTAGCCTCCTGAGTAACTGGGAGGTGCACACCACCATGCCCGGCTAATGTTTTAGTTTTTACTAGAGACAAGTTCTTAATATATTGCCCAGGCTGGTCTTCAACTCCTGGCCTCAAGCCATCCTCCTGCCTTAGCCTCCCAAAGTGCTGGGATTACAGGCATGAGGCTCTGTGCCTGGCTGCCTTGTTTTTTTTTTTTCTTTTTCTTGGAACAGGGTCTCACTCTGTCACTCAGGCTGAAGTACAGTGGCACAATCATAGTTCACTGCAACTTCAAATTCCTGGGCTCAACTCATCCTCCCACCTCAGCTTCCCAAGTAGCTGAGACTACAGTACAGGTACACGCTACCGTGCGTGGCTATTTTTTTTTTTTTGAGAGATGAGGTTTCACTATATTGCCCAGGCTGGTCTCAAACTCCTGGCCTCAAGCAATCCTCCTACCTGGGCCTCCAAAATGTTGGGATTAGAGGGATGACCACCTGGCCTGGCCTCATTTATATGTTTCTCTGATTCACTGACATGTAGTTCATTCAGTCTCACTGCTATGTAGTATTTCGTTGTGTGATCCTATCATTCTCTCACTGAGGGAGGTTTGGGGTCATTCCCAGTTTTTTGCTATATCAAAGAGGGTGGCTATCAACTTTCTCATGACTCAGCACACTTGCCCAAGAACTTCCCTAAGAGTGAAACTGCTGGTGTTGGCGTGTGTGACATGTGTCCTTTTCCTTCACTAAGGGAGGAGACCACCCCTCATATTGTCTTATGCCCAATTTCTGCCTCCAAAGAAAGAAGAAGTAAAAACTAAAAGGCAGAAATGAAATCCACAAGCAGACAGCCCAGCGCCACACCCTGGGCCTGGTAGTTAAAGATCGACCCCTGACCTAATCGGTTATGTTATCTATAGATTACAGACATTGTATAGAAAAGCACTGTGAAAATCCCTGTCCTGTTCTGTTCCATTCTAATTACCAGTGCACGCAGCCCCCAGTCATGTACCCCCTGCTTGCTAAATCAATCATGACCCTCTCACGTGGACCACTTTAGAGTTGTGAGCCCTTAAAAGGGATAGGAATTGCTCACTCGGGGAGCTTGGTTGTTGAAGATGTCAGTCTTGGCAAGCTCCCGGCCGAATGAAGCCCTTCCTTCTTTAACTCGGTGTCTGAGGGGTTTTGTCTGTGGCTTGTCCTGCTACATCACAACTGAACACACGGTCCAGTGCGTTGAACTCCAATGAGCACCTGATGGAGGCGGCAGTTTACCCCATCCAGTCCACATCTTGAAGTCCATCAGTGCCTGAATGCGGTTACGTATGGAAGATGCAACGACACTTCTAATCAATGCATCAATATTTCCACTTTTCCATTTTCCACTTGATAAAGCAGCTGTCAAGATAAAACCTAACACGGACTTCAAGTTCCTGCACAAATGACAAACTTGCAGGAACAAAGATGGAAACAGTGCCCAAAGAGAACTGCTCCCAGTGCAATGCTTGCAATATCCCTTCCTTAGCTGATTAGCTGATTAGCAGAAATCAGAATTCACAGGGCACGCAACAGACACAAGTGCAGGATGCATGAAGGTCTAAGGTAGGGGTCAAGGACCACTGTGGCTCATCCAATCACTGGCACTTTTCACAAGGCATAGTCCCTTCTGCGACCATGGTGACAACACTGGAAGCTCCTGGTCGTCACTCATCAGAGAACTCAGTAGGTGCTTAATGCATGTTTGTTGAATATAGGGCACGTTAGGGGTGCCCACAGGGACAGGGTCTAGGCACCAAAAACTCCCAGGAGCATGGTTTGCAGGTGAAGGGGTCTAAGTGGTGCCCTCTCATGTTGTGTGATGGGCAGGCCCCAGGCTGGGAGGCAGAGGAGCCCGCTGAGGCAAGGAAATAGACTCCCGGAGCCAGAGGAAGCTCTCTTTTCTGCTTCTGCCTTTGCCGAATCCAGTAAATGTCTTTCTGGTCATTTCCCCTACCCCAGTTCAGCGGGAAGCTCTTGCCATGTTTAGCGGCCAGCCTGAACAATAGCAGGGGCTGTTCTGCTCCTGCACTTACTAACAATGGCCAAAGTATCTGAGCAGCTCAGAGAAATACCAAATAAAAATACTTTTTTTCCCTCTTCCACAAAAGCAGAGCTGCAGGGAGCAACATAATGGCCACTTCCTCTGCCAAGGAACTTGAGTAATGGTTTTCTGAATCTTCAAAACTGAGTCACTATTTTTTAAAACGGAATGATTAATTATAAACCACCCATTGGCAAGTATTGCCTGTCATAGCCCTGCTTCAAAATGTATTTCCTCTAGAACCTGTGAACAACACTGTGTTAACTACGCTTTTAAAAGCGCTGTATGCAGAATGATCAAAGAAATACCCATAAAGACCATACGAAAATATACTTGCTAAAGTCAGAGTGAGCAGCACCACCCCTCCCCTCCCCCCTACTCAGCCCTCTGCCTCCTGACCCACATCTCTGACTCAGTACCCCTGACAGCCAGGTGGCAGTGGGGAAGCCTCATGCGTGACTCTCAGAACAAGTAACATTCACAGAAGTGTCCTCTCGCTACCTCTGCCCTCCTCTCCAAATGATGGTGTTAGAGGTGATTTCTTTCTCTTCCCTGCGTCTTTCTGTAGTTTTTGAATTTTCCGTAAGTTGCCTATATTGCTCTTATAATGAATATATATATTTAATTAAACAAGCTACATAGCCTGGGTCTGTCTGAGTTAGGATTTCTAGGAAGGAGGGAGAGGGCACAGCAGAGCGCAGTGGGCACTGAGAGATGTGGGGGGATGAGGGCGGATTTTTCAATACAAACAGCTTCCGAGCACCTTCAGGCCAGACAGTGTCACTTTGCCCTTGCACTGCTGATTTCTCTCACTGTCACTGTCACTGAATTCTGCACCCATAGCCCAGCCTTCCCCTGTAGGCCTGATTCCCTGGTGGACACAAGACACCATCCCTGGGCTCAGCCTTGATTCTTCCCATCTGTCCCTGTTTTTCTGTTCCCTGGGAATCTGCTGGGGCCCTCCCTAAGTAGGCCCTACCAAAGAGAAGGGCCAAAAGGAAGAGACACGATGGGGAACCAGGTGAGGAGGGGGCTCATGAGAGCAGTCCTTCCTGCTCCTGGGAGATATGCCCAATCATTCTCATGCTCCCACCCCAGCCTGACACAGGCCCTGCATAGTAGGCTGTAGGAGATGGGGCAGGCGGGGGCGAAGGCGTGGCTGGTGCACACACTGAAATTTAGCAAAGAGCACACAATCAACAGAGCATTTGTCCGTGAGCAATTGCTCAGCATTTAGAGCCAGGATTGCAAGCCTATACCTGTCCCTTCTTCAAGAATTCAATAATTTTTGTGCACCCACGATGTGCAAGTTCAGAAGTTCCTAATCCAGGAAAAAAAACTCCATATTGAAGTTACTGAGCACCTACAATGCACTGGCACTCCTTCCTATTGTTTCCATATCGTAATCTTCTTTAAACCCCACAAAGCCCTAGAGCTTAAAACTATCTATAATACAGGCCAACCTGATATAAATGTCTCCAACATACTGAGGGAACTAAGAAGAGGGATCAATTATTCTATTTTTTTGGGGGGGATCAATTATTTTAAAGGGGGAAGAGAGATTTGATTGGGGCCTTGATAAACGAGTGGGGGTTTGATAAGTGGAGCCACAAGGAGTTATATTCCATAAAGAGAGAACAGTATATGCAAGGCATTAAGAACTGAGACACCAGGCGCCGTGGCTCACACCTGTAGTACCAACACTGTGGGAGGCCGAGGCAGGCAGATCACCTGAGGTCGGGAGTTTGAGAGCAGCCTGACCAACATGGAGAAACCCCATACTAAAAATACAAAATTAGCCGGGTGTGGTGGTGCACACCTGTAATCCCAGCTACTAGGGAGGCTGAGGCAGGAGAATCACTTGAACCCAGGAGGCGGAGATTGCAGTGAGCTGAGATTGCGCCATTGCACTCCAGCCTGGGCCACAAAAGTGAAACTCTATCTCCAAAATAATAATAATAATAATAATAATTAAAAAAAAGAATTGATAGTCACCAGGCATCGTGGCTTACGCCTGTCATCCCAGCACTTTGGGAGGCTGAGATGGGAGGATCATTTTCGCCCAGGAGGCTGAGACCAGCCTGGGAAACATGGCAAAACTCTACCAAAAAACTCTACCAAAAATCTCTACCAAAAAACTCTACCAAAAAACTCTACCAAAAATCTCTACCAAAAACTCTACCAAAAATCTCTAAAATTAGCTGGGCCCGGTGACACATGTCTGTGGTCCCAGCTATCTGGGAGGCTGTGGCAGAAGGATCACTTGAGCCCAGGAGGTCAAGGCTGAAGTGAGCTGTGATTGTGCCACTGCACTCCAGCCTGGGACCCAGAGCAAAACTGTGTCTCAAAAAAACAAAAAACAGTGAGAGTTCTGGGGAGGGCTGGTGTCTGGAGTATCTGAAACGCAGTAAGGAGGGAAGGAGGACCTACAGGGGAACATGGAGGGTGTGAGCACCCTCAAGGAGATCAGGCCTGACTCCACAGGCAGAGGGACCTTTGATTCCTCTGTGGCCCCTTCTGAAATGCTATGCCTTTGCAACCCAAGAGCCTGGGTTAGGTTGGATGCCGTCCTGTGCTGCCAGCTGGCCTGGGCAGTGGGGACCCATGTCCCTGCTCAGAAACCCAGGCAGTGGGATGGGATTGGCAGGCATGAGCCAAGCCTGTCAAAAGTTTGTGCAGGCTCAATGGCTTCCCCACCTCTCCCCGCTGCCCCACCAGCCTCCAGGACAGGAGCATTCCATTGCTTCTTGTTTCTATTCTCTTCCAATCTCCCTGAGAAAAAAACGACTGTCTCCTGCCCCTCCCTTGGCTCCTGTGCATCATGAAGCAGCACAGAGGCAGGAGGGAGGAAGAGCACCCAAGGACTGCGCCAAGGCTGGGGTCACATACGGGGAGGGAGCACCTTCAGCCCAGGCTAAGAAGGAATGGGATTCTGCAGAGAGGACAAGGAAGCACCTCACTTGGGACTAAGATCACAAAAGGAGGCAGTATCGCCTCCCGAAAACAAACCCCCAAGCTCCTCCTCAACAGTTAGTGTTGGTGTCTAGTCTGGTCTGGTCAGTTTAATCACTGACTATTAATTGTTTGGGGTTGGGCTGACACAAACGTACAGTCTGCCTTGATTTGTTTTTTAATATAAAGTACATCTCAGCAGGGTGCGGTGGCTCACGCCTGTAATCTCAGCACTTTGGGAGGCCGAGGCGGGTGGATCACTTGAGGTCAGGAGTACGAGACCAGCCTGGCCAACATGGTGAAACCCTGTCTCTACTAAAAATACAAAAATTAGCCAGGCTTGGTGGCGTGTGCCTGTAATCCCAGCTACTCAGGAGGCTGAGGCATGAGAATCGCTTGAACCCGGGAGGCAGAGGCTGCAGTGAGTCGAAGGCTGCAGTGAGCCAAGATCGCACTACTGCACTCCAGCCTAGGCGAGACTCCTTCTCGAAAATAAATAAATAAATAAATAAATAAATAAATAAATAAAATAAAGTACATCTCCACAAGCAGGAGGCCCCTTGGTGTAGAGGAAACAGCTCTGTGCTGTCAGGCGACCTGAGTTCTATTCCTGATCTTGTGATGACTCACAGGCAGCCATGGGCACGTCACCGCCCCTGGCAGAGCCCACTGGCCTTCTCTGTGAAATGGGGGTTCAGACTGTGACCTGTAGGTCCCCCACAGGCCCCCACTCCTGTGGTCTAGCATCCCACCGCGCCCAATCATTAGCTCTCAGAGGGCAGGAAGCAAACAATACTCAGCTTGAAAACACATAATTAATCTATGGATTTATTATTTTAATAGTTGATGGCTTTGGGAGAAGGATGATGACCAGATCATCCCAGTGCCTTCAGAAAAATGCTTCTTTCTCCCTGGAGAGCTCTAGGGGAGGGAAAATTCCCACAACCTCCCTTGCCTCCCATTCCTCAAGGGAAAGAGCGTTTAGGTCCTAGTAACTCCCAACAAGCAAGCCCGTATCTCCCTGCCCCGGTGGCCTAGGAATCCCCCTCCCAGGGGCACTGGGACCCCCACCGTGGCCCAGACACCCCTTGGCCTGGGGACCCTGCAGCACAGCTCTGGGAAAGTGGGGTTCCTCCCCAGTTGAGACCTAAGTTTGGGTGCCAGGAATCCAAAAAGCTTTGTTGTTTTTCTACTTCTTCCCCCTCTTCAAGTAAACTTGCAAATGTCAATAACCAGAGAAAAACATGCACACGGAGACACATATTTCTCAACTCTCTTGCAGCTTGCCACAGCTCTTGCCAGCAAAAACAAGTTCAGCTTCCTGGCCCCGTTTATGTAAGCGGTGAACCAGCTGCCTGGCCTGCCACCTAGGACACAGGCTTGGCTCATGACTGCTAATCCCATCCCACCACCCCGGTTTCTGAGCAGGGATGCAGGTCCCCGCTGCCCAGGCCAGCTGGCAGCACAGGAGGCCCCCAGCCTAACCCAGCTTCTTGGGTTGCAAAGGCATAGGATTTCAGAAGGGGCCACAGAGGAAACAAAGGTCCCCTGTCAGCAATAATGGTCTTGATCTAAAAGTAGGTGGGTGCTGAGAAGCCTCCAGGAGAAGCCTGTGGACACCTTGTGTCCACATGGAAACAAGTATAGAATTTGGTCCCACGAGGGCTAGGACAAGTCCCAGTGCTCTTGGTCACCTGTTCTTGCATTCTCCATCTTTGGACCGAGACTGGCTCCTGGCTTTGATGTGATAATAACCATAAAAATCATTAGCAACTGGGACACTTACCCTGCGTCCTGGGCTTTCCCTAAGAGCATACTACTCACAAAAAGTCTGCCAGGGAGGAAGTCTTGTCCCCATTTCATTGTTGCGGCAACAAGAGATCAGAGAAGTTAGGGAACTTGCCCAAATTCACACAGCTCATGCGTGAGGGAATCCATGCTGGACCCAGGTGAGCCTGGCCAAAGCCTCTCTCTCCTTGGCCTAGGTAACTCTCCATGCTCCACCCCCAGCTCCCTTCACTGGGCTCCCCACTGCCCTCTCTCTCCCCCTCTCCCAATTTCCTCTCCTCTTCCCCGCTCTTCTCACATCTTTGCACCCTTCAGAGGCCCAGGGAAGGGAATGCTGAGGCTTGAGGGGTGTGCATAAGAGGGGGGTCAGCGCCATCACTGCAGCTGCCAACCTAATGGGGCACTGGGGGACTCTCAGGAGCCAGGAGTTGTGCCCTTGGCCTTTCTCTCCCTTCCCCCACAGCCACAGCGTGTATAGGATGAGTTAGAGCCTAAAACCGCCTCCCCTTGGACTCCAAATCTCGCGCCTCCCCAGGTCACCCCACCGTCTGGGCCCATTCATTTCTCCTTAACATTTCAGAGGGCACCCTCGGCCACTGTCCAGAAAGAGGCAAGGCCACAGGCTACGGCAAGTCAAGGCTCCCAGGCTCTAACCAGAGGCCCAGCGACCTTCTCTGACTCAGCTCCCAGCCCCACCTGTCCGCAACCCCCTCTTCTCAGATGACTAAGCTTTGGCTGGCAGGCCCCTGCTCCCTCCTCCCCCACATATGTATTTGTACTTCTTGTACCTGCTTGTATTTGTCTTGTATTTGGCGGAGTCAGTATTTACCTTGGCCTTGCCTTCCCCCCATCCACACCATGGACTGTATACTGCTGGAGAGAGGGTCTGGGAGGGAGGCTGCTTTGGACCCATAAACAGGTAATGCTCAATGCTGACTCAGAGACCCACGTGCACGTTTGACCAACTCAGGAGATAAAACATTTAATCCTCCCCTGGCAGCATCAGAGATAACCACCTGGCTCCACTCCAAGAAGGTCCAACCTGGGTCAACTCTCAGAGATTATAAACTAATTAGAGGAAAAGATAGCTAAGGCCGTGTGCGGCAGCTCACGCCTGTAATCTCAGCACTTTGGGAGACAGAGAAGGGCGGATCACAAGGTCAGGAGTTTGAGATCAGCCTGGCCAACATGGTGAAACCCTGTCTCTACTAAAAATACAAAAATTAGCCAGGTGTGGTGGCGGGTGCCTGTAATCCCAGCTACTTGGGAGGCTGAGGCAGGAGAATCACTTGAATCCAGAAGGTTGCAGTGAGCTGAGATCATGCCACTGCACTCCAGCCTGGGCAACAAGAGTGAAACTCCATCTCAAAAAAAAAAAAAAAAATTAGCTGGGCATAGTGGTGCGTGCCTGTAATCCCAGCTACTCGGGAGGCTGAGGTAGGAGCATCACTTGAACCCTGGAGATGGAGTTTGCAGTGAGCCGAGATCGCACCACTGCACTCCATCCTGGGCGACCCTGTCTCAAAAAAAGAAAGTATATCTAAGGAGGGCAAACAATCCACTCCCTGGCCTAAACCTAACCCCAGGAGCAGATAGAGAAATAAAGAGATTAAAGGCAGGACGCAGCAGGGCCTTGGAAGAAAGCCATTGGTACCTGCAGATGGATACACACAGGATTTTGGTCCTGAAAGGGACAGTGAGGAGAAGCTACAGCCAGGGAGTAGGGTGCTGAGATAAGGAGCGCTGTTTTAAGGCTATACAGGACTCTTAAGGATGACTCAGGGCAACCTGCTCATTTTGGTGGATGAGGAGACCCAGGGCCCAGAAGTCACACAGCAGTGCATGGTGTAGCCAGGACTGGAGCTGGGCTCTGGGACTCTCAGTCCAGGCTTAACATGCAGCCCTCTGCCTTCCCAGAAGCACGGCCCAGGGGGTCTTGTCTTCTGTCTCTGAGCACAGCCTCAGGTGTAACAGGGAGGCTGGCCCTCAGTCAGATTTTTTTATGTGCTTCTGGAAGGTGGCAGGAGGGCAAGGAGAGGGAGGGACCTGATGTACGCACCCCCATTCCATATCTACAGACCGCCCAGCTTCCCCTCGCTGACCCCTTTAGCTATGAGGCAGCAAAGCTGAAGATTTAAGAAGTCACGTGGAGGTGTGGAAGGAGCAGCTGGGAGGGGTAAGGGGAGGTTTCAGGGGTGTGCATAGGGGGATTTCAGGGCTCCCCTGAGGATGCTTCTGTTCAGTTCTTACTCTGAGTGGTGGTTCCATGCATGTGTTCAGTTTGTAAAAACTCACCCAGTGTGAGACCTATGCTGACCACACTCTTTTGTAGGTGTGTCACTCTGCCATAACACTTTTTCGTACAGGCCCCAAAGTCCCCACTCTTGCATTCCAATCACTGCTGAGCCATCCCCACCCCCTCCGCACCCCCACGTGCCATGAACTTGGGTACACACTTGCACGCACACACTGGTCCAGCTCACTCCACATCACCGTCAAGGAAGCAGTTCCAAATGGAAGTGTCATGGGCACATCTCCCCTCAGTGAGAACTGAATGTCGGGCTCTCCTGCCCCAGCTCCTCCTCCCTCATCATAAGCCCCATCAGGCCTACCAGGAGATAGGAAGACTCGGCATTATAAATACATCAATGTTCCCTAATTAATCTCTAAAGTTTACTTGGCCAGGTGCAGTGGCTCATGCCTGTAATGCCAACACTTTGGGAGGCTGAGGCGGGAGGATCTCTTGAGACGAGGAGTTCAAGACCAGCCTAGGCAACATAGCAAAACTTCATCTCTACAAAAAAAAAAATTTTTTTTTTTAATTAGCCAGTCATGATGTCATGCACCTGTGGTCCTGGCTACTCAGAAAGCTAAGGCAAGAGGATTGCATGAGTCTAGGAGTTCAAGGTTGTAGTGAGCTATGATCGAGACACTGCACTCCAGCCTTGGCAACAGAGTGAGACCCTGTCTCTAAAAAAATAAGAAGGAAAAAATAAAACTACATAATTAAAACACTGCGATACTGGCACATGGATAGGGAGACCAAATTATGGAAGAGACTAGAAAGTTCAGAACTAATAAAAATAAAAAATAGTTTAGTCTGCACTGCTGATCTGTGTACTTTAAAATGGTTATTTTTTTTTTTTTTGAGATGGAGTCTTACTCTTGTTGCCCAGGCTGGAGTGCAGTGGCACAATCGTGGCTCACTGCAACCTCTGCCTCCCCTCTTGCCTCAGCCTCCAAAGTAGCTGGCATTACAGGTGCCCGCCACCAGGCCTGGCTAATTTTTGTATTTTTAGTAGAGATGGGGTTTCACCATGTTGGTCATGCTGGTTTTAAACTCCTGACCTCAAATGATCTGCCTGCCTCGGCCTCCCAAAGTGCTGGGATTACAGGTGTGAGCCACTGCACCTGGCTGATACATTTTATATTATGTGTATTTTACCACATTAAAAAAATAACTTAGTCAAAGTGCTTGCTACACATACAGGCAGTTTCTAAGTGTACTACATAGATTAACTAACTTGATCTTCTCAATAGTCTATTTGACAGAAGAACAGCCTGAGGTTATACAGCTAATTAGGGGTGACCTGGATTCAAGTCCAGACAATTGGGCCTCAGAATTTGTGCTTTTAACTACTCACTATGCCAAGAGGCAGTATAAACCCAAGTATACAGGAATTTGATAGATTTAAAATGTAATTTTGAAAATCGGTGGGGGAAAGATGGATTCAATAAACTGTAAAGGGATGTCAGGTGACAGTTGGAAAGAAAAAGCTGGAGTCAGACTTTATACCTCATCCATAATATTAATAAACTCAAAATGGATCAAATATTTAAACTTTTAAAACTTTTAACAATACCAGAAAAGGAGAATCTTTTAAAATATTGGAATGGGGGTGGAGGTGAACAGTGCAGCCAGTGCCTTGAGCTCCGGGCCCATGGCGACCTAGGGCCCTGTCCTGCAGGCTGCAGACAGCAAGTACAAGCAACTCACGGGCGAGTGGAACCATAAAAGCCCCAATCTTAGCAAGTGCAGGGAAGAGCTGGGCCGCCTCGAGCTAGTTCTTCTGGAGCTCAAGTACTTGCCAACCACAGGGACCAAGCTGACCAAACAGCAGCTCATTCTGGCCCGTGACACACTGAAGATCAGGGCCAGTGGAGCATCCTATGCAAGGACATCCCCTCCTTCAAGCGCCACATGACCCAGCTCAAATGCTGCTACTTTGATTGCAAGGAACAGCTTCCCCAGTCAGCCTACATGCACCAGCTCTTGGGCCTCAACCTCCTCTTCCTGCTGTCCCAGAAGCGGATGGCTGAGTTCCACATGGAGTTGGAGTGGCTGCCTGCCAAGGACATCCAGACCAATGTCTACACCAAAAACCCTGTGTCCCTGGAGCAATACCTGATGGAAGGCAGCTACAACAAAGTGTTCCTGGTCAAGGGTAACATCCCCGCCAAGAGCTACACCTTCTTCGTCGACATCCTGCTTGACACTATCAGGGATGAGATCGCCGGGTGCATCGAGAAAGCCTATGAGAAAATCCCTTTGACCGAGGCCACCAGATCCTCTTCTTCAACACACCCAAAAAGATGACCGACTATACCAAGAAGTGAGGGTGGGTCCTGGGCCCCAACAACTAATATAGTTTTGCCAGCCAGCAGCAGGAGCCAGAAGACACTACCATTCCCTCCACATAACTGGCCAAACAGGTCACCGAGTATGCTCGGCAGCTGGAGATGATCGTCTGAGCCCACCAGGCACGGGGTGGGGCAGGGCACACATTATTTAAAACAGTTACAGTGCAAGGTTTCCTCCAATAAAGGTGGATTGACATTCTCTCAAAAAATAAATAAAATAAAATATTGGAATTGGAAGGATGTTATTAAAGTATGACACAAAACCTAGAAGCTATAAAAGAGACTGGTAAATTCAACTAGTTGGAAAAAAAATTTGCAGCCAGGTGCAGTGGCTCACACATGTAATCCCAGCACTTTGGGAGGCCAAGGAGGGAGGATCGCTTGAACCCAGAGTTTGAGACCTGTCTGAGCAACATGGCAAAATCCCGTCTCTACAAAAAATAGAAAGACTAGTCAAGTGTGGTGGTGTGCGCCTGTAGTCCCAGCTACTCAGAAGGCTGAGGCAGGAGGATCGTTTGAGTCCCAGGAAATTGAGGCTGCAGTGAGCCATAAGCATGCCACTGCACTCCAGCCTGGGTGACACCGTGAGACCCTGAGAAAGAGAGAGAGAGAGAGAGAGAAAGAAAGAAAGAAATTTCTTGGCAAAAACCACCCCCACCACCAAAAAAAAAAAGTCAAAGACAAATTGGAAAAATATACAACTCATGTATGACATGTTAATATGTTAAGAGCTCCTGTAAACAATAAGATTAATGACCCAATCAAAATAAAATTAGCATTGAATATGAACAGGCAGGTCATAGTAGATTATGCAAATGTCGGTTATACATTAAAAAACCCATACAATCTTATTCAGATAAGATAAATGCAAATTAATTCCACACAGAAGCCATTGTCTGTGTAGACACCAGGTTAATAGCACACTTTTGGCAAGGGCGTAGGGACACAGGCATTCTCACAATGCTGCTGGAAGTATAAATTGGTGCAACTTCTATTCTGTCTCACAATGACAAATCTCATGGCCTTTGCCCATCAATTCCCCTTCGGGGAATATATCCTGCAGGTGTACTTGCACTCACACAACAAGAGGCATATGCAAAGTTATTCCCCACAGCAGGGGCCCTAAGAGCAAGAAGGGAACAACTAAACATCCATCAAAAGGCAACTGGGTGGCCGGACACAGTGGCCCACGCCTGTAATCCCAGCACTTTGGGAGGCCAAGGTGGGCGGATCATGAGGTCAGGAGTTTGAGACCAGCCTGGCCAACATGCTGAAACCTCATCTCTACTAAAAATACAAAAATTAGCCGGGCTTGGTGGTGCAGGCCTGTAATCCCAGCTACTTGGGAGGCTGAGGCAGGAGAATTGCTTGAACCCGGGAGGCAGAGGTTGCAGTGAGCCAACATCGTGCCACTGCACTCAAGCCTGGGCGACAGCAAGACTCTGTCTCAAAAAAAAAAAAAAAAAAAAAAAAACGGGGAACCAGGTAAATAAACTCAGTACATCCATATAACGAAATACAAAAAAAAAAAAAAAAAAGAGGAAGTTCTTTGTTTAATAAAAATAAGTAAACTCTTTCCTAGTCCACAGGAGCAGTGGGGGACCTCAGCCACTCTCAGGGCTTGAAATAATATCTGCCAGCACAGGACCCCACATTTACATCTCAAGCTCAGTCCTCATTCCCAAATTTCTGACTCCCATATCCAACTCCTTATCAGCATCCTCTCTTGATTGTCTAGTAGACATTTCTGTTGAGGCCAGGTGCGGTGGCTCACGCCTGCAATCCTATAGCACTTTGGGAGGCCGAGGCAGGCAGATCACTTGAGGTCAGGAGTTCGAGACCAGACTGGCAACCTGGTGAAACCCCATCTCTACTAAAAATACAAAAATTAGCCGGGTGTGGTGGTGTGCACCTGTAACGCAAGCTACTCTGGAGGCAGAGGCAGGAGAATCGCTTGAACCCGGGAGGCGGAGGTTGCAGTGAGCCAAGATCGCACCACTGCACTCCAGCCTGGGAGACAGAGACTCTGTCTCAGAACAAAAACGAAAACGAAAACAAAAGACATTTGTTTCCATATGTGCAAAACTGGCCTCTCATCCTGTCCTGCAGCCCACCATCTATGCAATGGGGCCAGCACTTCTGTCACCTGAGGCTGTTTTGAAGATTACATGAGATCACAGATGCCAAGGGCCTAGCACAGCTACTTGCACACAGTTGACACACCATAAATGGTAACGGTTATTGTAACCATCATACAGAGAGGGAAGACCAAAGGATGCTTTTCGGGAAAGCAGTTGGGAAGTGGAGTGGGAACTGATTCGGAGAACAGGTGCCGGGGAGAATAGGCTGGATGCAGGGCCTTAGGGACACACTCCTAAGAGTAGAAAGCACCCGACAGAGCTGGCAAGGGATGAGCAGGAGTGGAGGAGGCTGCTGAGGTCCAACTAACGTCAAGCCTGAACCCAGTGGCAGAAAAGCCTCTGCCTTTGCCAGGGACTTTTGACCTCTTTAGATCCTAGGCAAGAGGAGAGGATAAAGAACACAGATTAACTACACAAAAAACCTCCCAGCTGGACACAAACGCTCACGCCTGTAATCCTAGCACTTTGGGAGGCCAAGGCGGGTGAACTGCCTGAGCCTAGGTGTTCCAGAGCAGCCTGCAACATGGCGAAACCCTGTCTCTACAAGAAATGCAAAAAATTAGCCAGACGTAGTAGTGCATGCCTGTAGTCCCAGCTACTCAGGAAGCTGAAGTGGGAGGATCACCTGAGACCAGGAAGTCGAGGCTGCAGTGAGCCGTGATTGTGCCACTGCACTCCAACCTGGGCTACGAGAGTAAGATCCTGTATTCAAAAGAAAAAAAAAAAAAAGGCTTTTCTTTGCCACCTTCCCCTTGCCACTCCAGCCCTCAAGGATCCCACCTGCAGACTTGCAGTTATGACCTGGCATTTAGCACTTCCCTCTGCTAGACTTCAAGGAGCTAAAGGGCTGAGGACTTGTTACCCCAGAGATACTTCTCCAGGGCAGGGAACATCCATGTGTCCCCACAGAGCCCTCTGCTCCAGAACATAACACCCTCAGGTAGTACACATTGATAAAGAGGAGGCAAGAATTTTCCTGCCCAAGATGGACATATAGGGAATCTCTTTTTTTTTTGAGATGGAGTCTCCCTCTGTCGCCCAGGCTAGAGTGCACTGGCATGATCTTGGCTCACTGCAACCTCCGCCTCCCAGGTTCACGCCATTCTCCTGCCTCAGCCTCCTGAGTAGCTGGGACTACAGGCGCCCGCCGCCACACCCGGCTAATTTTTTGTATTTTTTAGTAGAGACGAGGTTTCACCATGTTAGCCAGGATGGTCTCGATCTGATGACCTCGTGATCCACCCCTCTTGGCCTCCCAGAGTGCTGAGATTACAGGCGTAAGCCACCGCGCCCGGCCTTCATATAGGGAATCTCTAAAGATTTGTATATTTCCTTCAGGTCTTCACTCAAATATTATGTTCTCGGCAAGGCCGTCCCTGGCCTCCCATCCAAGGCACCATGCCACCCCACCCTGCCACAAACACACATGGGGTCTGTCTCCCTCTCAGCTTTAGTTTTTCTCCTTAGCACTAGTCGCTAGCATACCACATACTTAATTTACATCGAGTTAATAGTCTCCCACACTAGAAGGAAACTCAACCAAGCCTGGGGTTTTTGTCTCTTTTATTCACGGTGTATCTCCAGCTCTTAGAATAGTGCGTGGAAAGAGTAGGAGCTCAAAATATATTTTTGGAGTGAATGAATGATCACCTACACTTATTTAAGCATTTAAGCACTTGCTGTATGCTAGGGACTTCTGTAAACACTCTATTTAATACCTTACTTAGCTCATCTCATCTTCATAACCACCCTTCGAGGTAATACAATTATTTCTATTTTCTAGAACACTGGCTCTCAGAGAAGTTAAATCACTTGCCCAAGGTGTTATCATTTTTACTTGGCAGTGCAGGGCAGAGATGTGTCTGGCTTGAAGACCTTAGCCATCACCTACACAAAATGAGCTGTGTTCAGGTGGAGGAGAGCAGAAGGTAGAGGGGGATAAAGGAAAAGAGAACAGAAAACCTCTGGAAGAAACTGGCCAGCACTGTCCGGTAGGACTTTCTATGATGATGGAAGAGATCTGTATCTGCACTGTTCAGTACAGTAGCCATTAGCAATGTGACTGTTGAGCACTTGAAATGTGACTAGTGCAACTAAGAAACTAAGTTTTTTATTTGATTTCATTTAAATTAATTTTTTTGGAGACAGGGTCTCCAGACTGGACTTCGGTAGTGCAAACATGGCTCCATGCAGACTGGACTCAAGTGATTCTCCCACCTCAGCCTTCTGAGTAGCAGGGACTACAGGTTCCTGTCACTGTGCCCAGCTAATTTTTTAAATCTTTTTGTAGAGACGGCATCTCACCCTGTTGCCCAGGCTGGTCTCCAACTCCTGAGCTCAAGAGATCCTCCTGCCTCAGCCTCCCAAAGTGCTGGGATTACAGGCGTGAGTCACTGCGCTGGCATAATTTAAATTTAAATAGGTACACGTGGCTAATGGCTACCGTATTACAGAGCACAGCTTCAATCCAGACTAGACTCATTGACTGGAAACTCTTTTGCTTGCTGGGTCTGTGGCTTCCAGGCCTAGTGGGACCGGGATTCAGGAGAGGGGGGAAGGGAGTGTATATTTTCAGCAGTGAGCACCTAGGTTACTTTGTGTAATCTACAAATACCCAGTGAGGGGAGTATTTGTTTATTCCGGCTGCTGAGGGCTAGAGATGAGGGTCAGGGTCAGGATCAGTGTGCCTGCTGCCTTGGGATCTTGGTCCTCAGTCAGAGGAACTTCCTCTCTCTAACCACCCCCCACCCCAAGCCAGACAATCTGTTCACGGGTAGTTGGTACCCAGTGGCCCGGTCAGAGTCTGGGGTTTCTTAGTCCTTCTCAGGATTTACCCATGACCATTTTCAGGCTCCTTTTAGGGTGGAGTCTGCATAGCTGATCCTACACAGGCCTCACAGGCTTTACACGGACTCAAGAAATGTTTGCTGCAATGAATAAACATGCAGCAAGCCAAAGCAAGGAGAGATTTCTGGCAACAGAGAGCCTGAGGGGGGAGGGCCTTCATTCAGTTCCTCAATGACACCATTTAGGCAGCTGTCCTCAAACCTGACAGTGTCTAAGAATCACAAGGGGCAGTTTGTTTAAAAGGACATGCCCCAGGCCTCACTCCCAGGTGTTCTTATTTAATAAATCTGGGTTAGGGTTCAAAAATCATCATGTTTACCAAAGCCCTCCCACCCAACACACACACCAAATCTGATGCTAGGCTCAGAACTAAGCTTTTGAGAAATACTGATTTAGGGTGAGGCTAGGCATGTATGTGGGTATTGGGGGCAGGAAGAGGTTGCCCTAGAAGGAAATTCAGAAGCTGAGAAAGGTCTTTGAGATACTTAAAGGTATACATACTTCTTTTGTGTATTTTCTTGCATTGCAGTAGGAAGAGGGAACTTGAGTCACCCAAGTCCAGCCTTCTAGCACCAGAGTGTTGGAACTGGCAGAAGCCTGAGTCCCAACTAGTCCAGGCCCTTAGACAAGGAGTACACCTGAGAAGTCCTGGCAGCTCCAGGGTGTGTGGGCGGCAGCTGATCCCCAGGAAAACAAACCTCTGGGCTCTAAGAGCCCTGCGGGCTGTACCTGCGGATTTCCCCTCTCAGCCAACTCCAGCCTCTGCTCCCCCTCTGCTCCTCACTTCTCTAAAGTGAAACATCTCACAGTCATTTGCTCCATGCTTCCTGTACGATTTTTTTATTTTTACTCTCCAGTTTGTGGGCTGAGTCTGTGTGGGTGTGGGAGAGGGGCTGGGTATTTCTACTTCTCTGCGTTTTCCTTCTGAGCTGGGAGGACTTTCACTTCCTCCCCAATCTCTCAGTTCTGCCTTTCACGGGCTGTCCAGGCCATGAGACCACCTCTCCTATCCTTCCTGAGCGCCAGGGAAATGGAAAACTGACTGTAACTGGCTGCCCTGGAAGGGCCTAGCATCCACTCAGGAGCAACAGGTGGTGGCAACTACAGCAGTAACAGTAACCTCCCTGGGGCAGGAGCCTTGGGCTGGTGTGACAGCAACAGAGGCAGCCAAGTGAGCCCTGCTTGCTCCTGAGGCCATCCGAGGCCTGAAACCTGTCTTGCATCCCTCTAACACCACCATGGGCAAGCCTGGGCCTCCACTTCCCTCCCTCAGCCTTTTCTGTCCCAGCACTCAGCTAGACAAGAGTGGCTCTCAGCTTGCCCCAATGCCCCCAGCTCTGCCTGCTGATCTAGTTCTATATTTGAGAGTCTTAGACATCTACCACACTGGAGCACAGAGCCACGGGAGGGGTTGGCCTCCATCACCGGGGCCTGACAACCTGCCATCCCAACCTCCCTGAACCTCAGTCTCCTCTTTCAAACAAAGTTATATGTAGATACAGTGGAGGATTAGAAAACACTGAATGGGTGCCCCAATCAACAGTGGGTGTTACTGGCAGGAGTTATAAATGTGTATTGAAAAAGGAATCCCTTCTTTTTTTCTTCCAATCATAAGGACCACAACCATCCAAAAAGCAAAGAGAGCCTCAGACACTCCAGCTCCGCCTCTAGTTGCAGAAAGTCACCTCCTCAAAAGGGAGAGATCAGTGTTCACCTAGGACTGGAACTCTGTGATCTAGTGGTTGAAAGTCTTAGCCTTCAGCCTCCCCAGCCTCGTCAGCTGTTCCAGAAGCCTGTCAGCTGCCCCTTAGTTTTCTGCTGTGTCCTCAAAGAACCACTTGGACCCTAAAATAAACCTCTGGAGAGCCAGTTGCCCAGCTCTTCCAGAAGAGAGACTAGACATGCAGCTGGGCATGTGGCCAGAGCCCAAGAAAAGCCTGGTTTGCCAGGGGCAGATTACAGTCAACAAGAGCAATAAGTGCTTCTGCCCTCTCCCTCACTGCTCCTTCTCTTTTCTAGAGGGGAGTCCAGCACGTGCCAGCCCCAGGAGGTCTCACTCCCTTGCCAGCCTCCCGACTCAATTCCCAGGACTGGGGCACTTGGCTTCCCGGAGTTGGTGGCTGCCAAAGTGACCATGCAGCGGGAAGATCCGTGACTCAGCGCCCATGATGTCAGTCCCTTCATAGTCAGGGCACTGTCATCCACACATGCACCCGCGGGGGTGGGGGGAGGACCAGGCGAGGTGGACCCCCAATGCAGAGGGAGAAGAGGGGCGCTGGTACAAAGGATTCCCCAGGCGGGTACATCACCCCGCTGGGGCGCGCCCTCTCCCCTTAGAGTAACCCTTTAGAGTAATCTGGGACGCGGTTGTGTAAAGGCTCATGGGGGCACTGGGAAGGAGACTTGAGAGTCAGGTTTGCAAGGACACAGTCCCGTACACAGACCGCAGGGTTCCCGCACAGCTTCACCGGGCATTCCGGGGACAGCTCCGGGCCAAGGGAGCAAGCGCAGCAGGGGGCGCAAGAGCCACTACCCGCGACCACACAGCTAGATGCCCGCGGGGCCTCAAGGCAGCCACAGAAAAGGGGATCCGTCGCACCTCCTTTCCTCCCTCCAGCCTACCCCAGACTGCGGTGGCCAAGGCGGTTTCCCCCAGCCGCCAGCCGCCAGCTGCCCCAGCCCTCCAGGTACGCCCGAAGCCCTTACCCTGCGCAGGGCAGCGCCCTGGGGCCAGCGCCGCTCCCGGCGCGGCCAGCAGGACAGCCAGCAGCGTGCAGCCGACGGCCAGCATGCTTCCTCCTCGGCTACCGCTCCATGGCCCCGCAGAGGCGGACAGGCTAATGGGAACCGGGCAGCAGGGGCGGGGCGGGGCGGTGGGCGGGCAGCGGGCTCAGGCCCCGGGGGCAGCCCCCATCCGCAGGAGCCCGGCTCTCTACACACACTGCGAGTCCCTCGGCCCCGCGCCGCGCTCGACTCCTCTCCCTCTGGCCCGGCTCAGTGTCAGTGCGACTTCCCACTCGCACATGACTCAGAGCGACGGACGGTCCTGGCAACGCAGGAAAACATTTGAGGAACTCGCGCTGGAGCGTCTCTGGGCCGTCCCAGGGTGCGGTTACGAAAGCCGGAGCGGATGGCGCAACAGCCCCGCGCACCGGCCGACCGAGGGGGTGGCTTCCTGCCACAGCGCCGCACCTGAGCGGGGAGAACAGGGGACCGCCAGCCCCACCAGAGCCCTTCCTCCCGGTTCTGTTGATGAGAAAAGGGCGTATCAGCCACCAGTGGGCAGTGGCCTGGTTTTGATTTTTGGTTTCGTGAACAGGATTACGCTGTGAAAGGCACACCTGGAGAGCCCTCGAGGAGGCGATGTGCCTCTTACCCTTACGGTAAAGCAGTGCTTGGTAGCCCGGTTGCCCACTGGAATCAGCCAGGAGCCCTAAAACCCACCAATGTCTGGGTCGGGTCTCCAGAGATTCTGATTTCATCGGTCTGGGGTGAGGCTTGGGCATCGGAAGACTCACCACCGTAAAGGCACAGTTTTTCTGCCCAGCTGCTCCTCGCAGGCTGCAGCAGAGGCAAGGAAACGGTTTGGACTTTGCAGTCAGATAGACCTGGGTCCCCATTTAGACCTACCATCTACTGTGTCTGTGACTTCGGTTCAGAATCTGAGTCTCCATTTCCTCATCTGTCAGAGATAAGAAAGCCTATGCTGCCCAGGGTTATTAGGAAGGTTCTGTGGATGGCACCTAAACACCCAACACACGGTCTGGGCCACAGGTGCTCAGTAGACATCAGAATGTGCATGGCTGCCCTCCTGACTTGACAGACAGACACTAACACCGGGGCAGTGGCTCACGCCTGTAACCCCAACACTTTGGGAGACCCAGGTGGGTGGATTGCTTCAGTCCAGGAATTCTAGACCAGCCTGGGTAACAAAGTGAGACCCCCATTTCTATAAAAAATTTAAAAATTAGCTAGGTGTGGTGGTGCACACCTATAGTCCCAGCTACTAGGGAAGCTGAGGTGGGAGAATTGCTTGAGTCCGGAAGATCCAGGGTACAGTGAGCCGTGATTGGGGGCTGCTACTCCAGCCTGGATGACAGTGAGACCCTGTCTGAAAAAAAAGAAAGAAAGAAAAGGAAGGGAGGAGGGAGGGAGGGGAAGGAAGGAGAGAAAAAAAGAAAGAAACAAGCACTTGGCTTTTGAGCAACCACAAGGACCTTGAAGGGGACCGTCTGTCCGTCCCTTGGAGGGGAACTCTCTCAAGGATCCCCACAGAGCCTAAAGCTGATAGGATGGCCTCATAGCTGAATCTGGAGGGAAAGAAAAATGCTGAAATAAAGTTTAGGCTGAGAAGCTTCTAGACCAGCAACTGCTCATTAGAATGTGTTTTTCTACCTTTGGTTTCAGGCCAATCCTAACCCAGATCAAAGATCCTGGAACAGCTGGAACAGGCATGGCCTAATGGAACTCCCAAGTGGACAGGGCCAGGCATGGAGGGACAGAGCTTCTGAAACAGTCCTCAGCCCCCCGTGTATCTGGATCTTTCTATAGGAACCACCCATCAGCAGTGCCAGACAGAACCAAGCACATGCACTGATCCACCACACGATGAGAGCTGGTGTGGGTGGGCTTGTTTGCTTCAGCCATGCCCACAGACAGGAACAGAAGAGCACGGTGGAGGCCACTGGCCCTCTCGCCTGCTATTTCAAAAGGGGTTGCAGCAGGGCTGGAAAGCAGTTCCCACTGTGGTTGCCCCCTTCCTCTCTGTGGCACACACAGACCTGAAAATAACCAGAGAGGGACTGCGAGCTGCCAGCCTAAAACAGGAAGGCTGCAGAAAGTCTTAGGCTCAGATAGGAGAGTTTAAAAGAATGTTGAAACCAAGAACGGGCATCACAGATCCCACCTGTCTCAGCACCAAAGCAGACCTCCCCCTCTCTATTCTACTGGTGGGGAGCCTGTGTGCTCTGTAGTCATGCAGATCCCGGCTTTACCACTTGCTGGCTGTGTGACTTAAGCAAGTTATTTAACCTCTCTGAGCCCCTATTTCCTGATTTGTAAGATAAGAGCAGCAATATGCAAATTTTTAGTGTTGTGGTTCACATTAAAAAATTTAATCCTGGCCAGGCCGGGCACGGTGCCTCACACCTGTAATCCCAGCACTTTGGGAGGCCAAGGTGGGCAGATCACGAGATCAGGAGTTCGAGACCAGCCTGACCAACATGGTAAAACCACATCTCTACTAAAAATACAAAAATTAGCCGGGCATGGTGGTGTGTGCCTGTAGTCCCAGCTACTCAGGAGGCTGAGGCAGGAGAATCACTTGAACCCAGGAGGTGGAGGTTGCAGTGAGCCGAGATGGCACCACTGTACTCCAGCCTGGGCAAGAAGAACAAAACTCCATCTCAAAAAAAAGAAAAGAAAAAGAAAAAAAAAAAAAGAAAGCATACCTGCACAATTCAGCCTGACCTGCCTTCACCCAGACAACAGAAGGAACAATGAAGACTTTAGTTATCTGAGCCAGAACACCTCTCGGATAACTGTGCTGCTTACAAATTGCTTCACATACACAATCTCCTCTGAAGTTCTCAACCCTGAATGCTGGGAGGCATTGCCCCCAATTTTCAGATGAGTAGACTGAGGCTAAGAGAGGTGAAGTGGCTTGTTCAAAACCGCACTACTAGTAACTGGCAGCTCTAGGGTGAGGTCTGGCTCCTGGCCCAGGACTCTCACTGAGCAAGGGCTTGGTGGGCCCACCCAGGACCAAAGACACTGCAGACCATGGCAGCAGGCACTTGGTGTTCTGTAGTCTGTGAGGGGAGAGCAGAGAGCAGAACCTGGTGTGCGGGACACCCTCTCCTTCACCGGTGTTCCTGCAAGGACCCTCCGTCTCCCCTAAAGGGGGAAGCCCTAGGCTGACTCCCAGCAAGCGAGTCCTCTCTCACCTTTCACCTGAAGCGATGAAGCACCTTAAAGTTTGCCAAAAGCAGAAGTCTATAGGAGACCCATGGAATAAACATGTAAGGTTATTTTGAAACCAAAAGGGACTTGGTCATCATCGCTTCTCCTCCCTCACTTTTCAGATAAGGAGCTAGGCCTCGAGAAGTTGTTTGGTAAAGATGGCACAGGCAGTTGGTGACAGAGCTGGTCAAGATCCCAGATACCCTGACTCAAAGTGGTCTTTTTAAATTCCCACACTGCCCCCAGCCTCCATGTATGGGCTGATGTGTTGGGGCCATTCTCGACTGTGAGAGTTTAAAACTAGGCACTTTATTCTCTATTCACCATGAGAATCCATCTTTAGGGACAACGATTACTCTGAGAAGTGCAGTGGGGTAGGGCTGAACTGACCTGCAGACCCCTCCCTGGCCTCTGGCCCTGGAGCCAGCCCCTGGTTAATCAATAATTACAGAAAGGTGCTCCTTATTCTCTGAAACCTTCCCCTCCTGCTTTCTCATCAGCCTGGGAGGAGGTTACGTGGGCAGACAGAGGTCTAATAACAGAACTCAGTGTCTGGCCAGTGGCATCCCTCAGAGTCAGGCCCCAGCCAGGGCCCATTGAGGGCCTCAGCCTGGCTGTGGAGATCCTCACTTTCACAGTGGAGGAATGCAGCATCCCCGGCTCTGGCAGCATGACAGTCTGGTCATGACAGTCTGGCTTCCCATTGCATCACCAGGTGAGTTTACACCCAGAAAAGGGATTTGTTTAGCACCATTCTCAGAAAGGGTTCATAAAAGTTTATTCCCTTCTTGTAATATTTAGAGAATGTTATGATTTTTAACTGCTAAAAAGCATCACAGTTACAGCTGGGCATGGTGGCACATGCCTGTAGTCCCAGCTGCTTGGGAGATTGAGGCAGGAGAACTGCATGAGCCCAGGAGGTCAAGGCTGCAGTGACCTATAATTACACCTTTGGCACTCCAGCCTGGGCCACCGAGCAAGACCCTGTCTTTAAAAAAAAAACAAAAATAAGGCCAGGCACAATTGCTCACACCTGTAATCCCAACACTTTGGGAGGCCAAGGCGCGCAGATCATCTGAGGTCAGGAGTTTGAGATCAGCCTGGCCAACATGGTGAAACCCCATCTTTACTAAAAATACAAAACTTAGCCGGGCCTGGTGGCGCATTCCTGTAATCCCAGCTACTTGGGAGGCTGAGGCACAAGAATCTCTTGAACCCAGGAGGCAGAGGTTACAGAGAGCCGAGATCATGCCACTGCACTCCAGCCTGGGCAACAGAGCGAGACTCTGTCTCAAAAAATAAATAAATAAATAAATAAATAGCATCACAATTAAAATCAAATGTAGAAGTGACATATAATCTAGCAGTTCCACTTCTGGATATATTTACAAAAAAACTGAAAGCAGGGACTCAAACAGATATTTGTACACCCATATTTTTAGCAGCATTATTTACAATAGCCAAAAAGTAGAAACAATTCAAATGTCCATCAAGAGATGAATGGATAAACAAAATGTGGTATGTACATATAATAGAATATTACTCAGTCTTAAAAAGGAAGGAAATTCTGACATATGCTACAACATAATAAACCTTGAAGACATTATGCTAAGTGAAATAAACCAGACACAAAAGGACAAATATTATATTATTTCATTTATATGAGGTACCTAGAGTAGTCAAATTAATAGAGATAGGAAGCAGAGTGGTAGCTGCCAGGGGTTAGTAGAAGGAGAGTGGGAAGTTATTGTTTAATGGGTACAGAGCTTCCATTTTTGCAAGATGAAAAGAGTTCTGGAGATGGATGGTGGTTATAGTTTCACAATAATGTGAATGTGCTTAATGCCACTGAACCATTTAAAAAATGGTTAAAATGCCCAAGTGAGGGGGATTGCTTGAGGACAGGAGTTCAAGGCTAGCCTGGTCAACACAGCAAGACCTTATCTCTACAAAAAATTTAAAAATTTGCCGGACATGGTGACCCACATCTGTAGTCCCAGCTACTTGGAAAGATAGCTTGAGGCAAGGAGTTCAAGGATGCAGCAAGCCATGACGGCGCCACTGTACTCCAGCCTGGGGGACAACAAAAAAGACCTTCCTTATCTTAAATAAATAAATAAAAAGTTAAAATGGGAAATTTCATGTTTTGTATATTTTACCACATTTTTAATAAAGCATCACAATTATAAAATTAAACAAGCTAGATGCTTGGAAATCCAGAAAACAGATTGCATTATTGAGTTGGTGGAATAGGGAAGATAATTCATATTTTTTTTTTTTTTTTTTTTTTTTTGAGACAGAGTCTTGCTCTGTCGCCCAGGCTGGAGTGCAGTGGCACGATCTCGGCTCACTGCAAGCTCGGCATCCCAGGTTCACGCCATTCTCCTGCCTCAGCCTCCCGCGTAGCTGGGACTACAGGCGCCCGCCATCACGCCCGGCTAATTTTTTGATAACTCATATTTTTAAAGGATATATAATGAGATTCCTTTAAGATAGTGGACTTTTTTTGGTGCACTATACAATATAATTCTATGAACACAAACTCTGGAGCCAAAGTGCCTGGGTTCAAATCTTAGCTCTACCACTTATCAGCTGTTTGTCTCCAACAAGTCACTTAACTTCTCTGTGTCTCAATGTCGTCATCTAAAAAATAGGGGGGAAGTACCCTCAGAGAATTCTAATGGGAATTAAATTAGTTAACATATGTAAAACATTTATAACAATGGCAATACATGATAAACTCTATATGAGGGTTTGTTAAATAAATGTAAATAAGTAAACTTTCCCAAAACATATTCTTTATAGACACAGAAGTTCGTCCAAATGTTTTTTAAAATATAATTCATTATATCACCCATAAAATGAAGATGTTGAAGTAGAATTTGGTCATTAGCTGCTCTGTGAGGCCCCTTCTCAGAAGCTGCACGGATTTAACATGGAAGGCCATTGGTAGCAGGTCCTCTGATGACATCGTTTAGGTCAATGTTTTGAAATAATATGTATATATATATTTCTGAGACAGAGTTTCACTCTTGTTGCCCAGGCTGGAGTGCAATGGCACGATCTCGGCTCACTGCAACCGCCGCCTCCTGAGTTCAAGCGATTCTCCTGCCTCAGCCTCCCAAGTATCTGGGATTACAGGAATGTGCCACCATGCCTGGCTAATTTTTGTATTTTTAGTAGAGACGGGGTTTCACCACGTTGGTCAGGCTGGTCTCCAACTCCTGACCTCAGGTAATCCAGCCGCCTGGGCCTCCCAAAGTGCTGGGATTACAGGCGTGAGCCACTGTGCCCAGCTGAAATAATATTTTTTTGAGATGACGTCTTGCTCTGCTGCCGCCCAGGCTGGTGCAGTGGCGCCATCTTGGCTCACTGCAACCTCTGCCTTCTGGATTCAAGCGATTCTCCTGCCTTAGCCTCCCGAGTAGCTGCGACTACAGGTGCACACCACCACACTCCAGGCTAAGTGATAATTTTAATAAGGAAAAAAATAGATTCCCAGCCTGGGCCTCTGTCTGTGTGGAGTTTGCCTGCTCCCCCCATGTCTGTGTGGGTTTTCTTCTGGTACTCTGGGATGTGCCCGTTATGTTAATTAGCATGTCTAAACTGTCCCAGTCTGAGAGAGAGTGAGAGAGTCTGTGTGTGTGTGTGTGTGTGTGTACCCTGTAATGGGATAGCGTCCTGTCTGGGGCTGTTTCTTGCCTTGCATCGAGTTGCTGTGATACGCTCCAGGCTCTGCCACTCACAACAGAGACACTAAACTGAAATAATTGGGCACATAATTTTCTTCGTTGCTTTTATTAATCTTTCTTAAATGTATATATAGCTCACATTTATTTCCATGTTTGATATTAGAAGTGTTTGGGGTCTTTATTTAGAAGTTTGGTTACGTCTTTGTGACCAGAAATGCCGTAGAAACTTAACTCTAGTTTGTATCAATTGGCCTATGGTAAAATTGGTTTCGTTATACGTTGTTTTGCTTAAAGTCGCAGTTTTCGAGAACCTATTAACGAGGTTAAGTGAGGACTTACTGTACTAGCTGACTTAACAGTTTCAGTCAGGTTTGCTTCTGCTGCTAACAGTAATCTCTTGTCAGAGCTAGGGCCCTGCAGTTACTACCTCTGCCTGCCATTTTACCTTTCCTGGAAGATAGTCTAAACTTGGACTTCGTAAGTATGCGTGAGTTATTTGCTCTTACACTTCCCAGCAGAGGCTGCATTACGCTGTGGATTTGTGCAGAATGAGGGTTGAGTAATAATTACCCTTCACTTGCCAATCACGTGTTCCATTTGCATTCATTATTAGCATGCTCTTTAGCAATCATTTGTCTATGCCGAGCTATTTATGTAGACACAGACATGTAAGCAGATTTCTGAGCCAAACTGCCTGAGTTCAAATCTAGCTCTGCCATTGACCAGCTGGGACCTTGGATGCTGTCATTTTATCTAAACTTCACTGTCCTTTTCTATAATATAGGAATATAAAGAGTGTCTACTGCACAGGGTTATTGTGAGGATTAACTGAGAAAACTACCTACCGTACTTAATACAGTCCTGGCACCCAGTAAATGCTCAGTTAGCCTGATAATGACAATAATCTGTACATATGGTAACCTCATCCATTCCAGGGAGAAGAGGAAGAAGGTGGATATAAGTTAGAATTGATTTTTTTCTGTTAAGTGAAATTTCCCTCCAAAGAAAAAACCTTATTTATATAAACCATTACATAAATCTTTTTTTCTAAACATGCTGTACAATTTTATGGCCCAAAAAATGGATTAGGCTGACCATAATTTTAATAAATTTGAAGCAATACAGCATAAAGATTAAAAGCTTTTTCAGCACCATAGGAAAGGTAAAAAATAAAATAAAAATAAGGCTGGGTGCAGTGGCTCACGCCTGTAATCCCAAAAGTTTGAGAGGCCAAGGCAAGTGGATCACCTGAGGGCAGGAGTTTGAGAGCAGCCTGGCCAACACGGAAAAACCTCATTGCTACTAAAATTACAAAAATTAGGTTGGGCGCGGTGTCTCATGCCTGTAATCCTAGCACTTTGGGAGACTGAGGCGGGCAGGTCACTTGAGGTCAGGAGTTCAAGACCAGCCTGGCCAACATGGTGAATACAAAATACAAAAATTGGCCGGATGTGGTGGCGCACACCTGTAATCCCAGCTACTTGGGAAGCTGGGACAGGAGAATCACTTGAACTTGGGAGGCGGGGGTTGCAGTGAGCTGAGATCCCCCACCGCCACTACACTCCAATCTGGGCCACAGAGTGACACTCCATCTCAAAAAAAAAAATACAAATAACAAAAATTAGCTGGACGTGGTGGTGCATGTCTGTAATCCCAGCTACTCTGGAGGCTGAGGCATGAGAATCACTTGAACCCAGGAGGCCGAGGTTGCAGTGAGCCAAGATCATGCCACTGCACTCCAGCCTGGGTGACAGAGAAAGACTCCATCTCAAATAAATAAAGTATTTGAACTTGCTATAATCAAAAAGTCATATAATAACAAGTGTTGGTGGGCAAGCTAATTTAATTTTTGTATGTTTAGTAGAGATGGGGTTTCACCATGTTGGCCAGGCTGGCCTCAAACTCCTGACCTCACGTGATCCACCCTCCTCAGCCTCCCAAAGTGCTGGGATTACAGACGTGAGCCGCTGCATCCAGCCTGATAATTATTCATTAGATGACAGCCATGTGCCAGACTTTTTTTGCCCCTCTCCCCACTACAACAAATTCAAAGATAAATAAGGCACAGATTTTGCCCTTCTCATCTAATGCTAATATCTCCAAGGATTACTCCTACCCCCCTTCTCTAGAACCTTAAGCCGTGAGTTATCCGTCTCTTCTCCTGTGTTAAACCTCTCCCTCTCCAGTGAATCCTACCGATCAGCATTTAACATGCTCTAGTCTCTCCCATCTTAAGAAGCAACTTTCCCTGTGCTACCACTACCTGCCTGACATCTGCAATTGGAGATCTCATACACATCTCAAACTCAACATATCTAAACCTGAGCCTCATCTTCCTGTCACTACTTGCTCTCCCCTTATGTTCTCTATCTAAGGGACTTGCCCCACCATTTGCTCATGTCAGAAACCTAAGAATCATCCTTAACTCCTTCTTCCTCTCCTCTGTCATCCAGTTCTTACAATGTTGCTTCAACCTCGAGAAAAGATTTCAAATCCATCTGCCTCTCTCCACATTCACTGCTACCATACATGTCCAAGTTACTACCATCTCTCTCAGACTTCTAAAGTATTAACCACTGATTTCTCCCATTAGGTATTTCCGCTTCAATCTATTCTCCACATTTTAGCCAGGATGCTTTAAAAATATGTAAATTAGATCATGTTATTTTTCTGCTTAAAATCCTTCTACACATTCCCATGGGCACTGTGTCTGTCTAGCCATTGCTTTATCTTCAGTGCATAAAACAATACTAGGCACAGAGTAGGCACTCAATAAATAATTGTTTTATGAATAAAAAGTAATATTCATGACTTTATTCAAGGTCTCTATTTAATAAATGTGGAAGTAAGAATGAAGGCCATATTTTTAAAAACCCACAGCTAACATCATATTTCATGGTGAAGGAATAAAAGCTTTTCTCTCTAAGATCTGAAACAAGACAAGTATGCCCACTTTTGCCACTTCTGTTTAACATAATATAACAATTTGTAGCCAGAGCAATAAGGCAAGAAAAAGAAATTAAAGGCATCCAAATTGGAAAGAAAGAAGTAAAAAAAAAATTTTTTTTTTTTTTTTTGAGACATAGTCTCGCTCTGTCACCCAGGCTGGAGTGCAGTGTTGCAATCTCAGCTCACTGCAAGCTCCGCCTCCCAGGTTCATGCCATTCTCCTGCCTCAGCCTCCTGAGTAGCTGGGACTACAGGTGCCTGCCACCGCGCCCGGCTAATTTTCTGTATTGTTGGTAGAGATGGGGTTTCACCATGGTCTCGATCTCCTGACCTCGTGATCCGCCTGCCTCAGCCTCCCAAAGTGCTGGGATTACAGGCGTGAGCCACCGCGCCAGGCCAGAAAGAAGTAAAATCATCTCTGCTCACAGATGACATGATCTGATATGTAGAAAACTCTAGGCTGGGCGTGGTGGCTCACTCCTGTAATCCCAGCACTTTGGGGGGGCCAAGGCGGGCAGATCACGAGGTCAGGAGATTGAGACCATCTTGGCCAACATGGTGAAACCCATCTCTACTAAAAATACAAAAATTAACCAGCCGTGATGGCAGGTGCCTGCAGTCCCAGCTATTCGGGAGGCTGAGGCACAAGAATCGCTTGAACCCAGGAGGCAGAGGTTGCAGAGAGCCGAGATTGCACCACTGCACTCCAGCCTGGCAAAAGAGCGAGACTCCATCCAAAAAGAAAAAAAAATTGCTAAAGATTACACACACACACACACACACACACACAAATACAAATAAACAGCTAATAAATGAATTTGGTAAAGTTGCAGGACACAAAATCAACACATATGACTTCCTGATGGTAAATTTTTTTTAAAAAATTAAATTTTAAAAATTAAAAGAAAACAAGATTAACTCATAAAAGTTAGTTGCATGTCCATACACTAGCAATGAACAATCAGAAAAAGAAATTTAAAAATTTTTTTCATTTACAATAGCATCAAAAAAAGTAAAATACTTGAGAATATATATTACCAAGGAGGTAAAAGACTTGTACATAGAATACTGCAAAACATTGCTGAAATAAATAAGAAGACCCAAATAAATAGAAAGACATCTCATGTTCATGGATTGGAAGACTTAATATGGTTAAGACAACAATACTACCCCAAATAACCTACAGACTCAATGTAATTCCTATCAAAATCTCAACAGCAATTAGCCAGGCATGGTGATGCACACCTGAAGTCCACCACCTCAGGAGACTAAGTTGGATCACTTGAGCCCAGGAGTTCAAAGCTACAGTGGACTCTGATTGTGCCACTGCATTCCAGTTGGGGCAACAGAGAGAGACTATGTAAAAGAAAAAAAAATCTCAACAGCAATTTTTGCAGAAATAGAAAAAATCCTAAAATCTCAAAAAATCCTAAATAGACAAAACAATCCTGGGAAAAAGGAGCAAAGTTGGAGAGCTTAACATTTTCTAATTTTAAAACTCACTATAAAGCTACAGTACTCAAAACAATTTGGGAGGCTGGGCAAGGTGGCTCATGCTTGTAATCCCACCACTTTGGGAGGCCAAGGTGGGCAGATCACTTGAGGCTGGGAGTTCGAGACCAGCCTGGCCAACATGGTGAAACCTTGTCTTTACTCAAAATACAAAAATTAGCCAGGCATGGTGGTGGGCACCTGTAATCCCAGTTACTTAGGAGGCTGAGGCAGGAGAATTGCTTGAACCCAGGAAGTGGAGGTTGCAGTGAACCGAGATCACACCACTACACTCCAGCCTGGGTGACAGAGCAAGACTCTGTCTCAAAAAAACAAAACAAAACAAAAGACAACCTACAGATTGGGAGAAAATATTTGCAAATCATATATCTGGTAAGGGGATTAATATCCAGAATATATAGAGAACTCCCACAACTCAAAAACAAAAAGAAACAACCCAATTTGGCCAGGTGCAGTGGCTCATGCCTGTAATCCTAGCACTTTGGGAGGCCAAGGCAGGTGGATCACCTGAGGTCAGGAGTTAGAGAGCAGCCTGGCCAACATGGTGAAACCCTGTCTCTACTAAAAATACAAAAATTAGCCAGAAATTGCTTGAACCCCGGAGGCGGAAGTTGCAGTGAGCCAAGAATGTGCCACTGCACTTCAGCCTGGGCAACAGAGCGAGACTCCACTTCAAAAAAAAAAAAAAAGAAAGAAACAACCCAATTAAAAAATGGGCAAAACCAGTCTGGCCAACATGGCAAAACCCCATCTCTACTAAAAATACAAAAATTAGCTAGGTATGGTGATGCACACCTATAGTCCCAGCTACTTGGGAGGCTGAGGTGAGAGGATCACTTGAACGCTAGAGGCGAAGATTGCAGTGAGCCAAGATGGCACTACTGCACTCCAGCCTGGGTGATAGAGCAAGACTCTGCCTTAAAAAAAGAAAGCAGAGGGGGCGCGCAAAAGACTAAAATAGACATTTCCCCAAAGAAGATACACAAATGACCAACAAGCACATAAAAATATGTTCAATCAACATCATTAGCCATCAAGGAAATGCAAATCAAAACTATAATAAGACCATAGCAATTAGGATGATGGCTGCTATTCAAAGAAACAGGAAAATAACAACTCTTGGTGAGGACGTGGAGAAACTGGAACCCTTGTGCATTGCTGGTGGGAGTGTAAAGTGGTGCAGCATCTGGGGAAATGTTTGGTGGTTCCTTAAAAATTAAAAGTAGAATTACCATATGGCCCAGCACAATAGTGTGCACCTATAGTCCTAGCTACTCAGGAGGCTACAGTGAGCCTTGCTTGAGCCAAGGAGTTCCAGTCCAGCCTGGGCAACATAACAAGATCCTGTCTCTAAAAAATGAAAAAAGCCCAGTGTGGTGGCTTGCACCTGTAATCCCAGCACCTTGGGAGGCCAAGGCTGAGGTCGGGAGTTCAAGACCAGCTTGACCAACGTGGAGAAACCTTGTCTCTACTAAAAATACAAAAATTAGCTGGGCATGGTGGCGCGTGCCTGTAATCCCAGCTACTGAGGAGGCTGAGGCAGGAGAATTGCTTGAACCCAGGAGGCAGAGGTTGTGGTGAGCTGAGATCGTGCCATTGCACTCCAGCCTGGGCAACAAAAGTGAAACTCCGTCTCACCATAAATAAATAAATAACAAAAATAAAAAAATTAAAAATTAAAGAACCCAGACAAGTCTAATTTTCTCTTTATTTCTTTCTTTTTTTTTTTGAGATGGGGTCTTACTCTGTTGCCCAGGCTGGAGTGCAGTGGTGCGATCTCAGCTCACTGCAACCTCTGCCTCCTAGGTTCAAGCAATTCTCCTGCCTCCGCTTCCCGAATAGCTGAGATTACAGGCGCATGCCACCATGCCCAGCTAATTTTTTTGTATTTTTATTTTTTTAATTTTAATTTTTTTTTTTTTTTTGAGACAGAGTCTTGCTCTGTCGCCCAGGCTGGAGTGCAGTGGCACGATCTCGGCTCACTGCAGACTCCACCTCCTGGGTTCATGCGATTCTCCTGCCTCAGCCTCCCGAGCAGCTGGGACCACAGGCGCCTGCCACCATGCCTGGCTAATTTTTGTAATTTTTGTAGAGGCGGGGTTTCACCATGTTGGCCAGGCTGGTCTCGAACTCCTGGCCTCAGGTGATCTGCCCTCCTTGGCCTCCCAAAGTGCTGGGATTATAGGCGTGAGCCACCGCACCCGGCCAGAAAGTGTTAAAGCCCATGATGACTGCACCATCAAGGCTGCTGGAGCCTCCGCTGCTGCTATGATTCTCATTGGAATCACTGCACACATCGCCTTGCAGGGAAGGAGTGCATTCCTGCTGTTGTTACAGGAGCCCAAAGTCACACCACTGTTGCTGCCTCCTCCAGCCCCAGAGTCCACATTCGTTGTGCTGCTGTGGCCACAATCACTGTGCTGGTGAAGCAAGGAATCTAGGAGCCTACATCCACCTGCCACTGCCACTGTCAGAGGAACTGCCAAAAGAAGAGAACAAGAAGACCTCTTCCTTTAGCTTCCCTTCTAATCTTTCACCAGGGACAGCCATTGCAGAACCCAGCCAGAAGTCAGCTGGAAAGAGAGTCAGAGGAAAGTAGCTTGCAGGTTCCCAGTTCCTTACAATACAACCAAAGCAAGGAAGTGCAGTGTGATGGTTAATTTTATGTGTTGCTGGCATGGTAACTCATGCCTGTAAGTAATCCTAGCACTCTGGGAGGCAGAGGCAAGATGATTGCTTGAGGCTAGGAGTTTGAGAAAAGGCTGGGCAATGTGGCAAGACCCCATTTCTACAAAAAATTTTAAATTGCTGGGTGTGATGTCTCACACCTGGAATCCCAGCACTTTGGGAGACCCACGTGGGAAGGTTGTTTAAGCCCAAGAGTTCATGACAAGCCTGGGCAAGATAGCGAGACCTGTCTCTACTAAACAATTAGCCAGGCGTGGTGGTACGTGCCTGTAATCTCAGCTACTCTGGAGGCTGAGGCACAAGAATCTCTTGAACCCAGGAGGTGGAGTGTTGTCACTGCATTCCAGCCTGGGCAACGGAACCAGACTCTGTCTTAAAAAAAAAAAAAAAAACAGGGCCGGGCGCGGTGGCTCACGCTTATAATCCCAGCACTTTGGGAGGCCGAGGCGGGCGGATCACGAGGTCAGGAGATCGAGACCACGGTGAAACCCCGTCTCTACTAAAAATATAAAAAAAATCAGCCGGGCGTGGTGGCGGGCGCCTGTAGTCCCAGCTACTCGGAGAGGCTGAGGCAGGAGAATGGCGTGAACCTGGGAGGCGGAGCTTGCAGTGAGCCGAGATTGCGCCACTGCACTCCAGCCTGGGTGGCAGAGCGAGACTCCGCCTCAAAAAAAAAAAAAAAAAAAAAACAGCCAGGCGTGGTGGCACACCTACTCAAAAGGCTGAGGTGGGAGAATCGCTGGGCCCAAGAGTTCAAGGCTATGATCAATTCATTGCACCCCAGCCTGGGTGACAGAGTGAGATCTTGTCTCAAAAAAAAAAAAAAAAAATGTGTGAATTTCACTGGGCCATGGCATACCTCAAACATTATTATGAGAGTTTCTTTTTTTTTTTTTTTTTTGATACGGAGTCTCGCTGCGTCACCCAGGCTGGAGTGCAGTGGTGCGATCTCGGCTCACTGCAAGCTCTGCCTCCTGGGTTCACGCCATTCTCCTGCCTCAGCCTCTCCAAGTAGCTGGGACTACAGGCGCCCGCCACCATGCCCGGCTAATTTTTTTTGTATTTTTAGTAGAGACGGGGTTTCACCGTGGTCTCCATCTCCTGACCTCGTGATCCGCCCACCTCGGCCTCCCAAAGTGCTGGGATTACAAGCATGAGCCACCGCGCCTGGCCTATAAGATGTATATTCTATATATACAGAAGATATATATTCTGTATATACATATGTATATATAGAAGATAAATATATATTGTATTTCTCTGGAGAACCTTTACTAATACAGGTGGGCAGGAATGGAGGTGAGAAAACAATGGCCATCATTAAAGTTTGAAAGTTCTCATTTAGTTTGAGGGCAGCAGACTCATAGTAGAGTTGACCTTCAGCTGGGCCTTAAAGGTATCATTTCTTTTCTTTTTTTTTTTAGATGGAGTCTCACTCTGTCGCCCAAGCTGGAGTCCGATGGCGTGATCTCGGCTCACTGCAACCTCCACCTCCCGGGTTCAAGCAGTTCTCTGCTTCAGCCTCCCAAGTAGCTGGGATTACAGGCACCACCACGCCCAGCTAAGTTTTTGTATTTTTAGTAGAGACGGGGTTTCACCATCTTGGCCAGGCTGGTCTTGAACTCCTGACCTTGTGATCCACCCGCTTCAGCCTCCCAAAGTGCTGGGATTACAGGCATGAGCCACCGCACCCGGCCAAACATATCATTTCTATAATAGAGATGGATGGATTGGAGAGGTGAGGGAGAAGATAGAGAAAACTCCAAGCAGAAGCAACAGTATGAGCAAAGACAAAGACAGGAAAATTCTGGCTGCATTCAAAAAATAAAGTATCACATTAGTACAGCACTTTATACTTTACTGTTTCCACACACCCTATTGAGGCATCATATAGGAAGCAATAAAAAACTGGGACTTGGACAGGTGTGGCCAAGATTGTGCCACTGCACTCCAGCCTGGGTGACAGAGCGAGGCTCCGTCTCAAAAAAAAAAAAAAAGAAAAAAGAAAATTGGGACCTAATAGATAATAAACTTCTCAAAGGACCCATGTACCTAGACCTCAGTTGCTATCTCCCACCCCTAAACCCATGGTCTCCAGAGTTAAGTACAATCTACTCAGCTGGGTGAGGTGGCTCACACCTGTAATCCCAGCACTTTGGGAGGCCGAGGCTGGCCATCACCTGAGGTCAGGAGTTCGAGACCAGCCTGACCAACATGATGAAACCCCATCTCTACTAAAAATACAAAATTAGCCTGGCGTGGTGGCACATACCTGTAATCCCAGCTACTCAGGAGGCTGAGGCAGCAGTATCGCTTGAACCTGGGAGGCGGAGGTTACAGTGAGCCAAGTTTTCGCCATTGCGCTCCATCCTGGGCAACAAGAGCAAAACTCCGTCTCAAAAAAAGAAAAAAGTACAGTCTACTCAAACACTTACCAGTCTGGCCCCAGGATGCCTTTTCTTCCTCTTTCTCTCAAATATACTGTGTTTCAGCCAAAGAAGATTTGAAAATTCCAGATGTAGCCCAGGAACCAGAAAACCCTCTGGGTTCAGGTGGCAACTGATGTAGCCAACTTGAAATATCCAAATCCTGGCCAGGCATGGTGGCTCACGCCTGTAATCCCAGCACTCTAGGAGGCTGAGGCGGCAAGTCATTTGAAGTCAGGAGTTCAAGACCAGCCTGGCCAACATGGTGAAACTCCATCTCTACTAAAAATACAAAAATTAGCTGGGTGTGGTGGTGCACACCTGTAGCCCCAGCTACTCGGGAGGCTGAGGCAGGAAAATCTCTTTTTTTTTTTTCTTTTTTTTTGAGACGGAGTCTCGCTCAGTCGCCCAGGCTGGAGTGCAGTGGCGCAATCTCGGCTCACTGCAAGCTCCGCCTCCCGGGTTCACGCCATTCTCCTGCCTCAGCCTCTCCGAGTAGCTGGGACTACAGGCGCCCGCCACCACGCCCGGCTAATTTTTTGTATTTTTAGTAGAGACGGGGTTTCACCGTGGTCTCGATCTCCTGATCTCGTGATCCGCCCGCCTCAGCCTCCCAAAGTGCTGGGATTACAAGCGTGAGCCGCCGCGCCCGGCCAGGAAAATCTCTTGAACCCGGGAGGTGGAGTTTGCAGCGAGCCAAGATCATGCCACTGCACTCCAGCCTGGGCAATAGAGCGAGAATATTGTCTCAAAACAAAACAAAACAAAAAAACAAAAACAAAAAAGGCCAAATCCTAAACAGCCAGCGGAGAAAACTGAGAAGCAACCCATCTATTGATAAAATCCTCAAAACGCTCATGAACTGGCAGCTCCAAGTACCTCTGGAACTGAGTTTGTGTGTCTCTGAGTGTGTGAGTGTGTAAACAAGGAGGACTGGTTGAAAGCTCTTTGAGAAGCACCCTTCATTACTGAGTAACTACCCCTCCCTCCCTCCCACAGAAATCTGCAAGCTTGTTCTCTGTACAGGATAAAACAGAGGGTCTCTGGGGCCGGGCGCAGTGGCTCACGCTTGTAATCCCAGCACTTTGGGAGGCCGAGGTGGGTGGATCACGAGGTCAGGAGATCGAGACCACGGTGAAACCCCGTCTCTACTAAAAATACAAAAAATTAGCCGGGCGTGGTGGCGGGCGCCCGTAGTCCCAGCTACTCGGAGAGGCTGAGGCAGGAGAATGGCGTGAACCCGGGAGGCGGAGCTTGCAGTGAGCCGAGATTGCGCCACTGCACTCTAGCCTGGGCGACAGAGCGAGACTCCATCTCAAAAAAAAAAAAAAAAAACAGAGGGTCTCTGAACTGGGTGATACCAGGCACATTTGACAGCATGGCTATGGCTCATAAACTAGGGAACTAAGGGACTGTGTATGCCGAATGCCCCAGGCTGAGACCCACAGCTCTCTGCCTCCTTTCGGGGGCCAGAACACTGGCAGCCTGGCCTGTTCCCTCCTAGAAGGAGATTCTTCTCTGGGTAACCTGACTGGCCCCAGAGGAAAGACCTAAAGAGCCAGACATGTGGGGATTCACCCAGCAAACAGTCCCGTCCAGATGCCCACCACGTGAGCTTCCAATCAGTGCCTTCGTTCCCATGTCAGAGCTTTCTCTTTGCTACTCCCCACCCACGCTGCCTGGCCCTCTGCACTGGGGGTATTCCAGGAAGAGACCACATGAGCAATACCCCACACCCTCTGACTTGCAGGTGGTCTAGACAACGCAGAACCCGGAAGAAGACCAGAGGGAGGAGGAGCGTGAGATCAAGGTATCTGTTCCTCTGGTTCTTCTCTTAGAGAGTTCCTCTCTTAGGCTGCCTGTGTCTCTCAACCAAAGGTTATAGCTCTTCTATACTCTGTCTTTGTAAATGGCCATTTTGTAAAGAAATTCTCCTAAAATAATCCTAACTTGAGTGAACCGTATGTTTACTGTAAGGACTTAACTGATATTTGCCTGTCTTATAAATAATCAGTCAAAGATTACCAGACAGCTGAAAACAACCTCAGACATGGAAGATAAAAACAAATGAGCAAAAAGCAGACTGAAAAACAATTTGCAGAAATAGATTCTACGCAGGAAGAAAACTTCAAAAGAAAAATGTCAAATAATACTTCAGAGAGGCCGGGCACAGTTGCTCACACCTGTAATTCCAGCACTTTGGGAGGCTGAGGCAGGTGGATCACCTAAGGTCAGGAGTTCGAGACCAGCCTGGTCAACATAGTGAAGCCTCGTCTCTACTAAAAATACAAAAATTAGCCGGGCATGGTGGCACGTGCCTGTAATCCCAGCTACTCGGGAGGCTGAGGCAGGAGAATCGCTTGAACCTGGGAGGTGGAGGTTGCCGTGAGCCGAGATCGCGCCATTGCACTCTAGCGTGGGCAACAAGAGCAAAACTCCATCTCAAAAAAATAATAATAATAATAAAAAAATTAAGAAAAAACAGGAGAACAGGAGGACACATGAGTTTGGAGCTTCATACAAACATGTGGTCAATAACAGAACAGGCCTGTATTTACATGTGTACAAAAATGCCTGTGTGTCTGCAGCTACAGACAACCTACTATGAAACCACTAATCATTTCCTCATTGCTTTCTGATTCAGGCTTCTCCTCCAGACATGCTTAGCTATGGTTTAGGAGCGGCTAGGCTTATGGGGTCTTTCCAGTGTCTTCCTAGCACCCTCCTTTCCTCTCCCAACCCCTACGCCCTCTGCTCTCAGGGTTCCCAGGTTAAACAATCAAGATACACACTTCCGCCTCCAGGCACCACACCCCATCCTCTTCCTGGAGCTCCACCCACAACAAGGTACTGAAGAGGAGGTGAGGAAAGTAGAGAGGAAGAACACTAGATTATTGAATAAATAACCTGAGAATTGAATAAATTGGAAGTTAGCCCTATTGTTAATCTTTGAACCATGGGAAATGGTAGCATGGGAAGAATGACCCCTAAAGCCATTGAGTTGGGGTGGGGCTGGCTCTCCTCCACTTAAAACCCCTCAGGGCTCTGGCTTATTCCGAGAATAAGGCTGAAATGCCTTCACCGAGAAAAGGGTTCTCCAGAAGTCACCCTGCTTTTCTCTCCTGCCTCATCTCTTGCCACTTTCTCCTTGTTATCTGGGCTCCAGCCACAATAAACAATGTTCTTGCAGACAAGAGCATTGACTTGATGTGGGCAAGTGTGGCTCTTGTCCCGGGCCTCATGTTAGAGGGCCCTGAATTATTCACACATGTGCACACACATATTTAACACACACTGCTCCTCTGTCATTTGGGATCGGGTGCTTTTTGCTGACCTAGAGAAACTCCATGCCTGAAACCTACTCATCTGCTCTCAGGAGTGGTAGTAATTGTCACTGCTCATTGATAAACACTCCCTGTCTTCATTGGAGCAGGCCCAGGGGTTGTTGGGTTTGACTCCATCCCAGGTTCCAGGGATGAGCCAGGTTGATGTAAGCCAGTCAGGGGATCTCCCTCCACCTGTCTCTTCCCTGTACCCACAAGCATGCACAAACAGGGCACAGCACTTCCCTGGTCAAAGGGCTTGGTTCGATTGAGGACAGAGCAGTGGATGGCACAGGAGACACCCCCCTCCCTTGCTCTGAATCGGGCAGAGTGTAGACGTGAGGCCTGGGAATGATAACAGCCATTTAGTTCCCCCAAGATAAGCCAGACTTGGAACATTGCCACTTGACACCCCCATTACCCAAAGACAACTGGACAGAGCTGAGCTAAAGCTCAAGCACCTGCCATTTGGAGGTTGGTTGGTTAGTTGGTTGGTTGGTTTGTTTTGAGACAGGGTCTCTGTCGCCCGGGCTGGAGTGCAATGGCATGATCTCGGCTCGCTGCAACCTCTGCCTCTCGGTTTCAAGCGATTCTCCTGCCTCAGTCTCCCCAGTAGCTGGGATTACAGGCGTGCACCACCATGCCCAGCTAATTTTTGTATTTTTAGGAGAGATGGAGTTTCACCATGTTGCCCATGCTGGTCTTGAACTCCTGAACTCAAGTGATCTGCCCACCTCAGCCTCCAAAAGTGCTGGAATTACAGGCATGAGCCACAGCGCTACTGCACTCCAGTTTGGGCGATAGAGGGGGATTTTGTCTTAAAAAAGGGCCAGGTAGCCGGGCGCAGTGGCTCACGCTTGTAATCCCAGCACTTTGGGAGGCCGAGGCGGGCGGATCACGAGGTCAGGAGATCGAGACCACAGTGAAACCCCGTCTCTATGGAGAGGCTGAGGCAGGAGAATGGCGTGAACCTGGGAGGCGGAGCTTGCAGTGAGCCGAGATTGCGCCACTGCACTCCAGCCTGGGTGACAGAGCGAGACTCCGCCTCAAAAAAAAAAAAGGCTAGGCCGGGCGCGGTGGCTCACGCCTGTAATCCCAGCACTTTGGGAGGCCGAGGCGGGCGGATCACAAGGTCAGGAGATAGAGACCATCCTGGCTAACGTGGTGAAACCTCGTCTCTACTAAAAATACAAAAAAAATTAGCCGGGCGTGGTGGCGGGCGCCTGTAGTCCCAGCTACTCGGGAGGCTGAGGCAGGAGAATGGCGTGAACCCAGGAGGCGGAGCTTGCAGTGAGCCGAGATTGCGCCACTGCACTCTAGCCTGGGCGACAGAGCAAGACTCCATCTCAAAAAAAAAAAAGGGCGGGGGCCAGGTGTGGTGGCTCACTTCTGTAATCCCAGCACTTTGGGAGGCCGAAGCAGGCAGATCATCTGAGGTCGGGAGTTCGAGACCAACCTGGCCAACATTGTAAAACCCCATCTCTACTAAAAATACAAAAATTAGCCAGGTGTAGTAGCTCATGCCTGTATTCCTAGCAACTCGGGAGGCTGAGTCATGAGAATCGCTTGAAGCTAGGAGGCAGAGAATGCAGTGAGCCAAGATCACGCCATTGTACTCCAGCCTGGATGACCGAGCGAGACTCTGTCTCCAAAAAAAAAGAAAAAAAAAGGAAAAAGGAAAAGAAAACCATTGCCCTCAGGTCACATCTGGCCCACTACCTGTTTTTATACAGCATGTGATGGTAAATCTCATGAACATAAAAGACGCACAGACACGCATTACAAAATAGTACATACTACATGATTCCATTTATATAAGGTGCAAAAATGATCTACAGTGTTGGGGATCAGGATATAGGCTACCTTTGGGGAGATGGGGAATAGTGTCTGAGACAGGACACAAAGGGATGTTTGTTTGTTTTTGAGATGGAGTCTTGCTCTGTAACCCAGGCTGGAGTGCAGTGGTGCCATCTTGACTCACTGCAATCTCCATCTCCCAAATTCAAGCGATTCTACTGCCTCAGACTTCCAAGTAGCTGGGATTACAGGCGTGCACCACCACACCTGGCTAATTTTTGTATTTTAATAGAGATGACGTTTCACCATGTTTATCAGGCTGGTCTTGAACTCCTGACCTCAGGTGATCCACCTGCCTTGCCCTCCCAAAAAGCTGGGATTACAGGCATGAGCCACGGCGCCCGGCCAAATAGTATTTTTATATACCTTTTTATTAAAATATATTATACGTAGCTGTGAAGTGCATTAATCTGAAGTGCATAGTTCAATAAAGCTTTGCGTAGGAATACATCCAGGAAAGCACCACCCAGATTAAGATATAGAACATTTCTTTTTTTTTTTTTTTTTTTTCAGACGGAGTTTCACTCTTGTTGCCCAGGCTGGAGTGCAATGGCACAATCTCGGCTCACTGCAACTTCCACCTCCTGGGTTCAAGCGATTCTCTTGCCTCAGCCTCCGGAGTAGCTGGGATTACAGGCATGTACCACCACGCACAGCTAATTTTTGTATTTTTAGTAGAGACAGGGTTTCTCCATGTTGGTCAGGCTGGTCTTTAACTCCTGACCTCAGGTGATCCGCCCGCCTTGGCTTCCCAAAGTGCTGGGATTACAGGTGTGAGCCACTGAGCCTGGCAAGATATAGAACATTTCTGTATCTAATAAAGACATCACAGATTGTTCCTCCCTGTCCCCACACCTCCACCCCCTGAAAGGTTAACCATGGATTTGTTTTGCCTCTCTTGATTCTAGCATAAATGAAGTCACACACAAAGTTACCTTTTGTGTCTGGCTTATTTTGTTCAGCAGAATGAATGTGAGATTAATTCATGCTGTTGGGTTATCTATTGCTCATTCTTTCTATTGCCATATATTACCTCATTATATGAATATAAAATGTGTTTATTCGCCAGTTGATACTCTTGAGCTATGTTGACATTTTGGCTGCTGTGAGTAATGTTGCTGTAAACAATCTTGAACATGTCTTTTGATGGATATATGCACATCCTTCTCTCACCTAAGAAGTGAATTTTCTGGTCATAGGGTGGGCATCCTTTTAGATTTGGTAGTTAGCTAATACAGTGGTATATGCTGCCAAACTGTTTTCCAAAGTGTGTGAACCCACCAGGCATGGTCAGTGATCACGCCTGTAATCCTAGCACTTTGGGAGTACAAGGGGGGAGGATGGCTTGATCAAGCCCAGGAGTTCAAGACCAGCCTGGACAACATAATGAGACCATGTCTCTTAAAAAAACAAAAACACTGCTAAATTTGACCGGCTTTAAAAAAATATTTAAAACAAGTTTTTAAAAAGTGCATGAACCAATTTACAATCCCACCAGCAAAATATAAAAGTCATAGTTGCTTCACATTCTTGTCAACACTTGGTATTGGCATTCTATTTTAGTTCTTCTAGTAAGTATGTAGTAGTGTCTACTTGTGGTTTTAATGTACATTTCCCTGTGGTTAAATACATTTCATATTTATTGGCCCTGTGGATATCATCTTTTGTTGAAATGCCCATTAAAATATTATGCCCATTTTTTAGATGGATTACTTGTCTTTTATTTATTTATTTGTAGTTATTTATATATTCCAATGTAAATTGTTTGGGTATGTGTAATTCAAATATCTTCTGCCAGTGAAGCTGCATCTTCACTCAGTGATGACTTTTTTTTTTTCTTTTTGAAACAGAGTTTAGCTATTATCGCCCAGGCTGGAGTGTAGTGGCGCGATCTAGGCTCACTGCAACCTCCGCCTCCCAGGTTCAGGCGATTCTTCTGCCTCAGCCTCCTGAATAGCTGGGATTACAGGAATGCACCACCACGGCCTGCTAATTTTGTATTTTTAGTAGGGACGAGGTTTCTCCATGTTGGTCAGACTGATCTCGAACTCCTGACCTCAGGTGATCCGCCCACCTTGGCCTCCGAAAGTGCTGAGATTACAGGTGTGAGCCACCGTGCTTGGCCATTAACGACTTTTAAGAAACAGCAGTGGCCGGGCACGGTGGCTCACGCCTATAATCCCAGCACTTTGGGAGGCCAAGGCGGGCAGATCACGAGTTCAGGATATCAAGACCATCCTGGCTAACATGGTGAAACCCCATCTCTAGTAAAAATACAAAAAAATCTAGCCAGGCCTGGTGGTGGGTGCCTGTATTCCCAGCTACTCGGGAGGCTGAGACAGGAGAATGGCGTGAACCTGGGAGGCAGACCTTGCAGTGAGCTGAGATCGTGCCACTGCACTCCAGCCTGGGCGACAGAGCGAGACTCGTCTCAAAAAAAAAAAAAAAAAAGAAAAACAAGAAACAGCAGTTCTGGGCCTGGCACGGTGGCTCACGCCTGTAATCCCAGCACTTTGGGAGGCTGAGGCGGGCGGATCATGAGGTCAGGGGATCAAGACCAGCCTGGCTAACGTGGTGAAACCCCGTCTCTACTAAAAATACAAAAATTTAGCCAGGCGTGGTGGCACGCAGCAGTAGTCCCAGCGACTTGGGAGGCTGAGGCAGGAGAATCGCTTGAACCAGGGAGGCAGAGGTTGCAGTGAGCCGAGATTGCGCCACTGCACTCCAGCCTAAGTGACAGAGTGAGATTGCATCTCAAAAAAAAAAAGAAAGAAAGAAACATCAGTTCTTGGCTGACTGGGTGCACTGCCTATGAGTTAGTCCTACTCTACAAGGAGCAGTAAAAAATAGATACATAAAAATACATTTTTAAAAAAGGAAACAGAAGTTCTTCATTTTAATAAAATTTCTTTCTGTTGATATTTTAATTTTATGGTTAATACTTTTGTGTCTTCTTTAAGAAATCTTTCTCTTTTTTTTTTTTTTTTTGAGACGGAGTCTCGCTCTGTTGCCCAGGCTGGAGTGCAGTGGCGCAATCTCAGCTCACTGCAAGCTCTGCCTCCCGGGTTCACGCCATTCTCCTGCCTCAGCCTCTCTGAGTAGCTGGGACTACAGGTGCCCGCCACCACGCCCGGCTAATTTTTTTTGTATTTTGAGTAGAGACGGGGTTTCACCGTGGTCTCGATCTCTTGACCTCATGATCCGCCCGCCTCTGCCTCCCAAAGTGCTGGGATTACAAGCGTGAGCCACCGTGCCCGGCCAAGAAATCTTTCTCTACTTCGAGGTCATAAAATAGTCTTGTTTTCTTCTAGAAGAGATATTGTTTTACCTTGACCATTTTGGCCTATGATTCATTTTGAATTAATTTTTCTTGGTACGTGATATGAGGTAGGGGTCAATATTTATTTTTTCCATATAGATCCAACTACTCCAGCACTATTTATTCAAAAGAACATCTAGTTGTTTATAGTATACAGAAATAGAATTAATTGGCTAGTCTCAGTGGTTCACATCCGTAATCCTAGCTCTTTGGGAGGCCAAGGTGGGTAGATTACTTGAGTCCAGGAGTTTGAGATCAGCCTGGGCAACACGGGGAAACCCCACCTCTACAAAAAATACAAAAATTAGCTGGGAGTGGTGGCACCTGCCTATGGTCCCAGTTGCTCAGGAGGCTGAGGTGGGGAGGATAGCTTGAGCTCAGGAGGCTGAGGTTGCAGTGAGCCAAGATTGTGCCAGTGCACTTTAGCCTGGGTGATAGAGCAAAACTCTGTGTCAAAAGAAAAAAAAAAGGAATACAATTAATTGGCATGGGTGAACAAGGTCAGGTCCAGGGACTCTGGCACCTTGCTGCTTAAGAAATGTCTTCCCTTAGTGAGGAGGGCCTCTGCCCGGCCGCCAACCGTCTGGGAAGTGAGGAGGGCCTCTGCCCGGCTGCCAACCTTCTGGGAAGTAAGGAGGGCCTCTGCCCGGCCGCCAACCATCTGGGAAGTGAGGAGGGCCTCTGCCCGGCCACCAACCATCTGGGAAGTGAGGAGGGCCTCTGCCCCGCCTCTGTGCAACCTTCCAAGTTGTGTGTGATCTTTTCTGTCTTTCCCAAGTTTGCATTTTCAACATTAAAGTTTACTTTTTAATTAAAAAAAGAAATAAAAAAAAAAAGAAATGTCTTCCCTTTCAGAATGTGCCTTGCACACGTGCTCTTCTGAATGCCCGGCTATTTGGTGAAGTTGCCTGGCCTACTGATTCCTAGTCTATGAAAGTGGTGAAACTGCTTTTTCCACACTACCTACAGAGGTGTCCACAGGGCATTGTTCTGGATTCCCGTCGTAACTTTTTTTTTTTTTTGAGACGGAGTCTGGCTCTATCCGTCAGGCTGGAGTGTTGTGGCACGATCTCGGCTCACTGCAAGCTCCGCCTCCCGGGTTCACGCCATTCTCCTGCCTCAGCCTCCCGAGTAGCTGGGACTACAGGCGCCTGCTACCGCACCCGGCTAATTTTTTGTATTTTCACTTGAGACAAGGTTTCACCCTGTTAGCCAGGATGGTTTCGATCTCCTGACCTCGTGATCCGCCCGCCTCGGCCTCCCAAAGTGCTGGGATTGCAGGCGTGAGCCACCGCGCCCAGCCCCCATCGTAACTTAAAGGGAAACTTTCACAATGTCCGGAGCCCTTGATGTCCTGCAAATGAAGGAGGAGGATGTCCTTAAGTTCCTTGCAGCAGGAACCCACTTAGGTGGCACCAATCTTGACTTCCAGATGGAACAGTACATCTATAAAAGGAAAAGTGACGACATCTACGTCACAAATCTGAAGAGGACCTGGGAGAAGCTTCTGCTGGCAGCTCGTGCCATTGTTGCCATTGAAAACCCTGCTGATGTCAGTGTTATATCCTCCAGGAATACTGGCCAGAGGGCCATGCTGAAGTTTGCTGCTGCCACTGGAGCCACTCCAATTGCTGGCCACTTCACTCCTGGAACCTTCACTAACCAGATCCAGGCAGCCTTCCCGGAGCCACGGCTTCTTGTGGTTACTGACCCCAGGGCTGACCACCAGCCTCTCACGGAGGCATCTTATGTTAACCTACCTACCATCGCGCTGTGTAACACAGTTTCTCCTCTGCGCTATGTGGACATTGCCATCCCATGCAACAACAAGGGAGCTCACTCAGTGGGTTTGATGTGGTGGATGCTGGCTCGGGAAGTTCTGCGCATGCGTGGCACCATTTCCCATGAACACCCATGGGAGGTCATGCTTGATCTCTACTTCTACAGAGATCCTGAAGAGGTTGAAAAAGAAGAGCAGGTGGCTGCTGAAAAGGCAGTGACCAAGGAGGAATTTCAGGGTGAATGGACTGCTCCAGCTCCTGGGTTTACTGCTACTCGGTCTGAGGTTGCAGACTGGTCTGAAGGTGTGCAGGTGGCCTCTGTGCCTATTCAGCAGTTCCCTACTGAAGACTGGAGCGCTCAGCCTGCCACGGAAGACTAGTCTGCAGCTCCCACTGCTCAGGCCACTGAATGGGTAGAAGCAACCACTGACTGGTCTTAAGCTGTTCTTGCACAGGCTCTTAAGCAACATGGAAAAATGGTTGATGGAAAATAAATAAACATCAGTTTCTAAAAAAAAAAAAAAAGAAAGAAAGTGGTGAAACTGTTTAGTGAACAGCCTTTGGCCAACAAGACGACTTATGACTGGTATCCAGATTACAATACTTGTTTTGTACTCATGGGGACATTCTTATGCCTTGGCCTCTACAGAGATGAGCATCAAGATTTTAAGGATGAGCCAGGAACGGTGGCTCATGCCTGTAATCCCAGCACTTTTGAAGGCCGAGGTGGGTGGATCACCTGAAGTCAGGAGTTCAAGACCAGCCTGGCCAACATGGTGAAACCCCGTCTCTACTCAAAATATAAAAATTAGCCGGGCGTGGTGGCAGGAATCTGTAATCCCAGCTACCTGGGAGTCTAAAGCAGGAGAATTGCTTGAACCCAGGAGGCGGAGGTGGCAGTGAGTCAAGATAGCGCCACAGCACTCCAGCCTGGGCAACAAGAGCAAAACTCTGTCTCAAAAAAAAAGAGAGAGAGAGACCAACCTGGCCAACAAAGAGACCACATCTCTCAAAAAAAAAAAAAATTAAGGATAAACAAATGTGTTTAACACTTTTCCTGTCTGCCCCAGGAATATTTGCCAGCAGTGCTTGTGGTTGCACTGTTTACCTCGAGATAACTTTGCCAGGAGATATCTCGTTTTTATTATTATTTCCCGTCGCTCTAGTATATCACATCTTTGGAAACAAAAGGCATCATTCTATTTATAGCATTCTGTTTTTAGTAGTGGTATTTCCATTTACAAAATATAGTAATTTTCAATCACTGAAAATGTCAAATCCTAGAAAATGTAGCATTCCTACACGTGATGTTAACATCATTCTGGAACAGTTGCTGGCTGAAGATTCATTTGATGAATCGGATTTTTCTGAAATAGAAGATTCTGATGATTCAGGCAATTCTGATGTTAGCTCTGTTCAGAAATAACTCCAAGAACAGTTTCGATATTTTATTTTCATATTGAAAATCAGTCAGATTTGCTTCAGCCTCAAAGAGCCTGTTTATGTGAAATTAAATGAGCGCTGGCAGTGAGCTGCACTTTTTTTCTAAATGGGAAATTAAAGAAGCTCTGTGTAACTTGATTGCCTCTGTAAAGAAAAAAGAAAATAAATAAATAAAAGAAACTCCATGGAAGGCAGAAACCAAGTGAAGGAAAAGGGAAAAGAGCAGTGGGCCAGGTGCGGTGGCTCACGCCTGTAATCCCAGCACTTTGGGAGGCCGAGGCGGGCGAATCTCCAGGTCAGGAGATCGAGACCATCCTGGCTAACACGGCAAAACCCGTCTCTACTAAAAATAAAAAAAAAAATTAGCCAGGTGTGGTGGCGGGCGCCTGTAGTCCCAGCTACTTGGGAGGCTGAGGCAGGAGAATGGCATGAACCCAGGAGGCGGAGCTTGCAGTGAGCCAAGATCGTGCCACTGCACTCCAGCCTGGGCGACACAGCTAGACTCCCTCTCCAAAAAAAAAAAAAAGAGCAGCAAAAACGAAATAATGTCGGCCCCTCCTCAGTGACAGAAAAAAGTGTATTTATTAGCCAGGCTTAGTGGCTCATGCCTGTAATCCCAGCACTTTGGGAGGCCGAGGCAGACGGATCACCTGAGATCAGGAGTTTGAAACCAGCTTGGCCAACATGGTGAAAACCCTGTCTCTACTAAAAATACAAAAATTAGCCAGGCATGGTGGCATGCTCCTATAATTCCAATTACTTGGGAGCCTGAGGCACAAGAATTACTTGAACCCAGGAGACAAGTTGCAGTGAGCTGAGATGGCACCATTGCACTCCAGCCTGGGGGACACAGTGAGACTCTGTCTCAAAAAAATAATAATCACAATCATAAAATAAAAAAGGAAGTGTATTTATTGTCTGTCCAGATACTGGAGGAATGTAACATTCCTAAATGAAAGTTATTTAGAGGAACACCATGTTGAAGTCTAATCCAGTTAAATTGTAGCTGGTTTCTTGACCACATTCTAATCGTGCAAAATTATTTTCCTTTGGCTTTCTGATCCGAGGTTTAGCTAATTTTCTAATGAAATGAGTACACTAAAAAAAAAAGAAATATAGGCCAGGCGCGATGGCTCATGCCTGTAATCCCAGCACTTTGGGAGGCCGAGGTGGGTGGATCACGAGGTCAGGAGATCCAGACCATCCTGGCTAACACAGTGAAACCCTGTCTCTACTAAAAATACAAAAAATTAGCCGGGTGTGCTGGCACTCGCCTGTAGTCCCAGCTACTCAGGAGGCTGAGGCAGGAGAATGGCTTGAACCCGGGAGGGGGAGGTTGCAGTGAGCCAAGATCGTGCCATTGAACTCCAGCCTGGGTGACAGAGCAAGACTCCATCTCAAATAAATAAATAAATATAATGAATTTTTATTCACCCTTGTATCCATAATCTTACAAATGCATTTATTAATGTTAATAGTTTATCTATAGACTCTGTAGTTTTTGTTTTGTTTTGTTTTGTTTTGTTTTTGAGATGGAGCCTCGCTCTGTTGCCCAGGCTGGAGGGCAGTGGAGCAATCTTGGCTCACTGCAAACTCCATCTCCAGGGTTCAAGCCATTCTCTTGCCCCAGCCTTTGAAGTAGCTGGGATTACAGGTTCCCACCACCACAACCGGCTAATTTTTGTATTTTTAGTAGAGACGGGGTTTCACCATGCTGGCCAGGCTGGTTTCGAACTCCTGACCTCAAGTGGCCCACCCCCCACTTGGCATCCCAAAGTGCTAGGATTACAGGCATGAGCCACAGCACCGGGTGGGAGCTTTTTTTTTTTTTCAAAGGTGGCATAGAATTTTATCAAAAACACTTTTCCTGTATCTATTGAGACAGTGAGAGAGCCATGTGTTTTTCTCATTTATTCTGTTATCATGATGAATCATCAATGTCAGAATCAAAACTCACAATTTTTTTTTTTTCCTGAAATGGAGTCTTGCTCTGTCGCCCAGAGCTGGAGTGCAATGGCACAATCTCAGCTCACTGCAACCTCCACCTCCTGGGTTCAAGCAATTCTCCTGCCTCAACCTCCCAAGTAGCTGGGATTACAGGCGCTCACCACCACGGCCGGCTAATTTTTGTATTTTTAGTAGAGATGGTGTTTCACCATGTTGGCCAGGCTGCTCTCAATTGAACTCCTGACCTCGTGATCCACCCGCCTTGGCCTCCCAAAGTACTGGGATTACAGGTGTGAGCCACCGCACCCAGCTAAAAATCGTAAATTTTTAACTCTTACACAAATCTTGCTTTCCTAGAATAAATTCAAGTTTATTGTAATGAGTAAGCGCTTTATATGCAGTTGGAATCTAATATTATTAGAATTAGATTAATATTATAATATAATATATGGTTAGAATCTAATGTGTAGTTACTACTACTTTGTTCAGAATTTTTATATTTATGTTCATAAGAGAGATTAGCCTGTAATTTTTTTCTGTTGCTGTTATGAAGGTTCTGCTGATCTCCCAAAATGAATTGGAAGAATTTGAGTAAGATTAATGTGACTCGTTTCTTAGATGTTTGGAGATTCTCTGGTGAAGTCATTAGTGCTTGGAGTTTTCTTTACTGAAAGGTTTTAAATTTTAGATCCAATTTCTTTAACAGATATAGGACTCTTCAGATTCATATTTTCTACATCTTTTTTTGGGGACTGGGGATGGAGTCTCGCTCTTGTCACCCAGGCTGGAGTGCGGTGGGGTGATCTCGGCTCACTGCAATCTCTGCCTTCTGGGTTCAAGTGATTCTCCTGCATCAGCTTCCCGAGTAGCTGGGATTATAGGCGCCTGCCAGTAACCCTGGCTAATTTTTGTATTTTTAATAGAGACGGGTTTCACTTTGTTGGCCTGGCTGGTCTCAAACTCCTGACCTCAGATGATCCACCCACCTCAGCCTCTCACAGTGCTGGGATTACAGGCGTGAGCCACCGCGCCCTGCCCATATTTCCTACTTCTTGTTTCCGGTGGTGGTGGTGGTGGTGGTGGTGGTTGAGACAGAGTCTCACTCTGTCCCCCAGGCTAGAGTGCAGTGGCACAATCATAGCTCACTATAGCCTTGAACTCCTGGGCTCAAGTAGTTAGGACTATAGGTACACATGACCACACTGGCCTAATTTTTTTCGTTGTTTTTATAGATGAGGGTCTTGCTATGTTGCCCAGGCTGGTCTCAGTCTCCTGTCCTGAAACGATCCTCCTGCCTCAACTCCGCAAACTGTTAGATTAGAGGTATGAGCCACCATGCCCAGCCCCTTTTCATTCCTGATATTGGCACTTTGTGCCTTTGAAAAATGTTTATGAGGCTGGGTGCGGTGGCTCATGCCTGTAATCGCAGCACTTTGGGAGGCCGAGGCGGGCGGATCACAAGGTCAGGAGATCGAGACCATCCTGGCTAACACGGTGAAAAGCCATCTCTACTAAAAATACAAAAAAATTAGCCGGGCCTGTTGGCGGGCGCCTGTAGTCCCAGCTGCTGGGGAGGCTGAGGCAGGAGAATGGCGTGAACCCGGGAGGTGGAGCTTGCAATGAGCCAAGACCGTGCCATTGCACTCCAGCCTGAGCTACAGAGTGAGAGTCCATCTCAAAAAAAAAAAAAAAAAATGTTTATGGCTGGGTGCAGTGGCTCACACCTGTAATCCCAGCACTTTGGGAGGCCAAGGTGGGCAGACCACAAGGTCAGGAGATCGAGACCTTTCTGGCTGATACTGTGAAATCCCGTCTCTACTAAAAATACAAAAAATTAGCCGGGCATGGTGGCAGGTGCCTGTAGTCCCAGCTACTCGGAGGCTGAGGCAGAAGAATGGCGTGAACCCTGGAGGCGGAGCTTGCAGTGAGCCGAGATTGTGCTGCTGCACTCCAGCCTGGGTGACAGAGTGAGACTCCGTCTCAAAAAAACAAACAAAAAAAAAGTTTATTAATCTTAGCTCTTTCAAACAAACCAACTTTTTGCTTTGTTAATTTATACTAGACTATGTTTGGTTTTTGTTTCACTAGTTTCTGTTCTTAGATTTGTTATTTCCTTCTTCCTTTTTTTTTTTTTTTTTTTTAAACAGTCTCTGTCTCCCAGACTGGAGTGCAGTGGCACCATCTCGGCTCACTGAAACCTCTGCCTCCTGGGTTCAAGCGATTCTCCGGCCTCAGCCTCCTGGGTAGCTGAGACTACAGGCATGCACCACCACCCCCAGCTAATTTTTGTTTTTCTATTTTTAGTAGAGACGGGCTTTTGCCATGTTAGCCAGGCATGGTTTTAACATGTTTTGCCATGTTAGCCAGGCTGGTCTCGAACTTCTGACCTCAGGGGATCCATCTCCCAAAGTGCTGGGATTACAGGAGTCAGCCACCGCACCTGGGCCTATGTGTTTTTTATTTCATTTTATTTATTTATCTAGTTTTTGAGACGGGGTCTCGCTCTGTGGCCCAGGCTGGAGTGCAGTGCCATGATCTTGGCTCACCGCAACCTCCATCTCTTGGGTTCAAGCCATTCTCCTGCCTCAGCCTCCCTAGTAGCTTGGATTTCAGGCGTATGCCACCAAGCCTGGCTAATTTTTATATTTTTAGTAGAGACCGGATGTTGCTATATTGGCCAGGCTGGTCTTGAACTCCTGGCCTCAAGTAATCCACCCACTGCCTCAGCCTCCCAAAGTGCTGGGAATACAAGAGTGAAAATCCGTCTCAAACAAAACAAAACAAAAATAATAATTAAGGCTGGCCAGGCATGGTGGCTCATGCCTGTATCCCAGTACGCTGGGAGACTGACGTGGCATGAGCCATCACACCTGACCCATATGTGTTATTTTATTTTATTTTATGTATATATATATTTTTTTGAGATGGAGTCTCGCACTGCCACCAGGCTGGAGTGCAGAGGAGAGATCTTGGTTCGCTGCAACCTCCACCTCCCGGATTCAAGCAATTCACCTGCCTCAGCCTCCCAAGTAGCTGGATTTACAGGCACCCGCCACCATGCCTGGCTAATTTTTTTGTATTTTTAGTAGAGACAGGGTTTCGCTACGTTGGCCAAGCTGGTCTCGAACTCCTGACCTCGTGATCTGCCCACTAAAGACTAAAGCCCAGGGCCAACCAGGCCCAAAATGAAGCAGTTGAGGAGAAGACCAAGGTCATAAGAGAGCATCAAGGTCACAAGGTCACAAAAGAGTATTAAGGTCACAAGAGAGTATTAAGACAAGCAGTATTAGTAGAAATGTACCAGGACGAGCCACAGACAAGAACCCCTCAGAGACCGAGTTGTAGAAGGAAAGGGCTTTATTCAGCTGGGAGCATCGACGGACTCACGTCTCCAAAAACCGAGCTCCCCAAGTGAGCAATTCCTGTCCCTTTTAAGGGCTTACAACTCTAAGGGGGTCCACGTGAGAGGGTCATGATTTATTGAGCAAGCAGTGGGTACATGACTGGAGGCTGCATGCACCGGTAATCAGAACTGAATGAACAGGACAGGGATTTTCACAATGCTTTTCCATACAATGTCTGAAATCTATAGATAACACAGGCAGTTAGGTCAGGGGTTGATTTTTAACTACCAGGCCCAGGGCGCAGTGCTTGGCTATCTGCCTGTGGATTCCATTTCTGCCTTTTAGTTTTACTTCTTCTTTCTGTGGAGGCAGAAATTGGGCATAAGATAATATAAGGGGTAGTCTCCTCCCTTAGAAATAAAGGAGAAAAATGGCCTTGGCCCCCAGTAAAATCTACAGGTAGAACTTCAGGGTCTCTCTGTTCTCTTCAAATATCTGCTGCTTCTTTCCTGGGCCCACTTTGCCTTTGGGTACCATGGTGTAATGCAAACACCCAGCTAGGGAAATAAGAGAGAGCTACTGAAACTACAGTCAGTAGATACCATGTTGGCAATGCATTCACTTCCCATGCAGACTAAAGTCTTTTTTTTTTTTTTTTTTTTTTTGAGACAGGGTCTTGCTCTGTCGCCAGGCTGGAGTACAGTGGCGCGATCTTGGCTCTCTACAACCTCAATCTCCCAGGTTCAATAGATTCTCCTGCCTCAGCCTCCCAAGTAACTGGGATTACAGGCACGTGCCAACACGCCTGACAATTTTTTGTATTTTTTTTTTTTTAAATTAGAGATAGGATTTCACCATATTGGCCAGGCTGGTCTCAAACTCCTCCTCATGATCTGCCCACCTTGACCTCCCAAAGTGCTGGGATTACAGGCGTGAGCCACTGCACCCAGCCCAATTATACATTCTTTTACTATTTTTATTGATTATCCTAGAGCAGCAATTTTATTATTATTATTACTATTTTTTGAGACAAGGTCTTGCTCTGTCACCCAGGCTGCAGTGCAGTGGTGCAATCTTGGCTCACCACAGCCTCGACCTCCCCGGTTCAAGCGATCCTCCCACCCTAGCCTCCCAAGTAACTGGGACTTCAGGTGCACACCACTACACCCAACTAATTTTTGTGTTTTTTTGGAGAGATGCAGTTTTCCCATGATACCCAGACTGGTCTTAAACTCCTGACCTCAGGTGATCCGTCTGCCTCAGCCTCCCAACATGCTGGGGTACAGGCATGAGCCACTACGCCAGCCAGCCTTAATTATTATTTTTGTTTTGTTTTATTTGAGATGTAGTTTCACTCTTGTCTCCCAGGCTGGAGTGCAATGGCTCCATCTCAGCTTACTGCAACCTCCATCTCCTGGGTTCAAGACATTCTCCTGCCTCAGCTTCCCAAGTAGCTGGGATTACAGGCATGCACCACCACACCCGGCTAATTTTTATATTTTTAGTAGAGACGGGGTTTCTCCATGTTGGTCAGGCTGGTCTCAAACTCCTGATCTCAGGCGATCCACCCACCTCGGCCTCCCAAAGTGCTGAGATTACAGACATGAGCCACTGCGCCCTGTGCCTTAATTATTTTTTAAATTGACAAATAAAAATTGTATATATTTAGGGTATAGGCCGGGAATGAAATAGTTAAAAACTTTTCTGATTCTGGCCGGGCGCGGTGGCCTATGCCTGTAATCCCAGCACTTTGGGAGGCTGAGGTGGGTGGATCACGAGGTCAAGAGATTGACCATCCTGGCCAACATGGTGAAATCCCGTCTCTACTAAAGATACAAAAATTAGCCGGGTGTGGTGGCGGGTGTCTGTAGTCCCAGCTAGTTGGGAGGCTGAGGCGGGAGAATCGCTTGAACCCGGGTGGCGGAGGTTGCGGTGAGCCCAGATTGTGCCACTGCACTCCAGCATGGTGACAAAGAAAGACTCTGTCTCAAGAAAATAAATAAATAAATAATAAAGAAAATAAACATTTATGTTGTACAACATGATGTTTTGAAATACATATGCCCCGTGGAATGGCTAAATCAATCTAACAACTGCATTACCTCACATACTTTTCATTTTTTGTGATGGGAACATTTAAAATCTACTTATTGATTTTCATATACATAATATACATTAAATTATTTTTTTATACAGACTGGATTTTGCTGTTATCCAGGTTGGTCTTGCACTCCTAGGTTCAAGGAATCTGCCGTCCGTGGTCTCCCAAAGTGCTAGGAATACAGGCATGAGGAAACGCGCTGGCCAATATACATTGTTAACTACAGTCTAACTGAAATTTTGAGTCATAGGCAGTGGCTCATGCCTGTAATCCCAGCACTTCGGGAGGCTGAGGTGGGAGGATTGTTTGAGCCCAGGAGTTCTAGGCTGTAGTGAGCCATGATGATGCCACTGCTTCATGAGACAGAGAAAGACCCTGTCTCCAAAAAAAAAAAAAAAAAAAAAATTAAGGCTTGGCGCAGTGGCTCACACCTGTAATCTCAGCACTTTGGGAGGCCGAGGCAGGCAGATCATGAGGTCAGGAGATCAAGACCATCCTGGCTAACATGACGAAACCCCGTCTCTACTAAAAATACAAAATATTAGCGGGGCATGTTGGCCGGCGCCTGTAGTCCCAGCTACTCAGGAGGCTGAGGCAGGAGAATGGCGTGAACCCAGGAGGCGGAGCTTGCAATGAACCTAGATCCCACCACTGCACTCCAGCCTGGGCGACAGAGCGAGACTCCGTTTCAAAAAAAAAAAAAAAAAATTAAAAAGACAACATAATTATACTAAAAACAAAGATTGTTGAGAACACAATTGGATATCTACATGTGAAAGAATGAAGTTGGGGCTGGGCACGGTGGCTCATGCCTGTAATCCCAGCACTTTGGGAGGCCAAGGCAGGCGATCACTTGAGGTCAGGAGTTCAAGACCAGCCTGGCCAAAATAGTGAATTTTTGTATTTCTACAAAAAATACAAAAATTAGCAGGGCGTGGAGTAATCCACGCCTGTAATCCCAGCTACTTGGGAGGCTGAGGCAAGATGATTACTTGAGCCTAGGAGTTTGAGACCATAGTGAGCTAGAATTTAAAAATATACATATATATATTTTGAGACAGTATCTTTCTGTCACTCAAGCTGGAGTTCAGGGGCAAAGTCATAGTTCACTGTACTCTTGACCTCCCAGGTTCAAGCCATCCTCCCACCTCAGCCTCCTGAGTAACTGGGATCACAACAAGCAGGCACCACAATGCCTGGCTAATTATTTATTTATTTATTTATTTAGAGACAGAATCTCACTCTGTCGCCCAGGCTAGAGTGCAGTGGCATGATCTCCGCTCACTGCAACTTCTGCCTCCTGCGTTCAAATGGTTCTCCTGCCTCAACCTCCCAAGTAGCTGGGACTACAGGTGTTTGCCACCACGCCTGGCTAATTTTTGTATTTTTAGTAGAGACAGGATTTCACCATGTTAGCCAGGCTGGTCTCAAACCCTGACCTCAAGTAATCCACCAGCCTTGGCCTCCCAAAGTGCTGGGATTACAAGTGTGAGCTACCATACCCAGCCCATAATAATTATTTTATTTTATTTTATTTTATTTATTTTGAGACGGAGTCTCACTCTGTTGCCCAGGCTGGAGTGCAATGGCGTGATCTCAGCTCACTGCAACCTCTGCCTCACGAGTTCAAGTGATTCTCATTCCTCAGCCTCCCTAGTAGCTGGGATTACAGGCACCCGCCATCACGCCCTGCTAATTTTTGTTTTTGTTTTGAGTTTCGCTCTTGTTGCCCAGGCTGGAGTGTGGTTGGCGATCTCGGCTCTCTGCAACCTCTGTCTCCTGGGTTCAAGCGATTCTCCTGCCTCAGCCTCCCGAGTAGCCTGGATTACATACATGCACCACCACACCTGCCTAATTTTTGTGTATTTTTTAGTAGAGATGGGGTTTCTCCATGTTGGTCAGACTGGTCCCAAACTCCCGACCTCAGGTGATCCGCCTGCCTCAGTCTCCCAAAGTGTTGGGATTACAGGTGTGAGCCACTGCACCTGGCAAAATTTTTGTATTTTTAGTAGAGATGGGGTTTCGCCACATTGGTCAGGCTGGTCTCGAATTCCTGACCTCAGGTGATCCACCCACCGCGGCCTCCAAAAGTGCTAGGATTATGGGTGTGAGCCACCACGCCCGGCAATAATTATTTTAAAAAGGAAAATAGGCCGGGGAATGGAAAATGAATATGAAATGGTACAGCTGCTGTGGAAAACAATTTGGCAGTTTCTCAATAAGTTAAACTAGCATTGCCATATGACCAGCAATTTTACTCCTAGTATATAACCAAAATAATTGAAAACAGGTGTTCAGGCCGGGCGTGGTGGCTCACGCTTGTAATCCCAGCACTTTGGGAGGCCGAGGCGGGCGGATCACGAGGTCAGGAGATCGAGACCATGGTGAAACCCTGTCTCTACTAAATGTATAAAAAAAAAAATAAGCCGGGCGCGGTGGCGGGCGCCTGTAGTCCCAGCTACTCGGAGAGGCTGAGGCAGGAGAATGGCGTGAACCCGGGAGGCGGAGCTTGCAGTGAGCCGAGACTGCGCCACTGCACTCCAGCCTGGGCGACAGAGCAAGACTCCGTCTCAAAAAAAAAAAAAAAAGAAAACAGGTGTTCAAATCGAAACTTGCACAAAAAAAATTTTTTTTTGAGACAGAATTTTGCACTTGTTGCCCAGGCTAGAGTACAATGGCATGATCTCAGCTCACTGCAATCTCTGCCCCCTGGTTCAAGAGATTCTCCTGCCTCAGCCTCCCAAGTAGCTGGGATTACAGGCACCCACCACCACGCCCAGCTAATTTTTGTACTTTTAGTAGAGATGGGGTTTCACGATGTTGGCCAGGCTGGTCTCGAACTCCAGACCTCAGGTGATCCACCCGCCTCGACCTCCCAAAGTGCTGGGATTATAGGCTTGAGCCACTGCACCCGGCTGCACAAAAATGTTTATAGCAGCCCTCTTCACACTAGCCAAAGTTGGAAACAAAACCAAGAGCAGAGATGCGCCTGTAGTCCCAGCTACTCAGGAGTTTGAGGAGGGAGGATCGCTTGAGCCCAGTAGTTTCAGGCTGTATGGTATGGTATGATCATGCCTGTGAATAGCCACTGTACTCAGCCTGTGCAACGTAGCAAGACTCTGTCTCTAAACAAAATGGTTTTTTGGCCAGGCATGGTGCCTTACACCTGTAATCCCAGCACTATGGGAGGCCGAGGTGGGTGGATCACGAGGTCAGGAGTTTGAGACCAGCCTGGCCAGCATGGTGAAACCCCGTCTTTACTAAAATTACAAAAAATTAGCAGGGCATGGTGGTACGCGCCTGTAATCCCAGCTACTCAGGAGGCTCAGTCAGGAGAATCACTTGAACCCAGGAAGCGGAGGTTGCAGTGAGCTAAGATTGAGCCACTGTACCCCAGCCTGGGCGATAGAGCGATACTTTGTCTCAAAAGAAAAAAAAAGGGGGGGTTTTTTGGCATAGGATCTGTCTCTATCACCCAGGCTGGAGTGCAGTGGTGTGAACATGCTCACAGCAGCCTGGAACTCCTGGGTTCAAGTGATCCTCTTGCTTAATAGCGTCCTGAGTAGCTGCGACTACAAGCGTGCATCACCATGCACGGCTAATTTTTCAATTTCTTTCTTTTTTTGAGATGGAGTTTTACTGTTGTTTCCCAGGCTGGAGTGCAATGGCGCAATCTCGGCTCACTACAACCCTGCCTCCGCCTACACGGGAGTCTAAGGCAGGAGAATTGTATTTTTGGTAGAGATGGAGACAGGGTTTCACCATATTGGCCAGGCTGGTCTCAAACTCCTGACCTCACGATTCGCCCGCCCCAGCCTCCCAAAGTGCTGGGATTACAGGCATGAGCCACCACGCCCGGCCTCAACCATTACCGTTATCTAAGTCCCAGGGCTCATTATTACCCCAAGTAGAAACTTCATACCTAGTAGGTAGCCACTCCCATGTCCCTCTCCCGCCCCAGATCTGGGCAACTGCTAATCTGCTTTCTGTTTCTCTGGGTTATGCCTGTTATGGAAATTTCATACAAATGGAAATATAATTCTCCTGCCTCAGCCTCCTGAGTAGCTGGGATTACAGGTGCCCGCCACCACACCCAGCTAATTTTTGTATTTTTAGTAGAGACAGGGTTTCGCCATGTTGGCCAGGCTGGTCTCCTGACCTCAGGTGATCCACCTGCCTCGGCCTCCCAAAATGCTGGGATTAGAGGCATGAGATACCATGCCCTGTCTTTTAAAAATTTTTGTAGAGACAAGGTGTTGCCATGTTGTCCAGGGTGTTCTCAAACTCTGGGGCTCAAGCGGTCCTCCTGTCTTAGCCTCCCAAATTCTAGGAATACAAACTTGAGCCACCATCCTCAGCCTAAAAAAAATATTTTTTTAAGGTAGAAACAATGTAAGATGTCCATCAAAGTAATGGATAATCAAAATGTGGCATATTCATACAATGGAATATTATTTGGCCATAGAAAGGATTAAGTAATAGTACATGGATGAACTTTGAAAACATTATGCTAAGTGAAAGAAGCCAGAGACACAAAAGGTCACATATTATATTTTCATTTGTATGAAATTTCCATAATAGAAATAACCCATAGAAACAGAAAGAAGATGAGTGGTTGCCGAGATCTAGGGCAGCAGAGGGACGTGGGAGTGGCTTTTTCTAGGTATGAAGTTCCTACTTGGGGTAATGAAAGACCTGGGACTTAGATAATGGTAACGGTTGAGGCCAGATGCAGTGGCTTATGCCTGTAATCTCAGCACTTTGGGAGGCTGAATCACAAGTTCAGGAGTTTGAGACCAGCCTGGCCAACATGGTGAAACCCCGTCTCTACTCAAAATACAAAAATTAGCCGGGCATGGTGGTGGGCGCCTGTGGTACCAGCTACTCAGGAGATTGAGGCAGAATAATTGCTTGAACCCAGGGGGCAGAGGTTGCAGTGAGCCGAGATCAAGCTACTGCACTCCAGGCTGGGTAACAGAGCAAGACTCCATATCAAAAAAAAAAAAAAAAGGTAATGGTTGAACAACATTATGAATGTACATAAAGCCACTGTGTTGTACACTTTGAAATGGTTACAATGATAAATTTTATGTTATCTATTTTACCACAATTTAAAAAATATTGAGGACTCCAAAGAGCCTTTGTTTATATGAGTTATGTCTAAGAATATTTACCATATTAGAAATTAAAAGTGTCCAGGCACAGTCCAGGAGTGGTGGCTCACATCTGTAATCCCAGCACTTTGGGAGGTCAAGGTGATCAGGAGTTTGAGACCAGCCTGGCCAACATGGTGAAACCTTGTCTCTACGAAAATGCAAAAATTAGCCCGGCGTGGTAGCGTGCGCCTGTAGAACCAGCTACTCAGAAGGCTAAAGTGGGAGAATCACTTGAGCCTGGGAGGTGGAGGTTGCAGTGAGCCAAGATCTCACCACTGCACTCCAGTCTGGGTGACAGAGAGAGAAGACTCTGTCTCAAAAAAAAAAAAAAAAAAAAACATTGTGGGGCGCAGTGGCACATGTCTATAATCCCAGCACTTTGGGTGGCCAAGGAGGGCATATCACTTGAGTCCGGGAGTTCAAGACTAGCCTGGCCAACATGGTGAAACCCTATCTCTACTAAAAATACAAAAATTGGCTGGGCGCGGTGGTACACATCTGTAGTCCCAACTACTTGGGGGGCTGAGTCACGAGAATCACTTGAATCTGGGAAACGGAGGTTGCAATGAGCCGAGATTGCACCACTGCACTCCAACCTGGGCGACAGAGTGAGATTCTGTCTCAAAAATCAAAACAAAACAAAAAGATATTAAAATTGAGAATTTAAAATATTAATTCATTAATATTCTTATGAACTCCGAAATAGTAACAATTAAACCACTACAAATGTATATTTTTAAATTTGGGGGTTTTTGGTGTTTTTTTTTTTTGAGACAGAGTCTCACTCTGTCACCCAGGCTGGAGTGCCATGGTGTGATCTCGGCTCACTGCAACCTCTGACTCCTGGGTTCAAACGATTCTCTTGCCTCAGCTGCCTCAGCCTCCCAAGTAGCTGGAATTACAGGTGCATGCCACCATGCCTGGCTAGTTTTTTAGTAGAGACAAGGTTTTGCCATGTTAGCCAGGCTGCTTTTGAACTCCCAACCTCAGATGATCTGCCAACCTCGGCCTCCCAAAATGCTGGGATTACAGGCATGAGCCGCTGTGCCCCGCCAAATTTTTGTTTGTTTAAAGAGAAATAAGAGAGACATTGTTTTATAATTTTTGCTTTTACTTTAATGTCTGGCTTATAAAAGACAATATGAATCTAATTTTGGCTTCTATATTCAATCTGTTCCTATATGATGTTTTAGTTAAAGTATACAAAGAAAGTTTGGTCCTACATAGATATGTAGTTGGAAAATGGAGAATTTTAATAGCCTTTTCAGATAATTGTGGATTTTCTTTTTTGATGTAAAACTCAACAAGTAGTAGTTTATTTTATTTTATTTTATCTATTTTTAACAAAGGTCTCACTCTATCTTCCAGGCCGGAGTGCAGTTGTATGATCATGGTTTGCTGTAGCCTCCATCTCCTGGACTCACATGTTCTGCCTGCCTTAGCCTCCAAGTAGCAAAGGTTCCAGGTATGCACCACCCCACCCAACTAATTTTTTTTTTTTTGAGACAGGGTCTTTTTTGCCCAGGCTGGAGTGCAATGGCTGATCTTGGCTCACTGCAAACTCTGCCTCCCAGGCTCAAGCAATCCTCCTGCCTCAGCACCCCCCAAGTATTAATAACTGGGACTACAGGTGTGCACCACTACACCCAGCTAATTTTTGTATGAGACCAGCTTTTGTCATGTTGCCCAGGCTGGCCTCAAACTCCTAGGCTCAAGAGATCTGCCTGCCTTGGCCTTTCATGGTACTAGGATTACAGGCATAAGCCACCTCCCCTGGCCTAATTGTTTTATTTTTTGTAGCGACAGTGCTCTCACTCTGTTGCCCACTCTGGTCTCGAACTCTTGGCCAGTGCTAGGATTACAGACATGAGCTCCTGCACCTGGCCAACAAGTGGTATTTCCTTAAGGGCTAGTTGCAATATGGAATCTGAAACCAAATTTCAAATTCATAAAGTTTTCTTTGCTTTTTTTTTTTTTCTGAGACGGAGTCTCCTCTGTCACCTAGGCTGGAGTCTAGTGGCGTGATCTTGGCTTACTGCAACCTCCACCTCTGGGGGTTCAAGCGATTCTCCTGCCTCAGCCTCCCAAGTAGCTGGGATTACAGGTGCATGCCACCACGCCTGGCTAATTTTAAAATTTTTTTTAGTAGAGACAGGGTTTCACCATGTTGGCCAGGCTGGTCTCGAACTCCTGACCTCGTGATCCACCCACTTCGGCCTCCCAAAGTGCTGGGATTACAGGTGTGAGCCACCGCACCCAGCTAAGTTTTCATATTTTTTTGTTCATTAAAATCCATTGTTCTATCTTGCATGTTAAGTGTTTTTTTTTTTTTAACTATACAAAATTTTGTAACATCATGCATTGGTTACTTGGAAAATACTGGGTCACTAAGTTATAAAGATTGTTGACATAATTCATCATACAATGTCAAAAAAATCACATTTGTTAATACTACCATTCTCATCAAAAGTCTTTTACATACTGGTAGCCAACTAATAATGGTGAATACAGTTCAAGTAAATGTGCTCAGCAGTCTGAGTCTCGTGGAATTAATTTTCATTCTAGTGGTTTTGCGTCAGTAGTTTGACGTCATGAGGTCACCTACTGCGGAACTGAAATGACCCTAGGAATTTTGAGTCTCAGGTCCTTTGTTTCATTCTTTCCTCTACGTTCCTAAGGTTATCTTTCTTGGATGTTTCTTCCAGAAGACCCTATTGGGGTCTGTAGCATACAGCAAGGGCCCCGAGGCTTGTGTGAGAGGACAGTGAAAACTATCAGCTGATGACATTGGAATGATTTAGATTTGTAAACCCAAAATATCTGAGACAGGCCTCAACCAATTTAGAACGTTTATTTTGCTGGCCAGGTGCGGTGGCTCATGCCTGTAATCCCAGCACTTTGGGAGGTCAAGGCGGGTGGATCATGAGGTCAGGAGATCGAGACCATCCTGGCTAACACGGTGAAACCCCATCTCTACTAAAAATACAAAAGATTAGCCGGGTGTGGTGGCGGGCGCCTGTAGTACCAGCTACTCAGGAGGCTGAGGCAGGAGAATGGCGTGAACCCAGGAGGTGGAGGTTGCAGTGGGCCGAGATAGCGTCACTGCACTCTAGCCTGGGCGACAGAGAGAGACTGTCTCAAAAAAAAAAAAAAAAACAAAGTTTATTTTGCCAAGGTTAAGGACACACCCATGACACAGCCTCCAGAAGTCCTGAGGACATGTGCCCAAGGTGGTCGAGGTATAGCCGGCTTTTATACATTTTAGGGAGCCATGAGACATCAATCAATATGTGCAAGATGTACATTGGTTCTGTCTGGTAAGGAGGGACAAATCGAAGTGGGGATGCACTTCCAGGTCATAGGTAGATAAGACGAAAAATGTTGTATTCTTTTCAGTCCTTGATCAGCCTTTCACTGAATACACAATTTATTCTGGCTCAGTGAATCTGCATTTTTACATTAACAATGGGGCAGAGGAAGCAATAAGATAAGCATTTGTCTCAAGTCAGCAGAGGGATGACTTTCTGTCCTGTACCTGTGAAAATAAGCTAACGGTTTACATTGCCAGGGTGAAATTCAACAGAACTATTTTAGGATAAAGATTTTGAGGCCCACAAGGAATTTCCTTGTGGACAAATTGTGAGGGAGGTATGTAGCTCTTTTATCTTTGTAGCTATCTTATTTAGCAATAAAATGGGAGGCAGCTCTGCCTGATGCAATTCCCAGCTTGACTTTTCCCTTGGCTTAGTGATTTTGGGGTCCTGAGATTTATCTTCCTTTCAGATTGATGGGTCACAGTGTCTGAAAACATCAGAAGATCTTTTTATTTTTTATTTTTTAAGACAGGGTCTTGCTCTGTCACCAGGCTGAAGTGCAGCGGTGCAATCACTGCAACCTTGACCTCCTGGGTTCAAGCGATCCTCCCAACTCAGCCCCCACCCCCGGCCCTGCGCCCTCCAGTAGCTGGGACTACCGGCGAGTGCCACCATACCCGGCTAATCTTTGTATTTTTTCTAGAGACGGAGTCTCACCATGTTGTCCAGGCTGGTCTTGAACTCCTGGGCTCAAGTGATCTTCCCGCCTCAGGCTCCCAAAATGCTGGGATTACAGGCGTGAGCCACCATGACTGGCCAGAATGTCTTTTTATAAAAACATTTATTAGTAGTTATCATTCCATTTAGGTGAGTACAGTTGTTTATACTCTCCTTCTCTGAAATATTTAGTGGAAGTAGCTTATCTGACCAGTAAAGCCAGCAAAGGAAATTTAGAAAGCTCAGATTAATTAAACTTTGCAAAAATAAAGTCTTGGATAAACTGATATTATGCAAACAATACTTTCCACACGGTAATAAAATTAGAAGAAGGTAAAAAGCAAAGCTGTCTTTTTTCTTCTTCTTCTTCTCTTTTTTTTCTTTTTTTCTTTCTTTTTTCGAGACGGAGTTGTTTTGCTCATGTTGCCCAGGCTGGAGTGCACTGGCGCAACCTCAGCTCACTGCAACCTCTGCCTCCCAGGTTCAAGCAATTCTCCTGCCTCAACCTCTCAAGTAGCTGGGACCACAGATGTGCACCACCATGCCCAGCTCAAGAGCTGTCCTCTAGGATGAACTAAAGCTATCCAATCAGTCTGTATTAGTCAACTCCAGCTGCTGTAACAAAATACTGGCCAGGCACAGTGGCTCATACCTGTAATCCCAACACTTTGGGAGGCCAAGGCAGGCAGATCACTTGAGTTCAGGAATTTGAGACAAGACTGGGCAACATGGCAAGACCCTGTCTCTACAAAAATTATCTGGGCATGGTGGTGCATGCCTGTAGTTCCAGCTGCTCAGGAGGCAGATGCAGGAGGATGGTTTGAGCCTCGGAGGCAGAGATTGCAGTCAGCCGAGACTGTGCCACTATACTCCAGCCTGGGTGATAGAGTGATACTGTCTCAAAATCAAAACAAAATAAACAAACAAAAACAAATACAGTCACATAGGGGTTATGACTTCAACATATGAATTGGGGGGGGGATACAATTTATTTCATGGCACAGCATTATTTATCTAAAGATTTATTTTGACACACCTAGCTTACTTGAACTTTGATGCTTGTAGCATTCTTCCATATCTATACGTCAAATATTAAAAACCAAATCAAAATTTTGATATCAAAAAGTTTTCAGCCCGGCATGGTAGTACAAACCTGTAATCTCAGCTACTTAGGAGGATGAGGTGGGAGGATTGCTTGAGGCCAGGAGTTGGAGAACAGACTGGGCAACATAGCAAGACCCCATCCTGAAAAAAACAACTTTTTAAATTAGAAGAATAAGAATTAAGCTCTTCTGTCATATAACAGGTTTCCTCATTCACGAATACATACCCTGCCTTTGATTCCCTTGCCTGTCATTGGCCACTGGCCCAGTGGAGACTTAGCACCATGATATGAGATGATACTTCAGACTTCTTTTTTTTTTTTTTTTTTGAGACGGAGTCTCGCTCTGTCACCCAGGCTGGAGTGCAGTGGCGCAATCTCGGCTCACTGCAAGCTCCGCCTCCCGGGTTCATGCCATTCTCCTGCCTCAGCCTCCCGAGTAGCTGGGACTACAGGCGCCCGCTACCATGCCCAGCCAATTTTTTTGTATTTTTAATAGAGACGAGGTTTCACCGTGTTAGCCAGGATGGTCTCGATCTCCTGACCTCGTGATCCACCCGCCTCGGCCTCCCAAAGTGCTGGGATTACAAGCGTGAGCCACCGCGCCCGGCCGATACTTCAGACTTCTTGATAAATCATGCTAGAATTCCCATGCAGTTCAAGGGTCTACATCCCACTACATCCCTCCCTTATGCTATTACCAGAAAGGGGTCCCAATCCGGACCCCAAGAGAGGGTTCTTAGATCTCAAGAAAGAAAGATTTTGAGGCAAATCAATAGAGTAAAGTGAAAGCAAGTTTATTAAGAAAGTAAAAGAATAGGCCAGGCACCATGGCTCATGCCTGTAATCCCAGCACTTTGGGAGGCCGAGGTGGGCAGATCATTTGAGCTTAGGAGCTTGAGACCAGCCTGGGCAACATGGCGAAACCCTGACTCTAGTAAAAATACAAAAATTACCCAGGTATAATGGTTCATGCCTGTAATCCCATTTACTTGGGAGGCTGAGGCACGAGAATCGCTTGAACCCAGAAGGCAGAGGTTGCAGTGAGGGGTTGCGGTGAGATGGCACCACTGCACTCCAGCCTCGGTGACAGAGTGAGACTCTGTTTCAAAAAAAAAAAAAAGAAAGAAAAAAGAAAGTAAAAGAATAAAAGAATGGCTATTACATTCCATAGGCAGAGCAGTGGCATGGGCTGCTCAACTGATAATATGGTTTGGCTGTGTCCCCACCCAAATCTCATCTGGTAGTTCCCATAATCCCCACTTGTTATGGGAAGGACCTGGTGGGAGGTAATTGATCATGGAGGCAGTTTCCCCTATTCTATTCTCATGATAGTGAGTACTCGCAAGATCTGATGGTTTTATAAGGGGCTTCCCCCTGCGCTGGGCTCTCATTCTTGTCCTGGCTGCCACCATGTGAAGAAGGACATGTTTGCTTCCCTGTCTGCAACGATTGTAAGTTTTCTGAGGCCTCCCCAGCCATGCTGAACTGTGGGTCAATTAAACCTTTTTCCTTTATAAATTACCCAGTCTTGGGTATGCCTTTATTAGCAGCATGAGAACAGACTAATCAAGTAACAATTGATTATACTTATAGTTACTTCTTGGTTAAGTGCTAAACAGGGGGTGGATTATTTATGAGTTTTCCAGGAAAGAGGTGGGCAATTCCTGGAACTGAGGGGAGTGTTCCTCCCCTTTTTTTTTACCATATAGGGTAACGTCCAGACATTGCCATGGCATTTGTAAACTGTCATGGCGCAGGTGGGAATGTCTTTTAGCATGCTAATAATTAGCATATAATGAGCAGTGAGGACAACCGGAGTCACTTGTGTCACCATCTTGGTTTTGGTGGGTTTTGGCTGGCTTCTTTATTGCATCTTATTTTATCAGCAAGGTCTTTGTGACCTGTATCTTGTGCTGACCTCCTATCTCATCCTATAACTAAGAATGTCTGCCCTCCTGGAAATGCAGCCCAGTAGGTCTCAGCCTTATTTTACCCAGACCCTATTCAAGATGGAGTTGCTCTGGTTCAAATGCCTCTGACAATACCACCCAAACTCAGACAAGAAAGGCTACTAGGCCGGGCGCAGTGGCTCACACCTGTAATCCCAGCACTTTGGGAGGCCGAGACGGGCGGATCGCGAGGTCAGGAGATCGAGACCATCTTGGCTAACATGGTGAAACCCCGTTTCTACTAAAAATACAAAAAATTAGCCGGGCGTGGTGGCGGGCACCTGTAGTCCCAGCTACTCGGGAGGCTGAGGCAGGAGAATGGCGTGAACCCAGGAGGCGGAGCTTGCGGTGAGCTGAGATCGCGCCACTGCACTCCTACCTGGGAGACACAGCGAGACTCTGTCTCAAAAAAAAAAAAAAAGAAGAAAGGCTACTGATGCAGGCTGATCTAGGGAGCTCCCCTCACCACCACCACATGAGCCCTCCTCTGGCCATGCCCCTCCCATAAAATAATGAGTCAAAGGGGCCAACCGGACTTGCCCAGCTGGAGCCTCCTTCTAGACCAGCACACTCAAATTGTGGCCCTTGAACTACTGCCATTCAACAGATGGCTTGTTACTGGACCACAGTGTGCCAAGTATAGAAATGAAAAGCAGCAGAGGCTAGGCGCGGTGGCTCACGCCTGTAATCCCAGCACTTTGGGAGTCCAAGGCCGGCGGATCGCCTGAAGTCGGGAGTTTGAGACCAGACTGACCAGTAGAAACCCTGTCTCTACTAAAAATGCAAAATTAGCCAGGCATGGTGGCGCATGCCTGTAATCGCAGCTACTCGGGAGGCTGAAGCTGGAGAATTTCTTGAACCCAGGAGGCAGAGGTTGCGGTGAGCTGAGATAGTGCCGTTGCACTCCAGCCTGGGCAACAAGAGCAAAACTCCGTTTCAAAAAAAAAAAAAAAAAAGAAAGAAAGAAATGAAAAGCAGCAGGGCGCCAGGCGCAGTGGCTCACTCCTGTAATCCCAGCACTTTGGGAGGCCGAGGCGGGCAGATCACAAAATCAGGAGATCGAGACCATCCTGACTAACACAGTGAAACCCCACCTCCACTAAAAATACAAAAAATTACCCAGGCGTGGTGGCAGGCGCCTGTAGTCCCAGCTACTTGGGAGGCTGAGGCAGGAGAATCGCTTGAACCCGGGAGGTGGAGGTTGCAGTGAGCCGAGATCATGCCACTGCACTCCAGCCTGGGTACAAGAGGGAGACTCTGTCTCAAAAAAAAAAAAAAAAAAAGAAATGAAATGAAAAACCAAGCATTTAGAAACTTTTATCACAATTTTACTTTGCTGCAACATCCAAGCTCCTGATCATTTTCCATTTTCCAAGAATTTGTTTTCATTGTATTTTATGAAAGTATCAGCCAGCCTATCACAGATTGGAAATTTTATTTATTTATTTATTTTTCAAGAAGTGAAAGAAAGGCTGGGCGTGGTGGCTCACACCTGTAATTCCAGCACTTTGGGAGGCTGAGGTGGGCGGATCACTTGAGGTCAGGAGTTCGAAACCAGCCTGGCAAACATGGCGAAACCCCATCTCTACCAAAAATACAAAAATTAGCCCGGTGTAGTGGTGCACACCTGTAATCCCAGCTACCTAGGAGGCTGAGGCAGGAGAATTGCTTGAACCCGGGAGGTGGAGGTTGCAGTGAGCCAAGATAGCACCATTATACTCCAGCCTGGGTGACAGAGTGAGACTCCATCTCAAAAAAAAAAAAAAAAAAAGGAAAGAAATTTAACAGATTGGAAACTTTTTAAAAGCTGGTTATTCACCTGAAGCACTGTTCTAGACTCTGGCATTTTTCTACCCAATGGTGTTGAGTTCCTTTCCAAGGTCTCTGCAGCCTTCTGCCTCAGGTATTCTCTGGCAAGCAGACCCGTCTGCCAGTGTGCCCACCTGGCTCCAGTAAATGACCAGGAACAGCTGTTTGCAGGGGTGCAGATGGAGCTTGGACTTGTATGCTGGGGTGCGCTGCAGAAGCAAGGACCCTCACAGTGCAGAATGGGACAGGGAGGGAAGTGGGAAGAGGAGGGGCAGGCTGGGGGCTGGGAGGCCAAAGGGGCAGGTTCTAAATTTAAACCTGACATTCCAAGTTGTTAGGGAGATATATCTGTCAAGGTAGGAGGACACAGCATACTTTGATCTCATAACTCCTCTGTAGTCAGACATGTGGTACATGGGCCTCCATTTGCTGCTTGCCCTGAGTCCCATGAACATTCAGGGCAGGGTTGCCTGCAGCATCCCTAGGTGAACAGTTGAGGAGCCTATTAAACTGCATGCACTTTGTAAAAGCACATGAGCATTTCATCACATGGCTTCACTGGATTTTCAGAGGTGAACCTGAGCCAAAAGTATGAAGAACCACAATCCGAGACATTGCAGAAAATCTGACAGGGCAAGTTGGCCGGTTCTACTATGCTGGATCCAAAGCCGGGGTCCAAGGTTGTCTCACTCACTTCTTTGTGTGAGGGTAGACCTAGAGAACAGCCAGCCTCTGGGGGTACTAAGGAGGTCTCCTATAGTCTTCTGGTATCCTTTGTACCTCCACAGAATAGACTTTCTACGTTTCTAGAAATCTTCCCTTCCCCTGCAGAGGAGAATCAACCCCCAGGCCCAAACTCCTGCATGTTCGCTTCCAGCCCCAGCGGTTCTCCAGGTGTTGTAGAAGCAGCCACTCAGCTGTGCAGCCGTCTGCCTTCTGCCCCGGGGGTGTCCCTCCCTGCATGGGGAGCCCAGGCACAGCAGCAGGCGCCCAGAAGGTTCTGGCAGAAGTGCTGCACCCAAGGTAGTGGGGAACCAGGAAGAGGTGTACCCCCAGCTTGTAGCTGTGCACTGCGGGGCTGCGAGTGAAATGAAGAGTGGCCTGGGAGGAAGGAGTGGAGAGTGGGACATGGTCCTTTCCTTCCACCTGTCACCCTCTCCTCACCTCCTGCCTGCCCTTGAGTAAACCTGGGCATCCTCTCCTCCCTGCCCCAGTCCTGGAGCCCACACAAGTCCCTGCTGGGCCCCGGGAGACAGAAAACACAGCTTAGGCCTCCCTGCCCTATTCCCAGTGGCAGGATGGAAGATTTCTGAAGAATTTCCAGCCCAGGCCAAACTCAGGCTATGCTAGGCTGGAGGAACTCCCTCTTTCTGTGTCCAAAAACACTCCTTTCTTAAGAGAAGACCCTCCATCATGTTTTGGGGAGAGAGAGAGAGAGACAGAGAGAGAGTGTGTGTGTTTTGTTTTGTTTTGTTATTTTATTTTTTTAGAAGGAGTCTCACTCTGTCGCCCAGGCTGGAGTATAGTGGCACAATCTCTGCCTCCTGGGTTCAAGCCATTCTCCTGCCTCAGCCTCTTGAGTAGCTGGGATTACAGGGCCATGCCAGGACACCCGGCTAATTTTTGTATTTTTAGTAGAGACAGGGTTTCACCATGTTGGCCAGACTGGTCTCGAACTCCTGGCCTAAAGCAATCTGCCTGCCGTGGCCTCCCAAAGTGCTGGGGTTACAGGCATGAGCCACGGTGCCAGGCCACTGTGTCTGTGTGTGTTTTTGTTTTCTTTTTTGTTTTTTTTTAGATGGAGTTTCGCTCTTGTTGCCCAGGCTAGAGTGCAACGGCATGATCTCAGCTCAATGCAACCTCCGCCTCCCGGGTTCAAGTAATTCTCCTGCCTCAGCCTCCTGAGTAGCTGGGATTACAGGCATCTGCCACCATGCCCAGCTAATTTGTTGTGTTTTTCTTATAGACAGGGTTAAGCCATTTTAGTCAGGCTGGTCTCGAACTCCTGACCTCAAATGATCCACCCACCTTGGCCTCCCAAAGTGCTGGGATTACAGGCGTGAGCCACTGTGCCCAGCCCAGTGTGTGTTTTAATAGACTAGTATTGGGAAAGACTTCCCTCTCTCAGCCCGGCAAGATAAGTCTACACCCTCCCCAGGCGGGTGTCCGGCAGGGCAGCTCCCAGCAACTCACTGAGAACTGGAAAGTTTCCAGGAAGGGTTGGGAGGGTCAGACAGGTCATGTTTCTCACTGGGGTCAGGACACAGTCCTTCAAGATAGGACACTGGAGCAGAGATAAGTGGGAGAACTCAGCTCCTTCCTTCAGCCGCAGAGCCCAGTGTTTAGTGCATCTCCGTCAATGGCTTGCTCCCTCTGAAGTAGAGACTGCAGTGGGTAGTCCTGGTGCTTTATCAGTGAGTCCCTCCCTCATGCTCTGCAGGGTGGCTACAGTGGGACGCTGCAGCTGTCTACCTAATCTGAACACTCTGGTCTCTCCAGTTTCTCTTTTGGGGCCAAGGAAAGTGATACTGAACCTTCGTGGCAGAATTTCTTTGTGTTTTGAGTCCCAACCTAAATGGCCCCGCTTTGGGGACAGAAATATGGCTGTCGTGACCCTGCCTGGGTCACAATCACTGGGAAACAGTGGCTCAGGACATTGCAGCTTAATCATTTCATGCTCCACGTCAAAGAAGATGAAATATATGATTTACAGTGTGGTGGCCCCAGAGCAGAGGTTGTAGGGTTTTCTCCAGGACATGTGTGTCTGGCTTTGGTAACTGGTGAGATTGCGTGCTGCTCACTGAAATAGAGGATGCGGGAGGAGCAACAGGTGTTGGGGAAAACAATGTTCAATGTGGGGTATGTTGAATAAGAGGTGGTGGTGGGTCGTCCTAGTGGAGAGGTCCAATGGATAATTGAATACATGGGTCTGGAGCGTGGAGTGGGAGGAAGAAGTCCAATCTGGAGGTGAACAATGGTGACTCTCCATTTAATTGTTAAATCTTATTTGTTTAAACAAATGTTATTTAAACCATGGGTTTGCATGGGGACCTTCAAGGACCCTGCACAGATGAGAAAAGCTTGGAGCCAAGTATGGAGTCCTGGGGCATGGTGGGAAGAAGAACAGAGGAAGGAGCTCCAAGGAAGGAGACAGAAGGATCAACCAGAGAGGCAGCAGTTAAACCAAGAGAAAGTGGAACAAAGTCAGCAGAGGGCAGAGTTTCAAGGAGAAGGCAGCCAACACAGTCAAATGACTAAGAGATTGCAAGTCAAATCAGACCTGGAAATGCCTTCTGGACTTGGACAACATGAAGGTCAAAGGTGATTTTAGAGAAAGCATTTCAGGGACTGGTGAAGGAGATGCCAGATTACAGGCAGTGGAAGAGATAAGAGAGAGGGTAATGGGAGGGACACAGACTACAACAGAGTTGATAGGGGTTAGGGGTCGGGTCAGGGGGAAGAAAACTGAGCAGGCTAATTTGGGGAAGGAAAGAATCAACGGAGAGGAAAATGAAGGCAGGGTCAAGAGAAGGTCCCGGTGAAGGACAATGGAAGGTGCAGTGGTGGGAGGAGGGGAGGGGCGGGGCCACAGGGAGCAGGACAGGAGGGCCCAGCCTCCCTAGGAATGGGAAAGGAAAGGGGAAAGGAAAGGGGAAGGCCGGCGTGCCTGTGCGCAGTGAGATTTGTAGGTGAGAGGAAAGCCACAGAAGTTATTTTGCTCCGTGAAGTAGGAGGCAGCACCATCTGCTGAGGGCAGGGTGGGAGGTGGTGGCAGGAGTTGAGGGAGGGGCGAGAGAGTGAGGTTCCCAGAGTCTCCTCGCCGTGCAGAGGCGCCTGCGGAGGGAGCGCAGGCAGCTGCCGCTCCTCTTGCTCCGTGGTTGTGTGCTGCCCTTCAGCATTCCACAGCTCACCCTGGTAGACGCTGGGCTGACCCAAGGCTGGAATGTTCCGGGGCAAAGCGACGAGTACCAGACCACGGGCTCCGGGCTGGATTGGGAAGGAAGTAAGGGTTCACATAAGGAAGCAAACGACCAGGAGGAAAGGGAGGGGCCGTAGTTTGCGCTGGGAGCACAGATGGAAGGGGGAAGAACTGAAGAATATGGATGGCCAAACGCTGAATGAATTGGGAGAACTCAGAGGTGGAGCTCCTCCCGACGGCAGTGGGCGCCCATGGGTGTGTGCTGCTTTATCGGAGTGGAGAGGAACGCCCTTGGAGATAAGGAGGCTCAGTGGAACAAAGCTGCGGTATCGGACAGACTTCACCTCCACGCACTCAGAAAAGGCACTAGGACGATGGGGACTTAGGGGCTGGAAGCCACTCCCACAGGAGTCCAGGTGCTCAGTCAGCGCAGGGAAGGAAGACCAGGGATGCCTTCGGCAGAAGGGAGAAAACGGAGAGCCCGAGTGCCCGGAGCCTCCGTGGAGGCGTGTGTCTGTATCGCAACGGAGAATACGCGTCCCCAAGAGGCAATGAAAGTTAAAATGACATTGGCCCTGCCCTTCAGACACACCTAATAGGATCTAGGGTGCAGGAGAGCCAGGGTCAGCGAGAGGAGCCAGGGAAGACATTCCCAGTGGCTGAACAGACCCCCAGCGGGAAGCCAGCGCAGGGCTGAAGACCTGTCTTGTCGGAGGGGTGGACTTGGGGCCTCATCAGCCTCAAGGGATTAAAGCTTCTTTCTGTGTTTCGGGGGTGGGGGCACTGAAGCCAGATGCCACTTGCTGCCCAAAGCTCAGGGTTCCAGACAGACCCCAAAGAAAGGCTGGTGTGGACTGGACAGCCTCTCCCTGGGTGGAGGTGGGTGTCAGGTGGTGTTCCTGGCAGTCTGTGGCGGGATTCCAGCCGGGGGCCGTTTCTCCTGAAGAGGGAAACAGATCTTATCTTCACATCTTCCCCCTATACACCCTCCGCTCCCCCATCCTTTTTTTTTTTAATACAGGCGGGGTCCCCCCATGTTGCTCAGGCTGGTCTTTAACTCCTGGGCTGGGCTCAAGGGATCCTCCTGCCTCAGCCTCCCAAAGGGCTAGGATTACAGGCTTTGAGCCACTGCATCCAGTCTACGGTTTTGAGAAGTAAGGATTGTTCCATAACAGAAGACTGGCTGGATCAGGGGGAAATCAGCCTGCGGGTGGGGCTGGATCATGCTGATATTGGCCATCGGCGGAGGAAGCTATGCTTCTTTCACCTCAGGCCAGCACTAACCCTGGCCCTGACTCCTAAGACCCCATCTTCATCCGCCCTCCCTTCGCTGGAGGAAAGCTCCCTTTAATATAAGACTTTAGCTTCCTTGATACTCACTTGAGAAGCCAGGAAGATGTGAGGCATGGGGAAAAGCGCAGAGTTAAAAAGCAAAACCTTACAATATTTACCAGGTACTTTCTCTACACACACATCCATCTGGCATGTGTCAGGGATGAGAGGTTGGCCTGCGTTTGGAGAAAGGTAAACAGTTCAAGGTCTTAGGCACCCAGCCAAAGTCCGTACGATATGCTGCTCAGTACCACCCACTGCCCCATCTTCATCTTCAGCTGAAACTCAGATCCCGGGAGGTCTGCAAATGGATGAGGTGCTAGCCCCCACCAGTCAGATTCCAATTTGTCTAAGATATCCCAGATCTACCCACTCAATTACATTTAAGAGATAGTTTCTGTCTTTACTTTCACCACCAGTCTTGGTTAAACATCAGAAAAGAGACAAATTACACACTTCTCAGAAACTGAAATTTTATAAAAAGGCATTTTTCTCATATCCATAAAATGATATAATTTTTGCAAGTATAGAAATGTGTCATAAATTATAATGTTCCTTAATTACAGCTCAATGCAACTTGGTGCTTTCTTCCCTCCCTAAAAAACGAGAGAGAACCAAAAAATAATATATATATATAACTGTATATATATATTTATATAATATAGACAAACAAAATATGAAAAAAAATCATTTCCTCTTTGGTATAAAAATCAGACTCTCACCTTGAGAGACACACAGACAGACATGATACTGGGTTTGTAAACTGTGTGGCCAAAAGGGATTTCCCTGCCAAGACTTCCCCTCTCCCATTCCCTGCCCACCCGCCCTCACCTCACTGCAGCCCATCCAGTTCCTTTGGGGCTCCCACACGGAACATTTAAAATCCCCCTACCCACTCCCAGCTCCACACCATTCCTGAAGTATCTCCCGACCCACTACCAAAGAAGAGGAAAGGATTCTTCTCAAGGCTGATTAGGTAGCGACTAACTTGGGAAATGCCTTATTTAGGGAATAGCTTCATAGATGTGGATGAAGTAAAGGACGGGCTGTGGCCAAACTCTGACAGTGTCCCATCCAGACCAAGCCAGGCACTGGCCTGGGCCTGGTTTTGCCCTTCTCCTCCTCTACTACCCGGCACAAGGACTCCACCACCTCTTGCCAGAGGCTGGGCCTGAGGGGCAGGGCTCCTTGCTTACTGAATAAGGGAGCAGAGAGGCCAATTCCCGTTCCAGCCTCATCTCAGGTGCACAGCTTCCCCCTGCAGCCCCACCACAGGGTCCTGGGGTGTAGGTGCAAGAAAGCACCAGATGGGGAGGCAAAGGGAGGTCAAAAGGGAGTCTGCCAATAAACTTGGGTTTAAATTTAAAATTAAAGAAAACTACCCCTCCCCGGGCTGGGTGTGGTGGCTCACGCCTGTAATCTCAGCACTTTCGGAGGCTGAGGTGGGCAGATCACGAGGTCAGGAGTTCGAGACTAGCCTGGCCAACATGGTGAAACCACATCTCTAATAAAAATACAAAAATTAACCAAGTGTGGTGGTGCATGCCTGTAATCCCAGCTACTCAGGAGGCTGAGGCAGGAGAATCGCTTGAACCCAGGAGGCGGAGGTTGCAGTGAGCTGAGATCGTGCCATTGCTCTCTTGCCTAGGTGACAAGAGTGAGACTCCATCTCAAAAAAAAAAAGAAAGAAAAAGAAAAAAAGAAAAGAAAACTACCCCTCCCTACTGACCAAATTTCAGACCCAGCTTTAGCTCACTAAGGATTTGGGGGCCACTTTCCTAGGCTCCAGCCCAAGGCCAGCAGGACTAAGGAATCCAGGAATTGATATGTGTGTCTGTTGGGGGCAGAGGGCAGCACTTTACTCTCAAGGTGAGGAAGCAGACAGGACCAAACCCTCCTTTACACTCTCCCACTACCCTCTGCTCATGGGTACCTCCCTCCCTGGTCAGCTGCTCTGTCCCACAGAGCACTGGTCACTGCAGGGAGAGCCACATGGATCCTCCCAAACCACCCCACAGCCGGCCAGGCTGCGGCATCCCAGTGTGTGCCAGCCTCCTTTTCCCAGGAGAGTTAAGACACCAACCACAACACAAAAGTCACGTAAAAGCCTCCTCCACTTGCCAAATAAAAAAAGACAAAACCAAACTGGACACAACACAAATCAAGGAGAGACATATACGATGTGAGGGGCCGAGGCCCCTGCAGGTCTCTGGCTTCCCGGCATGGTACATTCTTATGTAATTCAGGAACAGAGGCACTAGGGCCCCTCTGGGGAGTAGGAGTAAAAAAATAAGGAGATTATAGTCTCCCTGTGGGTCCCAGGCAGGGCAGGGGCAGACGCAATCTCTCACAGTTTTTTCTTGTTTTTGGTTCCACTTCTGGTCCCCGAGTGGGGCTGGCTCCCCGTGCCTCAGCCTCTGCTCTGCCCTTGGGCCTGCTCCCTCTAGCTCCCCAGCTGGTGGAAGGGCCTACAGCTGGGAACGGATGTCCCAGCCATGTGTGGTGGGACCAGCAGGACAGAGTCTACCGGGGGGACGGGAGGCAAGGAATGAGGACCAGCAGTTCCGAGACGCTGTTCCCTCAGTGACTGGCTAGCCCTGGGTGCTGTGGTCACTGGCACAGGGCATCCATCCTCTGCCTTCAGCCCTTGAGGGGCTTGTCGGCACCGCCATTGGGGCTACTGGCACTGTCACTCTTCTTCCTGCGCAAGCTCTCAATCCAGCTGGAGCTGGAGCGGGTGGTGAAGCTGGAGAGCGCAAGAGAGCTCAGCCGCATGTTCTTGCCAGACATGATGAGCTCCCCGAAGCCCTCCTGGTGGGAGAAGGCATAGCCGGAGCGCCGGGAGCCTGTGCGGCCAACCCGCCGCATGCAGCGGTGCTGGGCCTTCTGCTTCTTCCTCACCAGCTGCGTGTAGCGGACCTGCAGAGGGGCACAGGGAAGAGCCCTCTGTTAGCGTGGAGGTGTCAGACATCGCCAAGGAGAAGGGACCCACAGCATCCGGGACCAGGCTGACGCAGAGGCCTCCGTGGCCAGCTGCACGGGGTGTCTGTCCCCAGGAAGAACAGATAAGCACCAACACACTGAACAGCCACACGGCCCCACAGAGCCCCCCAGTGTTCACACGAGGCCTTTCCAGCCACCCCATCTCTGCTTCCCACAGCAGGTAGCCCGGCTTCTCACCGTGTCGGAGAGATCCGGCTTCAGGTTGAGCCTAAGGAATCGAAAGGCAACCACCGGCATGATGCAGACGACCGTGGTGAGCACAATGGTCAGCCACACCGTGGGCTGGGCCAAGGTGTTCTGGGCATTCCCTGGGGATGGAGAGGAGTCAGTGGCCTTGGGAGTCACGAGGCAGACATTCCCCATTCCCATTTCTGGCAGCTCCACTTCCCCACTCTCAAAGCCTAAGTCACCTCTGGCTTCCCGCTTCTCCAGGCTCACCCTCCAAATGTAGATCTCCAAATTTAGCTCCAAACGCCCCCAAAGCTCCGGACCTGCTGCTTCAATTGCCAGACTTGACATCTCTGTTGAACATCTACCAGGCATCTTGAATTTCCCGTGGCCCAAACTCAATTATTGTTTCCTTTTCCCAGATCTGATCCTGGTCTTTCTTAACTCAGGAAATGCCACAACCCATTCAGTTGCTCCAACTAAAAACCCTGCAATGGATCTTGATTCATTTCTTTAAAAAGTTTTTTTTAATTTCTGGTTTTTTTTGTTGTTTTTTATCTTGATTCATTTCTCTCTCTTCTTTGGACCCCACATTCAATCTGTTGGTTCCATTTTCAAAACATCTCTGGAATCCTACAGCCTTTTACTCTATTCCAAGCCCTCATTAGGCTCATCTGGTGACTGCTCTCACCTCCTAACTAGTATCCCATTTCCACCCTTGCTCCCTACACTTTATTATCCACAAAACTGTAAGAGTGGCCCTTTAAAAACATAAGTAAGCTTATGGTATTTCTCTGCTCAAAGCCCTCTAATGGCTTCCTCTCCCATTTAGATTAAAATTCAAGAACTCAGAGTTCTTCCTCTAACCCATAAGGGCTTAAATAATCCTGACTGATTCCACACCCCCACCCTCCAACTCATTTCCTCCACTCCTCCCCAGCTCCATGTGCAGAAGACCTCGTCCCAGGCCCGGGCTGAAGGCCTTTATATTGCTGTTTCCTCTTCCTGGATTGACAGTTCCCAGAGAGCCACATGGCAGGCTCTTTTTCCCTTTATTCAGATTTCTCTGTGCCGGCTGGGCGCGGTGGCTCACACCTGTAATCCCAGCACTTTGGGAGGCCGAGGTGGGTGGATCACCTGAGGTCAGGAGTTCAAGACCAGCCTGGCCAACATGGTGAAACCCTATCTCTACTAAAAATACAAAAATTAGCCAGGCTGGGTGGTGTGTGCCTATAATCCCAGCTACTCAGGAGGTTGAGGCATGAGAATCGCTTGAACCCAGGAGGCAGAGGCTGCAGTGAGTCGAGGGCTGCAGTGAGCCGAGATTGCACCACTGCACTCCAGCCTGGGCAAGACTCCTTCTCGAAAATAAATAAATAAATAAATAAATAAATAAAATAAACAGAATACTTGGCACATAAGAAATGTTGCACGTGCAGATTGGCTCCTGTTAGTCCCGAACAGCTGTGATTCCTCACTGATTCAACGAGGCCATGGGGACTTACCCACAAACCGGAACTGGTTGGGAAACATGTCGAAGAGCCCATTGCTGTGCATGGCAAAGAGGATGGCAAAGTAAACAGCAAGGCTGCCCCAGATGAAGAAGTGGTTGATGGCCGTCCAGTAGCCTGTGTCCAGCCCAATCTGCAGAAAGTAGGCATAGTCAGGCAGGCGCACCCCCGAAAAGCCCCTTCCCCTAGAAACAGAACTGTGGTGCCCAGGGCAGCCCCAGGGACAGAAGGCTCACTCCTTCCAGAGGAGAGGGGAGTTCCTGGATGGCCTCATACCTGCACGCTAACCACAATGACCAAGGATGTGGCCACAGTGACTGCAAAGGACTGGTAGTCAGCCAGCTGAGTGCCATCATCCCGGGTGGCATCGGCAAACACCCCGTAGGGAATGAAGAACATGAGTACGGAGGTGTAGATGCCCTGGGCGATGCAGATGAAGAACTCCCGCTTGTTGAAGAGAAGGTTCAGCTGGCCCGGCTCATATAGCTTAGGGTACTCCATGCTCCGCTGCTCGGGGACATCCTGTGTGGGAGGACCATGTAGCATAGGGGGCCTCAGAGGTTGCCGTTTTGACCCCGGATGACCAAGGGCAGACTCTGTCCCTGCCTCCTCGTTTCCAAAGTCTTTGGCAGCTAGAACCAACCTCAAGCCAGCCACCCTCAGACTAACTTAGTTCAGCAACCCAAGAGAGTTCTAGATCAGCTGCAGCCAGGAGGGAGAACCAGCCACACCTTCCCCAGCGGAAAGAACTGCCTTCCCAGTGGCCACAGGCAATGGGCACAAGTGTCACACACCACATCTATGTGACTCCTTCAAGCAGTGACCTTCCCCGCATCCCATCTGATCATCCAACTCCCCCATACCTGATCAAAGACCCCCATAGCCAGGACTGGTAGGGAGGTGTACACGATGTTATACAGGGTGATGAAATACTGGTCATAGACGGTCTGGAAGAGAACAGGGAGCAAGGGAGCATGTAACCTTTCTTTGCTGCACATCAGGCACAGGAGGACCGTTGATGTCACATACAGAGAACCCTAAGAAATTTTCTCAGGCTCCTTCTCTCCTCCTTTAATAAGCATTTTTTAAGAGTATATACCAGAAAATAGCTAGGCCCTGGGGGACTGAGTGATAAACAAGACAGATGGAACCTCTGCCGTCAGGTTTACAGATTCGCACTACAGTGGACTGGGAACATTTATTACCTGGGCTGAGAAGCCGCAGAAGAAGCCAAACCAGAAGTGGACCATGGTGAAAGCAAAGTTTTTGTAGAAGAAATAGCAAAGAAACTTGCACATTCGCAGGTAGGACCAGCGCCCATGCACCAGCAGGAGGCGCTGCAGGAACTTGAACTGGGAGAAGGAGTAATCGGAGGCCAAGACAGCCTGGATCCCTTCCTGCCCACTGATCCCCACACCAATGTGAGCCGCTGCAGAGACAAGAGATGACAAGAGGATGAAGACGGCCACCGGCCACACACTTTAGAGCCTACCAAGTTACAACCCCCTTCCCGTCATTCTTCTGCAGTCCAGAGACCTCAGTGGGCCCCTCCCCAGCCTCAAGCCCAGCCTACACATCTGCACAGCCCACACTCACTTTTGATCATGCTGACATCATTGGCTCCGTCTCCAATGGCAAGCGTCACAGCCTTCTTGTACTTCTTGACCAGTTCTACCACCTGTGCCTTCTGCAAGGGGGTCACCCGGCAGCAGATGACAGCTTTGCAGGCACACGCTGTCTCCAGAAACTCCAGCTCCATGTCTGCCTCCAGTGCGTGGGCCTGGAGCACAGAGAAACCTGAGAGAGCCAGTCTTTCCAGGAGACACCTGGGAGTCTCAGCTCCCCCCAGTCCCCTTTGAGACCAGAGTCTTCTCTGAAATCAGGGGAAATTAGAACAAGATATAAAAGCCCTGGACAGAAGTGCTCACTGGAAAGATACTGCCCAAGCTAAGGATAGCGATGCCTACCAGGCTGTGACCATTGATGACCAGGGCGTACTCCCCAGCAACGGCCTCCAGGACAGAAGTTAGCTTGGAAGAAGAAAGCTTCTCCTGGTAGGTGAAGCCGTTGCCTACGGAGCGGGATGAGTCCATCATCTTCTCCCGGGCTTTCCTGTTGAGGTGGAAATGATACGGTTGTGGTCTTCCAGCACGGCAGTGGGGAGCAGGGATTCAAGCCTAAACAGGGTCCATAAACCCCCGCCTGAGCCCTGAGCACAACGCACAGCACCGCCTCCCTTGGGCTTCTTGTTTACCTGAGCTCCTCCCGCACCTCCAGGACAGTACGGCCAGTGACTATGAAAACCTCGGTCATGTCGTCTGTCAGCATCTTGCAGGAATAGCCGATGTTCACAGCCGTCTCTACCAAGAGAGAACGCAGGAGCTACGGACAGGCACCCAACAAGGTCAGCACACTCGCCTGCTTGATGTCCTCGGCTCCATGCAAGGGTCCAACAGGGCTACTGTCAGTTGCAACTGCCTCTGCCCTGCTGGGCTCTCACCTTGCTTGTCTCCGGTTAGCACCCAAATCTTGATGTTGGCCAGTGTCAGGAGGGCAATGGTCTCTGGAACCCCTTGCTGAAGCTTGTCCTCAATGGCCGTTGCACCCAGCAGCTGAAAATACCACAAGGATTCCTGGCACAAGAATCGCAGGCATGAGCCCTCCGTGCCCACCCTTGGCCCGTCCCACAGCCCGTACCATCATGTTGTTCTCAACCTCCTCGTAGATGCTAGCCAGCCTGTCCTCCCGGCTGTCCTGGGCCAGGCTGGCCTGGAGGCGTCGCTCAGCCCACTCCTCGTAGTACTCTTCATCCAGATCCTTGTAGGCCAGCACCAGGGTCCTCAGCCCTTCCCCTGCGTACTCCTGGAGGCAGAGTGGAAAGGCACACCTGGGTAAGTCTGGAGAGCTAATGGACAGTGTGAGGGCGACAATGAATAATCCTGCACTGTAGACTGGGCGTGTGCTACATTCCACAGTTAGGGACTGTCACCACACACACAAAAAGAGGTAACTATGGGAGCTGGCTGATGTGTTAACTTGTCTGACTGTAGTAATCACTTCACTATATATACACGTCAAAACATCACGTTGTAGACCTTATATTTGCAGAATAAAACAAACAAGTCGCCTCCCCCACACGAAGAGTAGAACCCCCCAGGCTGGCCCCTCCTCTCCTCACACCCACATTAAGGTGGTCCATGGTGGTGTTGAGCAGCTCTTGAGTGGAGTGGTGCAGTCTGTCGAGTAGGATAGTGTCAGCCCCTTTGCAGTAGAGTCGGATCTTCCCCTCTGGATTCCGCACTATGAATGGGGCAGGTGAAGAAAGTGCCAGAAAAATTCAGACAGGCAAAGACCCCCAACCTAAACACATCAAGAGTCACCTGGCACACTTCACCCATTCCAGGCCTGAATGCTGCCCCCAAATGCCCCAGCACCCCAGGCCTGGCCTCACCTATGACCGACATCCGCTTGCGGGTGTTGTTGAAGTCCAGGATGGCCAGCAGCTGGTAGGTGATGGCTGTGCCCATCTCATGGACGGTGATCGTTTTGGGGGTGCGAGAGCGGAAAACAAAACCAAAGTTCCTGGCTGCGGTGACCAGGGCCCCCTCATCTGGGGACTGAGCTTTGTAGTACAGCTCTCCTGGGTGGGGAGGAAGAATACACGTGATATAAGTGGCCTCTCTCAGCCACGTGCCCCGCCCTGGATGCCCCAGCCCAGCCGCATTGCAGAGCAGAGCAGAACAGAGCCCAAGGGCAGAGTCAGGTCAGGAGAGTGCGAGCCGGCTCCTCGGCCCACCTTCGTTCTTTTCTTCTGACATGACAGTATGACACAGGGAAAGGAGGCGGAAGAACTCATGCGTGTGGGGGTCCCCGATCTTGACAGCCTCCAGCAGGCTGGGGTCCCAAAATAAGAACTTCTTGTCGGCCAGAGGATTGAAGGAGAAGTCGACAGATTCAGGCCTCTGAAACACATAAGAAGGCTCTTAGGAAAGGCTAGAGTGCCAGGCTGCATCCCAGGGAAGGGTTCATCCCTGCCCTCCCAACTCTCAGTAGGCACCTGTCCATGGTGGACCTCAAAATTTCCACTTCCGTCATCACCAGTTCTGCCTTAAAACACCCATTGCTCCAAGCAGCTTCCATTTCCTATCCAGACAACACATCACTCCTGACTACACTAACTGTTACTGTCCAGGTACCCTGTTTCACTGGCACATAGAATTAGGGAGAGTGAATCTTACCTCTCCCAATTCAGCTTTGTGTCCCAGGACATCAAACACATCACCTACATACAGCCAGGGCAGAAAAAGAAGCAATGTCAGAGCCAGAGAGCTCCAGAGCATGGAAAAACACCTCCAATGCAGAATCCCTGCAGGCACCGAGCCCCTCAACCCTAATCGCTGAGCAGCTGTCACAGTGTGAGTCACTCAGTCACATTGCTGACTCGCGGAATAGGAGGCAGCAGGCACCCTAGATCCCAGAACCCCAAGGCCTGGCCATGAAAGAGCCCCAGCACCCACTGCTCACCATCCCTGTCTCCACCCTAGGTGGCACTCTCCTCAGGGCAGCTCGAATTCCACACCTCCCAGGCCTCCTTGCACCCATTAGACCTGAGCAGCAGACAAGGCTCAGACAGTGACTGAAAGGCATCAGTCAGTACAGAAAGCAGTTACAAGAGGGGTCCACATTCTGCATAAAAGTCAGCCCCACATGCTGCCCCAGGGCATCCCAGCAGCACAGCCATGGGCCACACTGGGAAGTCCAACCACAGCCACATTCCACAGACTCACAAGGACCCTGAGCAGCAAGAGGGGAGAGTCTAGCAGGCTTCCGCCTGGCCAGGATGCCCAGAGGCCAGTGTCTCACTTCAAACAGCCAGGGAGCTCCCTTAATTCCTGGAGCTGAGACCAGGGTCAGGGCATCAGGAGAGGACAAGGGGAGGACTCTCAGAATCTAATTTTTTTTTTTTGATAGAATTTCACTCTTGTCACCCAGGCTGGAGTACAATGGCGCAAACTCGGCTCACTGCAACCTCCACCTCCTGGGTTCAAGCAATTCTCCTGCCTCAGCCCCCCGAGTAGCTGGGATTACAGGCACCTGCCACCATGCCCAGCTAATTTTTGTATTTTTAGTAGAGACGGGGTTTCACCATGTTGGCCAGGCTGGTCTCCAACACTTGACCTGAGGTGATCCACCCGCCTCAGCCTCCCAAAGTGCTGGGATTACAGGCGTGAGCCACTGCGCCCAGCCGGGATCTGCTTCTTGACATAGGACACAGAATGGACCGCTTTTTTGTGTGTGAACTTTTCTCGAGAGACAGGGCCTCATTCTGTCGCCCAGGCTGGGGTGCAGTGGAAGATCATGGCTCACTGCAGCCTTGACCTCCCAGGCTCAAGTGATCCTCCCATCTCAGCTGAGACCACAGGTGCATGCCACCACACCTGGCTAATTTTTAAATTTTTTGTAGGGATGTGGTCTTACTATGTTGCCCAGGCTGGTCTCGCACTCCTGAGCTCAAGCAATCCTCCCACCTCAGCCTCCCAAAGTGCTATGACTATAGGCATGAGCCACCTTGCCTGGCCAGGATGGACCCTTTCTAGGCCCCTCAGACCCAACTAGGAAGGAAGAAAAAAACAATGTTAAGGAAACTGGGGCCCCAGTTCCACTGTCCTTCCAGGCGAGGTGCAAGCCCCCAGTCCCCAGTGGTGCCACCATACCATAGCTACGGCCATTGATGGAGCACTTGTTGAAAAACATGATGTTCTGGGTGAGGGTGCCCGTCTTGTCAGAGAAGATGTACTCCACCTGGCCCAGCTCCTCGTTTAGGGTGGTGGTGCGGGCTTCTGCAGGCGTCCGCTTCTTCATGCAGAACATCTTCTTATCCCAGTTGATGAAGTAGCTGTGGCCCAGACGGATGACCTCCACACTGCACAGGGGACAAGAGGTGAGGCTTGGGTCGGGAAGGGGAGGAGGTGCCCCACCCACATGGGCCTTCGCTGCAGGCCCTCCGCCTGGGGAGAGACGAGAACAGAGAAGACACCTGGGCACAGAAACCTGGGTGGGAAAGGGCAAGGAGAGCCTGAAGGTGGAGCCGGCTGCACACAGCCAGCAGAGGAATGCCCCGACCCGACCCTCCTGACGCTCTCCAGACAAGAAGGTGCAAAGGGCCTGGGTGGGCAGGACAGACAGCAAAGGAGTAAAAGGGGCTGTAGACAAGGCACCCGGCCAGTTCTTACCTCAGGACTAATAATACAGAAACCATGCAGAGAAAAACAAGAGAAAGTGCCAGAGGGAGGGGAGAGAAAAGAGAGAGAGAAATAATGAGGGTGCTGTGCATGCCACAGCAACACAGATGCCACCTCAAAGAGGGGCGGCACCGGGGAAGGGAAATGGAGAAGGCTTGAAGCCCACTCGTCACTGTCCCAGCACAGGGTGGGTGAGCTCCTTCCACCCTGGGCTTGGGGTGCTACATCCCTGATTCTGAACATGGGGCAGGGCTGAAGTGCTCACTGCAGAGGGAGAGGGCCCTGGGCATCTGCAGAACACCACCACTTCACAATGGCACAGCGCTTTGTGGTAGTTGTTGTTTGCTCATTTGTTTTTTGAGCTAGGGTCTCTGTCACCCAAGCTGGAGTGCAGTAGTGTAATCATAGCTCACTGTAGCCTCAAACACCTGGGCTCAAGCAATCCTCCCACCTCAGCCTCCCTAGTAGCTGGGACTACAGGTGCATGCCACCACACCTGGCTAATTTTCATTTTTTGTAGAGATGGGATCTCGCTGTGTTGCCCACACTGGTCTTGAATTCCTGAACTCAAGAGATCCTCCCGCCTCCACCGCCCAAAGTGCTGGGATTACAGGCGACAGCCACCGTGCCCGGCCACTTTAGTGCCTTTAACATCTCCAGGTCTGTTCGTATCCTCTTCTTTGCTAATCATATGCACTGTTAGCATTTCCAGAAAGGGCCATGTTTAGGTCCAGTGCAGCTGAGCAATGGGGTCATATCCGGAGCCCTGCTTCCTACCTGAGTAAGGCTCCTATCAGGATCCCATTACCAGGCAAATGGGAATGTCTTCACATTCCAAAGGGCCTTTTCCTCACACAGCTCTTCAACCCCCTCTCAGCCTCCCCCAAACATACACACTGTGACCTGATGAGACTCAGAAAGAAAACTGCTTTAGCTGCTCCCAAGGGCTTCAAGTGAACTGAGATACAAAACACAGATAGCAAAGCCCATAGGTGGGAAAACAAAATTAGGTTGTAAGCACAAAGGCATTTAAATAGTAATGCAGAAGGGGGTGGCAACAGTCACGATGAGCAGGCTACCACCCAGTAACTGTACAGTCATTTAAGTTTAAAATGTATCTTCTAAGCCAATATCTTATACCAAGACATCCTATTAAAAGGTGAGACAAGTACTCCTGTTCCTGTTTCACGTGGGAAAACTAAGATCAAGTGAGGCCCTGAGTGACCGTGGATTTTCCTGAGGTCACATGGCCAGTGACGAGGCAGAACTAAACCCAGAACCTTCCGACTCTCCTCTTCACACCCTGGAAAAGCCTAAACTGTATTCCCTCAGCACAGAAATGCTGTATCTTCTATTTATTATCATCAGCAGTAAGATTGGGGGCTGGGAGAGAGTTGAGGGCTAGTGGGGAATCTGTACGAACAAAAGATGGGGGACAGGACAAGTTTTCAGCACCTCCATAAAACATTTCCTTAAAAATGTCACAGGTTCCCTTATCTCAAGTGCAAGGCACTAAGCAAGAAAGTTCCTTTCCCCTGGCCATTCTTCCTGCCTCCTCTTCCTCCTCCTCCCCTTCATTCTCACTGGCCTGTCCCTGCTAACATTCTCTTTACCTCAAACATCCTAGATGTTGCCTTGATCCTATTCATGCTGTACACTACTGCCAGTCAATACTTCCTAAAGCATTCTTTAGATTTTTTTTAGAATGCATTTTTTTCTTTTTGTGGGGGAGGGGTTCTGGTGAAAACCGGAAAAGCTGCTAGACAAATTCTAAAAGAGCTGTAACACTTAGAATGCATTTTTAGAATACGGAATACATTCTTTTGACTTTCTTCAAAAACTTTTTTATTTGTTTGTTTGTTTGTTTTGTTTTGTTTTTTGAGACAGAGTTTCACTTTTGTTGCCCAGGCTAGAGTGCAGTGGCGTGATCTTGGCTCACTACTACCTCCACCTTCTGGTTTCAAGCGATTCTCCTACCTCAGCCTCCCGAGTAGCTGGGATTACAGGCACCCGCCACCACACCTGGCTAATTTTTGTATTTTTAGTAGAGACGGGGTTTCAACATGTTGGCCAGGCTGGTCTCTAATTCCTGACCTCGTGATCTGCCCACCTTGGCCTCCCAAAGTGCTGGGATTACAGGTGTGAGCCGCCGCGCCCAATCTCTTCAATAACTTTGAATGGTTAGTAAGTACAAAGTCCTCAGGCAAATATTCAAAAGCCTCCACAATCAGGAGCAAGCTATGTTTCCAGCTCTTGCACTTGGCCCAAAACCCTGGCCAACTATTTCCATAGGCCATTCCCAGGCTCCCATCTCCACACCTTTGCTTCCAGCCCTCTCATCCTCCTCTCCATTGTGCCTCCACCTTCACCCAGCCCAGTCACCACTCAAAGCCCAGAGCAAATGCCATGTCTCCCTTCCTGCCTACCTGCTTAGGGAGCGACACTCTCCCAGCCCCCGGGCACCCTGTGCCTCCCACATGGTATCTCAGTCTGACACTGTCCAGATCTCCCCTCCTCGACCCATCCATCTGCTGCTGCTGAAGGCAGAGGCCACCTTATACATCTCTGTATCCCCAAGCTTCACACAGAAGACTCTAGGTCGAATTCTACAGCACTGGTTCCTATTTTGTTTTATAATGTGTTTAGATTTTCCTTCCTTTGCTAGACGTAAGCTCCTACAAGGAAGGAGATCCATTCCTAATTCATCTTTTATTTGTGATGGCACCTAGCACACTTCTTTGTACACAGTAGGCATGTAATAAATAGGTGCTGAATAAATCAATATTTTTTTTTTCTCTAATACAGTCCCAAGTACCAGGAAACTGTGGTAAAAAGTTTGCTCTGCCCACAAAGATAAACAGATAACATCAAATGTTTACAGTACAGGAAGAAGAGGACTTCAAGTTACTTCTCAAGGACTTCATCTTCATAGAAAAGAAAAGTTCTATGGGACCACCTGACTCCCTGGAGAGACCCCAGGTCAGAGAAGGCACATACCTGACATAGAGTGAAATGGGCACAACGGTGTTGAGGATGATGATGTAGGACCAGAAGGAGAGGAAGCCAGAGAAGAAGGCACTGTCCACTGCCTCATCCCACGGCAGGTAGACCTGGAAGCGCGTCCCCACCTCGTGCTCCCAGATGGCATTGCCAATGGCCAGGATGACCCCCATGCAAATCAGGAATCCAAAAATCTGGGGAGGAATGAGAAGCACAGGTGAGGCTGACATGTAGGAAGCCCTCAAAACCAAGTGCATCTGTGATGTATTCATTCCTTGAGCCGTCAAAAGCTCAGATGCTCTAGTGCAAGCTTGTCCAACCCGTGGTCTCTGGGCCACATGTGGCCCAACACAGATTCATAAACTTTCTTAAAACACCATGAGATTTTGGTAACAGCTGAATGTTAAATGAAAAATAATTAAAAAAAAAACTATTATGGGCTGGGCTCAGTGGCTCAAGCCTGTAGTCCCAGCATTTTGGAAGGTTGAGGTGGATGGATCACCTCAGGTCAGGAGTTTGAGACCAGCCTGGCCAACATGGTGAAACCCCGTCTCTACTAAAAACATAAAAAAAATTAGCCAGGCCTGGTGGCACTTGCCTGTAGTCTCAGCTACTCAGGAGTCCAAGGCATGAGAATTGCTTGAACCCGGGAGGCGGACGTTGCAGTGAGCCAAGATGGTGCCACTGCATCCCAGCCTGGGCAACAGAGCGAGAACTTGTCTCAAAAAAAAAAAAAAAAAAAATGGCCAGGTGCAGTGACTCACGACTATAATCCCAGCACTTTGGGAGGCCAAGGTGGGCAGATCATGAGGTCAGGAGTTCGAGACCAGTCTGGCCAACATGGTGAAACCCCGTCTCTAATCTCTACTAAAAATACAAAAAAATTAGCCAGGTGTGGTGGCAGGCACCTGTAATCCCAGCTACTAGGGAGGCTGAGGCAGGAGAATCATGTGAACCCGAGAGGCGGAGGTTGCAGTGAGCCGAGATCATGCCATTGCACTATACTCCAGCCTAGTGACAGAGTGAGACTCCGTCTCAAAAAAAAAAAAAAAATTTATGAGATTTTTTTTGCAATTTTTTTTTCTAAGCTCATCAGCTATTGTTAATATTAGTGTATTTTATGTGTGGCCCAAGACAATTCTTCTTCCAGTGTGGCCCAGGGATGCCAAAATATTGGACACCACTGCTCTAGTGGAAAAAGCTCAGAACTGGTGACAGGTTCTAGTCTGTCACCAATTATCATGTGGCCTTCTGTCTGACCATTATTTCATCTATATGATGAAGAACCTGAAATAGCTGATTAGCTCTCAATCTGGCACCTTGAAACCTTCCAGAGTCCTCAAAGTTGGTAAGAGTGGGGATGAGCTACTTTTAACATACAGAAAACTTACTGTAAATAATCTATTCACCTGGGCTAGTCCTCCACAAGCCAACAAAAATGCCAAGCCACGGTAATGTTCACTATCTCACATAGATGGCTTTTTTTTTTTTTGAGACGGAGTCTTGCTCTGTCGCTGAGGCTGGAGTGCAGTGGCGCGATCTCAACTCACTGCAAGCTCCACCTCCCAGGTTCACGCCATTCTCCTGCCTCAGCCTCCCGAGTAGCTGGGACTACAGATGCCTGCCACCACGCCCGTCTATTTTTTTGTATTTTTAGTAGAGACGGGGTTTCACCATGTTGGCCAGGATGGTCTTGATCTATTGACCTCGTGATCCACCCAGCTCGGCCTCCCAAAGTGCTGGGATTACAGGCATGAGCCACTGCGCCTGGCCGAGATTGCCTTTTTTTTTTAAACTTGGGAAACAAACTGTATCTTCATAAACGTAGATTTCTTTTTTGAAACAGGGTCTTGCTTTGTTGCCCAGGCTGGAGTGCAGTGGCATGATCCTAGCTCAATGCAGCCTCAATCTCCCAGGCCAAGCAATCCCCCAGCCTCAGCCTCCAGAGTAACTGGGACCACAGGTGCATGCCACCAAACCTGGCTAATTTTTCAATTTTTTGTAAAGACAGGGTCTCACTATGGTGTCCAGGCTGTTTTCGAACTCCTAGGCTCAAATGATCCTCCCACCTTGGCCTCCCAAAGTGCTGGGATTACAAGTGTGAGCCACCACTCCTGGTCTAGATTTCTTGATTAGTCAAAAATCTTATAAATTTTGGAGTCTCTGGAGAGACTGGTAAAAAACCAGACCACTGTCCAATTTCCTACATCTATTTCCAAAGCTGCCTCCACTGTTTAGGCTTTGAAACAAAATACGAGATTGGTGCCCTATGACCACCAGGGGGCGACTGGAGCCCTTATGTGATAGACAACCTCGCCCACCAGGCTGGGTTTCCGCACACCCTTTGAAGCCAGGGCGGAAACAAGCTCACCAGAGGCTAGCCCCAGCCTTCACAAGCTGGCATGTGGGGGGCAGGCGGCAGACAGTCGGGGCACAGGAAGGGGAGGAGAGCCCAACAAGGAGTTCAGATTTCTAGCTAAACAAGAGAAGGATTCAGGAATTGCCAAAAACTAAAACAGAAACTTTTCCTTTGGGATCCTTCGTTCTTAAAAGTTGGGGGGAAAAGCCCCTGCCAACCTCTTCCAAATGGAAATTTTTCTTTTAATTCCCTCTCCATCCCCATGAAGGCCTCCTTGTCCCTGGCAAAAGCAAACAGAAGGTCACATGCTTCACAAAGTCATCATCATAACTGGAATCAGAGAAGGGATGATTTGTTTCAGCTTTAAGTTGTTGATTCATGCACGTTCCTAAAGTTTTTTTAAATAACATCTTCCAACTAAAAGGAGCCTAAAATAAACACTGCCTTTGTGTAGCTGACCTGCTAGTGGCTTTAACGCCAAACCTGAAGCCTACTGACCAAAGAAGAGAGAGGAAAGGAAAAGGAGCACCCAGGGAGAAGCAGAGGGCAGAGGCAGGGAACCAGATGTGGGGCGCCTCACCCAGAGCACCAGGGTATTCATTAGGCGATCAATACTCGTTCTTTTGAACTTTGTTCTGCCGCTGTTTTGCATCAGCTTAGTGTCGGGACCTGGAAAAGAATGGGAAGGGCTGGGAAAGCCAAATAACACATCTGCCTCTGGGCTTCTGCCCTGATCCCCAGACTGCAGGACACCAGGGTGGAATAGAGATACTGGCTGGATAAGAGGCCTATATACACAGCTGGAGGTTTCTTACCTTAGGTATTCTCCCATCTCATCCCATACTCCTGAGGGAGGGCTGGCTGAGTCACTCTTACCCTTCTTTCTCTGGATGCTAGGAGGCTCACCTGCAAAGATGACCAGCCCGAAGCACCACTCGGTGTTTCGCAGCACACAGCCCCGCAGCAGCATGTTCTGGTTGCTCAGGGGGAACTTGTTTTCCTTCCAGTAGAGAGTTCCGCTGAATTTGTCTAGTTTGTTGTTGGGAGGTTCACAGATCACTTCACCTGAACAGGAGACAAGAATTCCACTGCTCAAGGTCCAGTCTACAGCCTGACCACAAGACAATACAACAAAGAGAAAATGAGCTGAGGGAAGAGGATGCAAGGGCAAGGGCCCATCCATATGCTGCTGGGAGGAGTGTGAGCTGATGCAACTCTTCAGGAAAATAATGAAGCAGGCCAGGCGTGGTGGCTCATGCCTGTAATCCCAGCACTTTGGGAGGCTGAGGCGGGTGGATCACCTGAGGTCAGGAGTTTGAGACCAGCTTGGCCAATATGGCAAAACCCTGTCTCTACTAAAAATACAAAAATTAGCCGGGCATGGTGGTGGGCACCTGTAATTCTAGCTACTCGGGAGGCTGAGGCATAAGGATCGCTTGAACCTGGGAGATAGAGGTTGCAGTGAGCCGAGATCGCACCACTGCACTCCAACCTGGGCAAGAGTACTTAAAAAAAAAAAAAAAAGCAGCAGCATGACCTAATATTTGTTTGTACAAACATATGAAAAGTGTGATGAGCACACACTGACTGTCAATTAATGTGGCTACCTCAGCAGGGTAGAAGAGGAAGGAAGAGCTATTTTCTTTCTTTTTTTTTTTTTTTTTTTTTTTTGCTTTTTTTAAGACAGAGTCTCACTGTATTGCCCAGGCTGGAATGCAGTGGCGCGATCTCGGCTCACTGCAACCTCCACCTCCCAGGTTCAAGCAACTCTCATGCCTCAGCCTCTCAAGTAGCTGGGACTACAGATGCATGCCATCACGCCCGGCTAATTTTTGTATTTTTTTTTTCTTTTTGAGACGGAGTTTCACTCTTGTAACCCAGGCTGGAGTGCAGTGGCACGATCTTAGCTCACTGCAACCTCCTCCTCCCTGCAACCTCCGCCTCCCAGGTTCAAGCGATTCACCTGCCTCAGCTTCCTGAATAGCTGGGATTACAGGCATGCAGCACCATGCCCAGCTAATAATTTTTGTATTTTTAATAGAGACAGGGTTTCACCATGTTGACCAGACTGGCCTCGAACTCCTGGCCTCAAGCAATCTGCCCACCTCGGCCTCCCAAAGTGCTGGGATTACAGGCATGAGCCATGGTACCGACCTCTATTCACTTTTTCTTATACACTCTGTATGGTTTGTCTTATAAGGAACATATATTATTATTCTGAGCTAATAAGCTAAAAGAATAAGCTGAATTTCTCTCAACATGCATAGCAAGTGGGGAGCTATCAGCCACAAAGTTCCCTTGAAATAATTATCAACTCAAAAACCAAGAGGGAGCCATATGACATTATGAACACTCACCTCCCCCAAACAGTCCAGGGAGTTGCATAATAACAACAAAAAGCCCAAAAGAAAAGGTATAATTTAACGCCCCCAAACAAAACCCAACCCCCCTCCTCTACCTTCAGGCTGCTCCTCCAAAATTACTCACCATCAAACTTGGCAAGCTTATTGATGTCTCCCAATTCTGAGGTGACTGGAATCGCCTGACGTACTTTCATGTTGGTCTCGCTGGAAGGACAGTATCCCTGAGTCCCAGCTCCCTCCTCATCCTCTAAATGTTTTTTTTCACAGATGGGGTCTCGCTCTGCTGCCCATGCTGGAGTGCAGTCGCACAATCATAGCTCCCTAAAGCCTCGAACTCCTGGGCTCGAACAATCCTCCCGCCTCAGCCTCCCAAGTGGCTGGGATTACAGGCATTAAAACCACCATACCCAGCTAATTTTTAAACTTTTTAAATTTTTTGTTTGTTTGTTTCATAGAGATGAGGTCTCACCATCTTGCCCAGGCTGGTCTCAAACTCCTGGCCTCAAGCAATCCTCCCACATTGGCCTCCCAAAGCGCTGGGATTTACAGGAGTGAGTCACCATGCCCACCTTTCCCCATCCTCTAAATTCTACCTGGTGACACCTAAGCATGGTGCATAACTGCTCAGCCCAGCAAATACTGGTTGAATAACACTTCACACATCCCATCCAAAGCCTTTCCTACCCCTAATTTTTCCAAATTCAGACAGAGCCCAGGCCTGAGAACCTCATTCAAAGACAATCTTTTTACCTCCAAAGAGACAGAAGGAGAGGGCTGACACTGAGCATGCCACTTACCCATCAAGTTCTGCTGTCTCTATGTAACACAGCCCATGGGGCTCACTGCTGGAAAGGAGGAGGAGATCCGCCTAGAGAGAAAAACTAATGAGAAGTCCGAATATGCAAACCTCCACCCCCAGTGGGCTGTAATGGTGGCTCCTTCCACTAAGCATTCTTGGTTTGCTTAGTTCCAGGTGCATAAATGGCTAGTCCCAGGCAAATCAGCATGACACAGAAGCCCCTGGTGTGAGCAAGTTTCCTGCCATGGGTGTTTAAGAGGCAACAGTAAATCAGGAAAGATTCATCCTTTTCTCACAAAGAAGAGGAAGAACCCTACAGGCCTAGAGGGGCACCCTGTCCCTTACCGCCACAAACTGGTTATTTTCTAGCTTGATAATATCACCAACACAGACATTCATCCACTGCTCCTGCTGGAGGCTGAGGCAACGAGAAGACAGTGGAGAGGCTGTCAGGAGCTAAAGAGGTTCCTAAGGGACCCCCCTTCCTCCCCAGAGCTCTTGTCTCCAACAGGCACTCACATTCCATTGATCAGCACCTGAGACTGGCGGTTATTCACCTGGTTATCACTCTTGTGGCGGAACTGAAAAGAAGAAAACTGAAAGGTAAGACACCTTCCCCCGCCTGGAAGGAATTCATTGATCAGTAGAACTCAGAGCATGCTGGTTAACGCCTCATACACACCCCATCACAAACCAATTCACTCCCTGATTCCCTCTCCCCACGCTCAGCAAAAAGACATCATGGATCTAGCTGGACCGGGTAAGGGATGGCAAGGTCACCAAGAAATTGTGCTGGATGAAGGTGGCTGTGAGTTGGGGGTGGGGCTGGGAGTACGGGTGGGTGACTGGGACAAAATAGAGGAATGAAAACAACTCACATAGTCATCGGTGGCATCTTTAACAGCTGTGATGGTGAGGACAAGAACCAAAGGCACGATGGTGGTGAACCAGGACAGGGAAGAGATCTGTGGGATCAACTGAAAAAAAGAAAGAGAAGTATGCCTCTGAGGCCCCATCTGATGCCTTCATTCCCTTTCCTCTTCCTTGGCTTTATTCAATTTGGGGAGCTGCAAAAAATCTACTATGGGTCACCTACCTGCAGAATGAGGAGGAACAGGAAGTAAGTGTTGGCAACTTCCTGGAACTGTTCAAAGAGGTTGACAGGCAGGAAGGTGAGAATATTGTACTTGGAGGTCTTGATGCAGTTACTCTATGGCAGTAGGAGAGAAGATAATGAGCAGCCTCCAGTCCCAACCCAGAACCAGACTGAGGCTGCATCCCCCATCTTTATACTTCCCCAGACCTCTACTCCAAGAGCCAGCAAACACAGGTGTGGGAGGGGGAAAGAGGAGGAGAGAAGGGAGTCTCAAGGGGTTCAATGTATTCTGCTTCACTGACAGGTGAAGGCATGAAAAATTCAGCACGATAGCAGATGGAGAGTGGCTGAGGAGGTTGCTTCCCCTCCCCCAAGCACTCTTTCCAGGCAGCCCTCAGTCCCAACAGTAGGTTGTCCTTGCCCCTTTCCCCTCTCCAAACAGAGAGAGGGAACAGGTGGTCTAGAGTCACTTACCGCATACTGGAATTTCTCATTGTATTCTCGGTCATTAGCCCGCGCCCTCCTTTCTTCTTCTGCAACAAAATGATGCTGCAGTCAGGAGGAGCAAACTGAGGTCTCGACCAACACTTTGTTGGGGGGTTCCCTGTTTTTTTCCACAGAATATCATTTTAAGGAGTTAGCTCCACAGCTGAGGGGGTCATCAAATTCTTCCCTCCAGTCCACCTCTCACCAGCAGCCTGACCACACGGCTCTCCAGGTTACATTCACAGGACAGGACATGTTCTCATTTCCTCACCACCAACCTTCAAGGTCTTCCACTGGAAGCACCCAGTTTGTCTCCCCCACCCCCACTCCAGAGGAATCTGAGCCACTGACAGTCCTGGGATTCCCTAGCCCCTTTTGCTGCTATTATTAATGCATACATCATCATAATCAAGGAGTAGCGCTGAAAACGCAAAGCTTCCTTCCCCCTGGGGACCACTGCAGATCTAGTCGCGGTACCACTCTCTCCCTTATTTGAAGGGTGGGGTAGGTGGCAAGAAGGAGGTTCACTGTGCCCTGGAGCTGCTCTGCGGCAGCATCCCAGCCCCACGTGCAGTCCCCCCTACAGGAGCCTCTGCTTGTCACATGTCACCAGCAGCTGCTTCTGACTGGCCCACAATGACATCACCTTATTTCAAAGCTCATCTTCAAGTAGAAAAAGGTGTGTGGGGGGGCGTTTCAGGGATATGGGTCATGCAGACTGAGATAGAGATAGAGGAGGGAGGAATGAAATGTAATTGAAACAGTTGCTCTCTAACTGGACCTTCCTTGTACCATCTGCACACATTTAGCTTTAAAGGGCTCATTTGTCACTCAGTTAGTGACACCTATCTAGCTAAACCTATCCGAAACCTCTGCAGGTCTGGGACTGCAGGCACCAAATTCATGTCCCAGAACAAGGAGCTGTCCTATAATAGATTCCCCAGCCCATCTCCCTGCGGGTCACCATGACCTCATGCTGCAAAAAGGGGTAACTTGGTTAGGCAGCAAACCTAATGCCTTAAGCCAGTCCAGGAGCCAAAGACAGCATTCCAGACCCCTTTCTACACACCCCAGGACCCCTGCAGCGCACACTGCAGTAACAAAACCCCAGGCCACAGTGCCCCCTGCCTACTAAGCCACTTCACTCCCATAAACTTCCCTAGAGGGCCTCCCTTGGGCCGAGTCCCCTGCGCAATCACCAAAGACCATGCAAAGGAAGAAGGTAGGGACTGGATCCTTCGGAGCCAGGATCTCTGGGTCTGGAAAGAGGATCAGGGGAGGTAGGGGGAGGCTGGGGACAAGTGAATGTAGGGATTGGAGGGGGGAAATAATGGGTGCGGGAGAGCTGCCAGGCTCTGCCTCCCGTTACCTGTCCCCCAAGAGGGCTTCTTTCGGCTCCAAGAGGGAGGCGCCTGGGTCCGGGCCCACTTCTCGGGCATCTCCTTGGGGACCGTCATGATCCCGGTTTGAGTGGGGGAGGGCAGACCGTCTATATGTCCTTGGCCTTAGCGGCATCGATGGGGCGGCCCCCCGGGGAGGTGCAGGAGCCGCGGCCGCTCAGAGGGGAGCCCCGGCCGTCGGGCGCGCGCCCCACCCGCAGCCCGGGCCATCCTCCCGGCCGCCGGCGCTCGGGGACACCGCGAGCTCAGCTGCGCCGCCGCCGCCGCCCCCCATTCCCCCCGGCGGATGCCAGCGTGCGCTGAGTGGCCCAGGACACGCCGAGCACGCCCAGGGCTCCGCCCCCGCCCGCTCCCCGACTGCAGGAGCCGCAGCCTGCCAGCGCGCCGCGTAGGCGAAAGCTGGCGCGCGAGCCCCGCCTCCCCTCCCACCCCCGGGCCCGGCCAATGCGGGTGAGCGGACTGCCGGCGTTGTCGGGGGCAACCGCTTTCACCCACACACACCCCCGCCCGCGGAAAAACCAGGAGGACCGGTAGATGGAAAAACGAGGGGAGCAGGGAGCGGGTGAAAGGACCAAGCAGAGATGAGAACACAGCTCCCTAAGCCAGAGAGCAGGAGCTGCAGGTGCCCCAAGATAAGACCGCAGGTGTTTCGGGGCGTGGGGCTGGTGCTCAGCGCTGTCCTGGCAGATAACCCAGCTTTGGGATCAAGCGGAAGAATTCTGTTTCCTAGGCTCCCCCCAAGCTGGGTAGGGGCTGCTGTAAGCTACCCTCCCTCAGACCCATACCAGTTGTCCCTTTTCCTTTTGCTCCCTGAGCCATAACAACACCCACTCTTGATGGTTCCCGGGATCTCCCCTCGCCTGTCTTACCTGGGGGGCGCTTTTTTGCACACAGTGCCATCTCACCCAGCAAGGTCCCAGCAATCCCATGGGAGACCCTGCAAGAAGTGACAGACGAATGAGGTCAGGAAGCAGAGGATAACCCTTCCCTCCCCTCATGAGACCTCTTTTGAAGACCTTCTCCAGCTCTGACCCTGCCCTCCCAGTCTCTCCTCTTACTGCCATGATGGGTCCCTGGGAAAGAGGGGACTTCTCCACCACCTCCCATCATGCCCCTGCCTTGAGTGACATGGGGGGCTGAGACTTTACAGAAGCCCATGCCTGTAGGGAAAGGAGAAGAGGCCAGATATTGAAAAAAGGGGAACAGCTCTCAAGGTATCCATCCCAGGGACAATGGAGGCTCTCATGTGTTCTGGCGGCAATGAGTAGTGCTTGTGCTTACTAGATAGCAGTTTCCCCAAAGGGTGGGGTGGAGGGAACATAAGCCAGGAAACACCTGGCAGGGCATCAGGAAACAGGGTGGGCAGGCTCCACCCTTCTCGAAAGGCTTATAAGTTCCCTGCCATCCCCACCCCCCATTACTAGGGCTTCCATTATCACCTCCTCCAGGGGAGCTCACATTAGAGGCATGGCCCTCACTTTCTGCACAGACAGTCCCCAAACAGCTTCCCCTCAGCCTGGGTCAGCCACCCTTCTGGGCTGGCAGAAGGGTCTTCCCAACCCTGGTGGGGAGTTTGCCCCTCCCTCCCTCCCACCCCAAACCTAGTCCAGTCAATATGGCACGGGTTGCAGGCTCAAGGAGCACCAGTGAGACAGGCCTGTGCCTGCTTCCGCCTTCCCATGTCTTTTCTTTCTCCTAAAAGGTTCAAGGCCTGGCCTTACAAGGCAAAGCCTCATCCTTACTCCCCAGCCTGGCCTAAAGGAAACTGCCAGCCAGTCACCTCCTCTTTCCTTGTCTGGGTGGAAGGCCTTTCACCTCCTCATCCTCTTTGGTTCCCTCTGCCTTTCGCCTACCAGGCACACCCCACCAACCTGTCAGCCCCAAGAGATACTAATTGCCTGTCTGGCCAACCTCTATAATTACAGACTCTGGCCACGACTCAGTCACCCACACCAGTTCTCCTTTCGCTAGCTCAGATCCCACCCTTACGCCAGGTCAGGCAATCCTGAAAGCCAGAAGTCCTTTTCATCCCTGACCTTCTCCAACTATGGCAGTTCAGGGTGCCTGGCTCAGGAAGAAAAACCTCATCCATATTTTAGAGATGCCAAGCCCTCCTCCAGGGCCCCCAGCCAGGGTCTCCACCCAGTCTGAGTATGAGTCACGGGAGGGTGGGGAGCACAGGGAGAGGTTAAAGGATGGAAGAGTGGGCATCACAAGTTCTACAGGCAGCCCCGCCCTTGGGGAGGAAGGGATCAAGAAACACTGTCAGACTAAAGATCTGAGTTTGAGTCCCATGAAAGAGTTAATGTAGGAGCTGCACACGCCATCAGGAGTCAGGAGTCTGGATATGGACCAGGAAAGTTGTTTTACCTCTGAGACCCTGGGGAGACTGGAAGCAGACCTCATCCCCTCTGGGGGGGCCATCATTCCAAGGGGAAGGGAGGAGAGACCTGGGAACAGGGATCCCCTCTCACTTTTCCTTCTTAGTCTCACACAGCCTGGGTTTTCTGAGCAGGTCAGGCCCATCAGCCACGTTGCCCTGCCCCGTCACCCAGCCCCAGCCCCCTCTCGGCCACATTTGGGATAAAAATAGCCAGCCCCGGCAAGCAGGCAATGCTCCATGGAGGAAAACAGCTCCTCCTGTAGGTCCGGTCCCTGCTCCCGTACAAGCAAGAGCCCCAAAGGCTGGCCACTTCTTTCAGAGCAGGCTGGCAGGTCAGGGAAACAGGAGGAAGTGGAACTCGAGGCCTCCAGCTCACTGGCCACCAACACGAGCTCGGGCCACCTTCCCTCACCAAGGACAGAACTCAGGGCTCCCGGCATAGCTATCATCTCCCAGAGCTACTGCCCCTCCTGACACCCTCAGTTTTCCTCAGGCATAGACCTCCACCTTACTGAGACAAAGCCTACCAGCCCAAACTCCCTTCTCCAGGCACCAAATCCTCGGGTCCCGGTTACTCCTCTCGCCCAACAACTCTCTGGGCGGGTCTCCCCTGGCCGAGGCTGCACAAGCTTCTCCTTGGCACTCGCGCTGCTCTCCTGCTCTCCACGCGCCCCTTCGGCACCCCATCCTCCCATCCTGCACACAGCCCCCCCGCTCTGCCCCGTCCCGTCCCCGGGCACCCGACAGCCCCTCCTCTCCAGTCGGCCGCCACCCCCTCCCCGTCTGGCAGCAGCTCCCGACTCTCGGCCTCCGGTGCTCCCCAGTCTACACCCGCTCCCCGGCCCCTCCAGCCCCGCGGCTGCGGCCGCATCTCTCTCTGCCCTCCCGGCCCCGCGCTCCCGGGCGCCCCCGCCTCGCCTCGCCTCACCTCAGCGCTCAGCGCTCTGCGCTCGCCCCGGCGGCCCCGTACTGCCCATGCCGGGGGCTGGGGCGGGGGGCGCTCGGCTTGGCTCCCCGCGGGCTCCCGCCCCCCAGCTGCGGCCCCGCTCCCCCCGGGCCTCGGCCCGCTACTTTGTGTCAGTTTCGGCCACCACGGGGCGGAAGTGACGGAGCCGGCGGCGGGGGCCGGGGGACGGGAGGGGGTTTTGGGGAGGGGAGAAGGAGCAGGGAGGAGGGAGCAGCCATCTTTGTGCGGGGCACTGGGAGGGTCTTAGCCCTTCCGAGGCTCGGCGTGGCCAGGCTGGGATCCCCCCACACGTACGTCCATCCGCATCTTAAAAGAAAAAACAATTCGGGAGGCTAGATCGCTCTGAGGGGTATTTTTAATTCGGAAGAAAGGAATAGAGGAACACTGCCTTCTCTGCAAAACGAGCATCCTCTGCAGGGAGCGGCAGGAGAGCTGTAGAAGTGGTGAATAACCAGAATTTTCCCTGGCGCCAGGTTGCCCTCAGCCCGACTCTCGCTCCTCGGAGCCGTCCGCCCTCCGTTCCTTCACCCTCCCTCCTCGCCCTGGCTCATTTCACTGTATCTCAACTCTCCTTGAATGAACGACACAGCACCGAGATGTCTAGGAACGGTGCCTCAGTTTCCCAGCCTTGCGCTCTGTCTCTGTGTCCCGCCTTCCTCCCTCCCTCCACCCCCACCACGCCCCCTGGGTGGAGGCGGCTTTCCCACCCCTAACTGCCCTCTTGGGGAGGCATCCCCGAGAGGGTGAAGGTGGGAGGCGCCAAGGCAATGAGAGCTAGGAGTCGGCAGTCGGGACAGGCTATGGAGGGCAGTCCCCAGGGTTGTGCCCTACACTGTATGGTGGCCCCCTCCACCCTGCAGATGCCCGCAGCCGTCCCCATCCAGCGTCCAGGTGCGCACTCTCTAGCGGTTACCTCGAGCAACTACATTCCGAGAGGCCCTGAGAGTCAGAAAACCGCTTTGCGGGAGGAGGGGATGAGAAGCCTGAGTCCTGGTACCTTATTCTCCTCCACTTCTCCCTGTCCAGGATCCTTCTTAGTTTCGGAGGAAGGGATGCCAAACGGGTAAACAGCGAAGGCTCCCAGGTTCTGGCACATTAACAAAGTGGAAGAATGACTGTTGTTCCCAGGCGGGGTCAGTGGCTGGCTCCAGGGTCCATGAGTGAAGTGAGGGTTGTCCTAATCATAGCTTACACTCCAGCATCTGAGCTGAGGCAGGAGTTTCCAACTCTGAGGCTTTGTGTTGGGCAGACATCAGATCCTGAGCTGACTCTGGGTCCTCAGGGTGGTGCAGAGCCACCAACAGCTGATAAGTGGCTGTGCCAACGATGGCCCCCACCAGAGGGGCCACCACAGGCACCCACCACCAGCCATTACCAGCACTGCAAAAGAAGGACAATGGGAAGGTATCAGGAGTGACTCCCTTAGCCTTTCCCTCTCCAAGGACGGGGGGCAGTAACAAGGGAGTGCCCTAAAGTTGTTCCCAGGGTGGTAGACACCAGGAAGAGGATTGCCTTGTCACCAAAGCGTAGTATTTAGAAGAGGGAACACCAGGAGAGCTTGGTCCAGCCTCTTGCCTTAGGGAATTATCTGAATATATTAATTTTGCTGATGAAGTCACGTGTGCATGGAGGTAATGTGGCATGCCTAAGAACACAACCTCTAAATCTTACTGTTTCGGTGAAAAGTTGGGAGGGAAGCAAGGGAGAAAGGGGGAGAATGTGACTCGGAGAAAGAACACTGTCCTAAGAGGCCAAGAGAGCTATTTTAAAGGCAGAGTGCTGTGGACCCAGGGACAGAGCCCTTAGCAGAGGAAGGTGAGTGGAGGCCAGCACCAGGGGAGTCTGTCTCCCACCTGAAGACTTCAGGACCCCAGCCAGCCACGTAGGTGAAGAGACGTGGGCCCAGGTCCCGGGCAGGGTTGAGTGGAATCCCGCAGTTGGCACCCATGGATAACCCGATGGCCAGGATCAGCATCCCCACCACCACAGGCTCCAGACCTGCAGGGACTCCCTTGTTCCGTCTGTCCAGGATGGCCAAGAGCCCCACAATCAGCATCCCGGTGCCCAGAACCTTGGAGTCAACAGAGGCAGAGGGTTCCCTGTCAGCTGCCAGGTGCTCCATCTGCCCTCTCTCATCCAAATATTCCATGCCATCTGGCTTTGTGCAACACAGGCAGTTAGGGATGGTGGGGGGTGCCAAGATAGACCCAACCCACACTCCACCCAGAGACTGAACAATAGGCTGGGGTGCCAAGGAAGAGGGCAAAAGTTGTGTCCCACCTACCTGATCCAGGAAGCCATTGCTCAGGGACAGATAGGGGGCAGGATAGGTGGCAAAAATGGAGGCTGTCTCTTTGGGGCCAGTCACTGTCAGGTTCCCACCTGTATAGTTCTGTAGGGCATCTGTGGAGGAAGGGAACACCCAGGATTTCCCTCTTTGCTCATTCATCCAAAACCATTCTGAGGCACCCCGGCACACCCACAGGTGCTCTCAAGGCACGGCTCCCTCTGTTCCCTCTGTCACCATAGTAGAGAACATAGGTGGCTCCCGAAGCACAGAAAGCAGACAGCAACTGCACCAAGATGTAAATGGGGAGCTTGACCCAGGGGAGGCGTCCAACGATGCACATGGCCAGGGAGAAGGCTGGATTCAGGTGGGCCCCTTCAAGGATCAAGGAAAGAAAAACAGCATCTATTAAATGTCACTGCCAGGCATTGTCACCAGACAACACTACTGCTCCTTCCTACAGCTCTTAAGGCAGATAGTGTAATTCCTGTCACACAGCTTAGGAAATTGAGGCTCCAGATGTTACAGATGTTAAGCGACTTAGCAAAGTCACACTGTGGGCCAGGCACAGTGGCTCACGCCTGTAATCCCAGCACTTTGGGAGTCCGAGGCAGTGGATCACTTGAGGTCAGGAATTCCAGACCAGCCTGGCCAACATGGTGAAACCCCATTTCCACTAAAAACACAAATATTAGCCAGGCATGGTGGCAGGCGCCTGTAAAATCAGCTATTTGGGACGCTGAGGCAGGAGAATCATGTGAACCCAGGGGGCAGAGGTTGCAGTGAACAGACATTACACCACTGCTCTCCAGCCTGGGCAACAGAGTGAAACTCCATCTCAAAAAAAAAAAAAAGAAGAAGAAGACACTGTGCATCCAAAGTTGGAACCTAGGTCTGTCTGCTTTTTCCACAGCAACACACTATGTCTCAAGGCTCCAGCCAAGCACACCGATGCAGTGTGTATCTGGGGGACAAACAGGAGAGGGCCTGAGCGGAGATGAGCCCCCAGAGGACTTCAGGTGGGGGACACAAGAGGATAGCACCTGCCCTTCGTGCCCTGCCATTTATTTCTCTCTAGGTGAGCCAAGCATTAGTGTGAGGAAGTGGGATGGAGAGACACAGAAAGGGGACGGGCTGGTGTGGCCAAAGGCTTATCTCAGTCCAGGGCACTGGTCAAGCTCAAGGAGATAATGTCCATGAGTCACAGAAGGATTTGCGTTTCCACCATCGCCAGACAGACACGCTCACATGCACGTCCCATCTGCTCTGATGACCAGACCCCACCCTTCTCACCTGAGACATTACCACCCACGTAGATGGCTATCGTAACGGCCAGAGAGCCAGCCAGAAACATGGTGAAGAAGTTGCCTTTGGTTTCTCCACTGGTGACAGCCTGGGCCACAGCTCCTTGGGTGAGGAGCTGGTGAGAAGAGGAGAGATGAAGAACAGGGAGCCCAGGAGACCAACAGGGAGAAAGGTTGGTAAGGCCAGGGGAGCAGCCAAGGAGATGAATGGGCACAGAACACAAGCAAGGGAAGGAGAAAAGCAGAAGGAGGGAAGGGAAAAGAAATGGGGAAAGTGGAGGAAGAAGAAAAGGCAAGAATGTGAGAAAAAAGAAAAGAATTTACCCAACTCATAGGTATTGGAGGGTACAAACCCATGGCAGGGCTCAGATTTAAAAAAATCTTATCTAAGATTCTTTCTATGGAACAGAGTTCCATCAAAGCCAATTTTAAAAGCCTATGTGAAAAATAATTATTCTTGCTGCACTTTATATAATCATCAGGCCAAGTATACTAAAGCATATTGATCTTACCATAAAAATGGTCTTTCATAAAAATGGGAAACTGGAGAGAGAAAAATTATGTTTCAAGAACTATGATACACTTGTTATTAAAGAAAGAATAAAAATGACAAGACTAAAAATGATGAAGTAGGAAAGGAAAGGAGATTAGGAGAGACGAGAGGATAAAAACGAAAAGTGATAGGGAGTTGAGAGGAAGGGGACACCAAGAGAAAGAGATAAGGACACCAGAAGGAGCCAGGAACTTTTGCCCACCCCCCTTCTTTCCTTCCCCCAGTGACCCTACCTACCATGAGCACAAACACACCCAGAAACTCTGCCAGGCACTGCCGGGCCAGGAGGCTGCGTATCCGGAGGTGGCCCATGATTTCAGCTAGGGCCTGAGTGAAGACCATGGTTGGAAACACCCTATTGCTGTTCACTGCTCCCTCTGTCTGCATAGGCACACTGCCACTGCACAGCTACTGCCTGCCCCCAGCAAAGATAAGGAACAGACTTTAAAACCATTAGCTCAATTCCTGAACAGCAGCTATGTGTCTGTGCACGTGTGTAGGCTAGGAAACAGAGAGATAACAGGAGAATGTCTGGGAGCAGGCTATGAGCACAGAGCCTGGAGTTTACCCAACCTCTTCTACCCTTCATTCCCAGTCATCACAGGACTAGCCTCCCCCATCCTGACAAATAGAAGGAAGTACCCCGCTTCATATACATTAGATCTCTTGGTCCTGAAGTCAGCTCTGCAAAGTAGTACTATTGCTTCCATTCTACAGATGAGGCTAGTGGGCCTTAGAACTCCCCAAGATCACACAATTTTTTTTTTTTGAGAGAGAGTGTTGCTCTGTGCCCCAGGCTGGAGTGCCGTGGCACCATCTCAGCTCACTGTGACCTCTGCCTCCCAGGTTCAAGCAATTCTCCTGCCTCAGCCTCCCGAGTAGATGGGACTACAGGTCCACCACACCTGGCTAATTTTGATATTTTTTAGTAAAGACTTGGTTTCTTGGGAGGCCGAGGCAGGCAGATCAGGAGGTCAGGAGACCGAGACTATCCTGGCCAACGTGGTGAAACTCCATCTCTACTAAAATACAAAAAAAAGTAGCATGGTGGTGCGCGCCTGTAGTCCCAGCTACTCGGGAGGCTGAGGCAGGGGAATCACTTGAACCAGGGAGACGGAGGTTGCAGTGAGCTGAGATTGTGACACTGCACTCCAGCCTTGTGACAGAGTGAGACTTTGTCTCAAAAAAAAAAAAAAAGACGGGGTTTCACCATGTTGGCCAGGCTGGTTTCAAACTCCTGACCTCTAGTGATCCACCTTCTTTGGCCTCCCAAAGTGCTGAGATTACAAGCGTGAGCCACCATGCCCGGCCCAAGATCACACAATTATTTCATGGCTGAGTGGATTCAAATCCAGATCTTCTGACTGTCCATCTGGTAACCCACGAAGCTCTCATTTAGAACCTGAAGCCTTTCCCCAAACCATTTGGATGCTTGAAGAACTCAAGGCATCTGGAGAGATTGGGCTAAAGACCACAGACTGTGGGAATGAAACTCACACACTGAGTGCTTGTACTTCCCTTATGCCGAGTGTCACATAGGTTAGAGAATGCTCCATCTTTGTGTCCCCTGACATGGCTTGACATGAGGCCTTCACACTCATGCTGAGCTCCACCTGGCCTTCTCTGGGTGCATGCCACTCTTGCTCTGCATGAAGTAACCGCATCCTACTTCTTCATATCTCAAGCCTCCAATTAAATGCATTCAAAGAATCTACTTCTAGACACTGGAGAAACAGTGCAAACAATAGTCTCTGCCCTCCTAGAGCTTATGTTCTAGTAGGTGGAAACAAACAATATGCAACTTTTTAAAATACCATGTACAGTTTATGAGGTTCTTGAGGGCTACCATTATGATTTATGTAACCCTGTGGGCCCTACCACTGTCCTGGGCACATCTGTGTGACTGGTAAAGAAATATTTCTTTGTTTTTAATTAATTTTTTTTTGCACACAAAAACAATAAACATTTTCTAAAAATACATACAAACAAAAAGATGCGTATCAAACATATTAGGAAGGTTGCACATGGGAAGTCGGGGAATAGAAATGGGGGTGGGAATTAAAATAAATGAGAGAGGGACTTTATATGGATCAGTGATAACAACTCAATCCTCTATTTGACAAAGAAGAAGGAGAAGGAAGAGGAAGAAAACGAAAGTGGGATAAAGGATCAGAAAGGGAGGAAAATAGAAAAAATTAGAGTATGACTCCAGGGTAGACCTGTTTTGTTGTCACTGAGTTGGTTGGTTGGTTTGTCTGTTGTATTTTTCATATGTTTCGCCATGTTGGCCAGACTGGTCTCGAACTCCTAGCCCCAAGTGATCAACCCGCCTCGGCCCCCCAGAGTGCTGGGACCACAGGCGTGAGCCACCACGTCCAGCCCCCACATTGCTTCTGGCCTCCATGGTAGACCTCCCAGACGGGGCGGTCGGGCAGAGGCGCTCCCCACATCCTAGACGGGGTGGCCTGGCAGAGGTGCTCCTCACTTCCCAGACGGGGCGGCCAGGCAGAGACGCTCCTCACTTCTTCCCAGACGGGGCGGCCGGGCAGAGGCGCTCCTCACTTCTTCCCAGACGGGGCGGCCGGGCAGAGGCGATCCTCACTTCCCAGACGATGGGCGGCCGGGCAGAGGCGCTCCTCACTTCCCAGACGGGGTGGCCGGGCAGAGGCGCTCCTCACTTCCCAGGCGATGGGTGGCCGGGCAGAGGCGCTCCTCACTTCCCAGACGGGGCAGCCGGGCAGAGGCGCTCCTCACTTCTTCCCAGATGGGGCGGCCGGGCAGAGGCGCTCCTCACTTCTTCCCAGACGGGGCGGCCAGGCAGAGGCGCTCCTCACTTCCCAGACGATGGGTGGCCGGGCAGAGGCGCTCCTCATTTCCCAGACGATGGGTGGCCGGGCAGAGGCGCTCCTCACCTCCCAGACGCTGGGTGGCCGGGCAGAGGCGCTCCTCACTTCCCAGATGGGGAGGCCGGGCAGAGGGGCGGCCGAGCAGAGACGCTCCCCACCTCCCAGACGGGGCGGCGGCCTGGCAGGGGCTGCAATCCCAGCACCCTGGTAGGCCAAGGCAGGCGGCTGGGAGGTGGAGGCTGCCGCGAGCCAAGACCACGCCACCGCACTCCAGCCCGGGCAACACCGAGCATCGAGTGAGCGAGACTCCGTCTGCAGTCCCAGCACCTCGGGAGGCCGAGGCGGGCAGAGCACTCGGGGTCAGGAGCTGGAGACCAGCGTGGCCAACATGGCGAAACCGCGCCTCCAGCCAAAGGAGAAAAAGTAGTCCCAGGCAGTCTGCGGTGCAGGGCAGCAGCGAGCCTAGTAGATTGCAGCCTGGGCCACAGAGGGGAAAGAAAAGAAAGAAAGAGAGAAAGAGAGAGAGAGAGAGAAAGAGAGAAAGAGAGAGAGAGAAAGAGAGAGAGAGAAAGAAAGAGAGAAAGAGAGAGAGAAAGAAAGAAAGAAAGGGAGAAAGAGAGAGAGAAAGAAAGAAAGGGAGAAAGAGAGAGAGAAAGAGAGAGAGAAAGAAAGAAAGAAAGGGAGAAAGAGAGAGAGAAAGAGAGAGAGAAAGAAAGAGAGAAAGGAAGGAAGGAGTAAAGAAATATTTCTTTACTAGGTTTAATAGAGAGTATAGTGCTCCACCCAGATTCCCCCTTGGGAGCCAATATGCCCATTCGCTAGCTGTAGGAAATACCAGCTGTTGATACCACATAGCTACCTCCCTCATTGGGCAATGCCCTTGAAGTCAGAAAGATGCCCCACCAAAGGTTACATGCCCTCCTGTGGGGCCCGTGTCAAACACTGATTGATGCAGGGATATAAAAGTCTAGCCTCTTTGCCTCACTTTGCGACAACTCTAAAGGGCTGTTCCAGCTCCAGTTCCCCCATAGGATCCGTGTAGGCGTCTGTTATATCATCCATGTGTGTCAATTTCTCCTGATGCCTAATCTTGTTACAGGAAAGGGGTCTGAATCCAGATCCCAAGAGAGGGTTCTTGGATGTCACACTAGAAATAATTCAGGCTGAGTGTGGTGGCTCACGCCTGTAATCCCAGCACTTTGGGAGGCCGAGGTGGGTGGATCACAAGGTCAGGAGATTGAGACCATCCTGGCTAACATGGTGAAACCCCGTCTCCATTAAAAATACAAAAAAATTAGCTGGGCATGGTGGTGGGCGCCTGTAGTCCCAGCTACTTGGGAGGCTTAGGCAGGAGAATGGCATGAACCCGGGAGGTGGAGGTTGCAGTGAGCCGAGATCACGCCACTACACTCCACTCCAGCCTGGGCAACAGAGCGAGACTCCGCCTCAAAAAAAAAAAAAAAAAAAAAGAATTCAGGGCAAGTCCATAGAGTAAAGTGAAAGCAGGTTTATTAGGAAAGTAAAGGAATAAAAGAATGGCTATTCCATAGACAGAGCAGCCCCAAGGGCTGCTAGTTGCCCATTTTTATGGTTGTTTATTGATGATATGCTAAACATGAGGTGGATTATTCATGCCTCCCCTTTTTATACCATACAGGGTAACTTCCTGTCATTGTCGTGGCATTTATAAACTGTTATGGCATGAGCCACCATGCCCGGCCATGACCTGTATCTTATGGCAACCTCCTATCTCATTCTGTAACTTAGAATGCCTTAACCATCTGGGAATGCAGCCCAGTAAGTCTCATTCTCATTTTACTCAGCTCTTGTTCACAATAGACTTGCTCTGGTTCACATGCCTCTGACATTTCCCCCCTTCCTTTTATAAGAGAACCACTAATCCTAAGGGTTGCAGAAGGACGAAGATCCATCTTCTGTAAGTTCTTCTGGGTGAATAGAGGCGATGATATTTTTGCCTAACTCTTAGAATCTCTCATATTCGTGGTAGAGAGGAGCTCAGTTGGAAAGTGTTGGTATGGTGGGGTGGCTCACGCCTGTAATCCCAGCACTTTGGGAGGCTGAGGCAGGCAGATCACCTGAGGTCAGGAGTTCAGACCAGCCTGGCCAACATGGTGCAACCCTGTCTCTACTAAAAAATACAAAAAAATTAGCCAGGTGTGGTGGCGGGTGCCTGTAACCCTAGCTACTCGGGAGGCTGAGGCAGGAGAATCTCTTGAACCTGGGAGGCGGAGGTTGCAGTGAGCCAAGACTGTGCCATTGCACTCCAGCTTGGGCAACAAGAATGAAACTCCATCTGAAAGAAAAGAAAAGAAAAGAAAAGAGAAAAGAAGGGAAGGGAAGGGGAGGGGAGGGGGATGGGGATGGGGAGGGGAGGGGGAGGGGGAGGGAAGGGAAGGGAAGGGAAAGGATTGGTATGGTGAGGGCCATTCATAACTCATGAGTTCTGACAAAAGGTGATACTCTGTAAGATTCATAAGTGTTCAGTTTAAGGAAACATTCAGTAAGCTTGTCCTCCGTTCTTATACAAAGATTACAACAGCTATACATTCCACAACCGTAAAGCAAAATAAGTAAAATTATCCCAAGTAAACTAAACTAGAAGACTTTCCATGAACTGAGGAACTGTTGGAACCACGCTGATATGAGGTTGCTAGATGATTCCAGTACATGCCCAGAATTAGAATATTGTTGCAGATTTTTACATTACCCATCCCTCTTGTTTCTTCTGAGCAGCAGTCAGAGGCCACTGGTTGGTTCACAGGACTAAGCAGGGTTAGCCTAAATTGCAGAAACAAACTTAAAGACTACTGATGAGACTGGAATTTAATAACAAGTGTATCATGGTTCTTGAAACATAATTTTTCTCTCTCCAGTTTCCCATTTTTATGAAAAACCATTTTTATGGTAAGACCAAAGTGCTTTATTATACTTGGCCTGATGATTGTATAAAGTGCAGCAAGAATAATTATTTTTCACATAGGCTTTTAAAATTGGCTTTGATGGAACTCTGTTCCATAGAAAGAATCTTAGATAAGACTTTTTAAAATCTGAGCCCTGCCATGGGTTTGTACCCTCCAATACCTATGAGTTGGGTAAATTCTTCCTCTCCTTTTGAGGTCCCCAGATAACTTGGGGCTCCTGGACCTTTTAGAAGGTAACATTCTTTACTTACCGCAGGTCAGAAACCCTGTACAGGGACTGTGTAGGCAAGGTTATGAGCCCAGGTCGCTAAGTGGCTTTTATAGGCTTTACAAGTCAAGTTTGATTCCTTAATGGAAAGCACACCATTCCAGTCAAACCCTTCATAAAATAACCAATTTCTCCAATTGTGTCCTGTTGCAAAAGAAAACAGATTCTTATTACCCTTATGCAAATAACTGCATTGCCATAAATTAAGAATACGCACAAATAATTTCCAAATTCTGGAGAAATCAGGTAGAGAGATAAATACACTCCAAATTTTGTTAACAGGAGTATACTTTACTCGATTGTTAAAAGCTGTAAATATCTGAAAAGAAAAGTTGCCTTGACTCTAAAAAATAAAACAAAGGATCAGCAATGTTTTAAGCAAAGGCAAAAATATTGCTTTAGTCCTCTTTAGTTTATGCAGTTAACTTTTGTTTGATATCTATGAACATTTCAGCTCTCCATGAGAGTTCTGAAAGTTGTTTCCTCTATTCTAATGTCACAGTCTCCAAAGTTGTCAGAAACCTGCATTTAAATGCACCTGTTAAAGTCCTATGGCTGATTATAAACTACCTTCTAAAGAAGATCAAACCAAGACAATAATTGTCTGTGGATGATAAAAAGTCTTAGGGCCAGGCGCAGTGGTTCACATCTGTAATCCCAGCACTTTGGGAGGCCGAGGCAGGTAATTCATTTGAGGTCAGGAGTTTGAGACCAGCCTGGCCAACATGGTGAAACCCCGTCACCACCAAAAATCCAAAAATTAGCCAGGCATAGGGCAGGTGCCCATAATCCCAGCTACTCAGGAGGCTGAAGCAGAGGAAGTGCTTGAACCCGGGAGGCAGAGGTTGCAGTGAGCTGAGATCGTGCCACTGCACTCCAGCCTGGGTGACAGAGCAAGACTCCGTCTCAAAAAAAAAAAAAAAAGTCTTAGGACAGCCACTAGTAAAGCCACAATTGACCAGGAAATTTTGGTTACTTCTGTGGCATACAAAATTTTATGTAGCAATTATTAATAACATACGCTAAGTCATATTAGAATTATAGGAATTTCTCATAATTTTGGAACATGTACCAATAACACATTTAATCTAATGCTCCAAAGTAGATAAACTGAACAGTTTTTTTTTGTTGTCATTGTTTTTTGTTTTTTGGGTTTTTCGTTTTTTTTTTTTAAGACAGAGTCTCCCTCTGTTGCCCAGGCTGGAGTGCAATGGCATGATCTTGGCTCACTGCAACCTCTGCCTCCTGGGTTCAAGTGATTCTACTGCCTCAGCCTCCTGAGTAGCTGGAATTATAGGTGTGCACCACCACGCCTGGCTAATTTTTTGGTATTTTTAGTAGAGACTGGGTTTCACCATGTTGGCCAGGCTAGTCTTGAACTCCTGACCTCATGATCTGCCTGCCTCAGCCTCCCAAAGTGCTGAGATTACAGGCATGAGCTACTGCACCCAGCCTAAAATTGAACAATTTTTAATAGTCAAAGAAGCAGCTTATGACCTAAAAGAATTTAGCAAACTTAATATCTGACCTGTATAATTTAGACCAAATGTTTACTTTTTTATTTTTTTTTTGTTTGTTTGTTTGTTTCTTTTTAGTCAGAGTCTCGCTCTGTCACCCAGGCTGGAGTGCAGTCGCTTAATCTCGGCTTACTGCAACCTCCGCCTCCCAGGTTCAAGCGATTCTCCTGCCTCAGCCTCCCAAGTAGCTGGAACTACAGGCTTGCACCACTACACCTAATTTTTGTATTTTTAGTAGAGATGGGGTTTCACCATGTTGGCCAGGCTGGTCTCGAAATCCTGACCTCAAGTGATCTGCCTGCTTTGGCCTCCCAAAGTGCTGGGATTACAAGCCTGAGCCACCACGCCTGGACAAAATGTTTACATTTTTGAAGATTTTTTATTTTACCAATTATCTTTAAAACTGTATTTATTTCCCAAAGATTACTTAAGTCACATGAACTAAATAAAGGGCATTCCACTTTTTACTTTTCTGATAAAATGTTTGTTTTAAGCAATTCTTATTGTTAAACCAATTAATTAAAGCTTTTTCATATATAAACATTACACACATAATGCATATAAATACACAGACAGACAGAAGATAAGGATCATCCCCTAAACTGGGAATTGGACTTTAAACCAGGACTGCCATTGTGAAAAGAGAAAGCATGGCCACATGGTTACAAGGTCAAACTGTTAAGGACATACAAGACAAGAAGAAGGCCGGGCATGGTGGCTCACACCTGTAATCCCAGCACTTTGGAAGGCCGAGGTGGGCAGATCACCTGAGGTCGGGAGTTCGAGACCCGTCTGACCAACATGGAGAAACCTCGTCTCTACTAAAAATACAAAATTAGCCGGGCGTGGTGGCACATGCCTGTAATCCCAGCTACTCGGGAGGCTAAGGCAGGCGAATTGCTTGAACTGGGAGGCGGAGGTTGCAGTGAGCTGAGATTGCGCCATTGCACTCTAGCCTGGGCAACAAGAGCGAAACTGTGTCTAAAAAAAAAAAAACAACAACAAAAACAACAATAACAACAAAAACAAATAGGATGAAATGTGAAAGCATTTGGAGCTCATGCAAGAAAGAATTCAGGGCGAGTCCATACAGTAAAGTGAAAGCAAGTTTATTAGGAAAGTAAAGGAATAAAAGAATGGCTATTCCATAGACAGAGCAGCCCTGAGGGCCACTGGTTGCCTATTTTTATGGTTGTATCTTGATTACATGTTAAACAAGGGGTGGATTATTCATGCCTCCCCATTTTAGACCATATAGCATAACTTCCTGTTGTTGCCATGGCATTTGTAAACTGTCATGGCACTGGTGAGAGTGTAGCAGTGAGGAAGACCAGGGGTCAGTGTGATCATCTTGGTCTTGGTGAGTTTTAGCCGGCTTCTTTACTGCAACCTTTTTTATCAACAAGGTCTTTATGACCTGTATCTTGTGACAACCTCCTACTTAATCCGATGATTTTCTTTTTTTTTTTTTTGAGATGGAGTCTCGCTCTGTCACCCAGGCGGGAGTGCAGTGGTGCAATCTTGGCTCACTGCAACCTCCGTCTCCTGTGTCCAAGCAATTCTCCTGTCTGAGACTACCGAGTAGCTGGGACTATAGGCACATGTCACCACGCCTGGCTAGTTTTTGTATTTTTAGTAGAGATGGGGTTTCGCCATATTGGCCAGGCTGGTCTCTAACTCCTGACCTCCGGTAATCCATCTGCCTCAGCCTCCCAAAGTGCTGGGGTTACAGGGGTGAGCCACCGCACCCAGCTGTTCTTCCTACAGCTCTTAAGGCAGATAGTATTATTCCCATCATACAGCTTAGGAAATTGAGGCTCCAGGATGTTAGGCAACTTATCAAAGTCACACTGTGAATCCAAGGTTAGGACCTAGGTTTGGGCCAGGCGCGGTAGCTCATGCCTGTAACCCCAGCACTTTGGGAGGCCAAGGCAGGTGGATCACCTGAGGTCAGGAGTTCGAGACCAGCCTGGCCAACATGGTGAAACCCCATCTCCACTAAAAATACAAAAAATCAGCCTGGTGTGGTGACACGCATCTGTAATTCCAGCCACTCAGGAGGCTGAGGCAGGAGAATCGGCTTGAACCCAGGAGACAGAGGTTGCAGTGAGCCAAGATAGTGCCACTGCACTCCAGCCTGGGAAACAGAGCAAGACTCCATCTCAAAAAACAAACGAACAAACACCCTAAGTCTGTCTGCTTTTTCCACAGCAACACACTATGTCTCAAGGCTCCAGCCAGGCACACTGATGTCTGGGGGAAAAGCAGGAGAGGTCCTGAGCGGAGATGAGCCCCCAGAGGACTTTGGGTGGGGGACACAAGAGGATAGCACCTGCCCTTTGTGCCCTGCCATCGATTTCTGTCTAGGTGAGCCAAGCATTAGTGTGAGTAAGTGGGATGGAGAGATACAGAAGGGGGACGGGCTGGTGTGGCCAAAGGCTTATCTCAGTCCAGGGCACTGGTCAAGCTCAAGGAGATAATGTCCATGCATCACAGAAGGATTTGCGTTTCTGCCATCGCCAGACAGACACGCTCACATGCACGTCCCATCTGCTCTGATGACCAGACCCCACCCTCCTCACCTGAGACGTTACCACCCACGTAGATGGCTATCGTAACGGCCAGAGAGCCAGCCAAAAACATGGTAAAGAAGTTGCCTTTGGTTTCTCCACTGGTGACAGCCTGGGCCACAGCTCCTTGGGTGAGGAGCTGGTGAGAAGAGGAGAGATGAAGAACAGGGAGCCCAGGAGACCAACAGGGAGAAAGGTTGGTAAGGCCAGGGGAGCAGCCAAGGAGATGAATGGGCACAGAACACAAGCAAGGGAAGGAGAAAAGCAGATGGAGGGAAGGGAAAAGAAATGGGAAAAGTGGAGGAAGAAGAAAGGGAAAGAATGTGGGAAAAAACAAATAAAAGTGACAAGAATAAAAATGATGAAGTAGGAAAGGAAAGGAGATTAGGAGAGACGAGAGGATGAAGATGAAAAGTGATAGGGAGTTGAGAGGAAGGGGGACACCAAGAGAAAGAGATAAGGACACCAGAAGGAGCCAGGAACTTTTGCCCACCCCCCTTCTTTCCTTCCCCCAGTGACCCTACCTACCATGAGCACAAACACACCCAGAAACTCTGCCAGGCACTGCCGGGCCAGGAGGCTGCGTATCCGGAGGTGGCCCATGATTTCAGCTAGGGCCTGAGTGAAGACCATGGTTGGAAACACCCTATTGCTGTTCACTGCTCCCTCTGTCTGCATAGGCACACTGCCACTGCACAGCTACTGCCTGCCCCCAGCAAAGATAAGGAACAGACTTTAAAACCATTAGCTCAATTCCTGAACAGCAGCTATGTGTCTGTGCACGTGTGTAGGCTAGGAAACAGAGAGATAACAGGAGAATGTCTGGGAGCAGGCTATGAGCACAGAGCCTGGAGTTTACCCAACCTCTTCTACCCTTCATTCCCAGTCATCACAGGACTAGCCTCCCCCATCCTGACAAATAGAAGGAAGTACCCCGCTTCATATACATTAGATCTCTTAGTCCTGAAGTCAGCTCTGCAAAATAGTACTATTGCTTCCATTCTGCAGATGAGGCTGGTGGGCCTTAGAACTCCCCAAGATCATACGATTTTTTGTTTCTGTTTTTTTTTTTTTTTTTTTTTTTTCAGACAGTCTTGCTCTGTCGCCCAGGGAAGAGTGCAGTGGTACCATCTCAGCTCACTACAACCACTACAACATGTAGTGTAATCGCAGCATTTTGGGAGGCGTAGGCGGGCAAATCACCTGAGGCCAGGAGTTCAAGACCAGCCTGACGAACATGGCGAAAACTTTTCTCTACTAAAAATACAAAAAATTAGCCAAGCATTGTCGCAGGCACCTGTAGTCCCAGCTACTTGGGAGGCTGAGGCAGGAAGATCTCTTGAACCCTGGAGGCAGAGGCTGCAGCAAGCCTAGATGGCACCATTGCACTCCAGCCTGGGCAACCAGACCAAAACTCTGTCTCAAAACAACAACAACAACAACAACAACAACAACAACAAAACTATCAGACCTCGTGAGACTTACTCACTATCACAAGAACAGCATGGGAAAGACCTACCCCCGTGATTTAATTACCTCCCATCAGGTCACTCCCACACCACGAGGGAATTCAAGGTGAGATTTGGGTGGGGACACATCCAAACCATATCAGGGTCTCACGCTGTTGCCCAGGCCGGAGTGCAGTAGTGCAATCTTAGCTCACTGCAACCTCTATCTCCTGGGTTCAAGCAATTCTCATGCCTCAACCTCCAGAGTAGCTGGGACTACAGGCATGTGCCACCACGCCCAGTTGGCTCACTCTTCACTTGCAAAATGATCATACAAAGGCTTCAAAGGAAGCAGGTGCTTTACAAGATGATACTCATCCTCTCCAGGATCTATCGCCACCTCCTCTCTTGGCAACAAGACAAATAACAAGGATTGAATTCTAGCAAAGACCCAAAGAGAATGTTCTGGCCTACTAAGAGAAGGGAGAAAATATATGGTAAAGGAACTTCAGGATCTGGCTAATATGTATCTGCAGAATTTGGGAGAGACACATGGAACTGGATACTGAGAATGTTGGATTAAGGGAGGTGGAACATAAAGTTAGATATGGAAGGTATAGATATGGAAGAATTTATTGATATGGGAGCACTCGCCTGTGACATAGGATTTAACACCCTGGTGTAACCACCCAGTGGGTTCACCTTGCCCACTGCCTAGACAAAGATGATTTATCAAGGCAGGGGAATTCCAAAAGAGAAAGAGTAATTCACACAGAGCTGGCTGTGCAGGAGACCGGAGTTTTATTATTACTCAAATCCGTCTCCCCAAACATGAGGGGATCAGAGTTTTTAAGGGCACCTTAGTGAGTGGGGGAAGTCAGTGAGCCAGGAGTGCTGATAGGTCAGGTCAGAGATGAAATCACAGGGAGTCGAAGCTGTCTTCTTGTGCTGAGTCAGTTCCTGGTTGTGGGCCACAAGATCAGATGAGCCAGTTAATCGACTTGGGTGGTGCCAGCTGATCCATCAAGTGCAGAGTCTGCAAAATATCTCAAATACTGATCTTAGGAGCAGTTTAGAGAGGGTCAGAATCTTGTAGGCTCCAGCTGCATGACTCCTGAACCATAATTGCTAATCCTTTTTTTTTTTTTTTGGAGTCTTGCTCTGTCACCCAGGCTGGAGTGTAGTGGGGCAATCTCAGCTCAATGCAACCTCCACCTCCTGGGTTCAAGCGATTCTCCTGCCTTACCTCCTGTAAAAATTAGTTAGATCATGGCAGATGGCAGCGGTGTACCACAAACTTAACCAAACAACAACCCCAATTGCAGTTGCTGTGTCCCACATGGTAACTTTGTAAAACAGTTTAATATATCCTCTGGGTGTTGGTGTACAGCCATTAATTTGGTTGGTGAATGTTATTTTCCATCCCAAATAGATCAGAAGGAGAATCAGAAGCAGGATCATTTGCATCCACATGGGAAGGACAACAATGTTTATTTATGGGCTTGTCCCAAGATTATATGTTTTTTGTTTTGTTTTGTTTTTGAGATAGTCTCACTCTGTCGCCCAGCCTGGAGTGCAGTGGCACGATCTCAGCTCACTGCAACCTCCGCTTCCTGGGTTCAAGCGATTCTCTTGCCTCAGCCTCTTGAGTAGGGGGATAACAGGTGCACGCCACCATGCCCGGCTAATTTTTGTAATTTTAGTAGAGATGGGGTTTAGCCATGTTGGCCAGGCTGGTCTCGAAGTCCTAGCCTCAAGTGATCTGCCCACCTTGGCCTCCCAAAGTGTTGGGATTACAGGCGTGAGCCACCATGTCTGGCCAGTTCTGCTTTCTTAACGTTTTTTGTTTTTTGTTTTTGAGACAGAGTTTTGCTCTTGTTGCCCAGGCTGGAGTGCAATGGCACAATCTCGGCTCACTGCACCCTCTGTCTCCCAGGTTCAAGCAATTCTCCTGCCTCAGCCTCCCAAGTAGCTGGGATTACAGGTGTATACCACCATGCCCAGCTAATTTTGTATTTTTAGTACAGACAAGGTTTTACCATGTTAGTCAGGCTGGTCTCGAACTCCTGACCTCAAATGATCTGCCTGCCTTGGCCTCCCAAAGTGCTAGGATTACAGGTGTGAGCCACCATGCCTGACTCCAGGATTATGTTAACTCTCCGGCCCTCTGTCATAATATACTCTGAAGGCATCTTGACTATATGAACATCCTGAAGAACATCATATTAGCTCCAAAGCAAGCTTCAAAGCAAGTGCCCGGTCTACTATATATATATAAAACATCACGCTAATCATATGGGAAGAGCAAGAAGTATTTTGGAGGCCTTGGAAAGATACATGTATTCAGAGAGTGGGAAATAAAACCCCACAAAGATTCAGGAAATTTCTACATTGGTTAAGTTTTTAGAGGTCCAGTGGTCTGAGACATGCTGGGATATCTATCCAAAGTCAAGGTCAGATATTGCATCTCATGCCTCCCACCGCTAAGAAAAAAAATAAGTGCAATACCAATCTTCTTAGGACTCTGGAGCAATATTTCACAGTTAGGAATACAACCCTGACCAATTTACTAGCTGACACTGAAAGACGTCAACTTTGAGTGGGGCCAAAAGCAGAAAAGGCCTCTGCAGCCTTGTGACCTAGCAGAACCTAAGAGACTGGAATGTCTGTGGTTGGAGAAGATGTTGGTTTTGGTTTGGCAAGCTCTCAGAGGAGAATCATAATGTAGGCTCCTGAAGCTCTGGAGCAAATCCATGCCATCTGCAGCAGGAAAATACCCACCATTTGAAAAGCAGCTCTTGAAATGCTCCTGGGCTCCGGTAGAGACACAGAACCTGACTATAGGACATCAAGTAACCAAGTGGCCAGAACTAACCATCAGAAGCTGGGCTCTGTCAGATCCTCCACATCATTAGGAAGAGTGGGCCCAGCAAGGACATATTGTGGCAACAGAGTGAGACCCTGTCTCAAAAAACAAAACAACAACAACAAAAACATTGTAAGATAGAGGTGGCGTCTTTGATATCAAGCATAAGCAGGATCAGAGGGCAAAGCAAGCTTCAAAGCAAGTGGCCCAGACTCCCAGGTCACTCAGCAGTGTTGCACTGACATCTGTCTTCAGCTCTCACCTATGGCCCTGTCAGGGATCCCTGTGACTTGCTGACAGGAAAGGCAAAAGCCCAAGCTTCACTCACAGTGGATTGGCATGGTAAATGGGGAAAAGCCAAAAAAGAGAATCCTGCTGCATTGCAGCCTCACTCAGAAGCAGCTCTGGAAGATAGTGGTGAGGGGAAATCCTTCCAGGGACAAAGATTTGGACAGTATATCTGGTCATCCCCTTTGTGTGGAAAGAGAAGTAGCCCTATGTGAGAATATTCTCATGGGCAGAATATTCACACAGTCACATAGTCAGTGGCAAATGCCCCGGTTGGTTCGTCAGGGGCTTGAGAAGAAAGAGTGAAAGACCAAGGACAAAAAGGTCTGAGAGCCAGGGCATGGTGGCGCACGCTTGTCCAGCTTGGGAGGCTGAGGTAAGAGGACTGCTTGAGCCCAGGAATTCAAGGCTGCAGTGAGCTATGATTGCAGCCCTGCACTCCAGTCTGGGCAACAGAGTGAGACTCTGTAACGATGGGAGTGATCTTGAAGTGTACAATCTTTGTACAGCATGTTATGCCCACCAGAGAGCATCCATTACAAAGGAGGCATTGAACAGACAAGTAGACAGAATGACTCAGCCATTGTCATCAGCCAGCCCAGCTCTGAACAATGGGTACAATGAATGGAGTAACTGGTCGTAGAGATGGAGTGATGCATGGGCCCACCAGCATGAGCTCTGTGATGACTAATTTTAGGTGTCGACTTGACTGGATTGAGGGACGCCTCCATGGCTGGTGAAGCATTGTTTCTGGATGTGTCTATGAGGGTGTTTCCAGGGGAGATTGACATATGAGTCAGTAGACTGAGCTTTAAAATCCCCTCTTCTCTCTCTCTCTCTCTCCCTCCAGTATATCCTATTGGTTCTGTCTCTCTGGAGAACCCTGACTAATATAAACTCCTACTCACCAAGGCTGAAATAGCTATGGCTGCTGCCAGTGTTCAATCTGTCATTAATAAATGCCAGGGCTAAGCCCCCATATGGCTCTATCCCATGAGGAGAACAAGCAGCCGTTCAGGGACAAGTTGATGACATTACACCCCACCACCTTTGACTGAAATTGACACGTATTCTGAGTATAGGTTTGCCTTTCCTGCCCATAGGGTCTGCCCGTAACTAGTACCACTCTCCAAGGACTTACAGTATGTTTGATCCATCAACATGAAGTCTGGCTGGGCACTATGGCACATACCTGTAATCCCAGCACTTTAGGAGGCTGAGGCGGTTGGATCACTTGAGGCTAAGAGTTTGAGATCAGCCTGGCCAATGTGGTGAAACCCCGTCCCTACTAAAAATACAAAAATTAGCAGGGCATGGTGGTGTGCACTTGTAATCCCAGCTACTTGGGAGGCTGAGGCAGGAGACTTGCTTGAACCTGGGAGGCAGAGGTTGCAGTTAGCCAAGATCATGCCAATGCACTTCAGCCAGGGCCACACAGTGAGACTCCAACAACAATAACAAAAAACAAAAACAAAAACAAAAAACCCGTGATATCTGAATTACATTACTTTAAAAGATCAACATTACAGCAGTGGGGGTATGGCAGTGGGCATGTGACAAAAGGATCTACTGATCTTTCTTTTTTTTGAGATGGAGTCTCACTCTGTTGCCCAGGCTGGAGTGCAGTGGCACAATCTCAGCTGACCTGCTACCTCCACCTCCCAGGTTCAAACAATTCTCCTGCCTCAGCCTCTCAAGTAGCTGGGATTACAGGCACCCACCACCACACCTGGCTAATTTTTGTATTTTTAGTAGAGACAGGGTTTCACTATGTTGGTGAGGCTAGTCTTGAACTCTTGACCTCAGGTGATCTGCCTGCCCCCAAAATGCTGGGATTATAGGCATGAGCCACTGTGCCCAGCCAAGTTCTTTTTTTTTTTTTTTTTTTTGAGACGGAGTCTCACTCTGTCACCCAGGCTAGAGTGCAATGGCGCGATCTTGGCTCACTGCAAACTCCGCCTCCTGGGTTCAAGCGATTCTCCTGCCTCACCCTTCCGAGTAGGTGAGATAACAGGAGCATGCCACCAAGCTTGGCTAATTTTTGTATTTTTAATAGAGACGGTGTTTTACCATGTTGGCCAGGCTGGTCTCGAACTCCTGACCTCAAGTGATCCACCTGCCTGGGCCTCCCAAAATGTTGGGATTACAGGTGTGAGCCACTGCGCCTGGCCTTTTTTTTTTTTTTTGAGATAGAGTTTTGCTCTTGTTGTCCAGGCTGGAGTGCAGTGGCACGATCTTGGCTCACTGCAATCTCCACCTCCCGGGTTCAAGTGATTCTCCTGCCTCAGCCTCCTGAGTAGCTGGGATTACAGGCACGTGCCACCACGCACAGCTAATTTTTTGTATTTTTGGTAGAGATGGGGTTTCTTCATGCTGGCCAGGCTGGTCTCAAACACCTGACCTCAAATGGTCCACCCACCTGGGCCTCCCAAAGTGCAAGGATTACAGGCATGAGCCACTGCGCCCAGCCTTGTTTTTTGTTTTTTTTTTTCTTTGTACAAGATTTTATTAAAGGTCTTTACAGAGCAACATCCAGACTCCAGAACACAGCTGCCAAGGAGACCCTGTTATGCTGTGGGGACTGGCTGAGGCATGGCAGGTGGCTCTGGCTTCCCATCCTTCTGTTCTGAGATGGGGGTGGTGGGCAGTATCTCATCTTTGGGTTGCACAATGCTCACGTGGTCAGGCAGGGGCTTCTCAGGGCCAATCTTACCAGTTGGGTCCCAGGGCAGCATGATCTTCACATTGATGCCCAGCACACCCTGTCTGAGCAACACGTGGCGCACAGCAGTATCAACGTAGTAGTTAACAGGGTCTCCGCTGTGGATCATCAGGCCATCCACAAACTTCATGGATTTAGCCCTCTGTCCTCGGAGTTTCCCAGACACCACGACCTTGCAGCCTTTGGCCCCACTCTCGATGATGAACCGCAGCACACCATAGCAGGCCCTCCGCACAGCGAGCCCTCCTACGAGTTTGTAACGCAGAGATTCTGCCTGGGCAATGGCACACAGACCTCTAGTGGCCACCTTTTCAGCACAAAGCTCTACAATGCCCTCTGGAAAGCCAAACCTCTTCTGAACTACAGCAGTCAGTTCCCGAATCCACCGGCCCTTCTCACCAAGAACATTCTGTGTTCTGGTGGCTAAGATAATGATTTCTGTCCTGGTTGGTGTAACTCGCACCTCAACTCCAGAGTCGACATCTTCAGCCAGCTCCCGTGTAAGAAACTCATTCAGTTCAGCTTTGAAGATGCCATCAGCGACAAACTTCCTCTTCTTGGAAATCTGCACGACCATCTTGCCGCCGCACTCCGCTGAAAGGAAAGGAAGCCTTGTTTTTTAAATTAAAGACAGAGTCTTGCTCTGTCACCCAGGCTAGACTGCAGTGGCGTGATCATAGCTCACTGCAAGCTCAACCTCTTGGGCTCAAGCAATCCTCCTGTCTCAGTCTCCTAAAGTGCCGGGATTACAGGCGTGAGCCTCCTTGCCTGGCCAGGAAGAATACTTTGGCATTCAGGTCATCCACTGGGATGCCTCTTGGTGCTACTGTGATCAATTCTAACAGTAAATAGAAAAGTATAGCAGCCACATGGTAACAAAAGTCACTCTCAGGATTTAGGGTCTGGGTCACCCTGCTACCCAGCTCTCTATACCAGCAGAAGTGCTAGCCAAAGGTGAGGAGAATCTGGAATTAGTGGTACAGGAGGGGATAATGAGAAGTTCTTAGAACCTCAAAACTAATTGCAGCAGTAAAAAGGCTATAAACTTTTCCACTTAATCCTTCTCTCAAAGTTCCCCCAGGAAATGAAACCAATCAGAATGCTACAGATGCTTTTCCCCAACAGAGCAAACTAACTATAAGAAGAATGAATTGGGTCAGGCCTGATGGCTCACGCCTGTAATCCCAGCACTTTGGGAGGCCGAGGTAGGTGGATCACCTGAGGTCAGGAGTTCAAGACCAGCCTGGCCAACATGGTGAAACCCCGTCTCTACTAAAAATACAAAATTTGGCCGGGTGCAGTGGCTCACGCCTGTAATTCCAGCACTTTGGGAGGCCAAGACGGGCGGATCACCTGAGGTCAGGAGTTCAAGACCAGCCTGACCAACATGGTGAAACAACATCTCTACTAAAAATACAAAAAAAATTAGCTGGGCATTGTGGCTTATGCCTGTAATCCCAGCTACTCAGAAGGCTGAGGCAGGAGAATCACTTGAACCCGGGAGGCAGAGGTTGCGGTGAGCCGAGATTGCACCATTGCACTCCAGCCTGGGCGACAAGAGTGAAACTCCGTTTCAAAAAAAAAAAAAAGAAAATTTAGCTGGGCATGGTGGTGCACGCCTATAATCCCAACTACTCGGGAAGCTGAGGCAGGAGAATCGCTTGAACCTGGAAGGCAAAGGTTTCAGTGAGTGGAGATTGTACTACTGCACTCCAGCCTGGACGGCAGAGTGAAACGCTGTCTCAAAAAACAAAAAAACAACAACAAAAATAAGAATGAATCGCGCGGTAGCTCATGCCTGTAATCCCAGCACTTTGGGAAGCTGAGGCAGGTGGATCACGAGGTCAGGAGTTCAAGACCAGCCTGGCCAAGATGGTGAAACCCCATCTCTATTAAAAATACAAAAAAATTTAGCTGGCTGTGGTGGCAGGCGCCTGTAATCCCAGCTACTTGGGAGGCTGAGGTAGAGAATTGCTTGAACCCAGGAGGCAGAGGTTGCAGTGAGCCAAGATCGCCCCACTGCACTCCAGCCTGGGTGACAGCGCAAGACTCTGTCTCAAAAAAAAAAAAGGGATCTGAGTAGTGCAAGTGGTAAACTGTAGAAAACACCGGTGTTTCACCCAGATTCCCTTTCTAGGTTCATAAGCCTATTCCCCAGCTGCTAGGAATATCAGCCACTGATGGCCCTCCCTCACTGGACATTACCATCAGCCACAGGAAATTGTCTTGACTTTTCTTTCCTGCAGCCAATGATTGGCTAATGCAGTGACACAAAGTCATGGTCCCTTTGCCTTCATTTGGGACAGCTCTGAAAAATTATCTTCATTCCAGAGCTCCCTGTAAAATCCAAGGATCAGTTAAGGTTCTGTTGCAACCACATTGTGTGTCAGCTACTCCCTCTGCTCAATTCTGCCTTCTTAACTTTACAAAAAAATTTTTTTTTCTGCCGGGTGTGGTGTCTCACGCCTGTAATCCCAGCACTTTGGGAGGACGAGGTGGGTGGATCATTTGAGGTCAGGAGTTCGAGACCAGCCTGACCAGCATGGTGAAACCCTGTCTCTAATAAAAATGCAAAATTAGCCAGGTGTGGTGGTGCATACACCTGTAATCTCAACTACTCAGGAGGCTGAGGCATTAGAATAACTTGAACTCAGGAGGCAGAGGTTGCACTGAGCTGAGATCGCACCACTGCACTCCAGCCTGGGTGACAGAGCATGACTGTCCCCCGCCACCAAAATTTTTTTAAAAAATATTTTCTTCCCTCAGAGATCCCTGTTCTGAATGTTTTTATTTATTTATTTATTTATTTGGTAGATATGGGGGCCTCACTATGTTGCCCAGGCTGGTCTTGAACTCCTGGTCTCAAGTGATCCTCCCACCTCAGCCTCTCAAAGTATTGGGATTGCCGGCAGGAGCTGCCACACCCAGTCTGACTTTTGATATTCTTTAACCTGAAAGACTCAAGGAGGGTGGCTAATGGTACGAAGTGTGTGGGTTGGAAAAACTAAATGTCTTAGATTGGCTCTCCCTGGAAACAGGCTCTGATATGGAGAGTTCCATGTAGAAGGTTTATCTGGGAGTGATCTTCAGAGATACACTTGTAAAGAAGTAAAGTGGCTGGGCGCGGTGGTTCATTCCTTCCATCCCAGGCATGAGAATCACTTGAGCCCAGGAGTTCGAGACCAGCCTGGTCAACATAGTGAGACACACCCCCATTCAGGCCTGGCTCTTTTATTCTTCTTTTTCTGGTAAAGGAATAAAAGAATGGCTACTCCATAAGCAGAGCAGCCCCGGCTCTTTAACAAAAAACAACAAACACATTTAGGGCTGAGTGCAGTGGCTCAAGCCTGTAATCTCCACACTTTGGAAGGCTGAGGTGGGAGGATCACTTGAGGCCAGGAGTTCAAGACCAGCCGCCTGGACAGCATACTAAGGCCCCCATCACTACAAAAAAAAAGAGGAAAAAAAATCAAAAGAAAAAAAAGAATATCAAAAGTCACCATACACGGCTGGGTGCTGTGGCTCATGCCTATAATCCTAGCATTTTGGGAAGCCAAGGTGGGTGGATTGCTTGAACTCAGAAGTTTGAGACCAGCCTGGGCAACATGATGAAACCACGTTTCTATAAAAAATACAAAAAATTAGCCAGGCATGGTGGAGCATGCCTGTAGTTCCAGCTACCTGGGGAGCTGAGGTGGGAGGATCACTTGAGCCCAGGAGGTCGAGGACGCAGTGAGCCAAGATCTCAGCCACTGCACTCCAGCCTGAGTGACAAAGTGACAGCCTGTCTCAAAAAAAAAAAGTCACCATATCCTCCATCTCTCTCCCCTGTCACTTTGAAGAAGAAGAAAAAATTGATTTTATTTTCATAGTTTCTAAAGTAATATGTGCTCATTATCCTTATACCGCATACTCATGTTTCCAGATAGAAGAACTTCTATTAGACCTTTTTCTTCCTTTTCTTTTTTTTTTTTTTTGAGACAGAGTCTTGCTCTGTGTCACCCAAACTGGAGTGCAATGGCATGATCTCAGTTCACTGCAACCTCTGCTTCCCAGGTTCAAGCAATTCTTCTGCCTCAGCCTCCCAAGTAGCTGGGATTACAGGCACCCACCACCATGCCCAGCCAATTTTTTTTGTATTTTTCTTAGAGACGGGGTTTCACCATGTTGGCCAGGCTGGTCTCGAACTCCTGACCTCAGGTGATCCACCCGCCTCGGCCTCCCAAAGTGCTGAGATTACAGGCATGAGCCACTGTGCCTGGCCTAGATCAGTTTTTAAAACCAGGAATACTACTATCTCATAGGGAGAAGTTTGAAAATTTGTAAGGCCAGGTGTGTGAGTACACGCCTGTAAATCCAGCACTTTGGGAAGCTGAGGTGGGCAAATTGCTTGAGCCCGGGAGTTTGAGACCACCCTGGGCAACATGGCAAAAGCCCTTTTCTACAAAAAATACAAAAATTAGCCAGGCATGGTGGTGCATGCCTGCAGTCCCAGCTACTCAGGAGGCTGAGGTGGGAGAATTGCTTGAACCCAGAAGGTTGAGGCTGCAGTGAGCCGAGATCATGCTGCTACACTCCAACCTGGGCAACAGAGACCCTGTCTCAAAAAAAAAAAAAAAATTGTAGTCAGAATTTTTGTCAATGTTGTTTCACAATGGGTGGGAAGGGGGCAGTAATTCTTACATTTAGTAGTCAGAGTCCAGATATTCTAAACATTGTGCAAGACGCACAACAAAGACTTGTTCTATGTATGTCCTACATGACTTTAGAATGTCCTACCATATGTGCATATAGGTGAAAAACTTGTTTATAATTATATGATCTCAGAATGTGACTCTTTTGTATATAAATACAAAGTATTTTTTAGCAGATTTTTTTTCTTTTATTTTGAGATGGAGTCTCACTCTGTCACCCAGGTTGGAGTGCAGTGGTGCGATCTCAGCTCACTGCAACCTCTGCCTCACGGGTTCAAGCGATTATCCTGCCTCAGCCTCCTGAGTAGCTGGAATTACAGGTGCCCCCCACCATGCCTGGCTAATTTTTGTATTTTTAGTAGAGACAGGGTTTCGCCATGTTGGCCAGCCTGGTGTTGAACTCCTGACCTCAGGTGATCTGCTTGCTTCTGCCTCCCAAAGTGCTGGGATTATAGGTGTGAGCCACCTTGCCTGTCCCTAATTTTAAAATTTTTTTGTGGAGATGGGGGTCTCCTTATGTTGTCCAAGCTGGTCTTGAACTTCTGAGCTCAAGTGATCCGCCCACCTCAGCCTCCCAAAGTTCTGGGATTACAGGCATAAGCCACCACGCCCGGCCTCTCTTTATCCTCTTATTTTGCTTTTTGTTTGTTTGTTTATTTGTTTGTTTTGAGACAGAGTCTTTCTCTGTTGCCCAGGCTGGAGTGCAGTGGTGCGATCTTGGCTCACTGCAACCTCTGCCTCCCGGGTTCAAGTGATTCTCCTGCCCCAGCCTCCCAAGTAGCTGGGATTACAGGTGTGCACTGCCACGCCTGGCTAATTTTTGTATTTTTAGTAGAGACAGGGTTTCACCATGTTGGCGAGGCTGATCTTGAACTCCTGACCTCAGGTGATCCACCTGCCTCCACCTCCCAAAGTGCTGGGATTACAGGCGTGAGCCACTGTGCCTGGTCTGTTCTTTAAGTGTTGATATAATTTAGCAATAAAGCATCTGGGCCTGGGCATTTTCTTGTGGGACGATTTTAAATCCAAATTCTTTTCCTTTTACTTGGTATAGGTCTATTTGGATTTTCTTTTTTTCTTTCTTTAGTTAGCTTTGTTAATTTGTCTCTTTCTAGAGTTTTCTCCATATAATTTAAATTCCCTACAGTTCCTTCCTTCCTTCCTTCCTTCCTGCCTGCCTGCCTGCCTTCCTTTCTTTCTTTCTTTCTCTCTCTCTCTTCTTTCTTTTTTTCTTTTTTTGACGGAGTCTCACTCTGCCACCGAGGCTGGAGTGCAGTGTGGCATGATCTCGGCTCACTGCAGCCTCCACCTCCTGGGTTCAGATGATTCTCCTGCCTCAGCCTCCTGAGTAGCTGGGACTACAAGCATTCGCCACTACGTCTGCCTAATTTTTTTGTGTTTTTAATAGAGACAGGGTTTCACCATGTTGACCAGGCTGGTCTCAAACCCCTGACCTCAGTTGATCTGCCTGCCTCGGCCTCCCAAAGTGCTGGGATTACAGGCATGAGCTACCACACTTGGACAAGACGTCCCTTCTTTCATTCTTGATTTTGGTAATTTGTATGTTCTTTCCTCTTTTCTTGGGTAATCTAGCTAAAGATATGTCTGTTTTGTTGATCTTTCCAAAGAACCAATAGTATTACTCTCTATATATAGTACATTTGCTTTTATTTTTTCTTTTATTTGCATGTAAAAATATGGAATGCTTCACAAATTTGCATGCCATTCTTGTACAGGAGACTGGCTAATCTTCTCTGAATTGTTCAAATTTTAGAATATGTGGTAGCCAATTGTCTTTAAACAAGTTGACTGTAATGTGTCTAGGCATTTGAGGTTTATTGAGATTCTTAGATGTGTAATGTTTTTCATCAGATTTGAAAAGTTTTTGGCTATTACTATTATTTTTTGTTTTTTGAGATGGAGTCTCACTCTGTCGCCAGGCTGGAGTTCAGTGGCAAGATCTCAGTTCACTGCAATCTCTCCCTCCCAGGTTCAAGCGATTCTCCTGCCTCTAAAGTTTTTGTTTTCTATTTCATTGATTTTTCAGTCTGGCGTTTATTATGTTCTTTCTTCTATTTACTTTATGTTTGATTTACTCTTATTTTTCCAGCTTCTTGAAGTGAAAATTAGATTATTGATTTTATTTTGTTTTTTATTTTTTTGAGATAGAGTCTTGCTCTGTCACTCAGGCTGGAGTGCAGTGGTACAATGTCGGCCAGCTGCAACCTCCACCTCCCAGGTTCGAGCGATTCTCTGTCTCAGCCTCCCAAGTAGCTGGGATTACAGGCATGTGCCACCACACCCAGCTAGTTTTTGTATTTTTAGTAGAGACGGGGTTTCATCATGTTGGCCTGGCTGGTCTCAAACCCCTGACCTCAGGTGATCCACCTGTCTCGGCTTCCCAGAGTGCTGGGATTGCAGGTGTGAGCCACCATGCCCAGCCTAGATTACTGATTGTAGACCTTTCTTTCTTTCTACTAAAGGCATTTAAGCTACAAATCTTCTTCTAAGAATTGCTTTAGCTTTATCCCTTACATCCTTTTTTTTTTTTTTTTTTGAGACAGAGTCTCGGTCTGTCACCCAGGCTGGAGACTGGAGTGCAGTGGTGCCAATTTGGCTCACTGCAACCTCTGCCTCCTGGGTTTGAGTGATTCTAATACCTCAGGCTCCCGAGTAGCTGGGACTACAAGTATGCACCATCATGCCCAGCTAATTTTTTGTATTTTGTTATTTATTTATTTATTTATTTAGAGATGGAGTCTTGTTCTGTCGCCCAGGCTGGAGTGCAGTGGCACGATCTCAGCTCACTGCAAGCTCCGCCTCCCAGGTTCACGCCATTCTCCTGCCTCAGCCTCCCAAGTAGCTGGGACTACAGGCACCTGCCACCACACCTGGCTAATTTTTTGTATTTTTAGTAGAGACGGGGTTTCACCGTGTTAGCCAGGATGGTCTCGATCTCCTGACCTCGTGATCTGCCTGCCTCGGCTCCCAAAGTGCTGGGATTACGGGCATGAGCCACCCTGCCTAGCTTTGTTATTTATTTTGACATGGAGTCTTGCTCTGTCGCCGGGGCTGGAGTGCAGTGGCGTGATCTTGGCTCACCGCAACCTCCGCCTCCCAGCTTCAAGTGATTCTCCCACTTCAGCCTCCCGAGTAGCTGGCATTACAGGCGCCCGCCACCACACCCAGCTAATTTTTTTGTAGTTTTAGTAGAGACGGGGTTTTGCCATGTTGGCCAGGCTGGTCTCAAACTCCTGACTTCAAGTGATCCATTCGCCTCGGCCTCCCAAAGTGCTGGGATTACTGGTGTTAGCCACCACGCCCGGCTAATTTTTTTTGTATTTTTATTAGTCAGGGTTTTGCCACGTTGGCCAGGCTGGAACTGGCTAATTTTTAAAAATTTTTATGTAGTGATGGTGCCTTGCCATATTGTCCAGGCTAGTCTCAAACTCCTGGGCTCAAGTGATCCACCTGCCTTGGCTACCCAAAGTGCTGAGATTACAGGCATGAGCCACCACACATGGCCGTAATTTTCTTTCAGCTCTTAAAATATCTCATTCCGTTGCCTCCTGGTGTCCATTGTTTCTGATGAAAAGTCTGCTGTTAATTGTGTACTTCTTCCCCCATATTTGATGAGTCTTTTTTTCTTGCTGCTTTAAAGATCTTTTTTGTCTTTTTATTGTAATCACTTATTTTTAAATTCATTCTTCCATGCTCACACTTTTTTATATTCATCTGTGTATTTAACACAGTAGTATTACTTTATATATATAGTACATTTGCTTTTATTCTTTCTTTTATTTACATGTAAAAATATGAAATGCTTCATAAATTTGCATGCCATTCTTGTACAAGAGACTGGCTAATCTTCTCTGAATTGTTCAAATTTTAGAATATGTGGTAGCCAATTGTCTTTAAACAAGTTGACTGTAATGTGTCTAGGTATTTGAGGTTTATTGAGATTCTTAGATGTGTAATGTTTTTCATCAAATTTGAAAAGTTTTTGGCTATTATTATTATTATTTTTTTTTTGAGATGGAGTCTCACTCTGTCACCAGGTTGGAGTTCAGTGGCAAGATCTTGGTTCACTGCAATCTCTGCCTCCCAGGTTCAAGTGATTCTTCTGCCTCAGCCTCCCAAGTAGCTGGGACTACAGGCACACACCACTACACCCGGCTAATTTTTGTATTTTTAGTAGAGATGAGGTTTCACCATGTTGGCCAGGATGGTCTCAATCTCTTGACCTCGTGATCTGCCTGCCTTAGCCTCCCAAAGTACTGGGATTACAGGTGTGAGCCACGCACCTGGCCTTTGGCTATTATTTTTTCAACTACTTTTTTCTGACCCTTTGTCTCCTCTCCTTTGGACATGTGTTATATGTATATAGGCATGCTTGATGTACCACTGGCCTCTGAGGCTTTTTGTTTTCGGTGTTTTTTTTGTTTTTGTTTTTTGGTTTTTTGTTTCTTTTTTTGAGACAGTCTTGCTTTGTCACCCAGGCTGCAGTGCAGTGACATGAACATGGTCACTGCAGCCTTGACTGCCCAGGCTCAAGCGATTCTTCTGCCTCAGCCTCCCAAGTAGTTGGGACTACAGGGGCACACCACCATATCCAGCTTACTTTTGTACGTTTTGTAGAGATAGGGTTTCATCATGTTGCCCAGGCTGGTCTTGAACTCCTGGGCTCAAGCATTCCATCTGCCTCAGCCTCCCAAAGTGCTGGGATTATAGGTGTGAGCCACTGTACCCAGCTGTTCACTTTCCTGCAATCATTTTTGTCTCTATCATTCAGACTAGATTATTGTTATTGATCTATCTTCAAGTTTATTAAATTTTTCCTCTGCTATCTTAAATCTGCTATCGGGTTCATTTAGTAAAATTTTCATTTCAGTTATTATACTTTATAATTCTAGAATTTCTGTTTGATTCTTTTTTATAGCTTCTATTTCTCTATTGAGATTCCATATTTATTGAGTCATTGTTAAACATTTTTATTTAATTCCTTGAACATATTTATAATATGTGCTTTAAAGTCTTTGTCTGCCAAATTCAACTTCTGGGCCTACTCAGAGTCAGTTTTTATTTTTATTTATTTATTTATTTATTTATTTGAGACGGAGTCTCGCTCTATCGCCCAGGCTGGAGTGCAGTGGTGCCATCTCTGCTCACTGCAAGCCCTGCTTCCCGGGTTCACACCATTCTCCTGCCTCAGCCTCCCAAGTAGCTGGGACTACAGGTGCCCACCACAACGCCCAGCTAATTTTTTTGTGGTTTTAGTAGAGATGGGGTTTCACCATGTTAGCCAGGATGGTCTTGATCTCCTGAGCTCGTGATCTGCCGGCTTCAGCCTCCCAAAGTGCCGGGATTACCAACGTGAGCTACTGCGCCTGGACTCAGTTTTTATTTTGTTTTCTATTATTATTATTATTTTTTTTTTGGAGACAGAGTGTTGCTCTGTCGCCCAGGCTGGAGTGCAGTGGAATGATCTCAGCTTACTGCAACCTCCTCCTCCCAGGGTCAAGCAATTCTCCTGCCTCAGCCTCCCCAGTAGCTAGGATTATAGGCGCCCACCACCATGCCCAGCTAATTTTTGTATTTTTAGTAGTGATGGGGTTTCATCATGTTGGCCAGGCTGGTCTCAAACACCTGACCTCAGGTGATCCACCTGTCTTGGCCTCTCAAAGTGCTGGGATTACAGGTATGAGCCACTGCGCCTGGCTAGTTTTCATTGACTTTTAAAATCAGGATATGAGTTACTGTTTTTTAGGTTTCTTTGCATGTGTCATAATTTTTTCTTGAAAACTGATCATTTTATCCTCCTCTTCCTCCTCTAAAAAACTGGTCATTTTAGATAATAGACTGTTAAAACTCTGGATTCTGTTGTATTTTTCTGAATGGTGGTGATGCTGGTGATGCTGATGGGATGTGTGTGTGTGTGTGTGTGTGTGTCTGTCTGTCTGTGTGTGTGTAATTTGGAGTTAAACTGTAGAGTCTGGATTCTATTGTATTTTTCTGAATGGTGGTGATGCTGGTGATGCTGATGTGTGTGTGTGTGTGTCATTTGTCTGGAGTTAAACTGTAGAGTCTATCATTCCACAGTGTGCAGCTGCTAATGTGTCTGCTCAGTTTTTTATTCTGGTTTTTTTGTTTGTTTGTTTGTTTGTTTGTTTGTTTGTCTGAGATGGAGTTTTGCTCTTGTTGCCCAGGCTGGAGTGCAATGGCATGATCTTGGCTTACTGCAAGCTCCGCCTCCCAGGGTCAAGTGATTCTCCTGCCTCAGCCTCGTGAGTAGTAAGTAGCTGGGATTACAGGCATGTGCTACCATGCCCGGCTAATTCTGTGTTTTTAATAGAGACGGGGTTTCTCCATGTTGGTCAGGCTGATCTTCAACTCCCGGCCTCAGGTGATCTTCCCACCTCGGCCTCCGAAAGTGCTGGGATTACAGGCATGAGCCACCATGCCCTGCCATTTATTCTTGTTTTTAAAATTTTCCCACAGGGGTCAGGCATGGTGGCTCATCTTTAATCCCAGCACTTTTGGGAGGTCAAAGTGGCTTGAGCTCAGGAGTTTGAGACCAGCCTGGGCAACATACCAAGACCCCATCTCTACTAAAAATACAAAAACTTAGCAGGTAGTGTTGGCACATACCTGTGGTCCCAGCTACTCATGAGCTGAAGTAGGAAGATTGCTTGCGACTGGGAGGCAGAGGTTGCAGTAAACCGAGATCATGCCACTATACTTCAGCCTGGGTGACAGACTGAGACCCTATCTCAAATAATAATAATAATAAATTTTTCCAGCCAGGTGCAGTGGCTCATGCCTGTAATCCCAGCACTTGGGGAGGCTGAGGTAGATGATTCACCTGAGGTCAGGAGTTTGAGGCCATCCTGGCTAACATGGCGATACCCCATCTCTACTAAAAATACAAAATTTAGCTGGGCATGGTGGCACCCAGCTATACTCTCAGCTACTCGGGAAGCTGAGGTAGGAGAATCGCTTGAACCTGGGAAGTGGAGGTTGCAGTGAGCCAAGATGGAGCCATTGCACTCCAGCCTGGGCGACAGAGTTAGACTCTGTCTCAAAAAAAAAAAAATGTTCCCTCAGGTATTAGAATAGGAATTAAAAGAAATTAAAGACTGTAGGCCGGGCGCAGTGGCTCACACCTATAATCTCAGCACTTTGGGAGGCCAAGGTGGGTGGATCACAAGATCAGGAGTTCGAAACCAGCCTGGCTAACATGGTGAAACTCCATCTCTACTAAAAATACAAAAAAATTAGCCGGGCACGGTGGTGGGCACCTGTAGTCCCAGCTACTCGGGAGGCTGAGGCAGGAGAATGGCATGAACCCAGGAAGCGGAGCTTGCAGTGAGCCGAGATGGCGCCACTGCACTCCAGCCTGGGCAACAGAGTGAGACTCCGTCTCAAAAAATAAAATAAAAAAATTAAAGACTGTGTAAGCAAAAGCTCAGTTGTATGTAAGAAAACCCAATTCCCCTTGAGAAAGAGAAAGGGCTGGAGTCCTTTAAAATTAACTGCCTGTTTTTCTCTCTGTGGCTAGTGGCCTTATCTCTCCATTTACCAGGCATTGTGAAGACTCTGTTTCTCTAGCTGTGCAGCTGCAAGGTTACTAGACAGATAATCTCAAAGCGTAAAACATGTTGTTCCTTGAAAAGTAAGAAATAATGTAACGCATGTCTTAATTGAATAACCGTCTTTGTCTCTCGCTTCTATAATACGCTTCCCCCAGCACAGATCTCCTCCCACCCCACGAAATGCTTAAAAGGTAGTTTGACTCTTTGTTCTGGGCTCAATCCTTTGGATGTTAATCCAACTGGGTCAGTGAACCTAAATAATTAAATAATTCCTCCTCAATCCCTCGGTCTCTCCGATTCCTTAATTATCCTGCAGCAGTATCACCCCTATGATTACATAGCACAGTGTTCAGCCAATTATTAGAATAAGCATTGTGTTCCAGTACCTCAAGCCCATACAGCATCCACTTCTGCCAATATATCTGTTTGAAGGATGAGAAGTGCATTAAAATGTGCAGCAGTGTTCAACTCTTCCTTGTCTTTTATTTTTCAGGGAGCTCTCTGAGGTATCCTCCATGCATATGATAGCTTCCCAGTGAGCCAGGGATGTGGGAGAGCTTATCTCAGCCCTCTTGTAGTTCCCTATTTTCCAGCTAAATTTCTGGCTTTTCCACCACCGAACACAACTAGGAGTGCTACTTTGAGCTAGCACAGCTAGAGGGTTTTTTGCCTGTTTATTTCCTACCAACTTCATATCATTCAGCTGAGAACATTGCAGGCTTTTGTCCACCTCCACCTAACTCCTACAATTTCAGTCTACCCACTGTGACAGCAAACATTGCTGGTTTTCACAGCCAGTTCCACACTGGTAAAACTACAGTTCCCAGCCACCAAGGAAGTTGGATGGGAGCAGCCTCAGGAAAGAAGGCTGCAAACTCACATTGCTTTTGCTTGACGCTGTAGCAGTTTTTCAAGAATAAAAGCTCCTCAATTTGGTTTCTGCCTTGCTCAGTTTCCAGAGACTTGAAATCATTGTTTGGGGCAATTTTATTTAATTTCATAGTTTTTTTTTTTTTGTGAAGATTCACAGACCCCTTTACACTGCTATAGCCAGAAGTTCCTTGGCGTAGTTTTTATTTATTTATTTATTTATTTATTTATTTATTTATTTATTTATTTATTTTAATGTATCTTATTTATTTTTATTTTTATTTTTTTTGAGACAGAGTCTCGCTGTGTTGCCCAGGCTGGAGTGCAATCGTGTGATCTCGGCTCACCGCAACCTCTTCCTTCAAGGTTCAAGCAACTCTCCTGCCTCGGCCTCCCAAGTAGCTAGGATTACAGTCACTTGCCACCATGCCCAGGTAATTTTGTATTTTTAGTAGAGATGGGGTTTCACCATATTGGCCAGGCTGGTCTCAAACTCTGCACCTCAGGTGATCTGCTGCCTTGGCCTCCCAAAGTGCTGGGATTACAGGCATGAGCCACTGCGCATGGTCCTTGCTATAGTTTTAAATTGACATAAGTGTTACTGTGCCAACAATATGGTTTTGTTTTGTCACTCATTACTATTTTTAAGATCTCTCCATGTTGTCTTTTGAATATTTTGTATATCTGCTGAGTAGCATTCTATACTATGCAACTCCCATATTTAACCTTTCTTTTTCTTTCTTTTTTATTTATTTCTTTTTTTTTTGTTGACGGAGTCTTGCTCTGTTGCCCAGGCTGGAGTGCAATGGCGCGATCTCAGCTCACTGCAACCTCCATCTCCCAGGTTCTAGCGATTCTCCTGCCTCAGCCTCCCAAGTAGCGGGGACTACAGGCACCTGCCACCATGCCCAGCTAATTTTTGTATTTTTAGTAGGGAGAGAGTTTCACCGTGTTGGCCAGGCTGGTCTCGAACTCCAGACCTCAGGTGTTCTGCTCTCCTTAGCCTCCCAAAGTGCTGGGATTACAGGTGTGAGCCACCACACCAGACCTATATTTAACCTTTCTACTTTGCTAATGAAAGTCACCCAAAACTGAGTTCTAACATTGAGCTTCCACAAATAATGCTGTGATAAATATTCTTGCATGTGATCCCTTATGAATCTAGACACAAGTTTCTCTGTAACATATATGAAGGAGTTGAGGACTAAACTCTGATTTTTTTTATCTTACCCAAATTCCTATCTAAGGGATCTGGGGAGTCATGCCCTACAAATCATAAATTCTCATCAGATAGGTTTTATTTAACCCTATATATCATGATTTACTTTCCAACCTGACTCTGGTATAACATTACGAGACGAAGAAGAAAATCAAAATATTTTACCCCAAAACATGTTTCTTTGTCATATTTTAAAATGTCCCTGCAAAGCTGTTCTTTGTAGGGAAAATCTACATCCATAAAGAATCTCTATTAACATAGCCAGGGCTGGGCGCGGTGGCTCACGCTTGTAGTCCCAGCACTTTGGGAGGCCGAGGCAGGAAAATCACTTGAACCCAAGAGTTGGAGGCTGCAGTGAGTGGAGATCACGCCATTGCACTCCAGCTTGGGAGACAGAGCGAGGCTCCATCTCAAAAAAAAAAAAAAATATATATATATACATATATATATATATACATCTTTTCTTTCCAGACCCTCCCAATCCTGAAGAGACTAACTAAGATCTGAATAGGAAATATTTGTCACCTATTGTCTCCAAGGCAGCCATTATGAGACTTCAAAAGAACTTTGGTCTCCACAATCTTTATCTTAACCTGAACATTCCCTGTCTATCTATCCCAGGTTTTTAGACAAACTTAACCGTCAACCAGAAAACATTTAAATTCACCTATAGTCTCGAAGCTCCCACTTTGAGTTGTTCCACCTTTCTGGACCAAACCAATGTATGTCTTAAATGTATTTGATTGATGTGTCATTCCTCTCTAAAGTGTATAAAACCAAGCTGCACACCAGCCACCTTGCGTACAGGTTCTCAGGACTTCCTGAGGGCTGTGTCACAGGCCATGGTCAGTCATCTTTGGGTCAGAATAAATCTCTTCAAATATTTTACAGAGTTCCACTCTTTTGGTTGACAGAGTAGAATTGCTGGGCCATAGAGCATGTGCATATTTAATTTCACAAAGTTCTGCCACATTTTTTACTACAAAAATGGAAATGGGTGCATGTCTCACACTCCAGGAGTACAGCAGGGATTTGTTTCCTCACATCTTGGATCTTGCTAATATTTGGTATTACCAGACTAATTTTTGCCTAACTGATGGGTGTAAAGTGGTATCTTATTATTATTTTAATGTGCATTTTTCTGATTGCATTCAAGGTAGAGGATTAATTTATACTGTTGGTATTCAGATTTCCCCTTCTGTGATTGCTTACCCTGTTTGTTTTTTTCCTTTTTTTTTCCTTCCCAGGAATGGCATCTGGGTTCAGCAAACTCAGAATAATGAAAGTCAGAAGCAACTCATCAGTGAGAGCTTAATCATGTTTTTTACCTATTTTCTTGCTTTTAGTTTACTGCCTTATTGATTTGAGGAGTGGGTTGTGTGGTCTAGATATTAACCAATTGCTTGCTTTAAATTTTGCAAATTCCCCCCCAAGTCTATTCACTATTACCTTTGAGTATAGTTTCCATTATTGAGCAGGATTATTTAATTTTATATATATATACAGGGTTTCGTCACCCAGGCTGGAGTGCAATGGCACGTTCTTGGCTCACTGCAACCTCCACCTCCCTGGCTCAAGCGATCCTCCTGCCTCAGCCTCCCAAGTAGCTGGGACCACAGGCATGTGCCACCATGCCCAGCTAATTTTTTGTATTGTTGGTAGAGATGGGGTTTCACCATGTTGCCCAGGCTGGTCTCAAACTCCTGAGCTTAAGCAATCTGCCCACTTCAGCCTCCCAAAATGCTGGGATTATAGGCGTGAGCCACCATACTCAGCCCTTAAATTTTTTTATTTTTTTTTTGAGTCAGAGTTCTGCTCTTGTTTTCCAGGCTAGAGTGCAATGGTGCGATCTCGGCTCACCACAACCTCCACCTCCCAGGTTCAACTGATACTCTTGCCTCAGCCTCCTGAGTAGCTGGGATTACAGGCATGCGCCACCATGCCTGGTTAATTTTGTATTTTTAGTAGAGACGGGGTTTCTGCGTGTTGGTCAGGCTGGTCTTGAACTCCTGACCGTGGGTCATCTACCCGCCTAGGCCTCCCAAAGGGCTGGGATTACAGGTGTGAGCCACCACACCTGGCCCCTTAATTTTGATATAAAAAATTAACCCATTGTCTGACGTATGGTTTGTATTTTGGGGTCTTATTTAGGAAGCCCTCCTTTGCCTCAAAGTCAGAAAGAACACAGGTTCTTCTATTACCATTATAGATTTGAGGCAGGAAAATAGGGTCTGGAGGCAGGGAACATAAGGCCAATTCACACTTCAGCTATGACAGGAAATAACCTCTCCATAGGGCCTAAGCCAAGTTAATGACTTTGTAACTTTACTTCATCCTCTCTATTTACATAGGGCATACACCACATAACCAGTGGAATCCTCTAGAGTGGTATTTAAACTCCCAAATATTCTGTAACAGGGCCTTTGATCTCCTATGCTCAGGCCTGCTCCCACACTGTGGAGTGTACTTTCATTTTCAATAAACCCCTTCATTCCTTCCTTGGTTTGTGCGTTTGGTCCAATTCTTCGTTCAAGATGCCAAGAACCTGGACACCCTCCACCATTAACAGTTTCACCTATAACCTTTGTATTTCCAATCCATCTGAACTGGCATGCATGTAATTTTCTTTTCTTCCAGTTTTTCCAAAATCATCTCTTAAAACAATCCATCCAGGCTGGGCATGGTGGCTCATGCCTGTAATCCCAGCACTTTGGGAGGCCGAAATGGGTGGATCACAAGGGCAGGAGTTTGAGACCAGCCTGGCCAACATGGTGAAACTTCATTCATCTCTACTAAAAATACAAAAATATATACATATATATATATTAGCCAGGCATGGTGGCGCACACCTGCAATCCCAGCTACTCGAGAGGCTGAAGCAGAAGAATTGCTTGAATTCGGGAGGCAGAGGTTGCAGTGAGCCAAGATCGCGCCACTGCACTCCAGCCTGGGTGACAGAGTGAGACTCTGTCTTGAAAAGAAAAAAAAAAATCCATTCTTCCTCCACTAGTCTGTTGTATCAACCTTGTCAAATGTCAAGACTGCTATATATGTATTTTCTTTACATTAACTCACTTTTTTTGCATTACATTTATAAATTCAAAATTTTAATTTATTGCTAATACATGGATTTTTTTTTTTGAGATGGAGTCTCGCTGTCTCACCCAGGCTGTAGTACAATGCACAATCTCTGCTCACTGCAACCTCCGCTTCCTGGGTTCAACAGTTCCCCAGCCTCAGCCTCCAAAGTAGCTGGGACTACAGGCTTGCGCCACTGTGCCTGGCTAATTTTTTGTATTTTTAGTAGAGACAGGGTTTCGCCATGTTGGCCAAGCTGGTCTCAAACTCCTGACCTCAGGTGATCCACCTGCCTTGGCCTCCCAAGGTGCTGAGATTACAGGTGTAAGCTACTGTGCCCGGCTACGTGGATATTTCAAGAGTGAAATAATTAAACATTTTTCTTTTCTGTTTTTTTCTTTCTTTGTTTCTTTCTTTCTTTGTTTCTTTCTTTTTTTGGGGGTGGGGACAGGATCTTACTCTGTCATCCAGGCTGCAGTACAGTGGTATAATAATAGCTCACTGCAGCCTCAGTCTCCTGGGATCAAGTGATCCTCTTGCTTCAGCCTCCCCGGTAGCTGGAACTACAGGCATATGCCACCACACCCAGCTAATATTTTTTGTTTAGACAGGGCTCTAAAAGGGCTGGGATTATAAGCATGAGCCACTGTACCAGGACAAAGTCAAATAATTATGCAACACATGAAAAATAGCAGCTTCCTGACTTCAGTGTCAATATGATCCATCCTTTTCCAATCCCCAGAGGCAACCATTAACAACTTTTTTTTTTTTTTTTGAGACAGAGTCTCCTTCGGTGGCCTGGGCTGAAGTGCAGTGGTGTGATCTCGGCTCACTGCAACCTCCATTTCCTGGGTTCAATTGATTCTCATGCCTCAGCCTCCTGAATAACTGGGACTCCAGGTGTGTATCACCACACCCAGCTAATTTTTGTATTTTTAGTAGAGATGGGGTTTCTTCATGTTGGCCAGACTGGTCTTGAACTCCTGGCCTCAGGTGATCCATCTGCCTTGGCCTTCCAAAGTGCTGGGATTACAGGCGTGAGCCACCGGGCCCGGCCAACCATTATCAACTTTTAAAATGTTTTCTTTAATATTTACCATTATATACCTAAATATGCTTACAGTGATACTTATTTTTTGTTTTAGAAACTAACTATTGGCCAGGCACAGTGGCTCATGCCTGTAATCCCAGCACTTCAGGAGGCTGAGGTGGGCGGATCACGAGGTCATGAGATCGAGACCATCCTGGTTAACATGGTGAAACCCTATCTCTACTAAAAATACAAAAAATTAGCCGGGCGTGGTGGCGGATGTCTGTAGTCCCAGCTACCCGGGAGGCTGAGGCAGGAGAATGGCATGAACCTGGGAGGTGGAGCTTGCAGTGAGCCAAGATCATGCCACTGCACTCCAGCCTGGGGGACAGAGCATGAGACTCCGTCTGAAAAAAAAAAAAAAGAAACTAATTATTGTGTTTACAGTATGGAAGATAAGGATTTAGTTACATATTGCACTGCCCACAACAAATATACGCGTTTGTTCCTCCGTCTTCCCAATGTAGACACGTACTTTTTATTTTTATTTTATTTTATTTTATTTATTTATTTTTTTTGAGACAGAGTCTCATTCTGTCGCCCAGGCTGGAGTGCAGTGTTGCAATCTCAGCTCACTGCAACCTCCAACTCCCGGGTTCAAATGATTCTCCTGCCTCAACCTCCCGAGTAGCTGGGATTATAGGCATGTGCCACCACGCCTGGCTAATTTTTGTATTTTTTTGTGGAGATGGGGTTTCACCTTGTTGGCCAGGCTGATTTCAAACTCCTGACCTCAGGTGATCCTCTTGCCTTGGCCTCCCAAAGTGTTGGAATTACAGGCATGAGCCACCATGCCCAGCCGACTACATTGTTATTAACTGTAGTCACCATGATGTACAATAGATCTCTTGAACTTATTCCTCCTGTCCAACTGAAATTTGGTATCCATTGACCAGTGTCTCCCCAACATTCACCACCCCGTAGTCTCCAGTAGCCACCATTCTACTCTCTACCTGCATGAGGTTTTTTTTTAAGATTCCATATATAAGTGAGATCATGTGGTATTTGTCTTTCTGTGCCTGGCTTACTTCACTTAACATAATGTGCTCTAGGTTCATCGATGCTGTAAATGACAGGATCTCATTCTTTGTTTTCTATTTTTCCTGTAAAGAATGTCTTTATTTTAGAGATGACGTCTCGCTATGTTGCCCAAGCTGACCTTGAACTCCCTGGCTCAAGCAATCTTCCTGCCTCAGCCTCCTGAGTAGCTGAGACAACATGAGCATGCCACCGAGCCAGGCTTCGTTCCTTTGTAAGGCTGAATAGTACTGCATTGTGTATATATGCCACATTTTCTTTATCCATTAATCCACTGAAGGAGACTTGGGTTGATTCCTACTCTTGGCTATTGTGAACAGTACTGCAATGAACACGGCAGTGCAGGTATCTCTTCAACACACTGATTTCAGTTGCCTTGAATATATACCTAGTAGTTGGATTGCTGGATCTCCATTGTCTTATACTTCATGTTGCTGATAAAGTTTGAGAACATTATGATTCTTGATCCTTTAGGTTTGTTTGTTATCTACTGACACAGCCCTCAGGAGATCCTGAGAACATGTGCCCCATTTTTTTTCTCTTTCTCCCTCTAGAATCTTTTAAACTCTGTTGTCTCCAGTGTTCTAAAATTTCATATGGCATGCCTTAGAGTGGGTTTATTTTCACCCTTGGTGTCTGGCATGTGGCAAGTCCTTTCAGGTTAGAAAGTAATATCCTTCAGGCCGGGCGCAGTGGCTCATTCCTGTAATTCCAGCACTTTGGGAGGTCGAGGTGGGAGGATCACTTGAGCCCAGGAGTTGGAGACCAGCCAGGGCAACATGGCAAGACCACCGTCTCTACCAAAAACAAAACAAAACAAAACAAAAAAAACAAAAAACAAAAATTAGTCGGGTGTGGTGGTGCACACCTATAGTCCCAGCCATTCAGGCTGAGGCAGGAGGATTGCTTGAGTTCAGGAATTCGAGGCTGCAATGAGCTATGATTGTGCCACTGCACTCCAATCTGAGTGACAGAGTGAGATTCTGTCTCAAAAAAAAATTAAGTTATATTCTTCAATTCTGGAATATTTTCATGACTTATTTCATTGATAATTTATGCCGTTCTAGTTTTATGTTTTTCTTTCTTTTCTTTTTTTTTGAGATGGAGTCTCGCTCTGTCTCCCAGGCTGGAGTGCAGTGGCGTGATCTCAGCTCACTGCAAACTCCGCCTCCCGAGTTCACGCCATTCTCCTGCCTCAGCCTCCCAAATAGCTGGGACTACAGGTGCCCGCCACCACGCCCAGCTAATTTTTTGTATATTTAGTAGAGATGGAGTTTCGCTGTGTTATCCAGGATGGTCTCGATCTCCTGACCTCATGATCCACCCGCCTCGGCCTCCCAAAGTGCTGGGATTACAGGCGTGAGCCACTGCGCCCAGCCTTTTTTCTCTTATTTTTCGATCAGTTATTTTGTTTACTTTTTGGAGAGTTCAACTTTGGAGAGTTGAATTCTATTACATTTGTGGGTTTTTTTCTGTTTTTAGAGACAGAGTCTCACTCTGTCACCCAGGCTGGAGTGCAGTGGCACAGTCATAGCTCATTGCGGTTTTGAACTCCTGGACTCAAGCGATCCTCCTACCTCAGCCTTCCCAGTAGCAGGGACTACAGTGTGCACCACCCTGCCTGGCTAATCTTTAATTTTTTGTAGAGATGGGTCTTACTATGTTGCCCAGACCGTCTCCAACTCCTGGGCTAAAGCCATTCTCTCCCTTCAGCCTTCCAAACTGTTGGGATTACAGGCATGAGCCACTGCACCCAGCCAAGTACATAAATCTTTATAGTGCTTAGAAATATGAAGCAATAGGCCAGGCGCAGTGGCTCATGCCTGTAATCCCAGCACTTTGGGAGGCCAAGGTGGGTGGATCACCTGAGGTCAGGAGTTCAAGACCAGCCTGGCCAACATGGTGAAACCCCGTCTCTACTAAAAATACAAAAATTAGCCGGGCATGGTGGCATGCACCTGTAATCCCAGCTACTTGGGAAGCTGAGGCAGGAGAATGACTTGAACTCGGGAGGTGGAGGTTGCAGTGAGCCAAGATCATGCCACTACACTCCAGCTTGGGCAACAGAGTGAGACTCTGTCTCAAAAAAAAAAAAAAAAAAAATTGCTGGATGTGGTGGCTTGAGCCTGTAGTCCCAGCTACTTGGGAGGCTCAGGCAGGAGAATCACCTGAGCCTCCACCTAGAGGTGGAGGTTGCAGTGAGATGAGATTGTACTGCTGCACTCCAGCCTGGGAAACATAACAAGACTCCATCTAAAAACAAAAAAAAATTGTGTACATTTAAAGTTTTTAATCTCTCTGCATAGTCTCTGTTTCTTTCAAGTTGTTTCGTTTGTCTCTACCACTCATGTTAAATGCTTTCTTCATATATCTGGTGATTTTTAGCTCCACTTATATTTGTGATGGAACTCTAAAAAGCTGATTAGAAAAACCAATTGTATTTTTATACACTAGACGGGTTAAAAAAATAATAAAAAGGCAGGAAGACTGGTTTTACTAAATAAAACTATAGTTTTTGTTTTTTTTTTTTTGAGACGGAGTCTTGCTCTGTCACCCAGGCTGGAGTGCAGTGGCACGATTTCGGCTCACTGCAAGCTCCACCTCCCGGGTTCACGCCATTCTCCTGCCTCAGCCTCCCGCGTAGCTGGGACTACAGGCGCCCGCCATCACGCCCGGCTAATTTTTTGTATTTTTAGTAGAGACGGGGTTTCAACATGTTAGCCAGGATGGTCTCGATCTCCTGACCTTGTGATCCGCCCGCCTCGGCCTCCCAAAGTGCTGGGATTACAGGCTTGAGCCACCGCGCCCGGCCAAAACTATAGTATTTTAAGGTATGATATGGGCACAAATATAGACAAATAGATTAATAGGATAGAAAGACCCAGCACAGTTGTGTGTGTGTTGTTGTTGCTATTGTTTTGGGGCTTTTTTGTTTTATTTATTTATTTATTTATTTATTTATTTATTTATTTTTACCTGGGATTACAGGTGCCCACCACCACGCCCGGCTAATTTTGTATTTTCAGTAGAGACGGGGTTTCACCGTGCTGGCCAGGCTGGTTTTGAACTCCTGACCTCAGGTAATCCACCTGCCTCAGCCTCCCAAAGTGCTGAGATTACAGGTGTGACCCACCGTGCCTGGCCTATTTATTTATTTACTTGTTTATTATTATTATTATTTTTTGAGGCAGAGTCTTACTCTCTCACCCAGGCTGGAGTGCAGTGGCATGATCTCTGCTTACTGCAACCTCTGCCTCCTGGGTTCAAGCGATTCTCCTGCCTCAGCCTCCTGAGTAGCTGGGATTACAGGTGTGCACCACCACACCCAGCTAATTTTTGTATTTTTAGTAGAGATGAGGTTTCGCCATGTTGGTCAGGCTGGTCTCGAACTCCTGACCTCGTGATCCACCCACCTTGGCCTCCGAAAGTGCTGGGATTACAGGCATGAGCCACTGCGCCCAGTCTATTTATTTTTTGAGATAGGGTCTTGCTCTGATACCCTGGAGTGCAGTGGATGATCATGGGTCACTGCAGCCTCAAACTCCTGGGCTCAAGTGATCCTCCTGCCCTAGCCTCCCCAGTGGCTGGGATGACAGGCACATGCCCCACTAATTCTTTAATTTTTATTTTGTATAGATGGGGAGGGGTCTCACTTTGTTGCCGAGGCTGGTCTTGAACTCCTGTGCTCAAGCAATCCTCCCACCTATCCCTCCCAAAGTGTTGGAATTACCAGCGCGAGACACAGTGCCCAACCTTGTTTTTTAAAAACAAATATTTATATATTTGTGCGTATTTTTTCCAAATTGGACCCAATTAATACCATATACAAACAAAAATTCCAGGTAGGTCTAAAAACCTAAACGTAAAACACAAACCTATAAAGATAAATTAGGCTACAATAAATCAACTTCTGTTCACCAAAAGATATAACAGAGAATTAAAAGACAGAGCTTCATTACTATCATCTGTCCTTTGTTCTTGTGATATACCTCTTTAGAGAAATCCCTTTGTCATAATTTAGTGGGATTTCCAGAGGAAACAGAAGTAAATAAATATGTAAGATTTGCCACTCTTTTTTTTTTTTTGGAGACGGAATTTCACTCTTGTTGCCCAGGCTGAAGTGCAGTGGCGCAATCTCTTCTCACTGCAACCTCCACCTCCTGGGTTCAAGAGGGTCTCCTGCCTCAGCCTCCCGAGTAGCTGGGATTACAGGCACCCGCCCCCACACCCAGTTAATTTTTTGTATTTTTAGTAGAGACGGGATTTCACTATATTGGCCAGGCTGGCCTCGAACTCCTCACCTCAGGCGATCCACCCGCCTCAGCCTCCCAAAGTGCTGGGATTACAGGCGTGAGCCACCATGCCTGGCCACCACTCTTTTTTTTAATATTTATTTTTTATTTTATATTTTGAGACGGAGTCTTGCTCTGTTACCCAGGCTGGAGTGTATGGTGCAATCTCGGCTCACTATCGGTGTTCAAGGGATTCTCATGCCTCAGCCTCCCGAGTAGCTGAGATTACAGGCCCGTACTACCATGCCTGGCTAATTTTTGTATTTTTAGCAGAGACAGCAAGTTACCCGCCCGTCTTGGCCTCCCAAAGTACTGGGATTACAGGCGTGAGCCACCACTCTTGACCTTTTTTTTTTGAGACAGTCTCACTTCGTTGCCCAGGCTGGAGTGCAGTGGCATGGTCATGGCTCACTGCATCCTTGACCTCCTGGGCTCGACATCGTCCCACCTCAGACTCCTGAGTAGCTGGGACTACAATCATGCACCACCATGCCCAGCTAATTTTAAAATTTTTTTGTAGAGACAGGGTTTCCCTATATTGCCCAGGCTGGTCTCAATTGATCCTCTCCGCTCAGCTTCCCAAAGTGTTGAGATTACAGGTGCGAGCCACTGTGACTGGCCCCAGATTTGCCCCTCTTAACCAAAGTACTAAAAGCTTTTGTTGTTGTGATCGGGTCTTACTCTGTCGCCCAGGCTGGAATGCAGTGGTGTGATCATAGACCACTGCAGCCTCGAACTCCAGCCTCCAGGGATCCTCCTGTTTTAGCCTCCTGAATAGCTGAGACTACAGATGTGGGCCACCATGCTCAGCTAATTTATTTATTTATGTTTTTTGAGATGGAGTCTCGCTCTGTCACCCAGGCTGGAGTGCAGCAGCACAATCTCAGCTCACTGCAACCTCCGCCTCCTGGGTTCAAGTGATCCTCCCGCCTCAGCCTCCTAAGTAGCTAGGATTACAAGTGTGCACCACCCCACCCAGCTAATTTTTGTATTTTTAGTAGAGTTGGGGTTTCACCATGTTGGCCAGGCTGGTCTCGAACTCCTGACGTCAAGTGATCCGCCCACCTTGGCCTCCCAAAGTGTTGGGATTACAAGTGTGAACCACAGTGCCCAGCCTGCTTGAACTCTTGACCTCAAGTGATCCACCCGCCTCAGCCTCCCAAAGTGCTGGGATTATAGGTGTGAGCAACGATGCCCAGCCTGCTCAGCTAATTTTTTAAGAATATTTTGCGGGGCACAGTGGCTCACGCGTGTAATCCTAGCACTTTGGGAGGCTGAGGCAGGCAGATAACCTGAGGTCAGGAGTTCGAGACCAGCCTGGCCAACATGGTGAAACCCTGTCTCTACTAAAAATACAAAAATTAGCTGGGCGTGGTAGCACGCGCCTGTAGTCCCAGCTACTCGGGAGGCTGAGGCAGAAGAATCACTTGAACCCGGGAGGCAGAGGTTGCAGAGCTGAGATCGCGCCACTGCACTCCAGCCTGGGCGACAAAGCGAGAGTCCATCTCAAAAATATATATATATACATATATATATATTTTTAGAAATAGGATCTTGCTATGTTGCCTCTGCCTTCTAGGCTCAAGTAATCCTCCTATCTCAGCCTCCCAAGTAGCTAGGATGATAGGTGCAGTCTAACACACCTGGGTAAAAACTTTTATAATGAGAAAAGGAAGCCTGGGCAACATGGCAAAACTCCGTCTCTACAAAAAATAAAAAAAAATAAAAAAAAAAATAATAATAAAAGGAAAAAAAACGAGAAAAAAAAATTAGCTAGGCATGGTGGTGTATGCCTGTAGTCCCAGCTACTCAGGAGACTGAGGTGGAAGGACCGAGCCCAGGTCGAGGCTACAGTGAGCCAACATCGCCCCCCCACACTCCAGCCTGTGTGACAGAATGAGACCCTGCCTCAAAAAGAAAAAAGAAATGGACCTAGTAACGTTTGTGCCAGGTGTATTTTCTCTAACACACATAACAATTTTTTTTTTTTTTGAGATGGAATTTCGTTCTTGTTGGCCAAACTGGAGTTCAATGGCATGATCACGGCTCACTGCAACCTCCACCTCCTGAGTTCCAGCAATTCTCCTACCTTAGCCTCCCAAGTAGCTGGGATTACAAACATGTGCCACCACAACTGCCTAATTTTTGTATTTTTAGTAGAGATGGGGTTTCACCATATTGGTCAGGCTAATCTCGAACTCCTGACTTCACGTGATCCATCTGCCTTGGCCTCCCAAAGTGCTGGGATTACAGGTGTGAGCCACCACGCCCAGCCACATAACAACTTTTTAAGGCCAGTAAAGTAAGGAAAATTTAACCATGTACTTCCTCGGTTACCTGATGAACTCTCCAGTCAGTGATCCCACACTCAGGGAAGCAGTTAACCCCTACTTCCACACCCACACCCTTTTTTTGGGAATCTGATATACCTTCTCTAGAAATTTTCCTGAAATTATTTCTAGTTATCTCCTCAGTAAGAAAAATCATTTTTCTTTTTCTTTTTTTTTTTTTTTTTTGAGATGGAGTTTCACTCTTGTCACCCACGCTGGAGTGCAGTGGCTTGATGTCGGCTCACTGCAACCTCTGCCTACCAGGTTCAAGCAATTCTCCTGCCCCAGCCTGGGATTACAGGCACCCGCCACCATGCCCAGCTAATTTTTGTGTATTTAGTTTTTTATTTTGTTTCACCACGTTGGCCAGGCTGGTCTCGAACTCCTGACCTCAGGTTATCTGCCTGTCTCAGCCTCCCAAAGTGCTGGGATTACAGGTGTGAGCCAACGAGCCCATCCTCTTTTTTTTTTTTTTCTTGCTTAAGAAAGAAAAATCATTTTCTACTTGTGGCTGACCCTTACTTATGAAATCAGGTTTTAGATGTAGAATAAAAAATTAAGGAATAAGGAGAAGATAGAGGACCAAGATAATTTCAGAAGTGTTGGATGGTTCTAGAAACTGAAATAGGCTTGACAAAACCAAGACAAAGAATTAACATAAATAAAGGTTTTATTGGTCAGTTTGGGTGAGTGACAAACTGACATGCCCCCAGTTCACTATTCCACATATCCAAGCCCCTGAGGTGGCAAGAGGAGAAGCTAAGCTTATTAATGGTGGGCAATGGGTGAGAGGTGGAAAGGACTTGAAGGCCTCTGAGGGTTAACAAGGCTACCGGGACCGGAACCAACGTCCTAGGAATAAGTCCAGGATGGAGAAGGCATCATCCAGGGCTGGAGGTCTTGGTGATTCTGGATCTAAGGAAGAAAGTCATACACATAAATAGGCTAAATGAAAGAGACTAGGCAGAAGCAAAGGACAAGGGTAGAAGAGTAAGATTTCCCTTCCCCAAGGAATCTTGAGATGAACCCGTTTGTCTTTTAACTTACCACCCCTAGGACTGCTATCTGCTTCGTGTCGGGTTACTGTAGTCTCTGTCCGGCCCTCACTGTCCACCACAGTCCGGCGCTCCTCCACTATCTACAAAGAGAAGTTCCCACCATATTCCTAACGTCACTAAACGTTATGCTCAGCAGTTTCTTTACACAGATCCCTGTTTCAGGGCATTCGTTCCCTGGCCATAATTTCCTTTACCTCTTTCTTTCAACTCACCCCATCTGGTTTAGTGATCGTGGTCACAGAGATGCTCTTGAAATAAGATTTGGGCTGGGGCTGTAGAACCGGGCCAAGACCCTCCTGGGAAACCTGGGAATCAAGATCTGGAAGAGCAGAGAGATGAAGAAGCAGGAGAGAAAGAGTCCAAAGGAAAAAAGGAAACAAGTGTACAGGAAGAAACTTCAGGGAGGGAGAACAGACAGAACTTCAGAAGAGTAACAAAAGGCTGGTAAACTTCCCCTTCCTCCAGACTTACCATTGTCCTCTCTGGTTCTAGGATGGGGGTCCATAGGCCATACATCATCAAACTGCAGAAGAAACCATAGTAAGTGAAAAGACACCTTCCAATCTGAAACTTGAAAGGTCATAGACCTCCAACTACTCCCCAGCTCCAAAACCCCCTTCCTCAGGAGAGATAATTCCATTCAGAATAGCTTTATTTACACACTCCTTCCTAGCTGTTTTATGTATCCTTCTACCAGAAAGACTTCCTGAACTGATATATTCCTATCCTCTGTGCACAATCCTGCCTTATCCAAGAATTATCTAGACCAGTGGTGTTTTTTTTTTTTTTTTTTTTTAAAGAAACAGAACACCCATCTCCCCCCAAAGAAAATCCCACAAGCTTAATATAGAAAACAGAAAACACTAAATGGAGGGCTTAGGATTCCAACCCAAGGCTATCAGATTCAAACAAGAATTGCCATCTTTGGCCAGGCATGATGGCTCACACTTGTAATTCCAGCACTTTGGGAGGCCAAGGTGGCTGGATCACCTGAGGAGCTCGAAAGCAGCCTGGCCAACATGGTGAAACGCCGTCTCTACTAAAAACACAAAAATTAGCTGGGCGTTTGGCAGGTGACTGTAATCCCAGCTACTCAGGAGGCTGAGGCAGGAGAATCACTTGAACCTGGGAATTGGAGGGTGCAGTGAGCTGAGATTGTGCCACTGAACTACAGCCTGGGCAACAGAGCAAGGCTGGGTCTCAAACAATTTTTGAGATGGAGTCTCCACCTCCTGGGTTCAACCAATTCTCCTGCCTGCCTCAGCCTCCTGAGTAGCTGGGATTACAGGCACCCGCCACCATGCCTGGCTAATTTTTTGTATTTTTAGTAGAGACCGGGTTTCACCATGTTGACCAGGCTGGTCTCGAACTCCTGATCTCAGGTGATCTGCCCACCTCGGCCTCCCAAAGTGCTGGGATTACAGGCGTGAGCCACCGCGCCCGGCCAGTCTTTGCACTTTATTAGTGGTCTCTCGCAAGATCTCACTTCAGGACCAGATGGGATACTCACCCTATGAAATGGTCTCTGGGAGCCCCAGTCTGGTGCTGGTTTGGGGGATTCACTTCTTGCATCACTCTCCAAGACCCCCCCAAAGATCCTGGGCTGGTGACTATCTGGATACTTAAGCATCGAGTCCCGAAGTGTCTGTCCCTCCCGTAGTCTCTCACCAGGTGTCTCTGACTCAGGACCTGGAAGTTCTGCAGAAAGGTGGCAGGTGTTTGCTGGGATGGGAAAGGACTTGGACTCTGTTAATCTCCCTGAAATCATCAGTCTTCTCACACTTCCCATCCCCCAGCTACTCCCTGCAGGCTCTTTATTTCACCCACCAACCCACTAGAAACCACAGGTTGCCCCTCAGGGAAAGCCACACACCAGGAGGATGGGAAGGCAAGGTCCAGGCCCCCATATCGCTGAAGATGCTATTGAAATCTCGTACTAGGTCATCAAAGCCGAAGTTATCGTGGAAACGTATCCCTCCTCCTGGGCTGAAGCTGAAGCCGAAGCCAAATTCCTCAGGGGGGTGCTGAGGACTATGGAACCTTGGGTTCCCACGGCCCCATGAGCCCCCTTCTTCCTCTTCTTCCTCATCATCATCTTCATCTCGAGTCATCCCTCCAAAAAAGGGATCTCTGTGGCTGAGAGTGGAGGCAGATTGGCCACCAATATTTCAGCACGATTTAAGCCATAAAATCAACTCATGGCTGGCAAAGTGGGACAAGAGCAAGGGGTCTGGGAAGCTGGGGAGACTGGCTGCCACATCAAAACATTAATACGATGGCTGACAGTTCGGTTTTCTTGTTTTTGTTTTTATCAAAGTCAGACCTCAGCTCGCAGCTCCCTTCATACACCTTGCCCCAGTTTTTCTTCAGTGTGCCCTAGTCCCTCCCCTCTCTCCCAAGGTCCTGCTCACTTGCTCACTATCCTATTCCCCAGACCCCCACTGTCTTCCCCGCCCGGGTCCCTGTTGCATCACCCCAGGTTGGAGAAAGCCTTAGTTTGCTGTTTCTCCTCTTAATGACCGCCTTGGTTACTGTGGCGGGGTGAGTGTTCAATGTGGCGACTTCTGTCCTCTCTGCAGGAGTTGAAGGAGTGGGACAGAGGATGTTTTTCCAAAAATAAGACGTAGGGGTCAAGCTCCCCTCAGACGACCCCCACCCTTGTCCGAGCCGGACCTACTCTCACCTCCGAGGTCCAGGAAAGCCGAAAAAGCCCCGGAAGAGATCAAAGAGGCTCATTCCCGTACTGGGACGCGAACCTTTGAACCCCTCCAGTGGTCCATTCGCAGAAGGGGGAAACCTGCGCAGCCCTGTGGGAAATTGAGCGAGGCTTCAGCCCACGCTACCGGAAAGCAAGCCCGCGATCCTGACACTGTCGTAAACGACGGTAAGCTGGACGTGAAATGGAGGCGGGACCGAAGGTCTTCCTCAAATTTGAAAGACTTTATCTTTACCCCCTTTCAGAAACCAGTTTCCGTGACGGGAGTGGGCGTGACGCAGTTTGTTTCCTAGACCGCCTTCCGCCTAAATCTATTCTATCTGCAGACCAACTCAGTCCGAAAAGCGATTTCGAGGGTTTGACTCTGGATGGCACCCGGATAAAGCCGCCAGAGGGCAGCCCACCCGCACAAATGCACCGGCTTGAGGGCGTCTCTCAACCTCCCCACCCGCGGGGCTGGCCAGCCTCACAGCAGAAGCCACCTCGTCTCTTACTCGGGCGTTCTTTTTGACTGACCCTGGGCGATGTCTGCTGTTAGAGGGATGAACAAAATGCTTTTCCAAGCTCCCTCTAGTATTGAATTCCCCAGAGAAGAGATCAAGACATAAGAGACGCATGGACTTAACTTCCTCCACCTCTAGCTACTAGGGAGTTTGTTATAACCATATAGGATTCTTTTTTTTCTAAGCAGGCTCCGCAACCAGCAAGACAAAAGGATTTTTAAGAAAGCAAGGGAAGGGAAGCTAGTTGAGTCCTGAGAAAGAACAAATTGGGGGCTATAAAGAAGTATCCGTTTGGTATTTTTTTTTTTTTTTTTTTTGAGACAAAGTTTTCTCTCATGTTTCCCAGGCTGGAGTGCAGTGGAACCATGTCGGCTCACTGCAACCTTCGCCTCCCAGGTTCTCTCCTGTCTCAGCCTCCTGAGTAGCTGGGATTACAGTCATGCGCCTCCACGCCCGGCTACTTTTGTATTTTTTGTAGAGACGGGGTTTCACCATGTTGACCAGGCTGGTCTCGAACTCCTGACCTCAGGTGATCCGCCCACCTCGGCCTCCCAAAGCGCCTGTCCTCGTTCCTTAAGTGTTTTGTTCAAAACCTCTCCAAGACCTGTCTCTCCCTGTACCCCATCCCCAAGCCAGACCTTGCTCTAGATTCTTTTTCAAAGAATTGGGTATAGCTATGTCACAGAAAAGCATCCAAGAAGCAACTACTACAGTAGTCCATTCCTAGGGGGAATGGGCCCCAAGGTTTTGTTTTTTTATTTCGTTTTAGGGGTACAGGTGGTGTTTGGTTACATGGATGAGTTCTTTAGTGATTTCTGCGACTTTAGTGCACCCATCACCCAAGCAGTGTACACTGTACCCAATATGTAGTCTTTCATCCCTCACCCCACTCCAAGATTTAGTTCTGCCAGACGATACATGTTGCCTTCACTTCTTTTTAGTTTATTTGCCTGGACCCATCTAAGTCATACTTAAAACTCTATAAAGCCATTTTTTTTTTCTTTGAAATGGTCTCAGCTCCTTCTTGATCCTCTCCATTTTCCACCCAATCTCCTCTATCCCTCTCCCTTTACTGCCTGAAATCGGCTGTAGATGTAGCAGTTTCTGGAGGAAATGAAGATTTGTGGTGGTTCTTTCCAGTCACCAGGTTGATCAGGGGTGAGGGGAAGGAAATCCCCTCAAGGACAAGATACTACTACCACATTAAGGTCAGGAGTTCTTAAAGGGCGAAGATTTCATTTTATTCCACTGCCTTCAGGGGCCTGCTAGAGGAGGCCCAGTTGGTACAGTAATACTTATTCACCAAGCTGGTCATCGACGAAATTGAGGATGTCCTAGACGGAGCAAGAATAGGCAGAGGCTGAAGGTAGAGGTTTTCTTTTTATATATACAAGACACATTAATCCATTAAATTTGAGGACACAGTACAAAAAAAAAAAAAAAAAACCACTTCAACTAATTCATCTGACAATGCTGTTCATATTCATGACGCCATTTTTTTGTTTGTTGCTGTTGTTTTCCTAATAATAAAGAAGGAGACTTAGGGCTGTTGGGCTGATATATATTTGGGGGTCCCACCTCCCCACCTCATCCGTACACCACCAGGGTGAACAGGAAGAAGCAAAGGAAGTGCAGGGCCCATAGCAAAGTTTCATAATCTTGAATGCAAGAGGGGAGAAGGAATGGAAGGGGGAAAAAAAAGGAGAAAATACAAATCCTATAATACATACAACAGGGTGGGGATGGTATAGGAATGGGACAGACATGAAGCTGAGGCATGGGGTGGGCCGCTGGGGGTGGGGGGCAGCGGAAACCCCCCACATTCCTTTCTCTTTGATGCTGTTTCCATAGTTTCCAGGCTGAGAAGCCCTCTCAGAAGATGGGACCGGGAGAAGAGGGTCAGGGCCTCAGTTGGCCCCCCAGCTGTAGCTGTTGTAGGCAGACTTGTTGGTCTGGGGCTTCTGCGGGATGGAGCTGGTCTGGCTACGTTGCCCGCTGCCCGTCTGCAGGGGAATGGGAGGATCATGAGGAGGAAAAAGGTGTCTAGTTAGTGGTACAAATTTGTAACATCTTCAGGTGGAGATGTGCAAACTGTCTTGCTCTCCCATTCCCCTCACTACTATTAGAACCATAGAAAATTTGGTCTGCATAGCTGCTAAAGCCCCTTTCTTACAAGCAGGAAGGCATTTTTGACTTTTAAATAGGGAAAAGATGAAGAGGGCAAGATACCTTTAGAGATAAGGTAGTGAGTTAGTTCTACTCATTTTCAATTCTACATTCTTGTACTACCCCCTCTCTCCCCTGCTCTTGGAGATGGGTGATCACATGGCCATTTCATTTCCATTGATCCCCATTAATGCCTCAGTTTGGAAAGCTGTCTTTGAGGAAGAAAGCCCTTATTCTAGCTCCAGCCACCTATAATGGAGCTCTCAAGAGGCCACTTGCATTGCCCCACAGATCCCCACCCCTACCACATATCACATGTGTGAGCCCATTTCAGGCAGGTACGAGAGGCAGTCTCAGGCCTCAGGCTCCAGATGCTGCCCCAAGAATCTTTTCCATTCTGGTAACCGAATGTTTTCCACAGTTGGGGAAGGGTACAAAGATAAAGAGGGTGTTGGGGAGGGGAGGAGGAGAGAGGAAAGGGAGGCCAGAGAGCTCAGCAAGGTGTTTGTGTTTGTGTATCCCGATTTGTGACCGCGCAGTCTTTTCAAGTTCCCTGAGGCTGTGAAGGTGAAATGGGGACTGAAAAGGAGTGGGTTCAAGCATATGATCATTCAATTTCATTACCTGCTCCTCCTGCTGGCGCTGGCAACAGAGAATCATCTGCAAATATGGTAGCTGAGGCAGAACCAGGATATATGGAAAATAAAGGGACAAACTTTGACAATAGAACTCCACCATTAGAAGGGAAAGCTAAAATGTCAGGGAAGAGGGAAGGCTGGGAGAGGAAAGAGGGAAGGTGTGACCCAGGTCTGATGGGATGAGGACAACTGTGGCACAGGAGGAGAAGGGTACCAAAGGAATTGGGCAAAAAAGGTTTCAATCTGGCCCCTTCTCTGAGATTTCCTTTGCCGGCCGCTTGTGTTATGTGCGCTTGTGTCTGTATGTGCTGTGTGCCCATGACTGGCGCTGGGGAGGGATTGGGTGAAGGTGGTGGTGAGGAAGGGTAAGAAAAGGAAAGGGAAGGCAGTTTTAAGGGATAGGAAGGAAGAGGAAGGGAAAGGAGAGAAGGGGAAGGGCTATTACCTGGCCATCCTGCTGCAGGTGATGGTGAAGGATCTGAGAATGCGGCTGCTGATGGGGGGTCAGAATGTGCATAAAGGGGGCAGGTGGGTAGGCAGCAGCTGTGGCCGGATTGATGGGGCCCCCACTTCCTAGGGCTGAAGGCAAGTTGAAGGAAGCAGCAGGAGTACCGGAATGAAAACCTTGTTTCTCAAAGGACTGCTATCCAGGAGGCCAGGAGGAGACAGAGTAAAAGGGATCAGCAAACTAATCTTGGGATTTTTCCTGAGCTCAAGCTCCCCGACCCTCAGAAAGCAGCATGGTGTCACAGAAGGCACAGTACACTTGAAGTCACATATTCAGGTCTCAGTCTCAGCTCTGCTCTTATTTAATAACTGTGTGAACCTGGGCAAACTACTCAATCTCTTAGCCTCAGTTTCCTCAGATATAAAACAAGTATGCTACAAACCTGTTGTAAAGACCAAATAGGCTGGGCATGGTGGCTCACACCTGTAATCCCAGCACTTTGGGAGGCCAAGATGGGCAGATCACACAAGGTCAGGAGTTCAAGACCAGCCTGGCCAATATGGTGAAACCCTGTCTCTACTAAAAATACAAAAATTAGCCGGGCGTGGTGGCGGGCACCTGTAATCCCAGCTACTTGGGAGTCTAAGGCAGGAGAATCACTTGAACCTGGGAGGTGGAGGTTGCAGTGAATCAAGACTGTGCCACTGCACTCCAGCCTGTGAGACAGAGGGAGACTCCATCTCAAGAAAAAAAAAAAAAAAAAAAAAAAAAGGCTGGGCGCAGTAGCCCACGCCTGTAATCCCAGCATTTTGGGAGGCCAAGGCAGGGATCACCTGAGGTCAGGAGTTTGAGACCAGCCTGACCAACATGGAGAAACCCCGTTTCTACTAAAAACACAAAATTACCCGGGCATGGTGGCACATGCCTGTAATCCCAGCTACTCAGGAGGCTGAGGCAGGAGAATCGCTTGAACCCTAGAGGCAGAGGTTATGGTGAGCCCAGATCGCACCATTGCACTCCAGCCTGGGCAACAAGAACGAAACTCTGTCTCAAAACAAAAACAAAAACAAAAAAGACCAAATAAGAGGATGAAATGTGGAAGCACTTTGTAAAACTGAATGTCATATTTGAACATCATGAAATTTGAACTTAGAACTCCAGGCTGGGCATGGTGGCTCACATCTGTAATCCCAGCACTTTTGGGAGGCTAAGGCGGGTGGATTGCTTGAGCCCAGGAGTTCGAGACGAGCCTGGGCAACATGGCAAAACCCTGTATCTACCAAAAAACAAAGATACAAAATACAAAACAAACAAAAAACAAAAATACAAAAATTAGCCAGGCCTGGTGGTGCACACCTATAGTCCCATAGTCCCAGCTACTCAGAAGGCTGAGATTCCACCACTGCACTCCAGCCTGGGTGACTTCTTGAGACTGTATCAAAAAAAAAAGCAAAACCAAGTGTCCCCACCCCTTCCAATATTCCTTACAAAAATAATAATAACTCCGCCGGGTGCAGTGGCTCACGCCTGTAATCCGAGCACTTTGGGAGGCCGAGGTGGGTGGATCATGATGTCAGGAGTTCGAGACCAGCCTAGCCAAGATGGCGAAACCCCGTCTCTACTAAAAAATACAAAAATTAGCAGGCGCGGTGACAGGCACCGTAATCCCAGCTACTCGGGAGGCTGAGGCAGGAGAATCGCTTGAACCCAGGAGGCAGAGTTTGCAGTGAGCCGAGATCGCACCACTGCACTCTAGCCTGGGCGACAAGGCAAGACTCCATCTCAAAAAAAAAAAAAAAAAAAAAAACTCATTGGATATTTCAAAAGAAATAAACACATACTGAGATATTTGAAGTGTTGAAGGTCTTGTGCATGAAGTGCCCCCCCAGACCCCCAGTGCTTTATAGCAAACTTTAAGTATTTATGGTGATGGGGGATAAAAGCAACATAACAAACCTATGGATCACTCAAATGCTTCATTAGTTACTAGGTCGTCTCCTCTCCCACTCCCACTGTTGTAGATTTACTCAAAGAATGGAATGAACTAGTTTCCTGTGACTCTTATACTTATTCTCTTGAAAAGTTATGAAAAAGATTGGGAGTAGGTAGGAAAAGGGGCCAGGAGAGTTGCACAGTAAATCACATGACACATTAAACAATTTGTCACGCTTTACCTTCCTATTACATTTCTCTTGTTTTTTTTCTCAGAGGGCTAAATTTTAACTTCTTAGAGGAAGTGAAGTCTAGAGAAGACCTTTCATTTAGAAAAAGTAGGATGGGTTTCCTGCCACCTCTCCTAGGGTTCTTCTTGTCCACTGTATTTCTACCATTGCAACTCCACCTCCTCTATGTCTATCTCTTTTCCACTTCTGTCCAGAGCCAGGCACCTACCTGGGTTTTGGAGTACACAGAACCCGAGATATCTGGCACGCCCGTGTTACTGGAGGTGACTGAAACACCTGGGGGAGGAGGAAACAGACAGGAGGATTAGCTCAGCTAGCTACCTGGCCCTTATTCCTGAGACGAGGTGGTATCTGTAGCCTTTCTAGCTATACCAATGCAAGGGAATTTTGGTCGGTTTTCCAGCTTCAAGTTAGTCCTGAGAGGTAAGAGTTCATGAAACAAAAGCTCCCTAAGGGTTATTTGGCCCTTCCCAGGTGTGTGTTGAGTATACGTGAGAGAGAGTGAGGTAAGTTGTTTTTTGGTCAGCAAGGGAATATGACCAAACCTCACTAGCATATACTGTTTTCAAAACACTTCTGTGCCAAAGTCTAGCAGGAATATAATAAACTTTTAATTTTAATGTCCATTTCAAATCAATCCACCCAAACGCCACTCAGTTTTATTCCTGGAGACTGGGGCAGTCTGGCCCTCTCTCTTCCTGAAGTAACATTTCTGGGCTCAAAATCCATGCCTCCACTGCATAACTACTAAAGGAGCAGTCCACTTTAATCCCCAAGGGCACTCTCATTCTCAGAGCCTCAGCTCAATTAGTCCAGCTTCTTTAGTCTTGGAGCATCTAGGCTAAATCTTTAAACTTAAGATGTAAAGGCCTGGCATCAAGATCAATTTCCATGTACACAATTTAAGCCTAAGTGTAGTGGGGTGGGGAGGGATAGGTAGACAGGAGTAGGCCATCTCCTATAGCCTAGGTGGAACACAAAAACCACATGTCATTTTCAGTATGCAACTTCAGCTTCTCCGTAAGATAAGAGCTCTCATACCCCAACTCTCACATTTCCTGTTGAAAAAAACTCCCCACTAACCACTATAACTTTAAAGAAACCAGAGTAGTAAAACATGTCATTTTAATTTATACTCCTCAAACAAATAAATACTCATACTATATTTCATCACCTGGGGTATAAGGCATTGGGTCAAGAAGATAGGAAAAGCCATGAAATAAATAACCTAACATCTTTTATGCTTTCCATTTTTAAACAAAGACTTGAAGTAAGTAATTTAACTAGGAATATAAAGCATGATTTTAAAAAGATATATTAGTTTTTATAAAAATAAAATGAAGCTTCAGAAAAACTTTGCCTTTCTGTCTATGCCCTTGGATTGGATCCTTCCCATCAGAGGTACACATTTCCTTCTCCTCTGCTGTCAGAACACGGATGGAAAAGTGTTTTAGAAGCACTGTACTAGAGTGGCCAAATCACAAATAAGGAATCCTCCATTCACCCACAATTCAAACTCTAGAACCCAAATCCTCCCAATGCCTCAGACAAAGGCAGCCTTCCAAAGTTAAGCCCACCTTGAACAGTCACTTTTGAAGTGGTATCTTAATCTGGAAAACCTTCCCAACATCCTAAGTCCAGATAGTTCCTGGGAGGGGCAAACACTAACTAGGAAAAATAACGGAACTACAGAAAACCAAGCAAGAGAAAATACTTCCTCATCTCCAAAGCATCAACTGTCCAAAGACACTGAAGTAAAAGAAGGGAACAATACAGGAGTATCTTAAGGGGCTAATGGGGTATTTTTTCCGTTCCCTTTTCAAACCCGAGGTGCCCATCTGGCAAATCACTGGGTAACAGGCATAACTTTTAAGAACAGGAAGTTCAGTTATGGAAAAGGCTTAATAAGCTAGTGAGTTCGTGTGGAAGGGTTGAGAGTAAAGGTGGAATAAACAGGATATAAGTAGAACATTTTTAAGTCAAACCAAAAGAGACAAATTATCTTTACTGCAAAGGCAAAAAAAAAAAAAAAAAATAGCATACTTGGTCACCTTCTGCAGTGAGGCTAGGCTGCCTATATTGGATGGAGGAAATGACTAACTGGATTCTCAAGCTGGGTGGTAGGGAGGAATTCAGCTCCAGTGTGCCCCTACCTGATCTCATTCTTTCCAGAGTTTAGGCTAAAAACAGCTTCTAGTCCAGAGGCCTTATCTTAGATATGAGGTTGAAGGGACTGGGAATGCAGGAACCATAATACTCTGTAGTAGCCATAATAATCTCAATTACAGTATTAGAGACCTAGAAAATAATGGGTACTGATTTCACTACTCCTCACCAGTTATTAGAAAGATCTTCAGACTAGAGTTCTCTTGCTTTCCTTCCAACATCAACACCCCCTACTTATCCCCAAACAGTGTCAATACCAGTATCACGTGGGCAGCAGGGCAGAGACACATGAACATCTCTCCCACCATGGCAGCCCCTGGGAAAGGTGGTCACACTCCACAGAGCAAAATTACTCCAAAGGGCTGGGAACAAATACAAGGAAAGCTGAATACTTTGGTTTCTAATTAACCCAGGGTGGTGATCTCACTGTCCAAGTTAACTTTATAAACAAAGGGCTAATATTGTATGCTAGTTGGACTGGGAGGGAATTAGAATTTCCATAGTCAAGGAGATGTCTGACCAAACCGCTCCCACACATCCTTAGCTTATACCCACAAATCCAAAACTGATAATCCACGATCTCTGAAAAGCCATCAAGGGACTAAGAACAATGTTCCAGGATAGCACAGTCTCCACAGAGCCTGAGTCATCAACTAGCTTATCACTAATGACTTTATCAGATCTTAGCCACTTGGCCTTTAGGAACCAGATAGATGTGGGAATTAAGCCTTGAAAGATACTTCCCTAACAGCTCTGAACACTATCTCTTTTGCCTTTCACCATGACATGACACTCCAAACTTTTTTGTCCTTTCCCCCACTGCTTATGTAAGAGGCAAAGGAAAGATCTAAATGGAAAAATGAAGCAACATAAGCATGGAGAATCATGTATTTCTACAAATAGTTTCCTTTACCAACTAATCAACAGGCAGGAAACTGAGGCTGTTTCCCCTCCCCCCACCTTCATAAAACCACCATACTGAAAAATTAATAGTTCTTTGGCTATGCTGGGGTTTGATTAAAAAGGCCACCCTCCACCCTTCATCCACAGCACAGCATTGGTTCCTAGTGTCCAGAAAGACATGCACGGAAAGAACGCCAGAGTTAGCTAAAGAAATACCACAGTTTATTGAAGACTACAAATATTTTTGTTACAAGTTGAAACTACATGCCTTCCAGAAATCAAAAGCAACAGCAGGTGTGTGCATTGATGCTTCGAAGGTGCTGCACCGCTTGAACTTGAAATGGGTAAGACAGGGTCAGACACATGGGGGAGAGGGAAATGGGGGAGGGGCAAGTTCAAAAGCCCAGAAGGTATCCACCAACTCATTTCCCCAAGCCACGCAGGCCATGGCCTCAGCTCAGCAGGCTCTCCTCAGTGGTCTGGTTTCTGAAACAAGACTTCAGTGCAAATTTATACACACACACAAAACATAGCCCCCAGCCTTGGGCCAAATTAGCTCTCAGCCGTCCAGAAATGCTTGTAAGGGGGTGGATATTTTCTTCCTAAAAGGAATCAAATACATAAAAATAAATGAATGGAATGACAAAAGCCCTTTGTGGGGTTGGGAACTGGGGGTTCTCAAGGGCTGATATAACACCTTTCTGAATTCTGAAGGGAAGCAAGAAGCTGGGATTTCTAGAATCAGGTATGCCAATTCTCTTATATTATCCATCACCTACCTCTTAAAATTCGTGAACCTGGTCCAACTAAGACTTCAACCTAATGTCCTGAGAATGGGGCCACCACTCCAAGTCAAGAAGCTTATAATCCTCCCCACCAAGATTTAGGGTGAACCTTGCTCGATGACAGGGGTAGTCACAAGGAGTCTATGTACTAAATCTCAATGGGGCTTCACAGGATTTGTTTAATTTAACTCATGATCCACTCTAACTCATACAGCACAGTTCAAAGTTCCACCTGGCTATCAGTTCCTAGCCCTTACTGCCTTCTGTGCTCTACCCAATTATTGAAAACTGTGGGCAACTGACCCACCCAGAGCCCACATAAGGGTGAAGAACACATGCTGCTCTATCCAAATCACCATGAAACTGTAACTGAGCTGACAGCTTTGAAGGACAACCCCCATCTCCAACCCTAAGCAATCACAGAAACCTGCTCCTCCCCTATTCATCTACAAGTCGCTGAAAAAGTACAATTATATTATTCAAAGATTCCTTCTCGCTCCCTGTCCTCCAAAAGTAGAGCACAGATGTCAGGTATGGGAGAGGCTGAGTATCTTTTAGGTAAGTACCCATCCAGAGGATTCCTATAATTCCCTCCCTGCCATCACATATGCAAACAGACTTGCAAAGAGACCAGCCATACAAATGAAGGAACCTAAAGGCCCAACTCTCCCAGTCCAATTCCCACTCTATTGAGTATGGTCACGCCTACTCCTTTTTCTCCACAGTTTAGGTCTTCTAGCTAGGGAATAAAAAAGGACACATAAGAAAAGTAGTGCTACAAAGTGATTTAAGCCAAACCTATCGTAGTCTGCTAGCTATGAACCCACTTAATCCTTCTACTCAGTGAATACACCCCCCTTTTGTACTATCAGTGCCATACATACTATTAACACTTGCCTCCACTGACATTTCAGCAAAATCTTGGGGCTCCTTGCCCTACTTCCACCCACACTTTTGGCCAACCAACATATTCTAAAAGCCAACACATACTCTTGGGCATTCCCGTCACAAATAGTGGACACACATCCTAGTATCAAGCTCCTCTGTTAGTGCTGCTCCCACAGATACCCAAGTCAGCCAAGCATTAACAATCATACCTGGGGCAGCGGCACACCCTCACCAATCCCATTTTCTCAAGCACCAAGTCTTCCTCCCTGAAATTTATCCAATAACACCCCACAGATACCACCGAGCCATGGACAAGGTCAGCTTACCAGTGTTGTATCCATGAGACCCATATCCACTCGGCTGTTGGAAAGGGGTGGCCGATGCATTCACACTGACATTCACACCATGCTGCTTGGAAGAGGTAGGAGCCACCTAAAGAGCAAAAAGGCCAGATTTGCAGTGACTTGGCAGCAGAATACCATCTGTCCCACTTGTCCTGCTCCAGGTACTGGCCATTCAAATGGCTACCTATCCTGATGCAAGTTGACTACAGTTTCCTTAGTGAAATTAGCTCCTTACTAACTGTTCTCGAATCTACTAATGAAGTCAAGAAATGGTAGTTTGGAGGAAGAAAAAGGGACAATGGCAGCAGGGAATGAATGAATCTGAGTGAAGCAAAGCTGTATGGTATCATATTCTCCCTTTGGTAAATTCTAAGACTAGGCAATCCCTATCCTAATTCCACCAAGTCCAGCCCCATTCCCCCACCACCCTGCACCAGGCCAAAAACAGGCCAGAGGTGGAAACTGTTCCTCCTCATCCATTATTAAAGTCATTGACCCTTAAAAGCAGCTAGGATAGTGTCCAGGGCTAGGATCCTTCACCACAAAGAGCGACCAAAGCCAGGTACTCACAGGGAACACAGCAGGCCCGTACTGGAAGGTGCTGGGGAGGCCCGGGACCCCTGTATAGTATGGCAGGCTGGTGTAACTGTAGCCAGGAGGCAGCGCCGGGTTCAGGAATGTCTGCTGCGTGGTATGGTGAGTCTGCGTCTGGTTCTGTTGGGGCTGGGCCAAGGTTGTGGCCGGGGCTGGGGAGGAGGCATCCCCACGGCCGAACTTTGTGAGGTCACCTGTGACAGGAGAAGCTAAATGTACCTGCCTCTTTCACCCCAATATAAATACAGAATTACCTCTTCTGGTTTCACATGATTCCAGGAGATCCTGTTCAAAGACTATTAAAGTTCAATTCCTTGAATTACATTTCTTAGTGGCTCCAATTATTGTTGCTCAGCATACACTTAGCACAGTTGCTGCAAGTCAAGGACTAATGTTGAATAACTGTGCAACGCTATGGCAGGGACAGGCTCTTGGAATAAGGCACCTGCACAATTTCTCTGCCCACTTGTGTTCTCTTTCATCTTCCCCCTTCTTCCCTCCCCTCTTCTCCTCCATGGGGAATACCCCATGCTGGACTTGAAGGACAATGGTGGATCAGGAAAAATGGTAAGTCAATGAGGACAATGATAGGTCAGGTAAAAGAAGGAGGCCCCAGGCCTAGCAAGGCAGTGAGATTGCCATTGTGAGTAGTAGCATAAAGGGGCAGAGATGAGCAGCGAATACCATATCAACTACTGTATTTCCTGGAAAAAGCTAGCAAATGGCTTGAAACTAAGTCAAGATATCACTTTTTTGGAGATGGGGTCTTGCTATGTTGCCCAGGCTGGTCTTGAACTCCTGGGCTCAAGCAATTCTCCCACCTTGGCCTCCCAAGTAGCTGAGACTACAGGTGTGTGCTACCATGCCTGGCTAAGATACCATCTAGAAATCACAGGGAGACAACAGAAAGTGGGATGAATAGGAAAAGCCATGACATGCCCAACTTTAGCAGGATTTTGAATCTACCAATCCTGATTTATCACATCCCTTCTTGCTACCAATCAGGTTTCTGCCATCAATCCCAACACTATCTCCCTTTTTATTTATTTAGTCCCATCCCAGTCCTACCAGAATAAGGGTTGCTGGCCAAGCTACCATCCCTCCCAGTCAGCGGAGTAGTGGGTGTGGGAAATGGGATGCTGTAGTAATCCTAGAAAAGAGGAAAAAAAAGAGCAGAGATTCAATGTCACTCATTCCCCAGCATGAGTATTATTTCCACGGAGGAAAAAACAGAAGAATGTAAGAGTTGTGCAATTTATCCAGTCACTAATTAAGCTGGCTAGTTAGCACAAACTCCACATTACTCTTGCATACACTGTCCCCCCTGCCTGGCCATGAGCACAGTCAGGCAAGGTCTACGGGTATGCCCACTTGAGAATATACCAAAGTCTATGAGGACCAATATTTTCAACCCTCTAGGTGTCATCCCTATCAGTTTATACCAAGCTTATTCTACTGAGAAAACAGATCATTCGATAATTTAAAGTGTCTGGGACAAACAAAAGCACCCTGAGTGCTCCAGAGTACTTTACTGAGCTATAGATTAGGTTAAAATGTATTTACTAAGAAGCCACAACTCTTATTTAATAAAAGAAAAAAAAAAGGCTGGGTGCGGCGGCTCACACCTGTAAGCTCAGCACTTAGGGAGGCAGAGGCGGGTGGATGAGGTCAGGAGTTCAAGACCAGCCTGGACAAGATGGTGAAACCCCGTATCTACTAAAAATACAAAAAAAAAAAAAAAAAAAAAAAAAAAAAATTAGCCGGGGGTGGTGGTGGGCACCTTTAATCCCAGCTACTCGGAAGGCTGAGGCAGACAATTGCTTTAACCCAGGTGGCAGAGGTTGCAATGAGCCAAGATCACGCCACTGCACTCCAGCTTGAGAGACAGAGTGAGACTCTGTTTCAAAAAAAAAAGTTATCCTCTGTTGGAAACCCTCTCCCAAATCCCTATATTCTAATATGCCTTAAATCAGTGTATGGAGGGCTGGGATGGGAAAGAGCTATGTCTGTGACTGAGATAATTGTCCCAACACTAATTTTAAGACTACTTTCTTTTCCAAAGCTCTATCCCACATACTTACCAATGGAAATCTTGTCTGAAGCATCTGCAAGTCATCATAACCATATACTTGTGGCTGAAAGATACAGACATATAGCAATAACAGGAACTAGTCATGATGTTAGCAAAACAAGGAGCCAAGAGACAAGCTAATTCAACAGAACATTCACCCTCATTCTGGGTTAGAACGGGACACGGATTATTTCCTTCAATTTTATTTAAGGAAAAAGCAGTAAAGTACAAAGAGATTAAATGATTCATGAAAGGTCTTGAAGCTTTCCTTGAGCTAAATACTACTGATTCTAGTAGGCTGGCTTCTTGATACCAATAGAGTAGACACAAAATATACACGAACAACCAATTTTACTCTCTATTCTACAAGTCTCTGTCTCTTATACTCTTCAAAATCTGGCTTAAAAATAATCTCCTCCGGAAAGAATATTTTACTTTTCTCCGATTTCAGGGTTTTAAGGTAGTGACTACAAATTAAAAATGTGTAACTGTGTTATTTGGATGTGTCATCGGTATGAAATTTATCTAGACTTTGTCTATGAGGGCAGGAACAGGTATCTTCTAAAACGTTTTCATATACCCTTCATCTTAATAGGTACCAAATACTTGAAGGTCACAGAAGATACACTAGGGCAAAAAGCTACTACTAATGTCAGCCACTTATTCTCAAAGTCCCAGATTGAGTCAGGAAACTTTCCTCTAACCAGGCCAGACCAGCAAACACACTCAGAGTTGGGGATTTAATCAAATCAGAGAAAATAATTCTTGGGTCCAGGAGTAGTGGCTCAGGCCTATATATAACCCCAGTTATTTGAGAGGCTGAGGCAGGAGGACTGTCTGAGCCTGGGATTTTGAGACCAGCCTAGGCAACATAGGAAGACCCTGTCTCTAAAAAAATTTTTTAAACTTAGCCAGGCATGGGGATGCACACCTGTAGTCCTAGCTACTTGGGGAGTCTGAGGTGAAAGGATTGCTTGAGCCCAGGAGTTCAAGGCTGCAGTGAGCTAGCTATGATCGTTCCACTGTACTCCAGCCTGGGTAAAAGAGCAAGATCTGTCTCAAAAAATAAAATAATAGTCATAATTATCTAAGAAACTAAAAAGGATTCCAGATGAACATTCTGGCCTTTGGATTCTGAGGCCCAGAAGTTGTGTTTCAAACAGGGCAGATATTCTCATCACACATATACATACACATTGTACACACACACACACACATGCATACATGTGTGCACCATAAACCAAAGCAGATACACAATAAATGGGTTGGCCTCAGTTTAGTATTTTTTCCAAAACTGCAAAGATTAAAAACCAGTTTGATTACATGTGGCAATCCCTCATTTATTTTATATTTTAGTTACAGTTGACCCTTAACACAGGTTTGAACTGCACGCTGTTTATATGTGAATTTTTTCCAACCAGACACACAGATCGAAAATACGGTCACATTTACAGAATGCAAAACATGGATTCCACAGAGCCAACTGCAGGGCTTGAGTATGTGCAAGTTTTGGTATTCACAGGGGTCCATCTGAAGCCAGAGCTATAAAAAGAGTAGCCACAGCATCCTCACCTTTTGAAGAAGATCCTTTAGTCCCACTTACCGGGTAGGCATGTAACAGCCCTGGAGCCATAATATACGGATTAGGCAACAACGGCGGGACCCCAGGAGGGAGGTTGGGAGGAGCTTTTCCTAAAAGAGAAATTACATTTTTATTCCATCACACAATTACTTACCTCCTCCAACCCAGAGGAATGCCATCTGCTTATGTAAGGCTACCTGAAGTCGTAGCAACTGAGCTTCGAGTCGAGGCTGTGACAGTGGAGTTGCTGCCTAGGCTGAGGCCCAGGCTACTGCCACTATTGAGACTGGAGGAGACACTGACCACTGGGGGAGGTGCAGAGACTGTGCTGGATGTGGTGGAAAAAGTGCTGGAGGAAGAATGGAGATTCGCCTCACTCTCCACACTTGTGTGCTTCAAAAGGGGGAGCAGTGGAAGAGAGAAGAAGAAAAGAGATCAGCATCATAGGTCAGGAAAAATAAGACAATCCCTCCTGCTGAATATACTATTATGTCAACTTCCTAATTAAAGAGGCCAAGTAGTCAAGGTACCAAAGTACACTCTGCTAAAGTAGTTAGAAATAATCTCCAGCTACATATTTCTCAAGACTCATCTGGCAAGAATGGTAACAGACTCACTGCACATCATCATCCTGTTCAGAAAGACAGTAAAGCAAATGGAGACAGATTCCCCAGAGACTAACACGGTTGATAATGGAACAGAGAGAGTTGAGATGTAAAAAATATATCACAGCTTTCTCTCCCCAACTTTTCTTTACTAGTTGAGACCAGTTTGTGGACTAGGAAAAAGCAAAAATTCTGATTTTACATTTTTTTTTGAGACAGGTTCCCATCCTGTTGCCCAGGCTGGGGTGCTGTGGTGCAATCTTGGCTCACTGCAACCTTGGCCTCCTGGGCTCAAACAATCCTCCCACTTCAGCCTCCCGAGTAGCTAGGACTCTACGAATGTACCACCATGCTTGGCCAATCTTCAAAAAATTTCTGTGGAGATGAGGTCTCACTATATTGCTCAGGTTGGTCTCAAACTCCCGGGCTCAAGCAATCCTCCTGCCTTGGCCTCCCAAAGTGTTGGGATTACAGAGGTGAGCCACTGCACCTGGCCACAATTTTGACTTTAAACCTGAAACTGTGTATTTGAATAGAGACTCCTAAAGGAGGCTTAGCCCTCATATCTCCCCAGGCTTCTGGCAAATCTGACACTTTTGTCCAAAATGGGTCCTTCCCTTTACAGGCTCAGCTTAATTCTATTAATAGCTGTTACAAATCAAAACAATAAAATTCACTCTTGGACCAAAAGCTCTCACACCTGGCATCTACTTTCACAAAAATGTCCAGCCTTGCACTGATTCTTTTCAGAACTTGGGCATACCCAAGACTAAGGAAAGAGAACAGCTCTACCAGTTGGAAAGGTACGTTCTTCCAGAATTTATTAAAGCATACAAAGCCCAACTATATACTCAGTACGGGAAAAAAGTCAGAAAGTCACTTTCAGGGCTTTTAGGAATGACCCAGAGCTCAATGTTTAGGGATTCTTCTACCTCTCTTGGCTTCTTAACATCCCTTTACTCCTTTTCCTGCAACCTCAAATCAATTATTTTGCCACCTCATGAAGAAATTTTCAATAATTCTCTCTTGAGACAATCTTAGGGTTGGACAGTTCTAAGTGTAAGAAAATCACACATCCCTCTCAGCATCACACTTACCAAAAGGGTGGATGTCGAAGTGCGCCCAGAAGATGTTGATGATGAAAGGGTATTCTGCTGCGTAGATAACGTGCTGTCAGAAAAAAAGAGGCTGCCATCAGCCATAGTGCTATAGTTACGTGACCTGGAGCTTCAGTCAAGAACATAACAAGGAAATAAGACATAATATGGAACACCAAGGAGGTCTGAGATCGTATGTTAAGCACAATGGCCAGCCAGGAGTAGAGAGCAGTTAAAGCAAAAGTGGATGTTGAAAGGGGAAAATTAAAACAAGCCTCCTCTGTCTTCACTTCCCACAGTTCTTAGGTCACCCACTTACCACAAAAGCAGGGCTAATGTGGTCTCTGCCAGGTCAAAGGAGTAAGAAGAACCAGAGAGCTCTGTTATTGCTATTCACCAACCCCAACCTCCATTCTCACCCCAAATCACCTGCTGTGTTGTGTGGTGGTAGTATTTGGAATCTCCTCACTGTGGCTCAAACCACCCAAGGAGGATGAATGCTGATTGGTTGTCGTCAGTAAGGAAGCTGCAGATACCGTTTCATTGAGAGGGGGGATGCTAGAAGTGGAAGGTGAATCAGATTTCACTGCAGAGCCTGTAGCACCTAGAAATTTAGAAGAAAGGAATTCCTATCATCAGAAAAAAGGAAATGTCTATAGAGAGGTGACTACAGTCCAAGGCAGCTCCAAAGACCAAAGGATGAGTTATTTAACAATGGACTATATTAGGTAGAATCTTTTTTCTTTAATGCTGAGAATTACACAGCATAGGTCTCATTTGTCCAGTGAAGGGAACTAATGGATTATCACCATTTTAAGATAGAAAACCAGAAACTTAGGAGGGGAAAAGCCTGAAGAACACTCACCTTCAACAGATTGTGTGGTCTGTAACTGCGTGGCCTGCACAGAACTGAAGCCATTCTGGTAAAAAAAAAAAGAAGAGCAAGAAACAGACAAACTCATGTGAATGAGGCAAGTTAGCACTGATTCAGCTTTATTTTGGTCAACAAATCTTTAGGAGAAACTCTGTAAATTAACCAAAAGGATTAATATTAATACAATGCAGACTATCCAAAAAACCAAAATAGAAACAAAAATTAAACAACAAAACTGAGATATACCAACACTGTGTGACCAAAAGCAAAAGAAGGAAACCCTACAAATTGTTGAAGACACCCCAAACCTAAAAGAGATAGAGGAAAGGCCCAAAGTCCACATCCAGTGATTTCTGGGGAAGGATAAGTACAACAGTTCAGCCACACCACCTATTCTGCTGGCTGCATCTGACAGTCACTCCACATCACCTCTGGCACATGCTGTCTCCCTCACCATGCCAGGACTTAGCAAGGTGAGGTCTACGGACATGCACCCAGAAATCTGGCAATCACATCTTCCCAGAAGACAGGACAGGCACTTGAGACTGATTCTACTAGAGACAATGAATTTTTAGTACAAAGAGAATGGTTTCCTGGTTCATCAGTCTCCGGGTTTGCTGATAACTTTTAATTCACTAGCCACAAATGTGTGCCTTTTTCAAATTCTCAATCACTACTTCCAAAGTTTCTTAGCACCATTTGCTGAAAAGTAAAACACTAATATTTAAGGAATTTTTGCCCACTATTCTCCTAACCAATTCCCAAGGGTTCATGAAGCCACTACCTTTGCCTGAGTCAGGTCCTTTTGGGGTGATGAAGAGATGGAGCTGGGGTACCGCCGAGTCTGTGTGGATCTCTGTTCATAAAGAGGGCCCTGAGCATTATTTTGGGAGGTATAGGTTGTCGACTGAATTGGGCCGCTCTGATAACCAGACTCCTGACTCTGGTTAGATGAAATTGTAGAGGATGATTCACTGTGAGTAATGAAGAGAAAAATCTCAGAGAAACAAAATAGAGCATATCTACTCATACTAAAGAAATTGTGGAGATCTACTAGTGGAATAACTTGATTTGAATCAAGAAGAAATTTTTCAGCAACAAATAGAAGAATCTATCAAAATTTCCTCCTGATAACACTAGGAATCCCTACCTTCTATAGCGTCAGAGATCTGAATTAAGAATTAATCTTAAAAACATCTAGGCCGGGCGCGGTGGCTCACGCCTGTAATCCCAGCACTTTGGAAGGCCGAGGCGGGCAGATCATGAGGTCAGGAGATGGAGACCATCCTGGCTAACATGGTGAAACCCCGTCTCTACTAAAAATACAAAAAAATTAGCCGGGCATGGTGGCGGGCGCCTATAGTCCCAGCTACTTGGGAGTCTGAGGCAGGAGACTGGCATGAACCCGGGAGGCACAGCTTGCAGTGAGCCGAGATCAAGCCACTGCACTCCAGCCTGGGTGACAGAGAGAGACTCCGTCTCAAAAAAAAAAAAAAAAAAATCTTAAAAACATCTTCAAGTCTCAAGGAAGAGAAAAGTCCCTTGGTTCCCCCCTACATTTTGCTGTTATAAGAAAAAGTGGACCTGGAAGCCGTGGCTCATGCCTGTAATCCCAGCACTTTGGGAAGCCAAGGTGGGCGGATCACAAGGTCAGGAGATCGAGACCAGCCTGGCCAACATGGTGAAACCTCGTCTCTACTAAAAATACAAAAAACAGCCAGGCATGGTGGTGGGCGCCTATAATCCCAGATACTAAGGAGGCTGAGGCAGGAGAATCTCTTGAACCTGGGAGGCAGAGGTTGCAGTGAGCTGAGATCGTGCCATTGCACTCCAGCCTGGGTGACAAGAGCAAGACTCTGTCTCAAAAGAAAAAAGAAAAAGTGGCTAAATGTCAGTATACAGGATACATTACTCTTGGCCCCTTCTATACATTATAACATGGACCCTAAGCACAGGAAAAGCCATCTTTTGTTCACACTCATTTTAGAGAATTCTGAATTCTAGGCTCCCTCAAGAACCATATAAGATTTGGGCTGGGCATGGTGGCTCACGCCTGTAATCCCAGCACTTTTGGAGGCCAAGGTGGGCAGATCACCTCCGTTCAGGAGTTCAAGACTGGCCCGAACAACATGGTGAAACTCCATCTCTACTAAAAATACAAAATTAGCTGGGGATGGTGGTGCATGCCTGTAATTCCAGCTACTAGGGAGGCTGAGGCACGAGAATTGCTTAAACCTGGGAGGCAGAGGTTGCAGTGAGCAGAGATTGCGCCATTGCACTTCAGCCTGGGCAACAAGAGCAAAACTCTGAGCCAGGCGTGGTGGCTCATGACTGTAATCCCAGCGATTTGGGAGGCCGAGGCAGGCAGATCACCCACAGTCAGGAGTTTAAGACCAGCCTGGCCAACATGGTGAAACCCTGTCTCTACTAAAAATACAAAAATTAGCTGGACGTGGTGGCACATGCCAGTAATCTCAGCTACTCAGGAAGCTGAGGCAGGAGAATTGCTTGACCCTGGGAGGCAGAGGTTGCAGTGAGCCGAGATCACACCACTGCACCCCAGCCTGGCAACAGAGCGAAACTCCATCTCAATTTAAAAAAAAAAAAAAAAAAAATTGGGCCGGGCACAGTTGCTCACCCCTGTAATCCCAGCACTTTGGGGGGCCGAGGTGGGTGGATCACTTGAGGTCATGAGTTCTAGACCAGCCTGGCCAACATGGTAAAACACCATCTCTACTAAAAAATACAAAAATTTGCTGGTTATGGTGGCGGGCACCTGTAACCCCAGCTACTCGGGAGGCTGAGGCAGGAGAATCGCTTGAACCTGGGTGACAGAGGTTGCAGTAAGCCGAGATCGCACCACTGCATTCCAGCCTAGGCAACAGAGTGAAACTCTGTGTTAAAAAAAATTTTTTTTTGTAGAGACAGGGACTCATTATGTTGCCCAGGCTGGTCTTGAACTCCTGGCCTCAAGCAATCCTCCTGCCTTGGCCACCCAAAGTGCTGGGATTATAAGTGTGAGCCATCACACCCAGCCCCTAAGGGGCATATTTCTACCTGTTTAGTTACAGATAACCCTAATAACAATATTTTAAAGCACTAAAAATGCTATGACTGACGACCTTCCCCCTCAGCCATGCAGAGGGGCTTGGCCTCTCCAGTGTTCTAGAAATTTCCCGCAGATTAAAAAAGTAGTAAAAGGTTAATAAGAGAGGTCTTATGGCTAATGTTTCCTCTACCTGGCCGTGCTGGTATACAGGCTACTCGGAGCCTGGCTTGAAGAGGCGCTCGTGGTGGGGGTGGACTCATAATCAGAAAGGACAGGCTCTGACCCAAACTGCAATGCCCCAAACTGCAGGTTTAGCCCTGAGATATCTGCTGAGCCAGGCATCTCCACAGCCAGAGCAGGAATCTATAAAGTTGAAGGAGAAGAGAAAGTAATGGCTTTAATACAACCTTACTAAAGACTAAAAAAACCCTTCCCTTTAAATTTCCAAACTTACCCTTTTAATCTCAATTCTCAAGCCCCACACCCCTTGCCATAAGATGGTATCTACTTAAAAGTTTAAGTACCTTAGAAGTCAAGGAGGCTTTTTTCTTCTGCTGTTTCAGTTTCTGCTGAGCTGGCTGAGGGCTAGAGGACTGGTTGTCTGAAGATCCAGGCGACATCTGTGGAGCCGACGTGGATTTGCTTGGCAGAGGAGAAGACGGAGGTGGAGGTGCAGCTGTGGAGGTAGCCACTGCAGGTGACTTCTCCTGAAGGAACACCTCCATCATGGTTGAAGATGGGGTAAAAGCCTGGCGCTTTGTAAAGGGGCTGTGCACTGTTGAATCACTTGGGTTCTTCAAATCTGCAAGAGAAAACCCAGTATATGAAGCCAGAGATGCTGATGAATCTCAAGGAAATGCTATTGTCCTGCACTAGCACCATGAATGAGGACTGTAAAAATCAGAAACTCATATAAGCAGGCCCTCTTTTGGGGCTTAATCTCATTTCTATAGGTGACAATCACTGGATTACATCTTTTTTTTTTTTTTGAGATGGGAGTCTCGCTCTGTCACCCAGGCTGGAATGCAATGGCGCAATCTCAGCTCACTTCAACATCCAACTCCTCGGTTCAAGCGATTCTCTTGCCTCAGAGTAGCTGGGACTACAGGCATGTGCCACCATGCCTGGCTAATTTTTGTGTTTTTAGTAGACATGGGGTTTCGTCATGTTGGCCAGGCTGGTCTTGAACTCCTGACCTCAAGTGATCCGTCCGCCTCGGCTTCTCAAAGTGCTGAGATTACAGGCATGAGCCGCCGCACCCGGCCTACATCCATCCTTAAAGCCTAATTAAATCAACACCATTACTCTGCCTGTGTAAGACAGGAATGCACAAATTGTCCAAGTTTAAAGTACCACAAGTTCTCATTAGACATCATCTATAGGTGCTTGGAAACTGGCTTTAAGCAAAAACAATACGTGACACATCTTTGCATAACGTTGTTTCCTTCAACATGATTTCATTATAATGTTGATGAGGAAAAAAAAGGGGGGCCAGGTACAGTGGCTCACACCTGCAATCCCATCACTTTGGGAGGCCAAGACCAGCAGATTGCTTGAGCCCAAGAGACACACCTGGGCAACATGGTGAAAACCCACCTCTACAAAAAATTAAAAATTAGCCAGGCATGGTGGTACAAGCCTATGGTCCCAGCTACTCAGGAGGCTCAGGTTGGAGGATTGCTTGAGCCCAGGAAGATGAGTGAGCCAAGATAGTGCCACTGTACTCCGGTCTGGATGACAGAACGAGACCTTGTCTTATGTTTCACATAAAGTCGCAAGAACCTATCAATAACATTAAGTGAAGACTTACTGTATAAGGTCTTAAGATGGCTAAGCCTAAGAACTGAAGGCAATATGTTATTTTCAAACACTGAAGATAAATCTAAGGAGAATAATAATAATAATTAAAACCCCAATCAACAGAAGATTGCAACTATGCATATGGTTAAAAAAAATTTTTTTTTTTTTTTGAGGAAAGCTAGCTACACACTAGCTCTGTACCCCAGGCTACTGTACAGTGGTGTGAACACAGCTCACTGCAACCTCGACCTCCTGGGCTCAGGCAATCCTACTGTCTCAGTCTCCCTAGGAGCTGGGACCACAGGTGCACACCACCACACTCAGCTAATTGAAAACAATTTTTTTAGAAATGGAGTCTTGATATGTTGCTCAGGCTGTTCTTAAACTCCTAGGCTCAGGCTGTCCTCCCACTTCAGCCTCCCAAAGTGCTAAGATTACAGGTGTAAGCTACCATGCCCAGCCTCTAAACATGATGAGAAATATATAGCCTCAAATTTTATTATTCCCCAACTTCCTGAATTCAGCTTATTTGATTAGGGGAAATACATGTGGGAAGGTAACCAACTAGCTGCCCCTTTTCTTCACTTCAGGACACATTCTCCACCCCCTCTCCCTGCTAGCCTCTTGACAGTAACGCTCCAATGCTTTGAAGATTCAAGTCACTTTCCATCTTCTCACCATACTGCACCAGTGATGGGGATTGTGTCGTCGAGCCCATGTCCCAAGAGGAGGTGGTGGTGCTTCCAGACTGAGAATGCTGAGCTGCCAACTGAGCCAGGGCTTGGGCAGTCTTGAATTGCTCCAAGAACTGGGAGCCCGTAGTACTGCCGCCTTTAGCTTCACCGACATCACCAAATCCTTTCCCTAACATGCTCACCTGTAGATCAACAAAGAGATGAAAGAAACCTACAGCCAGTAACCTTGTTCAGCTACTCATAAAGACACTTATCCAGACCGAGAGCCAGTATAGATCAGTCAAGTAAAGAATACTGTCACACTGAGTATACAGCATAGTCCACTAGAGTATAGGACCTAGAGTCAGACTGTCTTAGATTGAAATCCTGGCTATGTAAGCTTGGAAAAACTATTTTTTAATCTCTCTTTGCCTCACTTTCCTCATCTGGAAATAGGAATAAAAGTAAAGCTGTAGGAGGATTAAATAAATTAAAGCACTTAATACATGCATGGCACATAGTAATCACTCAAAAAAAGAGAGCCATTAAAACTTTAAGTTTTATATCATCATTACTTCCTTCTCCCTGCTTCTCAGGGATAAAATTCGGCTGACTGGAGAATTTTTTTTTTTTTTTTTTTTTTTTTGAGATGGAGTCTTGCTCTGTCACCCAGGCTGGAGTGCAGTGGTGCTATCTCGGCTCACTGCAAGCTCCGCCTCCCAGGTTCACACCATACTCCTGCCTCAGCCTCCCGAGTAGCTGGGACTACAGGCGCCCGCCACCACACCCAGCTAATTTTTTGTATTTTTAGTAGAGACGGGGTTTCACTGTGTTAGCCAGGATGGTCTCGATCTCCTGACCTCGTGATCTGCCCGCCTTGGCCTCCCAAAGTGCTGGGATTACAGGCATGAGCCACCACACCTGGCCGAGAATTTTTAAATCAACCAATACAATTAACATAAATGTAATGTAAGATTTTACTTTTGCCATTAAGGTCCTTGCCCTTCTCATTAAAAAAACTCAAAAAAAAACCACAACTAACTGGAGCCTCATCTCGATGCTGCTAATAACTAGCACAGAGGCAAAAATGAAAAGTTAAAGGGCATCCCAACTTCTGCACTAGACAATCAAGAAGCAAGTCAGTATGATTTGATTGTTTTCTCCATGTACCTACAAGTTCTATAGGGTAATCACTGGGCCGAATGCGGTGGCTCATGCCTGTAAACCCAGCACTTTGGGAGGCTGAGGCAGGCGGATCACCTTAGGTCAGGAGTCCTAAACCAGCCTGACCAACATGGTGAAACCCTGTCTCTACTAAAAATACAAAATTAGCCAAGCGTGGTGGCAGGCGCCTGTAACCCCATCTACTCAGGAGGCTGAAGCAGGAGAATTGCTTAAACCCAGGAGGTGGAGGTTGCGGTGAGCCGAGATCGTGCCATTATTGCACTCCAGCCTAGGCAACAAGAGTGAAACTCTGTCTCAAAAAAAAAAAAAAAATAAAAACAATGAAAATTACCTACTGTTCATTGTATTATGCATAAAAATATAAAGAAACTCCCATGTTATTTAGCTCTATTAAATTTTAAGTGAAATTAATCCTCTAACATTCTCAATAGAAAGGAAATTACATTATCTAACATATTGATTAGTACAGGCAACAAAAAAACAGAATAGTATTTATATTTCGTTTTGACATTTTTATTTAAAAAAATTTTTTTTAGAGAAAGGGTTTCATTCTGTCACCCAGGCTGGAATACAGTGGTGAGCTCATAGCACACTATAGTCTTGAACTCCTAGTGTCAAGGAATCCTCCTACTTTAGCCTCCAGAGTAGCTGAGACTACAGGAACGTGTCACTGTCCCCAGCTGAAAACATCTTTTTGATATCAAAAGTCTGATTTCATTGTAAATTTTCACAATTCCAGACAATAAGAGGGGCAATTAAGAGACATAGATCACATAATCACATTTTCCAGTCATTTATCTTAAGGGTTGGTAGTTACTTCTTGATCTTCATTACACCTTCTTACAATCTTTGTCCTATTTTCTTTCTTCTTTTTCTATTTAATCCCAACACTTCTCTCCATTTCCCTTCTCCTACCTCTTCTCACCTGTTACCTTTCCTATGTGGCAGGACATCAACCACCAAATTACTAACTTAACACACACAAAAAACATTTTAAGACAACAGTTAAAAACTGACCGAGTTCTGAATTAGTAGCTAGCTTGGCAGTTTTCTAGTTAAACTAATTACTCTAACTGGAAAAATAAAATTACATGCACACACATGGTCTGCTTACCTCTTACAACTTTAGTATCCCTCCATCAAAAAATAGGAGAGAAAAAGAGAAAAAAAGAAAAAGCAGTACTTCTTAGGACTCACTGACTATGAGAAAACTGGTACTTGTAGCATCTTTGTTTAGTTTAAATTATTTCTTTGATGTAGTTAATGACCTTGGATGTTTTAAATGCTCTGAGTCAACAAGTAATGTGTCATAAGTTCTAAGTTATTTATAATACGACTACTGAAACCACACTTGGATAGCCACCTTTGGGAAGATGGGAAGGACTAGCACTTTTATCCCTATTTACGTAGAAACGGAGACACAGTTAGTAAGTGGCAGAAATGGGAAGACCATAGGTTTCTGGAGGCCTTGTCTACAAATACTTGGTTTAAGTAAATATACAAGACAATTCTGATCCATCAAGAAATGGGGAGCTGCTACAATCTTCCATCACAGTTTAATGAGGGCTGCAAAAGGATTAAAATGTATTGACAAGTTTATGTCATTGATTTTCTCTGAAGAGTAATGGCAAATGGTGTTCATTCAGCACAACGAGTAGTCAACAAAGGATGTTAACTTATTCTTACAAGAATATTCACTCTGTCCAGAACTAAGTTCTCTCTTAGCACTACCCCCATTACCCAACTCAAACATCTCTACATCCAAGTCTGCTTAAGAAGACAAAGAGGATGCTTCACCTGCCAAAAACCTGACTGTCTTTGGAAGGAATTGTGTATGTGTGCTAGGATTAGCAGGAAGGTTTGATTAGGATAAACCACGTTTCCTACTCACCATACTGTGATGAGAAAATGTGTTCCCTGAAGCAGGCTGTGATATGGCAGTCTGCTTCGAATTACTGAACACCAGAGGCTGGGCCAGAGAAGGAGCCTGAGACGGATCCAGATTAGATGAATCATTCTCCATTGTAGATGGTGTCTTCCCCAGCAGAACAGCAAGGTCAATTCTAATGGGGAAGGGAAGGGATCTTGATGAATAATGACTGAATATGCTAACATTCCCCAACACTCAAATCAGATTAGATCAAAATGAAGCCACTTGCTGGGGCTTCTTCTAAAAGAGTTCAAACACAAAGCCTTGAAATGCTTAAATTTCCCAAAATAACTGATGCGTAAGAGTCACTACAGTATATAGCTGAATTCCACTGATGTTGCCAATAATAATGGTTAATTTTTTAAGTTATTAATTTAATGAAATATCAAATGCTATTTTTTTGTTTTTTGTTTTTTTTTTTTGAGAAAGTCTCGCTCTGTCACCCAGGCTGGAGTGCAGTGGCGTGATATTGGCTCACTGCAAACTCCGCCTCCTGGGTTCACGCCACTTTCCTGGCTCAGCCTGTAGCTGGGACTACAGGCGCCTGCCACCACGCCTAGCTAATTTTTTTGTTTTGTATTTTTAATAGAGATGGGGTTTCACGTGTTAGCCAGGATGGTCTCCATCTCCTGATCTCGTGATCTGCCCGCCTTGGCCTCCCAAAGTGCTGGGATTACAGGTGTGAGCCATCGCACCCGGCCTCAAATGCTAGTTTTAACATGGCAGCTCAGTAACTCAGCCAAAACTTACAAGTACTTATCCATGATTTTAATACTGAATACCTGTCATTACCAGTTACTAAAACAGAAAATCATATACCAGAACACTGGAATCTTCAAATAGCTTTAGAACAGGGGCAGTTTGGGAGATATTTTTTCCCACAATTTTCGTAAAATTTCAAAAGTTAACTGTGGTATAATATATACTTGAGCTTTGCCTTGTTCCTGGCACGGAGCTACTAAAACATTTAGAATTTCCTAAGTGATAGTGTCCTTTGTTACTCATAACACACTTCTTCCAACCATACCTGAATTTATGCTAATGAGGTAGCCCAGGGTGGGGCCCCAGATAGCTTCAGGATGAGGGGTGGTCACTAGAAAGACCAGATAAGGCTGGGCACAGTGGCTCACACCTGTAACTACTCAGCACTTTGGGAGGCCAAAGCAGGCGGATACTTGAAGTCAGGAGTTTGAGACCAGCCTGGCCAACATGGTAAAACCCTACTAAAAATACAAAAATTAGCCTGGCGTGGTGGCGGGTGCCTACTATCCCAGCTACTTGGGAGGCTGAGGCAGGAGAATCGCTTGAATCTGGGAGGGAGGTTGCAGTGAGCCAAGATTGTGCCACTGCCCTCCAGCCTGGGCAACAGAGTGAGACTCTGTCTCCAAAAAAGAGACCCCTAAGACTGTTGGAACTTTCAGAAGCCCCTCCCAATCCCACCAAATTCCAGGGGTGTAGGGGAGGTGGCTATTAAGTCCAATCACCAATGGCCAATGATTTAATCAATCATGCCTAGCTAATAAAACTCCTAACAATAAGATTTGGAGAGCTTCAGGACACCTGCAGAAGACAAGGAAGTTGTGTGTGCCCCACCCACATACCCATTCATACCTTGCCCTACTCATTTCTTCCATTTAGCTGTTCCTGAGTTGGACCTTTATAATAAACCAGTAATGGGCCAGGTGTGGTGGCTCACACCTGTAATCCCAGCAGTTTGGGAGGCCGAGGTGGGTGGATCACCTGATGTCAGGCTGGCCAACATGGTGAAATGCCGCCTCTACTAAAAATAAAAAATTAGCTGGGTATAGTGGTACATGCCTGTAATCCCAGATACTAGGGAGGCTGAGGCAGAAGAATGGCTTGAACCCAGGAGGTGAAGGTTGCAGTGAGCCAAGATCACGCCACTGCACTCCAGCCTGGGTGACAGAGCAAGACTCCGTCTCAAAAACAAAAACAAAAAACACAGTAATGGCAAGTAAAACTCCTGAGTTCAGAGTCATTCTAGTGAGTTATCAAACTTGATAAGGGGGTCATGGGAACCTCCAAATTTGTAGCTAGCTGACTGGCAGAAACTCTGAAGTTGGGGCACTCCTGTAGAACTGAGCCTTCAACTTGTGGGGTCTGCATTAACTCTGGGTAGTTAATGTCAGAACTGAATTTTTGAGCTATCAGGCCCAGGTCTAGAAAAAAATCCAAGAGGTTTCCAGGGAATTAAAAATATTCTCTGAAGAGTGTATCTCCTACCACTGATCCCCAGAGATTTAAATTCTAAAACGTTTATTAGCTGTATCCTGCAGATCCAAAGGAAAAAAACGACTATTATACTCAGTGGGCTCAGAGAACAGGAGAAGAAACTACTGAACAATTCTAAAAAATTCAGAAATATATGAAAACATTTCCACTTTTGGCTCTTCTCTCCCTGCCTTACTTCAAGACAAGTTATATACTCAATGCTGGTGATATGAAAGGCTGATCTTTGTAATTAAAGTGCTATTTGCAGGGAGAATCAACTTTAAAATTGTAACATATAAACTTCCATTCAGTAGATTAACTAGTACTAACTCTTAGAAGTCTCTCCATCAACTGGCCGGGCGCGGTGGTTCATGCTTGTAATCCCAGCACTTTGGGAGGCAGAGGTGGGCGGATTACCTGAGGTCAGGAGCTCAAGACCAGCCTGGCCAACATGGTGAAACACCATCTCTACTAAAAATACAAAAATTAGCCAGGCGTGGTGGCACACGCTTGTAATCCCAGCTACTCGGGAGACTGAGGCAGGAGAACTGCTTGAGCCCAGGAGGCGGAGGTTGCAGTGAGCAGAGATCGTGCCATTGCACTCCAGCCTGGCCGACACAGTGAGACTCTGTCTCAAAAAAAAAAAAAAAAAAAAAAAAAAAGAAGAAGAAGAAGTCTCCATCAACTTAAGAGGAATGTAATGTAATTTGGTTATTATTATTATTGACATCATGGGAGTTTACAAAGGCCAGTGCCACTCCTCTTTACAGTAATCTCAGCAGATGTGTTTAAGAAATGGTACTAAATTTTACTGCACACTTGCCTCTGACCAGCAGTGATTGTCACATTCTCCGCAGGCAGAGGCACTGAAGATACGTTAGAAGCAGTGAAGATCTTGGTCTCAGAAAGCTGGAAAACAGAGGCATTAGTCACTCTTGGTGTCAGGGATGCTACAGTCAGAAACTTGGCATAGGTAAGGGGAATTCAACATCAAGAAAAAGTGAAAGCCCTATAAAGAGAAAACTATCTACCCTGAGGAATCCTGAATGGATTGACTTTCAAGCCCTTCAATATATGCTCAATAGTTTTAACCAAACAAAGAGTAGAACCAAGGAACCCAATAAAATATAGTGGAGTCACATGATCATATGCATACTGAACTTACAGGCATGCTAGACATAAAAAAAAAAAAAGAAAATCCCTCTATATTTTCCCATTACAGTTCCCAACTCTCACCTCTACCCAAACCACATTTGTCTTCTACTACTCCCTTCACAGCCCCACCCCTCCCAAAGAAAGATCATGACCAAGATGAAGAAATAAATAAAAGAAGTTCATCTTTAGCTTTTGAGCAGTAAGGGCCCAAGTGCTGGTGAATTAAGGTTTTTTTCGGAAATCGTTTTAACTAGATGTTATTTTTGCCTTAATATGTCACTTTGTGACATCTAGTCCTTCCACTATTAAGGCATCAAACTTACGTAAGCAAATGCAGGGATTAACTTTTCCTACTATTCAAAAGTTGATTTGGGTTTCAGTTTTATTTCTTGATTAAAATCGGTAAAGCACAGAAAATCCACTCTCCCCTCAATGCCCAACACCATGTATCATTCTCTGAAAGTTGCTTAAGCAGACAAGCCAAATCTCAGAAAGGAACATAATTTGCTCATTTTCACAAAGCAGTCTAGTTCATTGATTATACAATAGAAAATAATCACCCTGTAATGCTGATGCCTCCGAAATTTAAAAAACCCAGAACTGGCAACCAAAAGTCTTCACATGTCATTTCCTCTTATCACAAAAGCTGTCTTGCCTAACTACATGAAAGTATAGAAAAGTACATAGATTAAAAATGTTAAAACAAGAGTTTATCCATGATCACTGAAAACCATAATTCACAGCAAAAGCTTGACTGTGACCAGGAATCAGCAAAACTCTTACTCAGGTAGTACTCAAATGAATTCACAGAGCTTGTTTACGTGCCACCCATCTATGAGGTTTCCAAGTTGAGTCAAGCTGGCAGAAAGCCAATTCTACAGATATTCATCTCAATCACAATTGGGCTTCAAATAAATACAAGGGTTCCACAGTCAACCAGATTACAAGTTTGAGGATTTGGTACCACAACACTCGCTTTGTATCCACTGCCAATCCATTACAGGACCTTATAGCAAATACTTAAATGCACCAAGTAGTCATGTACCACCAGCAGCTGTTACTCAATGCACTACCTGCCTAACTCCACTTCTGGGGCCCTACCCAACCACCAATCTCTTCCTGGGATAAATCCGACAATCAGATATTGGACTTACACAAGTGCACTTGCCCTTTCCATAGTGTGGTTCCACAGAGTCCTGTTCATGCCCAGTCTCCTTCATATAACATATGTGAAATGTTCTGGCTCAGAACACTATTTTGGATGTAAAAGTTTTGGGTCAGAATCTTAAGGGTGAATTTTGAGGGGTAGAAACATACCCATTTTCTATCCCTAAACAACACTTAGGGATAGAAGGCATTAGTGAGGAATGACCTGGGAATACCTACATCTTCATTCCAATCTTCAGTCCCCCACTCCTCTGTTGCAGTCCTCCATGCACCTGAGAATAAAGAAAAATAGTGAAGTAACTTTGCTATTAAATGCCAGTACAAAGCATGTGTAGAAAACATCAATGTATTGATTTTTTTGGCAGCCAAAAGTATGACTAAAATTTAGTAATCAGAAGAAGGCCAGACACAGTGGCTCACACCTATAATCTCAATACTTTGGGAGGCCGAGGTGGGTGGATCACTTGAGGTCGGGAGTTCGAGACCACCCTGACCAACATGGAGAAACCCTGTCTCTACTAAAAATACAAAATTAGCTGGGAGTGGTGGTGCATGCCTGTAATCCCAGCTACTCGGGAGGCTGAGGCAGAAGAATGGCTTGAACCTGGGAGGCGGAGGTTGCGGTGAGCTGAGATCGCGCCATTGCACTCCAGCCTGGGCAACAAGAGTGAAACTCCGTCTCAAAACAAACAAAAACAAAAAACAACAAAACAAAACAAAACAAAGAAGTTCTTGGGCTTCAAAGGTAAAGAAAGACTCTTTACAAAGGGATACCTCAGAGTACCAGGGTTTTAATAAGATTATGATTTCATAGCTACTTTCAGTTTTTGTTATAAAGCAGGGATTGGGGAGGGGGAGGCAGACAGACAATCACCCAATGCTCGAAGCAATATCTTTAAGGCCCTCAGGTCGATTTAGTGGTCACTTCAGTGAAATGGCAGCAGCCAATTTAAACCATAACATGCAAACTACACCTATTTATCTAGTATAAGACAAAAAAAACTGCAGGCGGTCTGAAGAAGGATAGTAGCACTGATAGAGAAACACAAATGGTTACCACATAATGGTTAGTGAAAGAGCAGTGAAGAAGGGTGGGTTTGAAACCCGAACTGAGGGCATTGAAAACTACCTGCTATGAGAATTGGATTAAAAATGCATACTCAGCAGAAGTCAAGTTTATAGATCTTATTGGTTTAACTATATACGAAAAGCCCCTATAGAGCTGTTCTCTTCAAAAGACAATGAACAAGACTGAAAAATCAAGTATGAATGATAGTTACTGTCCTAACCTTACTCATATAGAACTTGAAATCTGACCTGCTTATGGTCATGGCACAGACAATGGGAGTATACACTCTCCTTGTGTTTGTTGGTAATACTGAAGCTGGGATACAGTTACCACTGGAGAAATCCAAAAGCAATCAAATCACCTTCCACATTCCTTTTTTGTGCTTCATGTATACATATATTTTCAGAAAAAAAAAATGCCCTTTCTTAAAAAATTAGGGTGAGAATTTCTAATGAGAACCAGGATTCTTCCCTTCAGCCAAAGGCACAGTAAAAAGAAGCTGTTTGAAGAAGGGACAAGAGAACCCTTATTTTCTTGCTAGAATAATATATATTAAATAACTCTTCAATCCTTCCCTCCTACTGGAAAAAGCTTATAAGAATGAAATGAAAAGTCTGACATTCAGATGCTGCGCCACTGAAGAGAAGTATTCTAACACCACATTAGAAGTATTCTAATACGAAGCCTGTCCAAAATTCTTCTAAACATTTAATAATGCAAAAATCTTCTTTCTTAGAGGGAAATATATTCATTGTAAAGACTTTCCCAGGAAAATATTAAATTGCACCAGGGAAATCCCAAACCACATAATAATGACAATATTCTCGAAACCAAAGTCCAATCTCAGTACAGACAAGTTACAAACCACATTCTTTTCTCCTTCTTCATTGATACCACACTTTCTTCTCATTGACATCCATCTTATCCTGGCTCGATGGAATCCAAGTTGCGTTAGCACTTACACACAATCCTAGAGTTAGACATGATCTAACAGGTTATTTAATCTAGGCTCTTGATGCAAGAATTTTTTTCTGCACACTGATGACTTCAACTGGGATGGAAAGGAGGAACGTAGATACCTAACTGATATGTTCGCCTATTCAGGATATATGGTCATGGCTGAGGAAGAGAGAGATCTGAGAAAGCATTAAGGAACAGTATAGATGGAAATGCTCTAAACAACAGACTAGGGTTTCCATTCCATTAGCAGAAAGCAATCAGTGTAACTGTCAAAAATTCATTAAATGAACAGAAAGAAAAGTGGACACAGAAAAATGAGAGAAAAAGGCAGAAAGAGAAAAAGCAGAAAGATAGAAAAATGACATATCCACAGATATTTCAGCTCATAAAAATCTACAAAAATATCCGGGGCAGTTAGGCACCTGGATGTATCATACCAGGAGCAGTCTCAAATTTTTGGGGATAATTTGACCCCTCAACCCCAATGAAATCAAGTCCTGAAACAAAAAAGAAAAGAAAAAACAACCAGTGAAATTTTGCTTGTAAATGAGAATGTCTGCCCCAATACATAATCCCCATTGTACCTGTGAATATTTTAAAGGTAGGTTTGGATTTATTTTTTTAATTTAAAGGGGAAACTGAAGTTTGCTATCAGGAAAACACAGAAAGAGACCATGCATGAAGGTATGTTCATATCATGAAATTAATAACAGCCAGGCGTGGTGGCTCACACCTGTAATCCCAGCACTTTGGGAGGCCAAGGCAGGTGGATCACTTGAAGTCAGGAGTTGGAGACCAGCCTGGCCAACACGGTGAAACCCCATCTCTACTAAAAATACAAAAATTAGCCAGGCGTGGTGGCGGGCACCTGTAGTCCCAGCTACTCAGGAGGCTGAGACATGAGAGTAGCCTGAACTCAGGAGGCAGAGGCTGTAGTGAGCCAAGATTGCACCACTGCACTCCAGCATGAGTGACAGAGCAAGACTCTGTCTCAAAAAAGAAGAAAAAAAAATTAATGACAATGGGAATTCATGAAGCTATAACCAACACTTTCACACTAACAAGATGATAGTGGCATCACATTCAGCCACAAATCAGATTTCCAATTCCAGCCTTCCACATCTGCTCCCGTTTCTACTCAGTAGAAATTAATACACACACTTTACCTTCCACTGTTTTCCCAACCAGATCCTTACTGAACACAGCTAAGGCTAAGGACTGGGACCCCATGCCTGAATTTCTTTCACAACCAAAAAGAAACTTTTCAACTTCCGCCATCTTACCTGCCAAAGATAAAAAGCCAAATACCCAGGAATAAGCTACAGCTCAAAAACAGTAACTTATTTGTTATTAAGACTGCTACCACTGCCTCTACAAAGCCATCAAGAGATGAAGAACAGTTCTAATGCCTCCAAAGTACAGTAAGTTAAACTATAACAGGACATTTTGTAACCAAATGGTGCAGAAATTCAAAGATACCTATCTTGTAACTCAACTTCAGCCTCCACCCATGAAATGTGTTAAAAATGAATTTATAAGATAGCAACTTGGCGAACAAAAAGCAGACAACATTCAGAGTCTCAAGAATAATATACTGTAGGAAAAAGGTGAGAAGCTATTTGTGCCAAAGGCTCTCCTGAAGGCCCAGAGATCACGTATCTGTGAAAGGTGACAAGGCAAATCTAAACAGATAAGGAGTCAAACATTTCAGGCCCTACTCATCCCCCTTTGTAAGAGAAAAAAAGCCTTAGGCTCTCATGTGTTAGCTCAGCCAGAATGAGGCAGCTGTTCAAGAAAGCACTCTAGAGTTTTCTTACTAAAATGAACTGCTCTTATTAAAAGTGGCACACATATCCACCCCCAAACACATCTTAGGTGTATACCACAGCTTAACATATCCTTAAACATTTATATCCAGCCCAGACGCAGGCACCACAGTTAGTAATCTTATTCAAATCCTGAATACTCTATCACACCAAGAAGGCTGTTCAACGGGGCACCAGAAAGGCTAGAGAGATTTCGAAATCTTCTTGTTCAGATACTGACGTGTCCCAAAAATAAAGGGAAAAAAAGGATATTCTTATCTCGGTAACAGAAAACAAATAAATGGATAGTGTGGACTTTGATTCTAGGCCTTGTTCATCTTTACAAGCAGTGGCTTGATTAATTCTGGCTATCTTTTCAAAAGGCAAAGCTACCCTAACATAAACACTAGAAAATACACTTGGACCTAATAGCAGTGACATAGTATAATTGAAAGGGCATGGACTTTCAGGGTCAAACAATGCTGAGTTCAAATACTAGCAAATTTATAACCTCTCTTTCGGCCTTAGTTTTGTCATCTGGAAAGTGATGATAAATAATGATTATTTCATACAATATCAAGCAGCATTAAGCGAAATAGCATGCATAATGTGCCCATATGCACGTTATATAAACAGTACACACAGTAATACAACTGCCAGCCCTTTCTCACCCTATCGCCATAACCAAACACTATTCCTCCACATTTTAATGTAACTATAACTAGAAAAAACTATTTCCTTAGATTCCCAGAGACAAGAAATGAATGATAAATGGTCACTCACTCGTCCCATCATCTGGTTCAAAGTGGCCAGTGTTGTTCCACGTATTGCCGCTACTATTGCCATAGTTATCATCAGTATTGGCTGGCTCTGCATAATCGGCTGGGTTAAAGGTTCTGGAAAAAATAAAACTTAAAAGAGTCTCTGACCTCTAAGCAGCTTTGGCAAATATTAACTCAAAGAATCAAAATCTTGACTGTATCCTTCCTAGTACAAATCCATCATGGCCCCATTCTATAATCCTGTGTGTCATCTACTTTTTCTCACTTATCGCTCTATCCAAAATTTCATGGTATAATCTCAATATATATCTAAGATATTCTGAGAAAAGAACAGGTATATTGATTCAAATAAAGATATACAAAATATAGGTAATGATCCAGGTGGTAAAGGTTTATCCCTAAGAAATGAGCCCTAAGTCCCCACATACGGTCTTTCTGACCATACAGTCTAGAAATCATTCTGATCATTTTGGCTAAGGCTGCTTAGCTGCCTACAGTAATTTTTAAGGGAAAAAAAATTAAGACACTAGATCAATGAAACTTACCCCATTCCTTGAGCAGAAAACCTTCCTCCTCGCCTACCAGAGCCACCTAAAGAAAGAATGAGAAAAAGAGAGATGTATTTTAGAAGTTGATATAAAACTTCCTTGCCAGGCAGGCACAGTGGCTCCCGGTGGTAATCCCAGCACTTTGAAAGGCTGAGGGCGGGCAGATTGGTTGCATCCAGAAGTTCAAGACCAGCCTAGGCAATAGAGCAAAACCCTATCTCTATAAAAAGTACAAAAATTTGCTGAGTGTGGTAGCACACACCTATAGTCCCAGCTCCTTGGGGGGCTGAGGCAGGAGGATCACTTGAGCCTGGGAGGCAGAGGCTGTAGGTGAGACCGCACTACTGCACTCCAACCTGGGTGACAGCGGAACCTTGCCTCAAAAATACAAAAAACTACCTTGCCAGCTGAGGCAGCTCTGGAATAGTAAGTGGTTAGGCTGGGCGCGGTGGCTCACGCCTGTAATCCCAGCACTTTGGGAGGCCGAGGCGGGCGGATCATGAGGTCAGGAGATCAAGACCATCCTGGCTAACACAGTGAAACCCCATCTCTACTAAAAATACAAAAAATTAGCCGGGCGAGGTGGCGGGCGCCTGTAGTCCCAGCTACTCGGGAGGCTGAGGCAGGAGAATGGCGTGAACCCCGGGGGGCGGAGCCTGCAGTGAGCCGAGATCGTGCCACTGCACTCCAGCCTGGGCGACAGCGAGACTCTGTCTCAAAAAAAAAAAAAAAAAGTGGTTGATACTATCAGATGTTCTCTCTCTGTCCCATGTTACACATCAGTAATAGAGTAGGACAATCATTACTGTTGAGAGATTGTTCTTTTGCTGCTCAGACTACCATGTCCTCAAGTAAATACAATACTAGCAATAAAGACTAGAGGAAATGACATCTACCTTCTTTCTCACTCTCCCCTTCTGCAATCTCTAGTATATGCATGACACCTCAGGAATTAATTAACTAGATTTCATGTTAATTTGCTTTTAAACAAAGTAGACCCCGGAGCCAAGTGCTGTGTCTCACACCTATAACCTCAGCACTTTGAGAGGCCAAGCAGTAAGATCTCTTGAAGCCAGGGGTTTGAGACCACCCTGGGCAACACATTGAGACTCTATCTCTACAAAAGCATTTAAAAATTAGCGAGGCGGGTGCATCACTTGAGGTCAGGAGTTCGAGACCAGCCTGGCCAACGTGGTGAAACCTCGTCTCTACTAAAAATACAAAAATTAGCTGGGCATAGTGGCACATGCTTGTAATCCCAGCTACTTGGGAGACTGAGGCAGAAGAATCGCTTGAACCCGGGAGGCAGAAGTTGCAGTGAGCCAAGATTGCGTCACTGCACTCCAGCCTGGGTGACAGTGCAAGACTCCATCTCGAAAAAAATTAGCCAGGCATACTGGCAGCCACCTGTAGTCTTAGCTACTAGGGAGGCTGAGGTAGGAGGATCATTTGAGCCCAGGAGTCTGAGGCTGCAGTGAGCTATGACTGTGCCACTGCACTCCGGCCTGGGTGAGAGTGATTCTACCTCTAACAACAAAAAAATAAAGCAGACCATTAATGAATAAAGAGTAACCTGCCCCCAATATCCATCCCCCAACAAACTGATCACCTCTGCCTCGGCCACGGCCCCTTCTGCCTCTTTCTGTTCCTCTTCCAGAAGGCCCTCCACTCTTGGTGCCATCCAATCCATTTTCCTGACCTCGAACTGAAATAAAAATAAAAATTAAAACAACAACAACAACAACAACAAAAACAAACCACAGATGGCCAGAGCACAGTCAACAGGATATATACAAATATATAAATGCTATGTAATATGGTATTGGGAATTAAAAAAACAACGAAGAGAAAATGAGCTGGAAGGATGAGTACATGTTACTCAGGGAATGGTAATGTGCCTTAATGGAGAGCTGCAAGTCAAATTTAACTTTATAAATGACTACAGGGTAATCTCATGCCAGACTGGTGGCAGTTGGTAGAAAAGGCCACATGCAAGAGATGTCAAGGTCTCAGAACAGATGATGGCAAGAAAAGCAAATAATATAATGGTTCCTGGGTCCTGACTAGCAGGGCCCTGGCACATCCCTACAGTCTAGACATTACTGACCCACAGCTGGTTTTGATAAAGCCCCATGCATACACTCTCGTCCACGGCTGGCACCTCTCCCCCGTCTTGGTGGCCCACCACGTCGCCGACTATAGTCTCTGTCCCGGTCTCGATTTTCTTTGCCTTCCTCATTGGGTTCCGTCTGGCCACCATCCTTCTGGCCTGAGACTCCCTTCTTCTTCCCGACCATCTCCCAGGAATGCTATAGAAGGGTAGAGCATTCATATCTAATCAATATGGAGTGCTATCAGGACACTAGAGATGAAAGCTGGGACAACTGATTGACTTAACCATTCTCCACTCAGCATCCATGTCTAAAACACTTCCACTAGCTTGCTTTTACTTCTGTTTAAATATTTTATACATATCACTACCAAAAGTAAAGTCCTTTATTTTTTATTTATTTTTATTTATTTATTTATTTTTTTTGAGACAGTCTCACTCTGTTGCCCAGGCTGGAGTGCAGTGGTGTGATCTTGGCTCACTGCAACCTCCGCCTCCCAGGTTCAAGCGATTCTCGTGCCTCAGTCTCTCGAGTAGCTGGGATTACAGGCACGCGACACCATGCCCGGCTAATTTTTGTATTTTTAGTAAAGACAGGGTTTCACCACGTTGGCCAGGCTGGTCTCTCAAACTCCTGACCGCAGGTGGTCCACCCACCTCGGCCTCTTAAAGTGCTGGGATTACAGATGTGAGCCACCGCACCCAAAGTGCTGGGATTACAGACATGAAGCCCAGCCATAAAGTCTTTTTTGTAGGGAAGGTACTTATAGGAAACAGATTGCAGGGATCACTTCCAAGAGGATTACAAAGACCTCTATCTAATTCAGTCACTTAGCATATTAGTCAAAGGACAGAGTTATTGGTCCCATCTTTCAAGTGTTATTTCCTGGGCTTAAAAAAAAAAAAAAAAAAAAAACTAATTTCCTTCGGAGTCAGTGACCCACAACTTTTTATAGCATCATTCATACCAAATAAAGCAAAAAAGAAAATGTTTCTAAAAGTTACCTATGAATTCAGAATGAATGAGTAGCATTCTACTCTTGGGCACATTCTCTAATCTCACCCATAAATTTAGGAGGAAAACAACTATAGCTACCTACCTACAGACACACACACAAACACACACACACAGCAATTTCACTTAAAAGATCAGGCTGGGTGGCCAGGCGCGGTGGCTCACACCTGTAATCCCAGCACTTTGGGAGGCCGAGGCAGGCAGATCACGAGGTCAGGAGTTCGAGACCAGCCTGGCCAATACGGTGAAACCCCATCTCTACTAAAAATACAAAAATTAGCCAGGTGTGGTGGTGCACCCCTGTAATCCCAGCTACTCAGGAGGCTGAAGCAGGAGAACTGCTTGGACCTCGGAGGTGGAGGTTGCAATGATGAAAGATCGCACCACACCACTGCACTCTAGCCTACGCGACAGAGCAAGACTCCCTCTCAAAGAAAAAAAGGGCCAGGTGTCATGACTCACGCCTGTAATCCCAGCACTCTGGGAGGCCGAGGAGGGTGGATTGCCTGAGGTCAAGAGTTTGAAAACAGCCTGGCCAACACAGTGAAACCCTGTCTCTACCAAAAATACAAAAAATTAGCTGGGCGTGGTGGCAGGCGCCTGTAATCCCCGCTACTCAGGAGACTGAGGCAGGAGAATAGCTTGAAACCAGGAGGCGGAGGTTGCAGTAAGCTGAGATCCTGCCATTGCACTCCAGCCTGGGTGACAGAGGAGTCTCCATCTCAAAAAAAAAAAAAAAAAAAAAAGAAGAAAAAAAGGTAAGGCTGGGTGTGGTGGCTCACACCTATAACCTCAGCACTTTGGGAGGTCGGGAGGTCAAGGCAAGAGGATCGCTTCAAGCCAGGAGTCCGAGACCAGCCTAGGCAGTCAAATGAGACTCTGGTCTCTACTAAAAATTTAAAAATTAGCCAAGTGTGGTGGTACACTCCTGTCACCCAAACTTCTTGAAGGCTGAGGCAGAATGATCACTTGAGCCCAGGAGGTTGAGGCTGCAGTGAGTCGTGGTTATGCGACTGTACTCAGTCTAGGTGACAGAGTAAGACCCTGTCTCAAAAAGTACATAAAAATAAAAATAAAAGAAGACCAAACAACAGTTGCAGCCCTGACCCCAAGAGATACTGATTATAGAAAGCCTTCCATCCAGGTTTTACTTGCAGTGTTCTCCCTATATTTCCTAAATTGGTATCAACCAATTTAACTTTCCCCAGTGAAAAATATATATCTATGATACATTCCTAATTGCAAGAGGGAAAGTCCGTGGTAAGGAAAATAAGCTAAACACCCTTGCAAAACACTCTTCCTCAGGAAAATGAGCATTGTAAAGTTTTTAAAAAAAATGCATACCTTGATTTACACATATTTTTGCAAAAAACCTGTACAAATGGAACTTCCAGGGCAAACACCAACACTATCAGATTTCTTTTTTTTTTTTGAAACTTAGTCTCGCTTTGTCACCAGGCTGGAGTGCAGTGGTGCGATCTCGGCTCACTGCAACCTCCGCCTCCTGGGTTGAAGTGATTCTCCTGCCTCAGCCTCCCAAGCAACTGGGACTACAGGGCGCCACCAGGCCCAGCTAATTTTTGCATTTTTAGTAGAGATGGGGTTTCACCATGTGGCCAGGATGGTCTCGATCTCTTGACCTCGTGATCCGCCCACCATGGCCTCCCAAAGTGCTGGAATTACAGGCGTCAGCCACCGTGCGCAGCCTCAGATCTTTATTATCTTACCATCAAACTCAATCATGGCCCTAGTACTCAGTAACAGCTACCTAATATGTAATCACTTTCAGAATATGAGCTGAGTATTAGATAATATAAAATTATTAACCTTATCAGGATTGATAATAGTATTATGGTCATGTAAAAGAGTATCCTCCTTTAATGGAAGCATGTTGAAGAACTTAAGGGTATCAAGTATTATGTCTACAACTTCCAGATAATTCCAAGTGTCCACTGATGAGTAAACAAAATGCCATATATATGTACAACAGAATATTAGCCTTAAAAAGGAATGAAATTCTGACCCATGCCACAATATGGATGAACCTTGAAACATTATGCTAAGTGAAGTAAATTAGACACAAAAGGTCAAATATTACATGATTTCACTTATATGAGATATCTAAAACAGGCAAATTCATAGAAATAGAAAACATGGCCGGGGATGGTGGCTCACACCTATAATCCTGGCACTTTCCAAAGCCAAGGAGGGTGGATCACTTGAGGCCAGGAGTTTGAGACCATCCTAGGCAACATGGCAAAACCCCGTCTAAACATACCGAAGTTAGCCAGGTGTGGTAGCACACACCTGTGGCCCCAGCTACTTGGGAGGCTGAGGTGGGAAAATTGCTTGAGCCCAGGAGGCAGAGGCTGCAGTGAGCCGAGATCGCACCACTGCACTCCAGCCTGGGCAACAGAGCAAGACTCCATCTCAAAAAAAAAAAAAAAAAAAGCCAGGTGTGGTGGCACACACCTGTTGTCCCAGCTACTAAAGGGCCTGAGGTGGGAGGATTGCTTGAGCCCAGGTGTCCATGGCTGCAGTGATTATGCTACTGCACTCCAGCCTGGGTGACATGGCAAGACCCCATCTCTTAATTCATTTGTTTTAAAAAGATTACCTACCCAAGACTTGGCAATTTGTTGCTGCCTGCTCTTCCAACCCAAGCCTATTACACATTACAGTTAGTGGGTCATTTTATGCTCACAGTAAGTTAGAAAAACCCTGTAGCTAAATATACACCAGGAACACTCTGGAAGCTAGACTCAAAACAGCTTTTAGAATTTATGCTACTGTCTCAAAACCTGGCAAGTTTCAGGAAACTGTAACCTTTCTCCCTCCTCTGTATGCACATCTGCTGCTGGCACAAGATGGGTCAGGAGAAAGAATTACTATTATCTTCCCAAAGGCAACTTCAGTTTTCTGAAATCATCTCACCCACCCAAATACATCCAACATCCCTGGTAGCTGACTTTGCTTCCCATTGGTTTCACTAGTAGCTGGTTTATTCGTAACATAAACCTATATTCTCCAGCTTATTTTCTTTTTTGATACTGTGTAACATCAGCCTTATAGCACTAGACAGAAGATGCTGGAAGGTAAGATAAAATGTGATTTGCGAAAAAACATTCAGACTTTTTAAAAAACATAAATAGCCCCACCTCATTCCCCCCATAAAATCTGGAGACAATTATTCTAGAGTAAACCCAAAACAAATCAAAAGCATTATATCTTGATTGGCCAGACAGTAAATATTCAAATAAGGTCAATAGTGTAAAATTTAATCCAGGACAACACTTTTGAAGAAAAAACCCACCAATTTAAATTCAATTGTTTTTAAAAGTTTTCCATTATTATTCCCCATTGTCTCAAAGAAATTGACAAACCTCCTGCATTTAGCTGGAATGACTCTGTAGTATCAGAAAGTTGTTGTATCTGAGGCCAGGTTCCGTGGCTCACGCCTGTAATCCTAACACTTTGGAAGGCCGAGGCAGGAGGATTGCCTGAGCTCAGGAGTTCAAGACCACCCTGGGCAACACAGTGAAACACTGTCTCCACTAAAATACAAAAAATTAGCCAGGCATGGTGGTGCATGGCTGTAGTCCCAGCTACTCGGGAAGCTGAGGCATGAGAATTGCTTGAACCCAGGAGGCAGAGTTTGCAGTAAGCCGAGATGTACTCCGGCCTGGGAGACAGAGACAGACTCCGTCTCAAAAAAAAAATTAGCTGGGTATGGTGGTGAATGCCTGTAATCCCGGCTACTCTGGAGGCTGAGGCACAGGATCACTTGAACCTGGGAGGCAGAGGTTGCAGAGAGCAGGTTCGCGCCACTGCATTCCAGCCTGGGCAACAAGAGCAAGACTCTGACTCAAGAAAAAAAAAAAAAGTTGTTATCTCTAAGGATGAATTTTGATTATCTATTCCAACCAAAGAGCCCCAGTATAAGACCCAATAAATGAAAATGATTTCAAAATAATACACTGGGCCAGGTGCGGTGGCTCATGCCCATAATCCGAGCACTTTGGGAAGACGAGGTGGGCAGCTCACTTGAGCCCAGGAGTTTGAAATCAGCCTGAGCAACATGGAGAAACCCTGGCTCTACCAAAAATAGGAAAATCAGCTGGACGTGGTGGCCCACGCCTGTGGTCCCAGCTACTCAGGAGGCTGAAGTGGGAGGATCACCTAAGCCCAGGACGAGGAGGTTGCAGCATGTCAGTGCACTCCAGCCAGGGCCACAGAGTAAGACCCTGGCTCAAAATAATAATAATACACTGCTCATTAAAAAAACAAAATTTCTCTAGTAAGCATTGCAGGAACATTCTAAAGATTAATAAGGCAGTCAGAGGATTACAATTTGGTACAAACATAAGACAAGCACGAAAACAGAATTCTCATGAAGTGAGAAGAAGTGAAAGTGACTTGTCTAAATTCCAGGGCAAGAGATCCTCTAAGATATTCCCTATCATCTCCAGGGATGGTCAGCAGGCTACAAAGCTTGTTTCTCTGCTACCTCAACAGAAGTAAGTTCAGGCAATGAAACAGTAGTGTGCAATGCGAAGCTGATATTGAGGGGAATGTCCTGAATTCAGAATCAAATATGTAAAATAAATAAAATAAAATGAAAAGAAAAAAACAGAATCAAGCATAATGTGTGACTTTGTTCAACAGCAATATCCAAGGCTATCAAATCGCACCTCTAATTCAGCCTAACCCCACAGCCTGAAAACAGTCACTAGCCTGGAATAAATAATTTATTCCAGGCCAATTAGCAGAGACTGATTTCACTGTTTTCTCCTATGAGCATTATCCTCATAAAAAGGATGTAGTACACATAAATTTTAAGTATTTATAACCTGTGGTGAACAATCTCCAAGAAAGTTCCCAACTTTACTTCGAGAAAAAGGTGCTCTGCTTTAAGGTGTGTTGCCACTTGCTACTTTTAGAATATTACTAGCCTCCCAATTGAGGACCCATGTCCTGGAACACTCTATAAGCACTCTACCGTGTCTGGGTTTCCTTCCAGAAGAACATTGATAGCTCTGTTGACATCTCCATTGCAGTCATGCAAAGCAATCACACATTCATCCTGGTTCTTGCCTGTAATATCAATCAACTGAAAGAGAAAAAACAGCAACCATCATGAACAGGCTTATGCTCACACTCCCAATGAAAGGAAACTAGGTAAAGGGAAACGCTATCAGTTGAGCTTGAAAAAAACAAGTTTAAAAAGCAAAAGATGAGGGCTGGGCACGGTGGCTCATGCCTATAATCTCAGCACTTTGCGAGGCCGAGGTGGGCGGATCACCTGAGGTCAGGAGTTTGAGACCAGCCTGACCAAAATGGTGAAACCCTGTCTCTACTAAAAATACAAAAATTAGCTGGGCGTGGTGGCCAGTGCCTGTAATCCTAGCTACTTGGGAGGCTGGGGCAGGAGAATCGCTTGAACCCAGAAGGCGGAGGTTGCAGTGAGCTGAGATTGCGCCACTGCACTCTAGCCTGGGCCACAGAGCAAGACTCCTTCTCAAAAAAAAAAAAAAAAAAAAAAAGAAAGAAAGAAAAAGGATGTAGAATTTGCCTAGCAGGTTTTCCAGAACCACCCACCCCCACCAAAAAGGAAAACATGTAGAATTTTGGTATTCTATTTCCAAAAGCCAAATATTAACATCTGTGGTTCAGGGATGAGGCCAAAAGTATTTACAAAGCAATTAAGCATCAAATACAGAATCAAACTCTGAAACACACAGGCTTCAGCATGAATTTCCACATTTCCTATATCCACAACTGCTCAGTTTCTACAAAATGGCATCAGTAACAGGCAAGAGGTTAAAATTAAGATAAAATTTCCAAACAAAGTATCTCTCCAAAGGGCTACAATAGGCTGGGTGCAGTGGCTCACACCTGTAATCCCAGCACTTTGGGAGGCTGAGGCAGGCAGATCACTTGAGGTCAGGAGTTCGAGACCAGCCTGGCCAACATGGTGAAACCCCATCTCTACTAAAAATACAAAAAATTAGCCAGGCGTGGTGGCGAGCACCTGTAATCCCAACTACTCGGGAGGCTGAGGCACAAGAATCGCTTGAACTCGGGAGGCAGAAGCTACAATGAGCCAAGATCATGCCACTGCACTCCAGCCTGGGTGACAGAGTGAGACTTCATCTGAAAAAAACAAAAAACAAAACAAAGGGCTACAATAAATTAGAGAATGAAAGCACTTATTTATTGGCCTGACCTATTATATTTCAGATCAAAATTCTTTCAACACCTATAGTAGAAAGTATCCTGGCATCCATCTATGGTATTTGATTATGCCTTAATCCTGGTATCTTTTCTCACAGCGTATAGTAAATTAGTGATACACTCACTTGTTTCACCTTCTCCTCAAAGTCAGCATCGTTATGGTCCGAAATCATCTGTGCAAGTCTAATTTGTTCTGCAGTGGCCTAGGAATTGAGATGAGATCAAGAAAGCACAATCATGAGGCAACAGTTTAGAGAACAGGAACCTATTTCGTCAGCCTCCACTGCCCCGATTTTCTTTTCCTTGTAACAAATGAGCAAGTAATAAAGCACCATTTAGGATGCTTAAATCAGGGATAGGCGCGGGTGGTGGCTCACACCTGTAATTCCACACTTTGGGAGCCCAAGGCAGGCAGATCACCTGAGGTCAGTAGTTCGAGACCAGCCTGGCCAACATGGCAAAACCCCGTCTCTACTAAAAATACAAAAATTAGCCGGGCATGGTGGTGCACGCCTGTAGGTCCAGCTACTCGGGAGGCTGAGGCAGGAGAATTGCTTGAACCTGGGAGGAGGAGGTTGCAGTGAACTGAGATAGTGGCACTGCAGTCCAGCCTAAGCAATAGAGCAAGACTCCACCTCAAAAAAAAAAAAGATGCTTAAATCAGTAAAATGACAAAAAATTGAGTGAAACTGTTACAGAAAGAGTAAGGAACTCATTCACCAATCTTCACAGTTAAAGGGACTTCCGTCTTAGAATCACAGAACCACTCTGAAACACCTGCCCCTTAATTCATATTAAGATAAGTCACAAAGCCATGTGTAAACTCTATTCTTATTTCTGTAATAACCAACACCATCCTCTTATTCCTAGAGCTTAGAATACTACAAGTCTGACAATAGACTCAACATATCTTCTGTATATCCAGTGTATGTTCAGATACTAGGAATTTTACTGCCCCAACTAAGTATTAGAATTCTACTAGAAATCCACTTGAAAACACAGATGAAAGAAAAATGCATAAGGGGGAAGTCCTCATCTTACATATTCAATTTATCTGACCATAATCAAATATAAGTAATTCATTCACATTACATACCAACTAACATCAACCTGGTATGAGAAACAGAATATATCTATGTCAAAGTTAATATCTAAGAGGTTAATTTACTCTTTAAAACTTAAAATTGAGCAATGCTCTAAGGTGTTTCATTTAATTTTGAAGAAACAGTGAAGTTGCCAGCTCCTCATGGGAAAGGAACAATCAGGTAAGGTCTCAATGGGACCAGAGAGGAAAATAAAAGACAAGTTGGGGAAAAGAGGAGCAAAGGATAAAATCTGGAATGGAAAAGGCTGGCTAGAGAGATATCAAGGTGGGGCAGGGCACAGTGGCTCATGCCTGTAATCCCAGTACTCTGGGAGGCCGAGGCAGGTGGATCACCTGAGGGCAGGAGTTCAAGACCAGCCTGACCAACATGGTGAAACCCTGTCTCTACTAAAAATACAAAAATTAGCTGGGCGTGGTGGCACACTTATGTAATCCCAGCTACTCAGGAAGCTGAGGCAGGAGAATTGCTTGAACCTGGGAGGCAGAGGTTGCAATGAGCCGAGGTGGCGCCATTGCACTCAAGCCTGGGCAACAGAGCGAGACTCTGTCTCAAAAAAGAAAAAACAAGAGAGAGAGATATCAAGGTGGAAGGTCTAAGAAATAGAAAGGTATTGCTAAAATGACCCAGGTAAGAGAAGGGAAATGCTATCTTAAGAATTATAGAGCCGGGCAGTGACTCACACCTATAATCCCAGGAGTTCAAGACCAGCCTGGGCAACGTAGCAAGACTACCATCTCTACAAAAATTTTAAAATTAGCCTGGCATGGTAGTGTGCACTGGTAGTCCCAGTTACTCAGGAGGCTGAGGTGGGAGGATCACTTAAGCCCCAGAGGTTGAGGCTACAAATGAATGGTGACTGTGCCACTGCACATTGACCTAGGCAAAGGGAGATCCTATCTTAAAGAAAAAAAAAAAAGATAAAAAGCACAGGACCCATAATAAAGTGCTAAGCCTCATAATACAGTATTAAACAACAAAAAAGTAAGCATTTTGCCTTACAGTATGCCATGAACAGCTATCAGGACCTAAGTAAAAAAAGAGCCAAGGACTAGAAAACAAAAATAAGGAACCTAAACCAACAGTTCAAAGCACAGAATGATGCTGTATTACATGGAAACCAGTATCAGCTGGCAATGCTATCCATGAATCCATATGCCTTGGGTTATTTACCTGTGGCCGCTGCTTGTGCTGTGTCTGGTTTTGGTTTTGAGGTTGTTCCCAGTTTCCCCGGGCTCGGTTAGTGCCCACCGACGTCATCATTTACAGTATATACAAATAACAGTATTTACAAGGTAGAATACTGAAAGATTTAAAAGAAAATTAGGTATTAAATGTGGGCAAAATATGTTTTTAACTCTCTTATCAGCACCTTCACCACCAAACACTTTCACTTCTTCAAAGGAACAAATCAAGAAGATTCATTTATTCTTACAACATAATTAGCTTGATAAATTCCTTAAGGAGCTATGGCTGTTAATCCATTTTTATGTAACAAGAAATGTATAAAGCATGTATAAGTGATGGATGCTTTTAAGAAGTTACAGCAGTTTGGTTACTAGTCCCCCATAAGCAGACTTTACATTTAGCTAATAATCAAAAGCCTTTTATATAGATGCAAGTATCCGAAGTACCTTTGACAGAAGGAAAGATAATCAGTAAAGTCTGGAAACAAAAGCCTTCCAAGGAAGATTAGTCTACACTCCAGAGAAATAAATTTAAATACTGTATTCAATCACCTAAGAAAACAGCCTTACCTGCCTTACAACCTTTTTTATGTAAACTGCATGTGACCTCCATTGCTTGGGAAAGGACAAGTTCAAGTCTAGACTCTTCTTTCTCCCTCAAGTTTCATCTCTCTCAGTATGCTATGGGTTTGTTTTGTGTTTGTGGGTTTTTTTTGTTTTTTTAAACCACAGCCTTCAACAGGGTACGTATTAGCCCCAATGACTTTGTCCAGAATCTCTGTTCTCTGGAAAATAATTCCAACACACTGCTTTTACAGGTGCTTCTCTTGGTCTCCTAGTCCACATTTTCAAGAAACCAGAATGGCAATTACCCTCCACCACTCACCTTAATATACAGGGAATCTCAAATTTGTCTCAAACCAAAAGCATCTAGCACAAAGTTTTATTTGGAAAAAAGTGCTTCTAGGAAATCATTTTAAACTTGAGACCTTAATGCTGGCAAGATGACTTAGTTGAGTCTTTAAAGAGACACAGAACACACAGGGCCTTCCCCAAACCAGAATATAGTTTTTGTTATAAGACTTCTAACAAGGAAGGATTCTACTGAATTCAAGTTCCTTTAATTCATACTTTGTTTTATAATACAGTCTCAGCTGCTGCATTTAGTAAAAAAGAAAACATTAATCATATGATAGAGTGCTCAAAATAATAGGTTACTCTGCATTTATTCCCTTCCAAAGAGGATAAGTTTATACTTTTCTGCTCTATATTTAATTTTTCTTGTTAATGAAACCTTATACAGCGTAATTCTAGACTGCCCAGAGATATTACTGGATTTGAGTGGGAGGAAGGACTTCTAAAGAAATATGCAAGGATTAACTATTAGGGAAGTGAATTTCATCTGACTTTCTTGGATGTCAAAGAGAAAGTTGACTTTTTCTGTGCATAAATTCTTCACCGAGTTGCATCAATAGGTTGCATAGGTCTTTGTATCAAGAAAGATTTTTTTAAGGCGGCTTCTCAGGTAATTTTTAACCCATTACCTCTTCCCCCTACACAAATTGGCACACAAAGGCCCATAAATATTTCAAGCTAGAAAGGATTATTTGCTACACAGTAGCCCATTTTCCCAGGTTAGCATTATAGTCAAGTTTCAACTTTACAAAAAAAAAAAAAAAAATGTTTAACCAAGTACCCCAAATCCAAATCAACAAGACTACATATACACATATATACCTATATATATCAAGACGAGAGGAAAACTATTTTGTTTTAAAATTGGCTCTAAGATGAAGTTTCTAACATGGCATAGTCATTTCCAACCCACTACTTTAACTTACAAATATTGACTGTTTTCTACTCCACATGTGATATCAATTTGTGAGGATAAGTTATATTGCAGATATAAACTGCATGACTAGCTATATACTACTGCATATACTGTACTAGTCAGATGTAAACATATTAAAAAGTCATCTTGAAAGATATAATTAACCAAGAAAGAAAAAAATCCTCCTAATCACTCTTGCTAGTAACATTTCCCTCTTACAAGTGCTTCGAAATGTGACTAAGAAAATTTTACCACCTAGTAGTGACAACACTGAGCAACAGGTCAAAAGTAAACGATCTGGAATGGATCACTTGAGGGCACAGAATTAGTAGCAAGCAGACCCATTCCCAGTTATCACACTGGAGGTGAAGAATCTTGTTACTTACTTGCTCTTTCTTAGAAAATAAAAAGATTTAAAGGAAGTAGGGTGAGAAGTATTGGAGACCAAGGAACTAGTGTGAGAGTAAACACAGGTTTCAACACAGGAGTGCCCTTGACTCTTTTTTGAAAACCAGCTACTTAAAAAAATAGCCAGAGAAATTTCACTGAAAAAACTAAATAACAAATATTTATTGAGAATCTACTATGTGTCCAATACTTCAGGAAAATACAAAAGCAGTATGATTTCGTAGCTGCCCTCAGGGAGCTTACAATCTAATTTAAGAAACAATTCAGAAACTGAAACTGGACTGGGTTGGGTAAAATTTGCTACCTCTAACAGAACGACTAATTTCTGTAGATGCTTTGTTGAAATGGTCCCTGCATCCCCTTCCCCACCATCTTGAACTCTAGTTAGTAAGAGTACTTCCCAGTTAGGACATAGCAAGGAGGAGCTTTAAAGATGAAAAACAAAACAGGACATTTTTAGGCCTTTCATCACTAGTTTATGTGCCAGCAATATTTCCCATTCACAAAAGAAACAATCATTGAGATAGTCTAATCTTTAAGGACAATGGTGTCAGATCTCAAAGCAGTTTTATCAACTGATACACAGCCAAATGTTTTAATTCTCTATAATCATTGGGATAGTCTAATTTTTAAGTACAATGGAGACAGATCTCAAAGCAGTTTTATCAACTGATACACAGCCAAAATGTTTTAATTCTCTAGAAATGCTGATTACTAGTAATGCCCATCACCTCCCAGCAAGTCACATCAGGTATCCCCAAAACAGGATATGGGGCGGAGGAAGGTAGGATGGGAGAGAAGACAAAAAAAAGGATTTCTCCATTTAATAATCAGGGAGAGTCAAAGGCAAAAACGTTAACAATAATAACAAAAACGCCTGTTACTGTGGTGTTTGTCTTTCCACAACATCCTACACCAGAGGTGGCTACATTTCAAGAATGGTGAAAAAGGAGCAGTCTCCAGTTTGTGACATCAGTTTGCAAAGCAATTTAAGGGCTGTCCACAAGGTTAAGGGTTTGAAGAAATTGGGCATTCCTGTCCCATTATGAGAAGAGTGAACAAATACCCCCAGTGCTCTAGTGACGTCCCTTAAGCGTAATACACCCTATGGGGGCCTCCATGTCCAGCTTCCCAAATAACATAATTGTTTGGGGTACCCAAACTACAGTATAAACAGGAAGCTAAAGACAGCAGCAAAAACATATTCCAAGAACTGGGATGGTGAGAAAGAAGGGAGGGTAATAAGAGGAGCTGACAAAGAGCCTGGAAACGGAGAGGGGACGCAAGCCCACGCGTGGAGGATGGGAGGCTCACCCCCCTCAGCGCCACATCGAGAGCCCACGGGGCCAATCTCCTCCCTACCTCCCAGCCAGAACAAATTAATCCTTCGCACACCAAACTGAGGGCCACATGGGGGAGTTTGGGGGAGCTCCACCCCATCGCCCTCCCTCCCCCACGCCACCCCCAAACCAGGCCGGATCCGGATCAGAGGAGGCCCGCAGTGGGTGGAAAGGGAGGAGGCCCTCTCCTCCGCAGGCACCGGCCGGGGTGAAGAGAGGGCCCTACCTCAGCCAAGGCCCAGGCCTGGCTCGCTCGCGCTCTTTCTCGCTCTCCCCTCTCAGGCTCTAGCCGCATGGCCCCCCCTTCCTACGGCTGCTCCAAGCCCCGCCCCGGCCACGCTCCCAAATCGAGGCCCCGGCTCTGGCGCGGCCCACTAGGCCGCGAACCCAACCATAAACAAAACCTCCGGCGGCCGACACGAGGTGGGGGCGCCAGGGCTCGCATGACTCGGGGGGGGGTGTACAGTGGGGGAACACACGGTGCGGGGGGGCCTACCGAGGGAGGGGGGATACGGCGGGGGCAGAGGAGAAAAGAGGGAGGGTAAAAGGGGGATCGCGGATTTAAAGGGGCCGCGGACAATACCCGGCCCCGCCGCGCTGCCGCTGCCGCCGCCGCCGCCGCCAACGCCGCTGCGCTCCCAACTTTACCTCAGTCTCCTCCACACTGACACCCCGGGCCGCGCCGCCCCTGTCACGTGATATAAGATTCCCTCTTCCCCACCCCCTCCCTCCTTTTCCCTCTCGCGCTCGCTCTCGCGCCTTTCCCCGCCCACTTGCCTTCCTGCGTCCCCCAGCGCGTGACGCCAAAAGGCGCGCGCACGCAAGCGTGCGCGTGCCGCCTCGCCACGAGACACCTGTTTCTGGCTCCGCCAGTCCGCCCCGCCTCCTTCACGGCGGCCCTGCCTCCACCACGTGACGCACGGATGGCCGCCGCTTCCTCTTACTGTCGTAGTTCCGCGTCTCAGCGCTCGACGCTCCTGGGTGCCATTGCCTGCCTGAGTCACGTGTCAGGGGGAAGCTGGAAGGCGTCGTTCTCTTTTCCCAGCCCCCCTGCCCGTCCGCCATGTTTTCAGGCCGGGTCTGGCTTGGTCTTCCCCCATAAGGAAATGGCCGGGGAGCTCCAGGGGACCCAGGCGCCGTCGCTTCGGCGGAGCCTGGGCTGACCAGCCAGGACAGCGGGGTAAACCCGAACAATTCTGCGCGAGGTAGGGAGGCCATGGCGTCCGGCAGTAACTGGCTATCCGGGGTGAATGTCGTGCTGGTGATGGCCTACGGGAGCCTGGTGAGGAGATTCCCCCACCCCATTCTTGCTGTCGCATCTTACCCAGTAGAGACCCTCCTTTTGAGCTATACCCCGTCTGCATTCTCCACCCACTCACCTGCGCCTATCTGGACTTTGACTCCTTATTCCAGGAGTAGGTGGGAGTTTAAGTCACCTACTCGGGCCGACCCGCCCTCGTTAGCCTAGAACTCTCCCTCTAACGCTAGAGCACAGACCCCACGCCTCCCTGCTACTGGCTTCTTAGATCCACCCCTATCATAACGGCCTTGCTTTGCCCCAAGTTTTACCCTGAAACATTCCTGAGAGCCGGAATCTGGGGATTTGGAATGAAGGCATGCTTTAAAAAAAAAAAAAAAAAAAAGCCCAACTGTATTTTTTAATTAAAGGATTTTTACATCTTTTTGGACAGGTGTTTGTACTGCTGTTTATTTTTGTGAAGAGGCAAATCATGCGCTTTGCAATGAAATCTCGAAGGGGACCTCATGTCCCTGTGGGACACAATGCCCCCAAGGTAGGTCCTTAGGGCACAAGTTATACACACTTCTCCAGATCTTTTAGGGTCAAGAATGAGATTTCCTCTGCCTTTGGTGACGACTTTAATTCTCATGTTTCTTTGCGTGCACTTGTCCTTGTACTTACTAAGTTGAGCAGGCACTGTGCGCTTTGGGACTTGGCTTACCTGCTCAGTGCTGTGGCAAGCATGTGGCTCACCCAGGAACTTCTGTTTTTGTATCTGCAGAATGAAGGGCTCGGGTCGAAGTTCCCAACTGTCTGTAGTAAAATATTTCCCAGCTCATCTTAAACTACCCAGTGTTTTTTGTTTGATTAGGATGGGGTTGAGATCATTAAGGTTAACCCAAGAGCAATGAGAAGGGTTACCTTTACATAACTTTAGACTTAACAGGAGCTCCATAAGTCATCTAATTCCACCATTCATGTTACCAACAAGCCCAAGAAAAGGAAGCAGTTTACCAGAAGACATATAGGAAGTGAATAACCCAGTGGTCTTTTATCTTTGTACTTTCTCCTTAGGTGATTGTCTTCCTTTCCTTGGCTTTAGCTACAGATGAAATGTTATCTCTATCCTAGAACTCTTTCCTGAGTTCCTTACATATATTGTCAACTGACTACTTGACATTTCCACTTAGATTTCTAGTAGACATCTCAAACCCCACATATGTGAATCAGAATTATTGATACCCCACTGCCACCCTCATTCTGCTTCTTTAGTCTTTCGCTTCTAAGTAAAAGACACCTGCTTCCCTTACCAACCCCGTTTTGTGTGGCTCTCTCCAGATCACTGGGACCCAGCTCCACTGGCTGAATTTCCCACCCTTTTTGCTTCTGTGATCTGGAATGGTCTTCACTTGGCTAGCTCATTCATTCTTTTGATCTTAGCTTAAATGTTACTTCCAAAAAAGGAATGCTTATTACCTATGTTAAAGTACGTCCCCCCTCTCTTTATTTTCACATGGTACCCTGATTTTTTCTTCGTAGCATTTACCATAATTTTTCTTTTATGTTTGTCCATTTGTTTAAAACATGCCTCTCTCTTCCGCTAGACCGTAAGCTTCAAGAATGCAGGCACCATGCCAGTTTTGTTCACGACTATAAAGCCAGGACCTACACATAGTAGGTACTCATTAATTTCTTGTTGACTGAAAAACAGGTTAGTGCCAGGGCCTACACATAGCAGGTACTCTGTAATTTGTTGCTGAATGAAAAACAGGTTAGTTGTAGAGCTAGAGCTCATGACTCCCTCAACTCCTAGAGCACTGTACTTTCATTAACCAGTGCTATTAACCTTCCCTCTTTGTTCTTTGCTGACATAGTACATGGAAAGGCTCTAGGAGGATGTCCTGGCTTGAAACCTTAACAGTCCTGCCTGCCTCATGAGAGAGACATAGGGTTAGTTTCTAGCACATCATGAACCAATCAATACTTTGGCTATTCAGGGGTCCCTTGGTCTAGTTGAGAGCAATATTGCTTTTGCTTAAAAAATTTTTTCTAAATTCTCAACCATTGCTAGTGAAAGTATAAATTAGTAAAACCACTTTGGAAAATAACTGGTCATTGTCTGGTAAGGTTGCACATGTACCTAATCCATGGTCCAGTTTCTCTCCTACCATAGAGAAATTAAGTTTTGCTCATGTGTACCAAGAAACATATACGAGATTATTTATAGTGGCATTGTTCATAATATTTGAAGAATAAACTTAATTCAGATGTCCACTTTTCAATGATTATATAGGCTGAGTGCAGTGGCTCACACCTGTAGTCCTAGCACTTTGGGAGGCTGAGGCCAGAAGATCATGTGAGCCCAGGAGTTATAGACTGCAGTGAGCTATGATTGCACTGATGCACTCCAGCATGTGCAAGAGCAAGACCTTGTTTCTAAAAAATAGGTAGTGGTATATTCATATTCTGGAATAGTGTAAAAAATGAAAAACTGAAGATAAATATATGAAGACAAATCCTCAAAATACTTTTGAATGAAAAAAATTGCAAACATGAATGAATCTCAAAAACATGCTGAGTGGGCCGGGCGTGGTAGCTCATGCCGGTAATCCCAGCACTTACGGAGGCCGAGTTGGGCAGATAATACTTGAGGTCAGGAGTTTGAGACCAGACCAGCCAACATGGTGAAACCCCATCTCTACTAAAAATACAAGAAAAAAATCCCAACTACTCGGGACGCTGAGGCAGGAGAATCCCTTGAACCCAGGTGGCGGAGGTTGTAGTGAGCCGAGATCAAACCACTACACTCCAGCCTGGGTGACAGAGCGAGACTCTGTCTCACCAAAAACAAACAAAAAAACCATGCTGAGTGAAAAAAGGCAAAACGCCGTTCACAAAAGAATATGTACCATGTGCCTCCACCCTATTTATATGAAATTCTAGAACAGGCAGAACTGTAAAAGAGAGTACATCATGTTGCCTGGGCGGGGAGAGGGGAGATTTCCAGGTGATGAAAATATTCTTTATTTTGATTGACATGGTGGTGAAGCAGGTATGTTCATTTGTCAAACTCATCAATTTATATACATAAGATGAATGCATTTATTATATGTAAATTCAACCTCAATAAAGTATATTTTAAAAATTTCGCTAGGTGCGGTGGCTCACACCTGTAATCCCAGCACTTTGGGAGGCTGAGGCAGGTGGATCACCTGAGGTCAGGAGTTCAAGACCAGCCTGGCCCACACGGTGAAACCCCGACTCTACTAAAAATACAAAAAAGTTAGCTGGGCGTGGTGGTGTGTGCCTGTAATCCCAGCTACTCGGAAGGCTGAGGCAGGAGAATCACTTGAGCCCGGGCGGAGGTTGCAGTGAGCAGAGATCACACCATTGCACTCCAGCCTGGGTGACAGAGTGAGTCTCTGTCTCAAAAAAAAAAAAAAAAATTTAAGGCAAGGTGAGGTGGTTTACACCTGTAATCCTAGCACTATGGGAGGCCAAGGCAGGCTGATTACGTCAGCTCAGGAGTTCGAGACCAACCTAGGCAATATAGGGAAACCCTGTCTCTATAAGAAGTTTAAAAATGGGCCAGGCGCAGTGGCTCACGCCTGTAATCCCAGCACTTTGGAGGCCGAGGTGAGAAGATCACGAGGTCAGGAGTTTGAGACCAGCCTGGCGAGCATGGTTCTCACCATCTCTACGAAAAATACAAAAAATTAGCCGGGCATGGTGGCACATGCCTGTAGTCCCAGCTACTTGGGAGGCTGAGGCAGGAGGGCAGGAGAATTGCTTGAACCCAGCAGGCAGAGGTTGCAATGTATTTCTCTACGAAAAATACAAAAAATTAGCCAGGCATGATGGCACGCGCCTGTAGTCCCAGCTACTTGGGAGGCTGAGGCAGGAGGGCAGGAGGATTGCTTGAACCCAGCAGGCAGAGGTTGCAATGAGCCAAGATCATGCCACTGCACTCCAGTCTGGGTGACAGAGCAAGACTCCATCTCAAAAAAAAAAAAAAAATTTAATAATAACCCATGCATGGTGGTGTGTGCCTGTAACCCCAGCTACTCAAGAGGCTAAGGCAGGAGGATCACCTGAGCTCAGGAGGTGGAGGTTACAGTGAACTGAGATTGTGCCATTGCACTCCAGCATGGGTGACAGTGTGACCCTGTCTCAAAAAAAAAAAAAAAATTTTTTTTAAACAAGTTGCAGAGGGATTCTTAAAGTATTTTTCCATTTATATCAAGTTAAAAACCAGGCAAAGCTAAGCATCTTTTTTAGGGTGACACGACAAAACAGTGAAGAAGTGTATGAGGACTATTGACAAGTTAAGGTTTGGGGTGGGGAGCATCCAATGAGGGATGGGCACACAAGACTTCAAAGTTAATGGTAATGTTCCATTGCGTAAACTGGATATTGGTTATAGATGTTCATTATTATGATTTTTATATTTATTTAAAATGTACATCTATGTTACCTGTATTTTGTGTATCTTAATGTTTCACAATGGGAGTTTGTAAAAAGTTACAACAAAAAATGTATTTACTGGGGCTCTGGTAACCCTCTTAGGTAAGAGAGATTAATATGAAACTGAAAATAGTAGTTGCTGCTGGGTAACTGAGAGGTGCTACCTTTAGTGTCTTTTTTTTTTTTTTTGGAGACGTCTCACTCTGTTGCTCAGGCTGGAGTCCAGTGGCGCAATCTCGGCTCACTGCAAGCTCCGCCTCCCAGGTTCACGCCATTCTCCTGCCTCAGCCTCCCGAGTAGCTGGGACTACAAGCCCCCACCACAACGCCCAGCTAATTTTTTGTATTTTTAGTAGAGACAGGATTTCACCATGTTAGCCAGGATGGTCTCGATCTCCTGACCTCGTGATCCAGCCACCTCGGCCTCCCAAAGTGTTGGGATTACAGGCGTGAGCCACAGCACCCGGCCCCTTTAGTATCTTTAAAATTTGTATACCATGAATTTGACTTGGCTATTTTAAAAATTAAATATGTGTTAATTTTTTTTTAAAGTAGCCTCTAGCTAGGTGCATACCTGTAATCCTAGCTGCTCAGAAGGCTGAGGCAAGAGAGGCTGGGTGCAGTCGCTCACACCTGTAATCCCAGCATTTTGGGAGGCCAAGGCAGGCAGATCACTTGAGGGCAGGAGTTTGAGACCAGCCTGGCCAACATGGTGAAACCCCATCTCTACTAAGAATACAAAAATTAGCCAGATGTGGTGGTACGCGCCTGTAATCCCAGCTACTCTGGAGGCCGCGGCAGGAGAATTGCTTGAACCTGGGAGGCGGAGGTTGCAGTGAACTGAGATTGTGCCACTGCACTCCACCCTGGGTAATAGAGCGAGACTCTGTCTCAAAAAAAAAAAAAAAATTGGAAATAATGTTGATGCTGTATAGCTTGAAGGATTTCTGGCACAAGTTAAAAGTTCTAGCTTAGAGATGTGCAGCTTGGAGAGGTTATTGGAAAACCCAATCACATTCTTTCCTAAATTCTTACCTCTTATCTGGTAATTTTATTAACTACATGAGCATCTTCTCTATTTCTGTTGTCTTAGGTGTTCATTAACTCTGCCCCGTTTTCACATTGGTGGAAAGCAGAGGGCAGGGTAAATGACTGTGTATTCTTTTTCTATGTGAACAGGACTTGAAAGAGGAGATTGATATTCGACTCTCCAGGGTTCAGGATATCAAGTATGAGCCCCAGCTCCTTGCAGATGATGATGCTAGACTACTACAACTGGAAACCCAGGGAAATCAAAGTATGTGGCAAGCTCTTGGAATGCTTCAGTGAGGAGTCCCACAGGTCCGGAATTCCTTTTCTCTCTGAGTTGTCAAAAGCTGCTGGCAAAGCCTTAGTTATTCCTGTTATTGGATATATGCTGCATGCAGAACCCATTTATTAGCTTGCTGGAGTTTGGAGAATTTTTTTTTTTCTTTTTTGAGATGGAGTTTCGCTCTTGTTGCCCAGGCTGGAGTGCAATGGTGCAGTCTCAGCTCACTGTAACCTCCACCCCCCGGGTTCAAGCAATTCTTCTGCCTCAGCCTCCAGAGTAGCTGGGATTACAGGCATGCGCCACTATGCCTGGCTAATTTTGTGTTTTTACTAGAGACGGGGTTTCTCCATGTTGGTCAGGCTGGTCTCAAACTCCTGACCTCAGGTGATCCGCCCACCTCAGCCTCCCAAAGTGCTAGGATTACAGGCGTGAGCCACCACACCCAGCCTGGGGAATCTTTTTAGGTTTATGCCTAACACCAGTCTTTTCCTCAACAGGTTGCTACAACTATCTGTATAGGATGAAAGCTCTGGATGCCATTCGTACCTCTGGTAAGGGCTACCTGACAGGGTCCATTCTAGCATCCTGAAAGCCCACCTAGGGAACAGAGTAATGAACCCACTTTGTATGTTAGGATTTGTCCTTTCTGCACATCCCTGGCTAGTAGGAAATTCTAGAGTTTTGAAAGTACTGGATTAGAGATTTTGCTGAAGGAAATGATATAAGCAGGTTATTCTCCAAAGAGTCTGGGTGTTCTGTTTTTTAAAGTTCTTCTCTTGAGACCTTTAGTTTCATGAAGTAGATGATGGTAATATGCTTGTTTTTCCGCAAAGGACAGGTGGCACCTGCTTTTTCACTAAGCCCAAGATAGATTGTTCTTGGATTTTTTCCATTCTGTCAACACTTGTCGTATATGCTCTATCTCTATGAAAACAGTTTATATCTTAAACCTAGGATGGATGGGTAAGCAGGATGGTAAAATGTGTGATGACACTTATCATGTGTCATTGATGCAGCTTACAACTGTGGTGTTACCACCAAATGACCACTCCAGCACAGCTTTATACCTTTGGTCTCAATCAGAATCTCCCTCTAACTCAACTCGCTCATTTCATTAGACCTATTTCTTTTTATTTTTGAGACGGAGTCTTGCTCTGTTGCCCAGGCTGGAGTGCAGTAGCACGATCTTGGCTCACCACAACCTCCACCTCCTGGGTTCAAGCGGTTCTCCTGCCTCAGCCTCCCAAGTAGCTGGGATTACAGGTACCTACCACCGTGCCTGGTTAATTTTTGTATTTTTAGTAGGGACAGGGTTTCACCACGTTGGCCAGGCTGGTCTCAAACTCCTGACCTCAGGTGATCTGCCTGCCCCGGCGTCCCAAATGGCTGGAATTACAGGCGTGAGCCACTGCGCCCAGCTTCATTAGACCTATTTCTAACTTTGGGGAATTAACTAGAAAGACTAAAGAATGGGGCAGGCGTGGTGGCTCGTGCCTGTAATCCCAGCAGTTTGGGAGGGCGAGGCAGACAGATCACAGGAGGCCAGGAGTTCAAGACCAACCTAGCCAACAAGGTGAAACCCTTTTGTATTTTTGTCTCTACTAAAAATACAAACATAAGCCTGGCATGGTGGTGCACATCTGTAATCCCAGCTAATCAGGAGGCTGAGACTAGAGAATTGCTCAAACCTAGGAGGTGGAGGTTGCAGTGAGCCAAGATCACCGCCACTGCACTCCAGCCTGGGTGACAGAGCGAGACTCCATCTCAAAAAAAAAAAAAAAAGACTAAAGAATGAGAGAAGGGATATCACTGTGCTGTTTTCTCCACAGAGATCCCATTTCATTCTGAAGGCCGGCATCCCTGTTCCTTAATGGGCAAGAATTTCCGCTCCTACCTGCTGGATCTGCGAAACACTAGTACGCCTTTCAAGGGTGTACGCAAAGCCCTCATTGATACCCTTTTGGATGGCTATGAGACAGCCCGCTATGGGACAGGGGTAAGCCAGTTTTTTCTTCAGGGCACTAAAGAGATCCCTCAGACTGAGAGATCCTCACTCTTCCTTTCTCTTTCCTAAGGTCTTTGGCCAGAATGAGTACGTACGCTATCAGGAGGCCCTGAGTGAGCTGGCCACTGTGTGAGTTTGGAGGGGAACGTGTCAAAGGGAGCTGGTACAGTAGTGTTGGACTGTTGCCACAGTGCAATGACCTTCATAAAGCAATATAAACAAAATCCATGATACCATAAGAGTTGTCAGGTTCTAGACTATTAGATCAGTCTCTTACATTAGAAAGCAGATGCGGCCGAGCGTGGTGGTTCACACCTATAATCCCAGCACTTTGGGAGGCCGAGGCGGGAGGATCATCTGAGGTCGGGAATCCGAGACCAGCCTGACCAACATGGAGAAACCCCGTCTCTACTAAAAATACAAAATTAGCCGGGCATGGTGGCGCATGCCTGTAATCCCAGCTACTCAGGAGCCTGAGGCAGGAGAATCTCTTGAACCCAGGAGGTGGAGGTTGTGGTGAGCCGAGATCGTGCCATTATACTCCAGCCTGGGCAACAAAAGCGAAACTCTGTCTCAAAAAAAAAAAAAAAGAAGAAAAGAAAGCAGATGCAACTATACAAGCTAGTAAAAGAAGTTTTTACTTTTGTGTGCATTTTTCTTGTCTTTTGTTTAGCCCAATAAAATGTCAAAATTGGTGTAGACTAGCAAAGGGAATAGTTTTTCAGCACACACAGGGATTCCTTCTCTTCAGAGTCTCAGTGTCCTTTTTGTGTCTTGGCCCAATAAAAGTAAGAATTAAATAACATCTATTTTTGGCCTGGCGCAGTGGCTCACACCTGTAATCCCAGCACTTTGGGAGGCCGAGGAGGGTGGATCACAAGGTCAGGAGTTCAAGACCAGCCTGGCCAACATGGTGAAACCTCGTCTTTACTGAAAATACAAAAATTAGCTGGGTGTGCTGGTGGGCGCGTGTAATACCAGCTACTCGGGAGGCTAAGGCAGGAATCACTTGAACCCAGGAGGCAGAGGTTGCAATGAGCCAATATGCCATTGCACTCCAGCTGGGGCGACAAGAGCAAGACTGTCTCAAAAAAATAAAAAAAAAAAATCTATTTTTACTACCACTTAAAGCATTAGTAACCGTGTCTGAAACAAAGGCTATCACTATAGAGTCAACTTGAGCGTTTGTGTCACAGGAGAGGATTCATGGCTTTTGTTTGGGAATGTTTTTAATACACACTAAACATAGTCTCGTATTTTCATGCAAATGTTAAAATCAAAGTTCTTGGCGAGAAAGGAAAGCCAATCTAGAATAAAAACTTAGGCCGGGCGCAGTGGCTCACACCTGTAATCCAACACTGGGAGGCCGAGGCAGGTGGATCATCTGAGGTCAGGAGTTCAAGACCAGCTTGACCAACATGGGGAAACTCCATCTCTACAAAAATACAAAAATTAGCTGGGCATGATGGTGCGCACCTGTAATGCCAGCCACTCAGGAAGGTGAGGCAGGAGAATCACTTGAACCTGGGAGGTGGAGGTTGCAGTGAGCCAAGATTGCGCCATTGCACTCCAGCCTGGGCGACAGAGCAAGACTCCATCTCAAAATAATAACAAAAAGTTAGTTACCAGCCATAAAAATAATCTGTTTTCTGCTATGTTGAATATTGCTCTTTCTCAAGAGCTTAAGGGGTATGTCTCTCCTGTCTTCTCTCTGTCCCTAAAAATGAGCTACCTTGTCTTAAAAGATGAAAGGTCCAAGGCCTGGAGCAGTGGCTCACGTCTATAATCCCAGCACTTTAGGAGGCCAAGGTGGGCAGATCACTTGAGGCCAGGAGTTGGAGACAAGCCTGGCCAACATGACAAAACCTCATCTTTACTAAAAATACAAAAATTAGCCTGGCATGGTGGCACATGCCTGTAATCCCAGCTACTCCAGAGGCTGAGGCAGGAGAATTGCTTGAACCCAGGAAGCAGAGGTTGCAGTGAGCCGAGATTGTGCCACTCGAGTGTGGGTGACAGAGCAAGAGTCTGTCTCAAAAAAAAGATGAAAGGTCCTAGTAAAAACTGCTTAGAAGGCCAGCTGCAGTGGTTTGTACTTGTAATCCCAACACTTCGGGAGGCTGAGATGGGTGGATTACTTGAGCCCAGGAGATTGAGACTGACCTGGGCATCATAGCGTAACCCTGTCTCTACTGAAAACACAAAAATTAGGCTGGGTGTGGTGGCTCACACCTGTAATCCCAACACTTGGAGAGGCCGAGGCGGGCAGTTCATGAAATCAGGAGAGCGAGAACATCCTGGCTAACACGGTGAAAACCAGTCTCTACTAAAAATACAAAAAAAAAAAAAAATTAGCCGGGCGTGGGGGCGGGTGCCTGTAGTCCCAGCTACGTGGGAGGCTGGGGCAGGAGAATGGCATGAACCCAGGAGGCGGAGCTTGCAGTGAGCCAAGATCACACCACTGCACTCCAGCCTGGGCAACAGAGCGAGACTCCATCTCAAAAAAAAAATTAGCTGGGAGTGGTGGCGTCCACCTGTAGTCCCAGCTACTTAGGAGCTGAGGTGTGTGTATCACTTGTGCCTGGGAGGCAGAGGTTGCAGTGAGCCAAGATCATGCCACTGCATTCTAACCTGGGTAACAGCGAGACACTGTCTCAAAAAAAAAAAAACTGCTTAGAGCACTAATGAAAATGAACATGTAGAAAGGCTGGAAAAGGGCGTTTGGTCTAGAAGTCAGCAGAAGCCTGTTCAAAATTCACTTTCTTTGAAAGATAAATACTGGATGATTCCAGTTATATGAGATACCTAGGTAGTCAAACTCAGAGACAGAAAGTAGAATGATGGTTGCAGGGACTGGAGAGTGGGGAAAATAGGGAGTTGTTCAGTGGGTATAGTTTCAGTTTTGCAAGATGAAAATGTTGTGGAGGTTGGTTGCACAACACTATGAGTATACTTAACACTACTGAACCATACATTTAAAAATGCTTAAGATGGTAAATTTTATGTTACATGTATTTTACCACAATCTTTTTAAAATTATTTCTGAAGGCCAGGCGTGGTGGCTCATGGCTGTAGTCCCAGCACTTTGGGAGGCTGAGGCGGGTGGATCACCTGAGGTCAGGAGTTCAAGACCAGCCTGGCCAACATGGTGAAACCCCGTCTCTACTAAAAATAGAAAAATTAGCTGGGCATTGTGGTATGTGCCTGTAATCCCCAGCCACTCTGGAGGCTGAGACAGTTCGCTTCAACCTAGGAGGCAGAGGTTGCAGTGAGCCAAGATTGTGCCTCTGCACTCCAGCCTGGGCAACAGAGAAAGACTCCATCTCAAAAACAAAAATGTTTGATTTGTAGTTTCTAGGAATGTATAATAGGTATAGTGAAGAGTATAGGCTTTGAAATCTGACAAACTTAGGTATGAATCCCAGGTCTGTCACTTACTAGCTTTGTGACCTCATACAAGCTAATTATTAGACCCTTAGTTTCCTAATCTGCAAAACAAGGTGATAACCTATATAGGGGATATCTGTCTCAAAAAAAAGCTTGAGCCAGAGGCAAGAACTCTGGGAAATTGGTTTCTCTGCTGCTAGTTGTTTTTGGTATGAGTTGGTGTGTGTCAGGGCACCCAAACAGGGCCTTTATTCTGTCACCCAGGCTGGAGTGCTGCTACTTTTTTAGGGTGTGTGTGAGAGAGAGAGAGACAGGGTCTCACTCTGTCACCCAGGCTAGAGTGCAGTGGCACAGTCATGGCTCACTGCAGCCTCGAATTCTGGGCTCAAGCGATCCTCCTGCCTCAGCCTTCTGAGGAACCAGGACTGCAGGTGTTTGCTACCATACCTGCCTAATTTTTTGTAGAGATAGAGTCTCACTTTGTTTCCCGGACTGGTCTCAAACTCTCCTGGGCTCAAGCGATCTCTGGCCTCTGTCTCCCGAAGTGCTGGGATTACAGGTATAAGTGACCATGCCCAGCCTCTCTGCTACTTTTTTTTTTTTTTTTTGAGATGGAGTCTTGCTCTGTCACCCAAGCTGAAGTGCAGTGGTGCAATCTTGGCTTGCAACCTCTGCCTCCTGGGTTCAAGTGATTCTCTTGCCTCAGCCTCCCGAGTAGCTGGGATTACAGGCACCCACCACCATGCCCAGCTAATTTTTGTATTTTTAGTAGAGACGGGGTTTCACCATGTTGGCTAGGCTGGTCTCGAACTCCTGCCCTCAAGCAATCCACCTGCCTGGGCCTCCCAAAGTGCTAGGATTACAGGCGTGAGCCACCATGCTCAGCCTCTCTGCTATTTCTAAGCTACTAGATGGGGTTTTAGTAACTAGTTTACAAAATAGGACAGATAGGACACAAATAACTATTTGTGGCTATTGCTGCATTTATGGCCTGGGATAAGCCCTGATTTCTTTGATTAGTCCTCATTCTGTCAATGACCTCCCCTCTCTGTTCTTCAGGGTTAAAGCACGAATTGGGAGCTCTCAGCGACACCACCAGTCAGCAGCCAAAGACCTAACTCAGTCCCCTGAGGTCTCCCCAACAACCATCCAGGTGACATACCTCCCCTCCAGTCAGAAGAGTAAACGTGCCAAGCACTTCCTTGAATTGAAGAGCTTTAAGGATAACTATAACACATTGGAGAGTACTCTGTGATGGAGCTGAAGGACTCTTGCCGTAGATTAAGCCAGTCAGTTGCAATGTGCAAGACAGGCTGCTTGCCGGGCCGCCCTCGGAACATCTGGCTCAGCAGGCCCAGACTGTATCCGTCGAAGTTCCCGTTGTATCCAGAGTTCTTAGAGCTTGTGTCTAAAGGGTAATTCCCCAACCCTTCCTATGGGCATTTTTAGAACATTGGCTAAGACTATTTTCCCCTAGTAGCGCTTTTTTCTGGATTTGCATTCAGGTGTTATTCTTAATGTTTCTGTCAAAGCGTCTTAAAAATCTTCACTTGGTTTCAGCCGTAGTTCACCTTCCCTGTTCCAGGTTTATTTAATTCCAAAGGTGAGAGTTGGAGTGAGATGTCTTCCATATCTATATCTTTGTGCACAGTTGAATGGGAACTGTTTGGGTTTAGGGCATCTTAGAGTCGATTGATGGAAAAAGCAGACAGAACTGGTGGGAGGTCAAGTGGGGAAGTTGGTGAATGTGGAATAACTTACCCTTGTGCTCCACTTAAACCAGATGTGTTGCAGCTTTCCTGACATGCAAGGATCTACTTTAATTCCACATTCTCATGAATAAATTGAATAAAAGGGAATGTTTTGGCACCTGATACAATCTGCCAGGCTATGTGACAATAGGAAGGAATGGTTTCCCCTAACAAGCCAATGCACTGGTCTGACTTTATAAATTATTTAGTAAAATGAACAATTATCAAATAAAACATATGAATCAGTCCTTTATAGTTGTCTTTTAATAAAACAGGCATTTGATAATGTTATCTGCACATTTCTAACAGGGTATAGGGCATGAGGATTTGCCTCCAGAGAATTGGTGGGACTGTGTGCATAGCCTGGACCTACGACCATACAGATACTCCTTGGGACCCTAGCACAAGAAATCCTAAAATCAGGACTGTGGCCCTTGCTCATAGATGCTTATGTCACCAACAGAAGGCTGCAGAACAAGGATTCTCTCAAGGTTTCTGGGGCAACAAGCCAGGTGGCCAATCAACTCCTAGGCCCAGGGTTATTGTTGGAGGCGTAAATGTTACTATGACTACTGAAACCTTGGTTACTGAACTAAACAGAAAGAAGAGCCTGTCAGTCTCCTCAGACTGTATCAAGCAAATCTATAGACATGTCTGTGGAAAAGTTGACAAAAGTAGAAGAGGTATGCAGAGTTGGAAGGAGGGGCTGGGTTGAAGTTTGATGAAGTTTCCAGATCAATTTACTATAAGTGCATCTTTTACTGGGAAAGGCTTTTGATGTAACAAGGATATAATGTAGTTAGTAACAGGAGTGGGAGGCTGTGTCTAGTACGTAGTAGGTATTCAAATATGTGTTCCATCCAACCCCTGTGTGTTTTCTTTGATCCATTCTGAAAGTAGAGCTCTCCTCTTCCTATTTCCCCCTAGGAAATTGCTTTCTCAAAAAGGTCTATGTGGCTGGGCGTGATGACTCACCCCTGTAATCCCACCACTTTGGGAGGCTGAGGTGGGCGGATCACCTGAGGTCAGGAGTTCGAGACCAGCCTGACCAACGTGGAGAAACCCTGTCTCTACTAAAAATACAAAATTAGCCCAGCGTGGTGGTGGTGCATTCCTGTAATCTCAGCTACTCGGAGGCTGAGGCAGGAGAATCGCTTGAACCCGGGAGACGGAGATTGCAGTGAGCCGAGATTGCGCCACTACACTCTGGCCTGGGCAACAAGAGCAAAACTCTGTCTCAAAAAAAAAAAAAAAGGTCTATGTCTCTCATTAGAATAGAGGTTCTGGAGACTGAGACTGAGGCAGATCAACAGAACTACCTTTTCTTGCAGAGTTTTCAAAGGGCCATGGGACTTAAAAAGACGGTCGACAGGTAATCTGCTTCTGTCCCCTCCCTTTACCTTTCAGCTTGACCTTTCCACTCTGCTGTCTTCCCTGAGCCACCTCCCAACTCTGCTGCATCTCTTTAGGGGCTCATCAAGAAGGAAAATAGATGCGGAAGGGGTGAGAAGCAGCCTTGTCCTCAAAGCAAGTGAGATCAGCCTCTTAGTGCCCACTAGGTTAGGTGATATAGATTGGTTTTTATTGTCCCCTGCCTCTCATTCTCTGGAGAAAAATTGAAGCATGTTTTTATTTTCTTTTTTTTATCAGGAATTCAAGTATTTGTTGCCTGGCTTTGTACTAATTATGTGGTTGGTAGTGCAGTATTTGTTGAACCAGTGAATGAGAAGATTCACAAGACTGGGCTACGTATCCTTTTCACTCTGATGAGCTTTTGAAAAAACTGATGCAGCCGAGCGCGGTGGCTCACGCCTGTAATCCTAGCACTTTGGGAGGCCGAGGGGGGAGGATTGCCTGAGCTCAGGAGTTAAAGACCAGCCTGGGCAACATGGTGAAACCCTGTCTCTACTAAAATACAAAAGAAATTAGCCAGGCATGGCGGTGTGTGCCTGTAGTCCCAGCTACTCGGGAGGCTGAGGCAGGAGAATTGCTTGAACTTAGGAGGCGGAGGGTGCAGTGAGCCGAGATCGCACCACTGCACTCCAGCACTCCAGCCTGGGTGACAGAGCAAGACTCCATCTCTACAAAAAAAAAACAAAAAAACAAAACACTGATGCAAGCCTGGCATGGTGGTTCACACCTATAATCCCAGCACTTTGGGAGGCCGAGGCAGGGGGATTGCTTGAGCCCAGGAGCTCGAGACCAGCCTGGGCAACATAGGAAAACCCTGTCTCTACCAAAAAAATTAAAATTAGCCAGGTGTGGTGGTGCATGCCTGTAGTCTCAGCCACTCAGGAGACTGAAGCAGGAGGATCAATTGAGCCCAGGTCAAGTGATGCCACCACTGCATTCCTGCCTGGGTGAGAGAGGAAAACCCTGTCTCAAAACAAAACAAAATGGGCTGGGCACATTGGCTTATGCCTGTAATCCCAGCACTTTGGGAGGCCAAGGCAGGTGGATTGCTTGAGCTCAGGAGTTTGAGACCAGCCTGGGCAACATGGCAAGATCCCCATCTCTACCAAAAAACTTAATTTAAATAAATAAACATTGATGCCTAGTTCTTAACCCTAGGAGATTCTGATTAAAGTGCTCTGAAATGGGATAGGAGAAGCCTTTTTTTAAGGTTTCATGGGTCATATCCAGAGCTAGCAAGGATGTGAAGAAACAAGAACACATATGATTTTAATAAGAGTCTAGGTTGATACAGCCATGTTTGTACAAAGGCAGTTTGATAAAATCTATCAAAATTTAAATTTGCATGTCCGTTGAACTGGCAAAAAATAGGAATTTATCTTAAATATACATACTTGGAAAAGCACTAGAAGGTACATACCCAAGAATGTTCATGACTATTGCTATTTATTTATTTATTTATTTTTTGAGATGGAGTTTCGCTCTTGTTGCCCATGCTGGAGTGCAGTAGCACAATCTCAGCTCGCTGCAACCTCCGCCTCCCGGGTCTAAGTGATTCTCCTGCCCCAGCCTCCCGAGTAGTTGGGATTACAGGCGCCCGCCACCACACCTGGCTAATTTTTGTATTTTCAGTAGAGTTGGGGTTTCACCATGGGGTTTCGCCATGTTGGCCAGGCTGTTCTCGAACCCCTGACCTCAAGTAATCTGCCCGCCTCGGCCTCCCAAAGTGCTGAAATTATAGGCGTAAGCCACCACACCCGGCCTGATTACATGTTTTTTAAAAAAGATGTACTTCCCAGTTTATGATAGAAACATTTTCTGAAAACATTCACAAGTAGCTGAGTGTGGTGGCTCATACTTGTAATGCCAGCACTTTGGGAGACCAAGGCAGAGGATCACTTGAGCCCAGGAGTTTGAGACCAGCCTGGGTAACATAGTGAGACTCCGTCTCTATAAAAAAATAAAAATTAGCCAGGCACACACACCTGTTGTCCCAGCTCTTTAGACGGCTGAGGTAGAAGGATTGCTTGAGCCTAAGAGGTTGACATTGTAGTGAGCCATAATCACACACTGCACTCCAGCCTAGGCAACAGAATAAGACCCTGTCTCAAAAAAATATATATGCAAAAGTTAGCTGGGCGTGGTGGCACACACCTGTAATCCCAGCTACCCTGGAGGCTGAGGCAGAAGAATTGCTTGAACCTGGGAGACAGAGGTTGCAGTGACCGGAGATCGCGCCACTGCACTCCAGCCTGGGCGACAGAGCAAGACTCTGACTCAGAAAAAAAAAAAGTAAAAACTACAGTCATTCCCAACAAAGTATATATATATTTGCCCAGTCAGAGATAACAACTTTTTTTTTTTTTTTTTTGAGGCAGAGTCTCTCTAAGACAGAGTCTTACTCCACCACCCAGGCTAGAGTGCAGTGGTGCGATCTCGGCTCACTGCAACCTCCACCTCCTGGGTTCAAGCGATTCTCATGCCTCAGCCTCCTGGGGAGCTGGGATTACAGGTGTGTGGCACCACGCTCGGCTAGCTTTTGTATTTTTAGTAGAGATGGGGTTTCACCACGTTGGCCAGACTGGTCTTGAACTCCTGGCCTCAAGTGATCCGCCCGCTTCAGCCTCCCAAAGTGCTGGGATTACAGGTGTGAGCCATTGCACCCAGAAACTTTACTTTTCACTTAATGTATTTCTTTTTTTCTTTTTTTTTTTTGAGACGGAGTCTCGCTGTCACCCAGGCTGGAGTGCAGTGGCGCGATCTCGGCTCACTGCAGGCTCCGCCCCCAGGGTTCACGCCATTCTCCTGCCTCAGCCTCCCGAGTAGCTGGGACTACAGGCGCCAGCCACCTTGCCCGGCTAATTTTTTGTATTTTTAGTAGAGACGGGGTTTCACCGTGTTAGCCAGGATGGTCTCAATCTTCTGACCTCGTGATCCTCCCACCTCGGCCTCCCGAAGTGCTGGGATTACAGGCGTGAGCCACCGCACCCGGCCTTTTTTCTTTTTTTTCTTTTTTTTTTCTCTTTTTTTTTCTCTTTTTTTTTTTTTTTTTGAGACGGAGTCTTGCTCTGTCGCCCAGGCTGGAGTGCAGTGGCACGATCTCGGCTCACTGCAAGCTCCGCCTCCTGGGTTCACACCATTCTCCTGCCTCAGCCTCCCGAGTAGCTGGGACTACAGGCACCCGCCACTGCGCCTGGCTAATTTTTTTATATTTTTGGTAGAGACGGGTTTTCACCGTGTTAGTGAGGATGGTCTCGATCTCCTGACCTCGTGATCCGCCCACCTCGGCCTCCCAAAGTGCTGGGATTACAGGCGTGAGTCACCGCGGCCAGCCTCACTTAATGTATTTCTGTGTGGATTCAATTTTTTCAACATGTGGAAAATGTACTTTTGATTTTTTTAAAATGCGAACAGTAGATATATACACATATGTACATGCATGATGTATATTTATATTCCTTCTATATATTAAAAAAACTTAAAACTGGCCTTTCATGGTGGCTCACTCCTGTAATCCCAGCACTTTGGGAGGCTGAGGCAGGCTGATCACTTGAGGTCAGGAGTTCGAGACTAGCCTGGCCAACATGGCAAAACCCCATCTCTACTAAAAATTTTAAAATTAGCAGCCAGGCGTGGTGACTCACACCTGTAATCCTATCACTTTGGGAGACTGAGACAGGTGGATTACATGAGGTCAGGGGTTCAAGACCAGCCTGGCCAACATGGTGAAACTCTGTCTCTACTAAAAATACAAAAATTAGCTGGGTGTGGTGGCATGCACCCATAATCCCAGCTACTCAGGAGTCTGAGGCAGGAGAATTGCTTGATCCCGAGAGACAGAGGCTGTAATGAACCGAGATTGCGCCACTGCACTCCAGCCTGGCTGACAGAGCGAGACTCTGTCTCCAAAAAAAAAAATTACCTGGGCGTGGTGGCAGGCACCTGTAATCCCACCTACTCAGGAGGATGAGGCATGAGAATTGCTTGAACCTGGGAGGCAGAGGTTGCAGTGAGCCAAGATCACGCCATTGCACTCTGGCCTGGGCGACTGAGCGAGACTATTTCTTAAAAAAAAAAAAAATTAAAACTTCAATGAAGATTCCAGTCTAGCCAGGGCTGAGAATCACTAGTATGATGGAAGGGATATTAGCTTTAGAGAAATTGGATTTGGGGCCAGGTGCAGTGGCTCATACCTGTAATCCCAGCACTTTGGGATGCTGAGTCAGGCGGATTACCTGTGGTCAGGAGTTCAACACCAGCGTGGCCAACACGGTGAAACCTCGTCTCTACTAAAAATACAAAAATTAGCCAGGTGTGGTGGCACATACCTGTAGTCCCAGCGACTCAGGAGGCTGAGGCAGGAAGATCACTTGAACCCTGGAGTTGGAGACTGCAGTGAGCCAAGATTGCCTCACTGCACTCCAGCCTGGGTGACAGAGTGAGACTCTGTCTAAAAAAAAAAAAAAAAAATGAAGCCAGCCTGCCTGCCTGCCTGCCTGCCTGCCTGCCTTCCTTCCTTCCTTCCTTCCTTCCTTCCTTCCTTTCCTTCTTTCTTTCCTTTCCTTCTTTCCTTCCTTTCCTTCTTTCCTTCCTTTCCTTCTTTCCTTCTTTCCTTCTTTCTTCTTTCTTTCCTTCTTTCTTTCCTTCTTTCCTTCTTTCTTTCCTTCTTTCCTTCCTTCCTTCCTTCCTTTCTTCCTTCCTTCCTTCCTTCCTTCCTTTCTTTCTTTCTTTCTTTCTTTTCTTTCCTTCTTTCTTTCCTCTCTGGCCCAGGCTACAATCTACTCGGCTTGCTGCTGCCTGCGCCGCGGACTGCCTGGGACTGCCGGCGCCCGCGACCGCTGCCTGCCTTTTCTCCTTTCGCTGCAGGCACGCGTTCGCCATCTTGGCCACGCTGGTCGCCAGCTCCTGACGCCGAGTGCTCTGCCCGCCTCAGCCTCCCCGAGGTACTGGGACTGCAGACGGAGTCTCGCTCACCCAGTGCTCGGTGTTGCCCGGGCTGGAGTGCGGTGGCGTGGTCTGGCCTCGCAGCAGCCTCTGCCCCCCAGCCGCCTGCCTTGGCCTGCCAGGGTGCTGGGATTGCAGCCCCTGCCCGGCCGCCGCCCCATCTGGGAGGTGGGGAGCGCCTCTGCCCGGCCGCCCCGTCTGGGAAGTGAGGAGCGCCTCTGCCCGGCCACCCCGTCCGGGAAGAAGTGAGGAGCGCCTCTGCCCGGCCGCCCCGTCCGGGAAGAAGTGAGGAGCGCCTCTGCCCGGCCGCCCCGTCCGGGAAGAAGTGAGGAGCGCCTCTGCCCGGCCGTCCCGTCCGGGAAGAAGTGACGAGCGCCTCTGCCCGGCCGCCCCGTCTGGGAAGTGAGGAGCGCCTCTGCCCGGCCGCCCCGTCCGGGAAGAAATGAGGAGCGCCTCTGCCCGGGCGCCCCATCCGGGAAGAAGTGAGGAGCGCCTCTGCCCGGCCACCCCATCTGGGAGGTGAGGAGCGCCTCTGCCCGGCCACCCATCGTCTGGGAAGTGAGGAGCGCCTCTGCCCGGCCACCCACCGTCTGGGAAGTGAGGAGCGCCTCTGCCCGGCCGCCCCGTCTGGGAAGTGAGGAGCGCCTCTGCCCGGCCGCCCCGTCTGGGAAGTGAGGAGTGCCTCTGCCCGGCCACCCATCGTCTGGGAAGTGAGCAGCGCCTCTGCCCGGCCGCCCCGTCTGGGAAGTGAGGAGCGCCTCTGCCCGGCCGCCCCGTCCGGGAAGAAATGAGGAGCGCCTCTGCCCGGGCTCCCCGTCCGGGAAGAAGTGAGGAGCGCCTCTGCCCGGCCGCCCCGTCCGGGAAGAAGTGAGGAGCGCCTCTGCCTGGCCGCCCCATCTGGGAGGTGAGGAGCGCCTCTGCCCGGCCACCCATCGTCTGGGAAGTGAGGAGCGCCTCTGCCCGGCCACCCACCGTCTGGGAAGTGAGGAGCGCCTCTGCCCGGCCACCCACCGTCTGGGAAGTGAGGAGCGCCTCTGCCCGGCCACCCATCGTCTGGGAGGTGAGGAGCGCCTCTGCCCGGCCACCCATCGTCTGGGAAGTGAGGAGCGCCTCTCCCCGGCCACCCATCGTCTGGGAAGTGAGGAGCGCCTCTGCCCGGCCACCCATCGTCTGGGAAGTGAGGAGCGCCTCTGCCCGGCCATCTATCGTCTGGGAAGAAGTGAGGAGCGTCTCTGCCTGGCCGCCCCGTCTGGGAAGTGAGGAGCTCCTCTGCCCGGCCGCCCCGTGTCTGGGTAGAAGTGAGGAGCTCCTCTGCCTGGCCGCTCCGTCTGGGAGGTCTGCCACGGAGGCCAGAAGCAATGTGGGGGCTGGACGTGGTGGCTCACGCCTGTGGTCCCGGCACTCTGGGGGGCGAGGCGGGTTGATCACTTCGGGCTAGGAGTTCGAGACCAGTCTGGCCAACTTGGCGAAACATGAAGAATACAACAGACAAACCAACCAACCAACTCAGTGACAACAAAACAGGTCTACCCTGGAGTCATACTCTAATTTTTTCTATTTTCCTCCCTTTCTGATCCTTTATCCCACTTTCTTTTTCTTCCTCTTCCTTCTCCCTCTTCTTTGTCAAATAGAGGATTGAGTTATTATCACTGATCCATATAAAGTCCCTCTCTCATTTATTTTAACTCCCACCCCCCATTTCTATTCCCCGACTTCCCATGTGCAACCTTCCTAATATGTTTGATACGCATCTTTTTGTTTGTATGTATTTTTAGAAAATGTTTATTGTTTTTGTATGCAAAAAAAATTAATTAAAAAAAAAAAAAAAAAAAAGAAGTTGGATTTGAGTCCCAGGTCTGCCATTAAGTGACCTTGGGCATCTCACAACTTTTAGTTTCCTTATCTGTATTATGTAAAAATTAATGCCTATGGGCCTGGCGTGGTGGCGCATGCCTGTAATCCCAGCTACTCAAGAGGCTGAGGCAGAAAAATCGCTTGAACCCGGGTGGTGGAGGTTGCAGTGAGCCGAGATCGCGCCATTGCACTCCAGCCTGGGCAACAAGAGCAAAACTCTGTCTCAAAATAAATAAATAAATAAATAAATAAATACATAAATAAAATAACACCTATGCCACATAGTTATTGAAATGATTAAATGATATTATGTACTTAATACATACTAGGTTCTAAATTACCCTTTTAAGGATTTTACAGTCTTCTAACAGTGGGGCAGAGGTTCCAGGTGAAGAAACAGTCTTGGGCCAGGCGCGGTGGCTCACACCTGTAATCCCAGCACTCTGGGAAGCCGAGGCAGGTGGATCACCTGAGGTCAGGAGTTCGAGACCAGCCTGACAAACATGGTGAAACCCTATCTCTACTAAAGATACAAAAAATTAGCTGGGCATGGTGCCAGGTGCCTGTAATCCCAGCTACTTGGGAAGCTGAGGCAGGAGAATCGCTTGAACCTGGGAGGCAGAGATTGCAGTGAGCCAAGATTGCGCCACTGTACACCAGCCTGGGCAACAAGAGTGAAACTCTGTCTCAAAAAAAAAAAAAAGAAAAGAAAAGAAAAAGAAAAAAGAAACAGCCTCACTCTATGGGGTTTTTGTCTCTACTCCTATCTCTAACCCACCCATTCAACCCCCACCTCTGTACCTGGAGCAGGTGGCGAAATTCACATACTCACTGTGGCAAATGACATTGGGCCAGAGAAGAAACCCATATGCCACCCTAAGGATGCAGGACACCATGGTACAGGAATTGGCACTGGCCAAAAAGCAACTACTAATGGTGAGTTCTAGCAGGGCAACCTGAAGTCTCATTCACTACTGCTCTGTGCCTTTGCCCACTGAGTTTTCCAAGCTCTTAGTGCATGTCATTGCACATTTATCTTGTTTGCCTCTAGGTTTTCAGCATTACGCCAGAGCAACACAACTCTAACTCCATTGCCAAAACTCTTTTTCATTAAGTGATTCTTTGCATCCACCTTACAGGCGGCAGGCACATGTTAAAGTCCCAAAGTATACTCTAGTTCCTGCTCCTTTCATCTTGGTGAGACTCAAAACTGCCTCTTAGATCGGGTGTGGTGGCTCAGGCCTGTAATCCCAGCACTTTGGGGGACCAAGACGGGCAGATCGCTTGAGCCCAGGAGTTCGAGACCAGCTTGACCAACATGCCAAAACCACATCTCTACTAAAAACAAAAATTGGCCGGGCATGGTGGCACATGCCTATAATCCCAGCTACTTGGGAGGCCGAGGCACAAGAATTGCTTGAACCGAGGCAGAGGTTGCAGTGAGCTGAGATTGTGCAACTGCACTCCAGCCTGGGCTACAGAGTAAGACTTGGTCTCAAAAAAAAAAAAACAAAAAACTGCCTCTTAGTGCGTAGCACTTGCCTCTCAGTACCTCTCTCTCTCCCGGGGTCCCCACTTGATGTCATGTAACCATCTTTGTATCCCAGTTACTTAGTAGAGTTCCTGTTTCATGGTCTGTTCTCAGCAAATATTTGCTGAACATAGGGCTTTGCCTGTGGAGAAAAAAATTGGATAGGCTTCCCTCCACTGGTTCAGCCTCTCTGCTACCACCCAGCTTTATGTCACAGCTAAGTCCAGCTCCAAGAGAACACAAATAATGGGAAAGCAACTAGGAAGAAAGAATAAGAAAGGGTGGTAAACAGAGGCAAACAACACACTGTATTCTGCCCTTTCCACCAGGTCCGTCAAGCTGCCCTGCACCAGCTGTTTGAAAAGGAGCATCAGCAGTACCAGCAGGAACTAAATCAGATGGGCAAAGCTTTTTATGTAGAGAGATTCTGATGGCATCCAAAACACTGTTCTTCCATTCTCAACATGCCTGCTAACCTAGCCTTCTAGAGCCTCTACCACCTTGAACCTCCTTCCCAAAACATACGAGATCTTGCTATCTGCCAGGGACTTAAGACAGCGCTCCCACTCTCACTTCTCCACTCTCTTGTTAATCGTTTGCCGCTATTTGGGAAACAATCTATGAAACAACAGTAACAACAAGAGTGACGCCTTGTGGTCATAGTGGGATTTACTGTGTTGACATAAGGCGGCAGGGTGGGGAGGGGTGGACAATGTGAGTTGAGAATCCTGATTTGCTATAACAAATAAAGTTACTTCTTAAAGGCTCAAACTTAGACCACTGGGCTCATTCTTTCAGGTTTAAATCTTGATTTGTTTCAAAAGTGCTTATTTTTCAGCTACTGTAATCTTAACTTCCTGGATTTCACTCGCCACCTCTCAGATATCACTTTCACTTATCTTTTATTTATATTTGGACAAATTGCCCTGAATGTGGCTATTAATCTACAGACACCGTAGTGCTTGAGTGAGGAGGCCTGCATTTTGGGTTTTGAGTCAGCTAGTTATTGTGAAACTTTGAACAAGTCTCTTTCCACTGGGCCTGAATTCCCATCTATGCCAAGAGAGAGGATTCCAAACTTAAATGTCTCCAGGGGTCAGGCAGGTAATGTTACAGTTGTAAGGAAATAAGGAGTGGTAGGATTTGTAGGGGGCTGGAAAGAGCAGTCAAAATAAAGGCACTCAAAATTCTGAAAAATACTGAAAAGTACTGATTGACCACGTGCATCATATGAAGGCCATAGACAACTTTACTTAAAAGGGTCCACTTTACAGGCTGGGCGAGGTGGCTCACACCTGTAATCCCAGCACTTTGGGAGGCTGAGACGGGTGGATCACCCGAGGTCAGGAGTTCAAGACCAGCCTGGCCAACCATGGCCAAAATGGTGAAACCCCATCTCTACTAAAAATACAAAAAATTAGCCCGGCATGGTGGCAGGCACTTGTAATCCCAGCTACTCAGGAGGCTGAAGCAGGAGAATTGCTTGAACCCAGGAGACGGAGATTGCAGTGTGCTGAGATCATGTCATTGCACTCTAGCCTGGGTGACAGCAAGACTCCGTCTCAAAAATAAAAAGGGTCCACTTTACATGTGAATGACATCCCAAGCCAGAGAGACCCCCATTTCACAGCCAGTGACAGCTGTAGGAATACACCATGAGTCCCTGAATACACTCTCTGAACACACCATCGCTCCCTGATGTAAATGCCATTGTACATTACTTTGCCCTGTGCTCTCACCTTGCCGTTGGCATCCTCAATGGTCACTCATCCTGTCCACATGATATTTTCCTGACCTCAACTCTATGTGCCTTTGTCTCCACTGCAAAACTCATACCCTTCCCTCCAACCCAAGTCTGTCTCCATCCTTCAGTCTCCTACTGAATCCCCCATTTTTCTTCTAGCTGTCAGAGCTTCTTCCTCTGCCCGTACACATCCCACTGATAAAGAGGCAGTAGAGTATAAAAATAAGAGCACAGGCTTTGAAGTCAGGTGTGGGTTCAAATTCTGGCTTCACCTCTTTAATTCTTGTGTCATCATATGGAAGTGATTTAGCTTAACTGGCCTCAATTTCCTCTTCTGGGCCAGGCGTGGTGGCTCATGCCTATAATCCCAGCACTTTGGGAGGCCGAGGCAGTTGGATCACCTGAGGTCAGGAGTTCAAGACCAGTCTGCCCAATGTGGTGAAACCCTGGCTCTACTAAAAATACAAAAATTAGCCAGGTGTGGTAGCAGGCCCCTGTAATCCCAGCTACTTGGGAGGCTGAGGCAGGGGAATTGCTTAAACCCAGAAGGCGGAGGTTGCAGTGAGCCGAGATTATGCCATTGTGCTCCAGCCCGGGTGACAGAGCAAGACTCCATCTCAAAAAAAAAAAATTAATTAAAAAAAAATTTCCTCAGCGCCTCTGCCCGACCACCCATCGTCTGGGAAGTGAGGAGCGCCTCTGCCCGGCCGCCCCGTCTGGGAAGTGAGGAGCGCCTCTGCCTGGCCACCCATCGTCTGGGAAGTGAGGAGCGCCTCTGCCCGGCCGCCCCGTCCGGGAAGAAGTGAGGAGCGCCTCTGCCCGGGCACCCCGTCCAGGAAGAAGTGAGGAGCGCCTCTGCCCGGCCGCCCCGTCCGGGAAGAAGTGAGGAGCGCCTCTGCCCGGCCGCCCCGTCCGGGAAGAAGTGAGGAGCGCCTCTGCCCGGCCGCCCCGTCCGGGAAGAAGTGAGGAGAGCCTCTGCCCGGCCACCCATCGTCTGGGAAGTGAGGAGCGCCTCTGCCCGGCCGCCCATCGTCTGGGAAGTGAGGAGCGCCTCTGCCCGGCCGCCCCGTCTGGGAAGTGAGGAGCGCCTCTGCCCGGCCGCCCCGTCTGGGAAGTGAGGAGCGCCTCTGCCCGGCCACCTATCGTCTGGGAAGTGAGGAGCGCCTCTGCCCGGCCACCCATCGTCTGGGAAGTGAGGAGCGCCTCTGCCCGGCCACCTATCGTCTGGGAAGAAGTGAGGAGCGTCTCTGCCTGGCCGCCCCGTCTGGGAGGTCTACCACGGAGGCCAGAAGCAATGTGGGGGCTGGACGTGGTGGCTCACGCCTGTGGTCCCGGCACTCTGGGGGGCGAGGCGGGTTGATCACTTCGGGCTAGGAGTTCGAGACCAGTCTGGCCAACTTGGCGAAACATGAAGAATACAACAGACAAACCAACCAACCAACTCAGTGACAACAAAACAGGTCTACCCTGGAGTCATACTCTAATTTTTTCTATTTTCCTCCCTTTCTGATCCTTTATCCCACTTTCTTTTTCTTCCTCTTCCTTCTCCCTCTTCTTTGTCAAATAGAGGATTGAGTTATTATCACTGATCCATATAAAGTCCCTCTCTCATTTATTTTAACTCCCACCCCCCATTTCTATTCCCCGACTTCCCATGTGCAACCTTCCTAATATGTTTGATACGCATCTTTTTGTTTGTATGTATTTTTAGAAAATGTTTATTGTTTTTGTGTGCAAAAAAAATTAATTAAAAAAATACAAAAAAAAATTTCCTCTTTTGAAAATTAGGACAATACCCATTTCATAGGATCATTTGAAGAATTAAATAAGATAATGTATATAGCAAATACAGAGCAAGCCTAGTGCTTGGCACACAGTAGGTATCCTCCGTGTTCTCCCTCAGGAGATTTCTCTATGACCCAGGTCCTCCAGAGGTTGCTTGCTGACCTCTAGGCCAGCCCTCTTATCCAATCAAATATCATTCTCCACCCATGCCCATTCCTCTGTCTGTGCTACATATCCGATATTCAACCCCCAACTCCCATCACCTCTGCTTCCCAAACCCTCTTATCTTTAGTCAATAACTACTCATGAGTGCTTACACACTAGATGACATGGAATTCACAGCCTAGTTGGAGAGGCAGGCACTGAACAAGTAACGACAAGTATGGTGTAAGTTTTATAGGAGACAAAACATGTGACCTGGATCTGACCCAGGAACCTGAGACTAAGTCGCCCATTCTTTCTGTCTGCCTGTGTCCTCCCCTACCCTCTATTTTCTGAAGCTTCATCTCACCTTCGTTTTTTTTTTTTTTTTGAGACGGAGTCTCGTTCTGTCACCCTGGCTGGAGTGCAGTGGTGCAATCTTGGCTCACTGCAACCTCCCCCTCCCGGGTTCAAGCGATTCTCCTGTCTCTCAGCCTCCTGGGTAGTTGGGACTATAGGTGCCCACCACCACGCTCGGCTAATTTTTGTATTTTTTTTTTTTTTTTTGAGACAGAGTCTCGCTCTGTCGCCCAAGCTGGAGTGCAGTGGCGCAATCTCAGCTCACTGCAAGCTCCGCCTCCCGGGTTCACACCATTCTCCTGCCTCAGCCTCTCCGAGTAGCTGGGACTACAGGCACCCGCCACCATGCCCGGCCAATTTTTTTTGTATTTTTAGTAGAGACGGAGTTTCACTGTGGTCTCGATCTCCTGACCTCGTGATCCGCCCACCTCGGCCTCCCAAAGTGCTGGGATTACAAGCGTGAGCCACCGCGCCCAGCGAATTTTTGTATTTTTAGTAGAGATGGGGTTTCACCATATTGGCCAGGCTGGTCTTGAATCCCTGACATTGTGATCCGCTCACCTCTGCCTCCCAGAGTGCTGGGATTACAGGTATGAGCCACTGCACCCGGCCTTTTTTATTTATTTATTTATTTTTTTGAGACAGTCTCGCTCCATTGCCCAGGCTGGAGTGCAGTGGTACAATCATGGCTCACTGCAGCTTCGATCTCCTGGGCTCAAGCAATACCCCCTCCTCAGCCTCCTGAGCAGCTGGGACCACAGGCACATGCCACCACATCTGGCTATTTTTTTTTTTTTTGTAGAGATGGGGGTCTCACTATGTTGCTCAGGCTGGTCTCAAACCCTTGGGCTTAAGCAGTCCTCTGCCTTGGACTCCCAAAGTGCTAGGATTATAGGCATGAGCCAAATAGCCAGCTGCTCCTTCACTTTTTTTTTTTTTTTTTTTTAGATAGAATCTCTCTTGTCACCCAGGCTGGAGTGCAGTGGCGCGATCTTGACTCACTGCAACCTCTGCCTCCAGGGTTCAAGCGATTCTCCTGCCTCAGCCTCCCAAGTAGCTGGGACTACAGGCGCCTGCCACCACACCTGGCTAATTTTTTTTTGTATTTTTAGTAGAGATAGGGTTTCACTATATTGGCCAGGCTGGTCTCAAACTCCTGACCTCATGATCCGCCTGCCTCAGCCTCCCAAAGTGCTGGGATTACAGGCTTGAGCCACTGCACCCAGCCTGCACTTTCACTTTTTAAATCTTCCCCCATATTTATCTCCCAGGCCGCTTATTGTTTCTTTTACACAGGCAGTATATTTTGGCGTTAGGAGAACAGGCTTTAACACTGGATGGATCTGGGTTTCAGTGCTGGCTCTGTCACTGACTGCGTGGCCTTGTGCCAATTATTTTAATTTTCCAGGTTACAGTTTCTTATGCTGTATGAAAAACGGGAGATAATGCCTAATTCACTGGGTTGCTGTGGGGATTAAATAAAGCACTTAGCAGCAAGTAGCACAAAATGTCCAATAAATGGTAACCCATAATGATGTTTTCTTGCTCCTATGATAGTTTTTTTCCTTCATTCCTTTCCATTACCTGGGCTCCCCTTACCTCCAACCAGACTCCCTCACCAACTCCTTCTATTTTTCTATTCTTCTTTCCTCTGTTCATCTGAACCCACAGAATGCCCCATCCCCCTGCCTTGATCCCTGACCTTGGCCTCTTCCCCCAGGGCTTGTCAGTGCCAGGCTGGCTCCAGTATTGGCAGGTTGGCCCCCTACAGAGCCCATCTCTTCTGATCCTCTCTGTCTATTCTGTCTGCTCTCATAACATCACCCCATCATACCCATTCAGGCCCTCTTCCCTCTTCCCTCTGCCAGCTCCTCTGGCTCAGAGGGGCTCAGTCCTGTTTGAAATGGTTGCATAGTAAATATTTCCAGGAGAGCTAAACGGCTTTCATCAAAGGCCATCTGATGTTTCTGCCTAGGTACGCCATACAAACTCTCCTTCCAAGACAGCTGCTTCTCCCCTGCATGCTATTCCCAGTCTGCCTCTCTGTTCCTCTAGTGCCCCAAAC